>NC_090922.1:889896804-890521804 GCF_040938575.1 Ambystoma mexicanum
GAACCGACCCAAGGGGGAAGTGTAGAGGATACCCCAGACGTGGCCTGCCCCTCTACCCCTCGCTTCGAGGTGCCAGTAAAGTACTCGCCAAGGTATGTGACGTACAAGGAGCAGATGAACCAACAAAGAGCTGCAATGGGCCTCTGCCCTATGTACATTAGAAGATCAATACCTTTTGAAATGCCCATTACCAGGCAACCCTTGGCAGCACGGTACCCAATCAGACAACCATACCAGCTGTTGATACGGAACGAGGAGGAATGCCTACAAACGGTCCATGAAGAGACTCCAAAAGCCATAATGGAAGGCCAGTGGAGATGAAACAAGGACCAAAGCAGCTCCAAGAACGAACTGAAGGAGTACTGAAAGCATGCATGCCAGTACTGACAACTGCAAGGATAATTGTAAAGGACAAAGGGGAGAGACACTGTGAAAAACTAATGAGAATGGTGCCATGAGACAAGATGGACGCAACCGCCTTATTGAACGTGTGTAAATTAGCTTGAAACGCAAGATGCTAAGTAATCGATTCTGCTTGCAATGCTTAGTAGAAGTTAGAGCGGCAAGCGTCGACTGTATACATCTACCTCAATACAGCACAATGTGCACGTGCAACTCCATTTTGTATAAACAGAAGTACTCCCAGGCTGCCAAGGCCTGACTGGCCAAGTTTCATATCCAGGCCCAAGCTGAGGAAAGGAGCGGGATTGAAACTTAACAAAGGATGGCTCATGCCTGGGAAATCGAGGTCAACCAGAGAAGGGGAGGTGAGCATGAGCTCACGAGGCTCCAACTTCAGAGCATGCCAGCCCACCCGTGAAGGTCAAGATAAGAGAGGCCCATGCAGGTGGCTAAGCGCATACAGAATTAAATGCACAAAAGGTTGGAAACTGAAGCAGATTCACGGTGGACCAACACGTGACCAGACAGGTGCGAAGATGTACCACCACCTGATGTCATCCAAAACCTGAGGGTGCCATAACTGTTCCTGATAAGAGACTACAGATCCGAGGCCATACCCAGCCAACTAATTGACACATAGCCTTAAACCACTGATTGATAGAAGGGAGGCAGGGTGAATCTTGGGACACTAGGCACCTGGGTGTCTTTTCTGCATGCTGCTAATTAAAATGGAGATTTATGTTTAGGGGTGTAACTTGCCCAATCACAAGGGACCATGTGATCTAGGGTCCTATAGACATTGTAACCAATGAGTCGTCGTACTTGTAGTGACGTCAATCACGTGTGGTGTAGAGGGGAGGGCGTAGATGCCCACCCGATAAGAGTTATCCAATCCACTTGCATTATTTCCATATACAGTTATAGCACCTATACTTAAGTTACCTTTCCCAACCAATTGTATTGCATGATGATTTTTTGTAGAATTAGACATCAATGATGACAGATTTTGCCCATAAAAGAGGCTGTTGGACTAATGTTCGAGGAAGTCGGGGTGAGGCAGGTGTTCATGATGCTGCTGATTTCCATAAGCTGATGTATGTATCATTAAATGGACTTCCCTTTGCCAATTTAGTGAGTCCTGATTATTGATCCTTGCTGGAGTATGTGAATCCTGCACTCTGTCCTTGCATGGTGCAGCTATCTTATATTACTAGTTTTCGAGGGTGAGTGCTGACCAATGGGCCCGTCAGTAATTACCTCTCCTCGTCAACACTAGTATACAATATTACATTTGCAGCATCAATAGTTTTGCCACAATTATTCTTTTTGTGTAACTTTGGTTTCTTATGTAGTACAGGGTTCACTAAGGGCTTCACAAAAAGAGCATAAAATTAGATTTATAACTACCAATTTTTAGATTGGTCCTCCTTCATGGGGCAAAGTTAAAGATTTTCAAAGCTTAATCACAAATAGGCATTTTAAACAACACATGTCTTTTAGCAGTTTTTTCTTTCTTCTTTCAACTGGCAACATCTGTCAAATTCCTTTGATCAATGTGGGGTTCCAGAGGGAATTTCCAGCCGCTCCGCTGAAGGGATCAGTGTTTAGCCAGCCATTGTCCTTGGCTGGGTCCCAGACGAATGTCTAATGAGTTAATTGTTCTAAATATGCGGGAACCTCCAGCAAGAATTAAGCCTTCCTGCTAGCAGTGGGGTGTCAACCTGAAGTGTCATCTTTCCCAGGCTGGGCACTGTCAAGTCAGAATTAAATATTTAATTCCAAACTGGGTTTTGACTTTAAGTTTCTTCACCTAAACCTTTCATATAGAAAATATAAATGAACCCAGTATATAGGGGATTTTGACGTTTAAGGAATTAGGTCTTTCACAAAAACATGCTTTTAAACAGCCGTTTTGCACTTCTTCATGGAAAGAGCATATTTAAACTGAATCCTTTACACCAGAGTTTCCTCTGCAGCACACACATTGTATTCAGCACCTGTTCTTCATTTAAGTGCTGAGATTTGTTTGCAGTCTGGAAGTAAGTATCCAGCCTTTGCTTGGAGTTTTCTCTGCACAGTTGAAATTGTTACATGTTTTGCCATTTTTAGCAACATTTTTCCCGTGGACTGAAAGAAATGTTGCTGGGCTGTCTTTTTCATGAGATACATTTCTTAGCTGCTGTCAGTCTGAGGCCCAGCTTCTCTGGCCACACTGGATGATCTGTACCCCTTTTAATTTCAATGATTTACTGAAAAATGAATGGACCTAGCGCCAAACAGCACTTTGAAGGTTGCAAAGCTGCATTTTAAAAGGCATTTTTGTTTTTTAGCCCAATTCTGTGGCCTTGCTTCATGTTAAATGTAACAGCACCCACTGGCATTCTCCTGCAGTGAGAATTCTGTTGTCACCCCCACTTTGACTGTGTGGCAGGTGTGTGCAGCCTTTTGTGATTGTGACCCAAGCACAGTTTTCTAGATTTTTGCGCGCACAGGGGTTAGCACATCCATTTTTGGCTGTTTCTTTCCCCATTGGTAAAGGGGTGCAGTGAGGCACATCGGCATGGGTAAAAACATCCCACACTAGGTATGGGCCCTTAACATCAGATCAATTAGCACTAGAACACCTAATCAGATTTCACCCAAACAGAAAGCATACTGATCCTTATTTTAGAAAACAGCTCATAATTGGGAGGTGACACTTTGACACAATCACATTATATGCTACGGAGATAGCAGCTTTAAGAGCTGCTCTAGCATCAGTTCATGCTTCAGCTAGTGAAGAAGGGGGACTTTCATTCCATACCACCCTCAAATCTGTGTTGGATTGCCTGAATCAGGCATGTGTCTGACCTAACAGGGTGCGGTGACACCCTGCTGGGTTCTCAACTTGGGCTTCCGAAGTAGAACCAAACGCGGCGACGCCTGAGATCCAGGGATGGAGCTGGGCAGTTGTTGGGGTTGGGGTGGGTGGAGGCGGGGAGGGAAGGGATTGTGTGCTGTGGTTTGTTGTAGTTGGCGGGGGAGGTGTTTAGTTGGGGGGAAGCCTACATTCCAGGAATACAAGATTATTCATGAGAGACCTTAAGATAGTCACCTGGAACGTGAGGGGGCTCAATAGCTATTTGAAAAGAAACAAGGTTATGATGTACCTGCGCAGACAGAGAGTGGATATAGCCTTATTGCAAGAAACTCATTTAACACAAGCAAAATTGGATGTGATACGGAAGAAGTGGAAGGGGACGGTGGTAGGAGCGGCATACTCAGCATATGCAAGAGGGGTAATGACTTGGGTGGCCCCACATGTCCCATTCCAGTTGCTGCATTTTGCAGCGGAGTCGGTTGGCAGGATGGTGGTTCTGAAAGGGTTGGTGGAAAATAGAGAAATATGTATCGTAAACACTTATGCCCCGAATCAAGATACGGCCTTGTACTTTAGGAACTTGTATGGCAAACTCAGTGGGAGTGCTGGGGGGTGTGTACTGTGGGGAGGCGACTTTAACTGTGTGCTAAATCCTGTACTAGATAGATCAGACTCTAAAGTGGACAGACCCACCCCAGCAGCAAGGGCGCTGCAGTCATTGTTGACAGATTTTGGGCTGGCTGATGTATGGAGGGCACGTCATCCGCAGGATAGGCAGTACTCACACCATGCAACCCCTCAGGGCCTGTATACTAGACTAGACTATGTGTTTGTCACGCAGGAACTAATGACAGAAATACCGCAGGTAGAATACAAAGCAAGAGTCCTCTCGGACCACTCGCCACTGATGGTGGTGTGGCAATACCGGCCCCCATGGGGGAAGATACCCACATGGCGTTTGACAGCAGAGACACTTAAAGACAATGTATTCAGGGAGGACATGCGAAAACAGATAATAAGTTATTTTGAAATAAACAGTGTTAAGTCAGCTGGAACACTCTGGGAAGCTTTCAAAGTAGTAGTGAGGGGAATTGCTATAGCTAAGTCAAAGAGGCTGCAGAATGGGATACTGGCCGAGTTGCAGGATGCTGAAAAAGAGCAAGAGGTGTTGGAACGAGGTGGTAATACTAAGGAAGATGCAGGAATGGCATTAAACCTACAGCAGAAATGTACAGCATGTTGGGAAAGATTTTGTAACCTCAACTATAAGAAATATGTAGAGAGGCAGCATGCAGGAGTGGATAAGACAGGAAGAGTCCTGGCGTGGCTCTATAAAAACAAGACCCCTAGGCCCCCAATCAGGACTATAGCGAGAGAAGATGGTAGCATAGTGGATATGCAAGAGGGGGTTAACAGGGAATTTGTGGAGTACTATAGACAGCTGTATTGAGACGAGACAGGAAGTAAGGGGGTGGAGATTGGAGAAATGCTGGAAGATATAGGATTACCCCAGATCAGTGCAAAGGAAAGAGAGGAGCTAGATTCCCCGATTACCTTAGAGGAACTTGAGGGAGTGGTAAGGCTGTTACCCACGTACAAAACCCCGGGGGCAGACAGACTCCCGAGCAAATTTTACAATCCATTTAAAGCGGAAGTACTCCCCCCCGTTGCTGGAAATGTTAAATGAAGCATATGAAGTTGGGAAATTACCGGAATCCTTAAGGGAAGCGATCATTATACCACTCCCCAAACCTAATAAGCCTGGTAGAGACTGTGGCTCGTATAGGCTGTTGTCGATGTTGAACCAAGATAGTAAGATTTTAACAGCGGTATTGGCGAATAGAATGAGGAGGATCATCAGTAAATTAATACACCCCGACCAGACAGGATATGTCCTGAATAGGAGTATCTCAAATAATCTTAGGCGACTCCACCGAGTAGTCAAATATGCAAGTGGGGAGGATATCGAGATGGCGATAGTATCATTGGATGCGATCAAGGCATTCGACTCGGTCAAGTGGCCCTGGTTAAAAGCAGCCCTGGCCAATTATGGGATGGGACCGGGATACCTTAAATGGGTAGTATAGTGCGCCGCTGGCCAGAGTGAAGACAGGAGCGGTGGTTTCTGAAAGGTGGCAACTCAGCAGAGGCACACGACAGGGCTGCCCATGGTCTCCCATGCTGTATATTTTGGCCTTAGAACACCTGGCGATTTATCTGAGACAGAAATATGATGCAATAGGCATAGTCATCGGGGAGACACTGCATCTTATCTCATTGTACGCAGATTACATGTTACTGTATTTGCACTACCCAGAAGAGAACCTCCAATATATATTGGAGGTGATGAAGGGGTTTGCAGAACTCTCAGGTATAGCTGTGAACCCCAGTAAGTCCTGTGTGTTCCCGTTGGGCAGATAAAGAGGGCTCCCATTGGAGGATCTGCCGGTCTTGCAGATACCGTGGGAGGTTACAATGTTCAGATATCTTGGGGTAGATGTATACCACACGGTGGAGGCTGAACATAGGCAAAACATGGAGAGGGCATTTGAGAAACTGGAGAGTAGTGTGACATTTCGGACGAAACTCCCCTTGGCGATGATGGGACGAGGGGCGATGCTTAAGATGGTGGAGCTGCCAAGAATGTTGCACTGTTTTGCGAACATCCCATACTCAATACCTAGGAAATTCTTTGCCAGACTGGATGGTATATGCAGGGAATTTCTGTGGCATGGGATGAAGAACAGGGTAGCACTGTGGAAATTACAAAACCCATATGAGAAGGGAGGCCTTAAGTTGCCAAACTGGGAAGTCTATTATGTAGCAAGCCAATTACAATATGTGGCTAAATGGCTCTCTGAGGAGCCCACCTTAGAACATAGGTTGCTTCAGAGGGAATGCGCCCCATACTTCCTCAGAGAAATTATATGGTTACCCAAGTCCGAGCTGGGGGGTCGCTCGGGGATGCTGGGTTTCGGATGGAAATGTGGCAAAGGGCATGTCGATTAATGGACAGGCCGTCCCTGTGCTCCCCGCAGATCCCACTAGTCACAGTGGTGGGGAAGGACAAGCAATTGTGGCTGATGATTAGGAAGTATTGGGAACCGGTCGGGATAGCAGTAATGGGGGACGTGTGGCAGGAGGAGAAGGTACTGGAGTTTGAGGAACTAGTGGAACTAACAGGGTTGAGGGCCGGGCAATATATCACAGGGTAGGGCGACGAATAAAAGACGTTTGGTCTGAGGTGGAACTGGCCGAGGAACCAGACAACACTCTGGACATGATATATGATATACCAGAAGGAGGACATGAAACGTCCAGAGTGTATGAAATGATAATGTCCCGAGTGGGCAGGGAGGTGGTGCAACTTAGGTTGGATTGGGAGGAGGAAGTAGGGACCCTGATGAGTGATGGGATGTGGGAGAGAGCGCAGGGATATCATAAAAAAGTATCGAGGAACGCTAGATTGCAGTAGATACAGTTGTATGTAACCCACAGAGCATACCTGACTCCACAGAAGATAGCTAAGTTCAAAAACGCGGGATGCCAGTTGTGCCCAAAATGTAATGCAGAAAATGCGGGAATGGTGCATATGTTTTGGGCATGCCCACTGATAGAGAGATACTGGGGAGAAATAGCAAAATAGCACAGACAATTGAAGATAAAGGGATCTGTATGCAGGTTGATACAGTGTGGGCCTGTTTGCTGGGAGGGTTCCCTAGATCGCGTAAGCTCAAACATGTAAGCAAATTGAAAGATCTGGCATATGTACTGGCAAAGAGAAGGATTGCAATGGACTGAAAAGCATGTCATAGGCTCAATTTAGATATGTGGTGGAGAGATCTGCAGAAGTGGGCGGAGGCGGAAACAGTGGTCTGGCAGTAAGCTTGTAAAGGGGAGACAGAAGAAGAAGCCGGATCCCTAGCCGGGTGGAGGAAATTGATAGATGAACTATTTGGGCCCTCACATGAGGGTTCGAGTGATGGAGACACAATGGGCCTCATTACGACCCTGGTGGAAATCGAAAAACGATGGCGGAAATGCAATACCGCCATCGAATAGCGCTCGGTGCGATCATGACCCGTCACCGCAAAGTACGATGCCATTAGCGACACCGTAGTGAACGTCAACGCTAACTGCACCAAGCACGCGCGCGCGCGCCATGCCAAACCGTAATTACCACCATGGCGCAACGGTACGCGAATTCCGACCCTAGCGGACATGCACCTAACGCCATCAAGCACGGCGGAAAGTACCATTCCGCTATGGTGAGAAGTACGGCATCGCGAACCAACCGTAAACGGCCCTACTGAGTGCTTGTACACCGCTCCCTGGCCACATTGTACAACCCCCCGTAGGTGCAATGAAGTCACACAATGCAACCAGTGAAATGTACTAGTCATCCATGCCTGCCAACGAACAAATGAATCTCAAGAGTGCCCAATGGGAGCTGCAGGGCACAGATGGCACGAATACAGAAGCTATACAAATGGACATGACCTCAGTCTCCCACCAAGAAACGCACGCAAACACAGGCACCTGTGACCAGCAATATTCCGATAATCACATCATTCCACCAATCCAACTGGCTGACCGGCATCTGTTACACAAAAGCTAATCCCCCGCCCCTGAGCATGAGATCATCAAAACAGTCATAATGGCAGCCCTCATCCCTGACCTCACTGGGCTCCGTAGGCAAACGCGCCCAGCACAGTACCATGCAACTATACTCAGAAGCCGGAACCCAATGCAGATCTCCTCACAATACATCGCTCCCCAAATAGGAATATGCCACATCACTCGCAAAGAAGAACGCTACACGGTTCATATCAGAATAGAAATTTAATGCACAACAAATTCACCAAGCCCATACAGCCATTAGGCCATGAACTCCAAAATATATTTCATTATCGTGGGCTGCATCGGCAATAAATGACCAGCTACTTCTTGTGTGACGCCCTGTTCCTTCATGGTACACAGGGGCTACATTCCCGTACGAAAAGGCAACATGGAAGCGCCTAGAACCGCAGGGCCGTCCCAATAGGGAGGCACTAGTCCAGCTGAAAGGCCGAAATGTTGCTCCTAGCCACTAGTACTGCGTAAGGGCATGTGGCCCATTGGCGATCGTCCCATAAGATCGTAATGCTGCTCCACTGATTAACACGAAGCAGCAGGTGTCGGGAGTAAAATCCATCTGCAGGAGTGGCATACAGATGGCAGTGGCAAAAGGGGAGGAGATACCTGTCAACCAAATGAAATGAAAAAGAATAGTATGGCCATCAGAACTACATTTGAATTACTCACTTCAATGATCACACCAAATCCACAGCCATATGCATGCTAGCCCACTCCAAAGGATCATCACCACCCAAAAACCAC
This sequence comes from Ambystoma mexicanum, assembly GCF_040938575.1. Taxonomy (NCBI): domain Eukaryota; kingdom Metazoa; phylum Chordata; class Amphibia; order Caudata; family Ambystomatidae; genus Ambystoma; species Ambystoma mexicanum. The sequence goes on from NC_090922.1 coordinate 889,905,446, forward strand.
TTGCGAATCATAACTATCTATATCGAGGTGAAAACACTATCACAAACGAGTGTACCTGTGCATGCGTCTGTTAAAACAGAATCCATCTGATGGGATTGGTAACGTGCATAGACACAAGTGTCTGAAGGCGCGTCGAGACAGGGAGGGCTCAACAAGGCCAGATAGACGATGGCCCCACTATGGCAGCCCTGCATCACATAGCGCAGGGGAGGCGGATAGATTCCAAGAAGCCCTGTACATGGCAAACTCTGTATCAAATCATCTGTCCATGCATCCATACATCATTCCCTCATCCCGTAATGAAAACGCCTGTTTCCATACTCACATAACATGTGAAATTTCCATTGAGTCTGTGCGTTATGCAGCCTGCAAAATCCACCGTGCCCCAGCCCGTTATTCCAGTGTTGTGAAGTAACATGTATTTGGGAACGTCCGGCCTCATCGCCCACGTCGCTATTGCGCATCCCATACTATTCATATCAATCATTGCATCCTCGCCATGGCCCCTGTACCAAGGACATTGAACAATAGAACGTTATATTTGCAGTCAGACCTGTGGGCATCTCCTCGCCGCTAGCTGAAAACCGAAAGCGCCGCCCTTCGAATTCCTCATTTGCAACATCACATCAAAAAGGCATCTGTGGCCGCTTGAAACCACAAATTAATCCATCTAGTGCGGCTGTGTGTGAAAATGGCAACTGCCTTCACTCACAAATGGAACGCCCCGCCCGTCGGTGAAGCTCGGTACAGTGTTGCATGAGGGTCCACCGTTACTCGAGTACTACGTTCCACTGACCCTTCACAAGTCTGTTCGCGGCTGCAAAGATTGTATGTGAAACAATGGGACCATAGCCGAATGAACATGTCAACCAATGTTACACTGCCATCGGGTACAAATACATGATTGCAATAGCAAGATGCCATTCGTCGAATTGCAGCGTTGTGTGCGGGACGTGCTCGCCCAAAGGGGAGTGCAGCTTGCACAGGTGGAATGAATCACCACAGGTGGAGGCCATACAGCCTGAAAACACATAAATTGCACACCCAGTCTCCTCCCACAACCACACCCACTCCGAAATGCTACCGGCAGGACTAGCCATGTTGGCCCTGGGGGACCTGATAGCACTGCAAGTACTCCAACTACAAGAAGAAGACGAACACCAACTACAACCGGCCGCACGGCGGAGACGCTGGAGGAGGAGGAGGCCAAGGCAGGGCCAGCAAGGGCCGCCAGCACAGCCACTACCACGACGCAGGCAGCCCGCAATCCCACGCCTCCGAGCACATCCGTTCAACCTCACTGATGAGCAGATCCACACCCTCTACCGTTTGGACCGGGACACCATAACCGCCATTGTGGACATGACACAGGCTGACCTTGTCAGCATGATAGATAGCCCAACCGCCATCCCACCCCTACTGAAGGTGGTGTCTGTACTCCACTTCCTGGCCACAGGCACCTACCAGCACACAGTCGGACAGTTGCATGGCATATCACAGCCACTGTTCTCACGGACACTATTGCAAGTGCTCGATGCCCTCCTGAAGCACGCAGACGACTACATCTCTCTACCACGCTCGGAGCAGGACATTACCAACACAAAAGTGGGATTCCATGCACTTGCCGGCATACCGGGTTGCATTGGTGCCATCGACTGCACCCATGTGGAATTGGTCGTCCCACATGCCATGGAGGCCCAGTACCGCAACCGAAAACAATTTCATTCCCTGAATGTACAGATGGTGTGTGACTCCAACAGGATCATTACACATTGTTGTGCCAGATTCCCTGGATCTACCCATGATTCTATGGTCTTGAGGAACTCTACTATACCACGCTACATGGAGCGACACGCAGGGAACAGATCCTGGCTACTCGGTGAGTCTCATTTCATGCATGATGATGTGGGGTATGTGATGCGGCAATGACCTGGCAGGAAGGGGGGGGTGCGTACGTAGCAATGGCATTCCTCAATATTCCTTTCTTGTCCACATACAGGTGATGCCGGGTATCCACTGAAGAGATGGCTCCTCACACCAGTCCGGAACCCACGGGACCAGCATGAGGAGGACTACAACCATGCCCACTCACGTACCCGTGTAGTCATAGAACAGGCATTCGGCCTACTGAAGACTCGTTTCCGCTGCCTCAGCAGGTCTGGCGGGGCACTCCTGTACCGCCATGTGAAGGTTGCAAAGATGGTCATGGCATGTGTCATGCTCCACAACATGTGCGTACAAAGAAATGTGCCCATGCCCCCTGACGCAGAACTGCAAGCACCTGATGATGGTCATGATGAGGGTGGGGATGTGGCAGCACCTCAAGGAGTCTGCGAGGCACAGGAGGGCCGTGACATTCGTCAGCATCTCATAGATGCATGCTTCTAGCACTCACGCCTGGTGGCTGATACATGGACACGGGACTCGTGGCACTGTGTGTGTCTGGGACATGCACAATATGGACTGTACGCCTATAATGGCCTCGTACACAAAGATCAATGTCCACACATCTCATTGCATGATCGTGCATTGTTTATGGCATATGTGATATCATGTTGAACACCCTATCGACCCGCCACCCAAGTGAGCCCAACACACCCCCTCCACCCTCCTACCTCCCCCCCGAACACCAGTGTCCAAAGATGCTCATTGTCAGTGGGCTGTCGCTATTGCAAGCCCCCTCTGCGGGTATCAGGGGCACCCCTGCCTGTGGAGCGCAGGTTCCTCCCAGATCTACGTTGGGGGCTGCCCTGGACGGAACTTGCAACGGATGATGTCTCTGCCTGCTCACGTCCATGCATGTCCCTAAGGGTTTGTGAGAGCTCAGTGAGCACACGGCGCACTGCGGCAAGTTCGGCACATACGTCTTTGGACGTCGCATGCAGTTCCCCCCTCAGGCTCTCGGTGCTTCTCTCCATTTGTACTCTCAGGCTCTCGGTGCTACTCTCCATTTGTACTCTCAGGCTCTCGGTGCTACTCTCCATTTGTGCCCTTAGTGTCTCTGTGCTTCTCTCCATTTCTGCCCTCAGTGTCTCAGTTGATGTTTCTATGTCTGCCTTAGTGCCCCCACATTCATCGGCATGGTCCTTGAGGAGCGTGGCCAGTTGCTGCTGTTGCACGATTAACTGGTCGAGAGACTGTTGCCTCTGCTGGGCCATGGCCATTTGCGGTGGTGTCACAGAGGGGCTGATCACCTCTTGTTGCCTTGCCACAGGGCTTGTGGGGGGTGGCCAGTCGTCGTCTTGTGGGTGCCCCTGCGTGGTATCCTCATGGTGTACGGGATGGGACAGACAGGGGGATTGAGACAGGTCATGGATGGATCTAACTTCGACATCCCGTTTTCTGTGTCGGAGCATGCTGCCATTAATGCAGTATCACCTATGGTGCTGCTGCCACCAGAAGCAGTGCCTACTGTGGCATCCATTGGGGGGACCTGTGGTGGTGGTGTTGTGGGCATGCTGGCTGCTGGGGTGCCTGTTGGAGTTCCCTCCTGTGTGCTGTCACTTGATTTGTGCTGCTGCCGTGTCTTGATCCGTGCAGCTGAGGTGGAGGGTCTTTGGCCGTTGGTCTTGGCCCTCTTTGCAGGTGTGCTGGTAGGGGTGTCCTGGAGCTCGTCGTTTGGATCGGACCCTGTGGTGGAGTAAAGGAGGGCGAGCGTTATTAATGGGTCTGTGGGAATTGGAATGGCAATGTATCACATGCATTGGGGTGGTACCTGAGGGTGATTTGGGTCTGGGCCTTGGAGGTGGTTTCATTTGTGTGTGGAGTGAGGGTGCAGTTGTTTGGCAGCCTGCAGTTAGGGTGTGCCTGCTGCACGTGTAGAGGGTGTTTTTAGGATTTTTAATTATTTATGTATTTGATGTGAGTTTTAGAGTGTGCTATCAGGCCTATGTATGTGGACGTTCTCCTGGACATGTGTTCCTGTTGCACTATGTGGGCACGTGGTACTTCACATGATTGGACATTGTGGTTTTGGCATTGTTTTATTTGGGACACCTACCTGAATCTTCGGATGTCTGCACTCCTTTCTCCATCCCTCCGACTCCCTCTATGCTCTCCATTCCAATGGTGGAGGCACAGATTTCTTCCCAGGGGGTCAACTTTATGGGTGATTCCGATCCTCCCCCGGTAGCTGTGGCAATGTTGCGGTTGGCAGAAAGTATGCTACGGACGCGTATCCGCAGGTCGTCCCATCGCTTTCTGCATTGCTGTGGGTTGCGGGGTGCGGTCCCCACCGCACTTACACGCTGTGCCACCAGGGCCCATATGGCCTTCTTGTTCGCAAGTGCCGTCCTGGTCATTTGCGTGGAGAAGACGACGGCAGCATTCTCCTGGAGGGTCTCCGTGAGCATGGTGAGTTCCTCACGGGAGAAGTGGACCTGCCGCTTGCGGTCGCACGCTTTCTTCGCTACTTTTCCCATTTTTCTTGGTTTCACTAGGGTGGATGACGGGTTGGGATGTGTCTCAGGGTAGTTTTTTTTATGGTTGTGTGGATTTTGTGGTTTTATAGGTGTACGGCGTGATGTTTCCCGTTCCGGGACCATGCTTTTACTTCCGTTTCCGTATATTTACGGTCACCGTACTTTCCGGTTGGCGCTCACTGCGGTGTCCGCTGTGATGGGTGGCGGTATTGCACCTAGGGCGCCGTACGGCGGCGGTGTGGGCCGTTTTGGGGTCATTTCCGCCATCGCGGACTTTGCACTTCCGCCATGGCGTGGTGCTCGTGCCCGATGGGTCGGAATGAGCCGCACTTTGCTCCATCGTGCAATGGCGGAAACGCTATTTACGCTATGGCGGTCCGGTCGGTTGATTTCCGCAAGGGTCGTAATGAGGGCCAATATGTTCTGTTGAAGGGGACTCCCCGCTGCAGAAGGAGGAGACTGGAAAAGAGCGGGAGTAGGCTTGGGAGGGGGGAGGGAGGGGAAGATACAGTGTGTTGGAATATGATAATATATTGACATGATGTACCCATAAAAAAAAAAAAACATGATTCTGATAGTGGGGTAGAGGATTGAGCGCAAAGGAAGGATGGTCTAGTTATGTATTAAGAACAGCGAACAGCAGTGGATAAGACGGTAAAGTACCAAATTGTGAATTCAGGTCACTCAATAACAAATACATAGATCACTAGATATCATAATGCCAGCAGGTTGCAGGTGGATTTCAGTTTTTAGTAGGTTATATTTGGAGCTCATAGGCACTCCATCAATTACGTTATTTACCAATATCCTAAGGTAAGAAATAAACACCTACGGGGCAACCGCAGCAAAGAGTTTAGGATTTAGTCATAGCTGGTCAAACTATCCCCCGATAGAAGGCATGTATGGGGCCCGGGTCTGCCTGTTGCAGACTCCTACCATCATTGTGCCTGGGACCTGGTGGTGAATTTGGCATTGTCTGGACCCTTTGTGATCAGCCATTGACTGTTCCAGTGTGGTGTGCTCCCTCCTGCCAGCATGCAATAACGTGGCCTGTAAGAGCTCCTAGTCATGTGATTTAAAGGACCCTTATATGCCTGATGCACAACCTTACATCATTGGACCTGATTACTGGTGATAGATTTGCTGTTCTGTGGACCCTCTGTCATCAGGTGCTGAATTTTCCAGTGCAGTGTTTGGCCCCGCCCCCTGCTAGCATGAGATCATGTGACCTTCTTCCCTCTTGATAAGGTCTCTTATCAGGGTGTCCATCACCCAGGTGTTCTTCTTCATGTACAACCCTTTCTAAGGGCAACTTCTCACCCAGGTTGCCTGGTTGGCTTCCTTTGTTTTTTGTTTTACCTGACATGCAAAACCTTATATAATTCTCACAATGCATTATTTCACCTATCTTCATGTGTACTTCTTATCATGTCTTTTCACTGGAAACATTTCTGTTCACATTTCCAAGTTTAGACCTAGACATGCTTTTCACCCAGCATCTCATTAAAATCTTGTCTACCCTATTCTCTAAGACTTTCTCCCTATACCTATCAGCCTAGACCACTGGAATGCATGCTCTATGGTTACTAAAATATGATTTTGTTCTGGACCTATTCTTTTTTTCAACTTTGACTTCTGCATTACACCAACCTGTATTGGTCAGCTGTAATCTCTGGTCATTCCTCTCTTTCCCACTCTCCTAGACTTGGCCATGCCACTAGCGTTGCAGGTCTGATTTTCCACCACTGATGGTCTACTGCTCCACTCACTTTCTCTACTCCATCTTTTCTATATTTCAAATTTCAGGCTGTCTCCTTTTTCTCTCTTTTGGTAATCTATCATGTTGCAGGACCTCTTTTGTCTTTCTATGATTACTTCAAATCCCTTGTTTCCTTAGTCTCTATTCCGGATTCTTTAACATGCATATTCCCCTTGCCCACTTTGATCCTTCCTCTTGCCCGCTGATTTTCTCTTCTCTTTCTTACAACCCTACTCTGCTTCCTTCTTCCTCCACTCACATCAAAGCCATGGTCTTTGACCTGGTCTTTATCTCTGCAGATTGTAACCTTATTGATCCCATCCAAACTCACACCCTTCTCTCACTGACCATTTTTGCTGATCAGTTTTTGCTCTCAACCTCCTTTATTCCTCCTCCCCTTGTCTCTCCTGCAAGTCCCCCATTTACCCCTCGTTTAATGTCACAGGAATTTCACAATCTTAATCATTCTGCATTGATAGATTATATCTCGACCCACATATTGGTCCCTCATCTTCCCATTACAAAGAATATTTAGGGGCCGATTCATGGAACAAACGTGCGCCGAAAATCTTCGCGCAAGCAGGCGCAAGCAGAAAAAAACAGGCGCACGCGCACGCGTGCGATTCATGGAAGTCCCTGCGCGTGTTTACCTCGGGATGTGCGCCAAACCCGTGCATGGCGCACACGTCACTGCAACATCCCGAAAGACGTGCGCAACGCGCATAGTGAAAGCGCACAACCTCGGCGCATACACTAGAAAGTGTGGGCGTAACGCGCGGAATGGGGAACAACTCACGAAAACAAGGGCGTAACTGGGGATGTACTGCAGGGAAGCAGACGGAACGCCCACACGCACCCGAACCACACGTATTCATGGAATCGAATAGGGCAAAGCCACGCACAGCGAAAGACACGCACAAGCCGAAACACGTCCGCCACACGAAGGCAGGCGGTAGCGTCCCTGCGCATTACAAAAGTGGCAACATACAGCAATTGGGCCTGTACGAGCGGGGCACGTGTATATCGGGGGTTCGCGTGAACTTTTTCACGCGATTGGGCCTTGGGGAGAGGGCTACATGTATTTCAGAGGTTTGCGTGAAGTTTCTCACGCGATCGGGCCTGGGGGAGCAGGCTATGTGTATTTCAGGGGTTCGCGTGAAGTTTCTCACGTGATCGGGCCTGGGGGAGCGGGCTACGTGTATTTCAGGGGTTCGCGTGAAGTTTCTCACGCGATCGGGCCTGGGGGAGCGGGCTATGTGTATTTCAGGGGTTCGCGTGAACTTTTTCACGCGATCGGGCCTGGGGGAGCGGGCTACGTGTATTTCAGGGGTTCGCGTGAACTTTTTCATGCGATCGGGCCTGGGGGAGCGGGCTACGTGTATTTCAGGGGTTTGCGTGAAGTTTCTCACGCGATCGGGCCTGGGGAAGCGGGCTACGTGTATTTCAGGGGTTCGCGTGAAGTTTTTCACGCGATCGGGCCTGGGGGAGCGGGCTACGTGTATTTCAGGGGTTCGCGTGAAGTTTCTCACGCGATCGGGCCTGGGGGAGCGGGCTACGTGTATTTCAGGGGTTCGCGTGAAGTTTCTCACGCGATCGGGCCTGGGGGAGCGGGCTACGTGTATTTCAGGGGTTCGCGTGAAGTTTCTCACGCGATCGGGCCTGGGGGAGCGGGCTACGTGTATTTCAGGGGTTCGCGTGAAGTTTCTCACGCGATCGGGCCTGGGGGAGCGGGCTACGTGTATTTCAGGGGTTCGCGTGAACTTTTTCACGCGATCGGGCCTGGGGGAGCGGGCTACGTGTATTTCAGGGGTTCGCGTGAAGTTTCTCACGCGATCGGGCCTGGGGGAGCGGGGTACCACTCACCGTCTGCCTTGCGTGTAGAAGAACGCGTAGCCAACACCCGCTGTGAAGTAATAGCGTGTGAACCCCAATGGATGGAAAACACACGCACCGCACGAAAAGCACGTACAGAACATAAAGGCACGCGGGATCTCCAAGCCCTGCCAGGGCAACGCCCGTGCGCAAAACGTCACAGATGCGCTTACGCTGTAAGGGCCTTTGGTCCAATGAAATCGCGTACGCATGCTGACGCGCTTACGCGCTAAGGGCCTTTCCTCGATTTTCACGCTGACGTGCAGGATTTTCACGTGCCAAATCACTCCGTATCAAGCTGGCCACGCGAAAACACACGGAAGACCACGCTCCTGCCCAGAAGGCCGAATTACTGCCCCCCAGTTCCCCGAGCAGCCTCCCACGTGCCATCTGCTGCTGCCTGCCTGCTGCCACCGTGCCCTGCCATTTGGTGCCTGCACATCAGCCATCTGCAGGTGTCCAGTTGCTGTGTCCACCCCTGCTGGAACAGAAGACTCCCGACTCGGATAACATCGCTCCACAGCCCAGCCCCAGGACCCAGTTGCCCACCCACTCCTGCCCCTGGGGTTGCCATGTCGGGCACATCAACATCTGGCACCAGTGGCAACCCCCGGCCAGAGGGGCAGAGGGGCACCAGCTTCACTGCCACTGAAGTTGGTGTACGGTGGAGCAAGTCCTGGGGCAGTTTGATGCCCTCTTCGGATCGTCCCGCGCCAACAAGGAAGGACGGGAGAGGATCTGGGCCGACTGTGTGGTTGCCATCAACGCGGAGGGGGTGGCAACCCGCACCATCCAGAAGGTCAAGAAGCGCTGGGAAGACTTGAGGTCCAGGACCCTCATAAAGGCCCGGCGCCTCGTGGAGGGTGGCCGGGGCCGCATGAGTTCCATCCAGATGAGGGTCCTGGAACGCGTACACCCAGCGCTCCACGCCCAGGTCCTTGAGAGGGAGACCCGTCTGGAGTTGAGCGGTAAGTGGCCAAGCATTGCTGTGTGAGACAGGGCATGTTGCAGTGTGCTGGTTGTCTGATACTTGCCTGTATGTGTGACATAGGCCATGTACGCATGTATGTGTGCAGGGACATCATGGTAATGCATGTGCGATCAGCAATGTGTGAACCGCACGGTCGTTGCATGTGTTTAAATGCGACATGGGGAGCCCTATGCAGATTGTACACATGAGAGCATGGCAGTCTCTGTTCCTGGACATGGGTGGGGGTGAGGGATGGGTGCTGATGCCAGGTACATATATGGTATCCATGTCTGTGTGCCTGACCTGCGTGTCTGTGACTTGTGAATGCCATGGATGCATGACACATGTCTGTGACAATGTACAGATTCACTGATGCAGCCTAGTCATCCTTGTATCCACTGTGATTGGGGTGTACGGGGCCAGATGGATGTGACTGAGGTGAAGTGTGTGCATGTGATAGGCATGACCCATGATGCATGTGAGTACCATTACATTGTATGTTTCGAGAGTCCATTGGACATGTATGGAAATGTCCATGGCATGCACCATGACTGTCACTGTGTGTGTTTTGCCTGGACTGACACATGTGTTGTGGAGGGACATGATGGAAGTGTACTTTGACAGTGGCACTCATCTGCTATTGCTTCCTGTCTAGGGGACCATTGTACAGTACCCTGATGCTTGTGTTCTATGTCTCCCTCTACGCAGCGGCTAGTGAAGAAGAGGGCGGAGACGGCGCTGTGGAGCAAGGCGGCGGGGATGCCCCCACGGCTGCAGCGGAAGGGGAGGGTGAGCCCCCACAGGGGCCTGCTACGGCGGAGGTTGGTGGTTTCCACAGAGGAGGAGGAGGCCGCCACTGAGGCGCACATGGGGCCTGGTGGGGGCATCCCTGCTGGTGCAAGTGGTGCAGTCCAGGGGCAGGGGCAGGAGGCAGCACAGGTCACCGTGGAGGGGCCTGTGCATGTCGCTGTCCCTGACCCTGTGGGTGCACCACCATGCACCAGCAGGGATGCCCCGTCCCAGGCCCGTCCGCAGGTAGAGGGGATGTCCATGTCATCTGACTCCCCTCCACCTGCGGACGAGGGGACCCCTGGCCGTATGGAGAAGGTCCTGATCGGGGTCGCGATGCGCACGGCTGTGATTCGTGATGCCGTGCGTGCTTCCCAGGAGGAGCACGCACGTCATCACGAAGAGCACCGTGCCGACGTGGCCCAATTGGGATCGTCCATGTTGGGGGGTTTCCTGCATGTGTCGGCCAATCTGGCGGCCCTCTCCTCCTCTGTGGAGACTATACGCCAGTCGTTCTCCTTGCCGTCTTCCGGCCCAGATGCCACCAGGGCCCCCTGTGGACCTGCCTTGACCAATGCAGCCAGCTCGGTGGGGATCCCATCCCTGCCACAGTTGGGAGTCAGAGGTCCAGCAGGGGTGGACACACCAGCAACTGGACCCCAGCAGATGGAGGATGTGACGGCATCATCGGGCAGGGCACGTGCACAACGGCGTCGGTGGTTTCCATCAGCCTGGATGCAGTCGTGCTGGCACAGGCAGTTGCGTCGGAGGCAGCAGCAGGCTCAACGTGGGAGGCATCATGGCTCGGGGCCATCAACATCAGGGGTGCAGGCATCGGCCGGAGGGCAGGAGAACCCTGGAATGGGAGTGGCTTCCGTGCGGGAGCGTTTGTGCCAGCAGATAGGTGCGGAGCGGCAGCGGGCAGAGGAGGAACGGCACACAATGGTCAGGGCGGAGGACTCCATGCGGAGGGCGCTGAGGCGGGCTGAGTGCCTCGAGGGTCTTCGCAGGGAGTTGGAGCTGGACACTGCATTATCCCTGCGGGACCTCGGGGCCAGGGAACATGCCCGCCTCCAAGCCATTGAACGGGAGTTCAATGATGCCCTGGCCCATGACAACAACCAGTGAGCCGTCGGACTAGCCCGCTGCCTTTGTATATAGTTATATAGTTAGTGGTAGGTTTCCTTTAAATTATTTTTTTTAATTTGGTTGCGATTGGACAATGCGCCACTTTTTTGTATATAGTTCAGTTTTTAGTTAGTTGACATAGTTAGGTTTCATTTGGTTGGGCTCATGGACCCGGGATTGTCTTGTAAATAGTTCTTCTATGGATTTTTGGATTTTTTGGATTTTTTTCGTGGACATTCATCTTCTTTTTGTTGTTTTGCTTTGTGGTTTTTCTCATTTCATTTCCATTCTAGTTGATTTTCAATACATTTTTATTTTCATCCTTCAATGTGTCGTATCATCTCATTACTTTCATGCATGTCATGTTGGGTGTTTTAACATTCACTTGCAGCCATTGTGTGTGACAGACATGTGTTCATTTGCATTATTTACATTGGGTGTGTAACATGTAATTGCCTTTGATATGTGGGTGGATGTGATAGTTGGTTGGGCCTTTTGGCAGGGGAGGATGGCCATTACGGACATGATTGGGGATTGGTGGGACCCAGGTGCAGGGGGGCATGGATGGGACATGGGCGAGGGCCTGGTGGAGGGTGCCCCGCAATGCTGGGGGGTGGGGGTGCAAGGGGACATGAGTTGGACATGGGTGGGGGCCTGCTGGCAGGTGCCCCACAGTGCTGGGGGGTGGGGGTGCAAGGGGACATGAGTTGGACATGGGTGGGGGCCTGCTGGCAGGTGCCCCACAGTGCTGGGGGGTGGGTGTGCAAGGGGACATGAGTTGGACATGGGTGGGGGCCTGCTGGCAGGTGCCCCACAGTGCTGGGGGGTGGGGGTGCAAGGGGACATGAGTTGGACATGGGTGGGGGCCTGCTGGCAGGTGCCCCACAGTGCTGCGGGGTGGGGGTGCAAGGGGACATGAGTTGGACATGGGTGGGGGCCTGCTGGCAGGTGCCTCACAGTGCTGGGGGGTGGGGGTGCAAGGGGACATGAGTTGGACATGGGTGGGGGCCTGCTGGCAGGTGCCCCACAGTGCTGGGGGGTGGGGGTGCAAGGGGACATGAGTTGGACATGGGTGGGGGCCTGCTGGCAGGTGCCCCACAGTGCTGGGGGGTGGGGGTGCAGGGGGACATGAGTTGGGCATGGGTGGGGGCCTGCTGGCAGGTGCCCCACAGTGCTGGGGGTTGGGGGTGGTGGGGGACATGAGTTGGACATGGGTGGGGGCCTGCTGGCAGGTGCCCCACAGTGCTGGGGGGTGGGGGTGGTGGGGGACATGAGTTGGACATGGGTGGGGGCCTGCTGGCAGGTGCCCCACAGTGCTGGGGGGTGGGGGTGCAAGGGGACATGAGTTGGTGTTCATTAGTACAAGGAGACATGTGCCTTTGCTGGGGGGCATGCCCATGTTGGGTGGGCTGCCTGCGGGACATGACCAGGGATGCAGGGTAGTCCCCTGTGGTGTGGGCTGCCTGCAGGGGCCGTGGAGGGTGTACAGGGAACACCTGGGAGGACCCACACTGTCAAATCACATGTAGGACTCCCCGGCACCCCTGAAATACACGTACCCTCATGGAATCGCGTGTGGAACTTCCCGCGCACCCCTGAAATACGTGTACCCTGCTCGCACGGGGCCAATCGCGTGAGGTACTTCCCGCGCACCCCAGTGATACACGTAGCCCGCTTGCTGTGCTGGTGCAGGGTTAGCGCAGCCCTTTGTGCTGGATTGGGTATGTTGATGGCTTTTCCCTGCGCGGGAGACGTTCTTGGGGGCGTAACTGGCGCTGCTGCAGGGTCGCTGCGCCACTGTGCGCCACGGCTGGTTTTGGTGGCTGGAATCCATGAATACGCTGTGCGCGGAAATGGATTTCAGCGCACGCGGCTGGCGCAGGGATTCGCACGCGCACACTGTGCGCCAGCCGCGTGCGCCACTTGTGCGCTGAATTCTATGAATTACCCCCTTAATCTGCCCTTGATTTGATTCACTCTGCCATTGCTGTGTCTCTTTATTCTTTCTGCCCTTTATTTCTGTTCAAACCTAAAGGTAAGACTTCCTGACCTCGGATTTCTGACTCCCTTACATAGTTTAGGATTGAACTACATGGAGCTGAGTGCAAATGGCTGAAACCTGGAAGTACTGCCAACTATCAATATTTTGCGTCATTACTGCTCTACTTTTCTTCCCTCCTCAAAAAACTAACTAAGGCTAACTTTTTTCATGGTCTTATTCAGTCCCAGAGATCTTCTCCTAAACTTCTCCACTCCACTCTTAACAAGCTTCTTACACTCCAGATCCCTCTATTTCAACTTCTCTTAGCCCATTGTAAACTTCTTCCTTTGAAAAATTGACAAAATCAGACATTCATTGTCCTCAGCCTGGCTCCATTTCAGTTATCAATTCTTTTAATTCTGACACTGCTCCTATTTCTAATCCCCTTTTTTGTTTCACTTAATTTCTGAATCTGACATCACCAATTCCATCAGTCTCATCATACACAAGATCCTTCTGACCTCCTTCCTGCCTCTCTCATCAGACCTATTTTTCCTGCTTTTGTCTCCATCTCATCTTCTCTCTTCAATTCCTCTTTGTTCTTTAGTTAGCATGTGCTGTGTTTCTTCCCTGATGCTTATACTTGCCTCGTCGTGTAGGATTGCATGTAGAGAAGTTTCTCCAGCTAAGATTTTAAAGTCCCCCAAAAAGATCCAAGCATGCCTCCCCTGCACTTTGACAGCAGCTGTCCTGAAATGACAGAAATACTGGAAATCATGCAGTTCAAATAATCATGTAATTCCAAGCCTAACAGTTCTGTTGTTGGCTGAGCATCGCTTCTAAATCTGGATCGAGGCATTATGGGGTTCTCATTCGTCTCCCTGTCACTATTTCGTGGGGTGTGAGATGGTGGTCAGAACCTGGCTGGTTCCTTAGAGCATATAATGCCAGTGGTAGGCAATGCAACCACCCTTTCCTCAAGGTAAGCTTCAACTTGGCTATTCTTTCTTTAAGCAAGCCATTGAGCCTCTCACAGATCCCATTTCCTTGCGGATGATAAGCCAAAGAAAACTTGTGCTTTATACCAATCAATAAACTGATCTGTTCAAATATTTGGTTCACAAAGTGAGGACCATTATCCATCCTCATAACTTTGCATACTCCCCATCTAGGAAATACTTCCCATACCACGAATTTTGCTGCACAAGTAGAGTCTGGACGTGTTCATGGTCCTGCTTCTAGCCATTTTAGGAAAGGACACACCACAACAATTAGATATCTATATCCACTACATACTTGTATCATGTCGACATAGTCGATATGCAAGTGCTGAAAAGGGGCATTAGGTCTCGGAAAGACTCCCCAACTGTGTGCAGTGTATGCGCAGCTGTGAATTGTTGACACACAATACAGTTCACTATAAAAAATGCAACATGCTCCATCAGATTTGGCACAAACCATTCCTCAGCAATAGTTACTGCGAGAATCTCCCTATGATTACTTCAAATCCCTTGTTTCCTTAGTCTCTATTCCGGACTCTTTAACATGCATATTCCCCTTGCCCACTTTGATCTTTCCTCTTGCCCGCTGATTTTCTCTTCTCTTTCTTACAATCCTATTCTGCTTCCTTCTTCCTCCACTCACATCAAAGCCATGGTCTTTGAGCTGGTCTTTATCTCTGCAGATTGTAACCTTATTGATCCCATCCAAACTCACATCCTTCTCTCACTGATCATTTTTGCTGATCAGTTTTTGCTCTCAACCTCCTTTATTCCTCCTCCCCTTGTTTCTCCTGCAAATCCCCCATCTACCTCTTGTTTAATGTCACAGGAATTTCACAATCTTAATCATTCTTCATTGATAGATTATTTCTCGACCCACTTATCGTCCCTCTTCTTCCCATTACAAAGAATATTTAATCTGCCGTGATTTGATTCACTCTGCCATTGCTGCGTCTCTTTATTCTTTCTGCCCTTTATTTCTGTTCAAACCTAAAGGTAAGACAGATAAGGAGGGAGAACCTCAGCATGTGCAGACAAGATCTATCGTGAGGAAGAGGGACGCATTAGCAGACAAGTAACGAGAACGTAATTAAAGTAAGACTCGTAAAACAAGACATTTACTCGAGCCAAATGAAAAGTGTCAAAAGAACAATTACACAAACAAGTCAGTATAGCCAACAAAAGAACTATTGTGAAAATTGTGCCTGCAACTGAACTTTTTCGTATACACTAAAAGAGACAATAGTAAGCAAGCAAACACCCTGTGCAGCCAAAGGGGCAGGGTAAAGGAATAAAATCACATACTCATATCAGCAAAAGCGTTAATCTCATGAACATTTAAAACCGGACGAAGCATTCATAAGCCTAAGACTCTGGTAAGCAACAGAACCGGACATTCCTGAGAACTGAAACTGTTATTCTTAAGGACCCAGCATAAAGACTTTATTCACGATCACATGGTTCGTCCCAGCAGAAGCCTCAAGTGGGATGTGCTCACCTATTTTCAACTAGTTGTATTGTCCTATCCGTCACTTATAGGCAGAGAAGCCAGCGTTACTGAATTCATTCAAGACCCTGCAAACAAGAAGGTAATCTGGCAACTATTGACTGTCATCGCAGAGGTCTTCGCCGAGTTGCCCGAGCACAGTGACTAAAAGACCAATGCTCCCGCCTCAAGTAATCATTGACGAGATCACAAATACTTTGTTTTTCCGCATCATCGAAGAATGTCTAGGACATATCGGGAGAACTACAGATACATTGACATTCATTAGAGATCCAAAAAACAATTACTTCCTCAACCAAGTGTGGTACAAGCTGAACCACGTGGTTGCAACTCACGCAGCAGGAAAGTGCAAAAATTGTTTGCATTGAAAGAATGGCTGTGATTAGGACCCAGCAATGTCCCTATCACCTGAGGATACAGGGCTGGCACACAACGTTTTAATTTCGATTAGTCACAGACTATCCGGAAATGGTGGTGAGACCTTCAGATGTTGACGTCATCACCTTTCTTAGGAATCCGACCAACGCCCCACACATGGGCGCACTCCTCCAAGGCATCATGCTCCAGGTGGAGCTGTCCAATTTCCAGTGAAAATTCCTGAGGAGATTTCAGTGAGACTAGCCGACGAGGGACAGATCGAAGAGGAAAATAAAAACAACTGAAAGCACACTGCGAGAGAAGGCCTGTGACTCTAGAGCCAAAGAACCAGACAAATGTCATTAACACCGGAAGACAGTCAGCATGCATTTCGCGTTTTCTTTCATCTCATTGAAAACTTTCCAGAACTAGTGGGCAGACCCCGCAACATTGATGTGCACACTTTTCTTAATGATCCAGAAAAGAATGCCCAACTAAACAGGCTCCTAAGAGCTATTGCATCACAATTAAGAAACAATTATGGACATCCGCTGCTGAGGCGAGCCTTAGAAAGGAGAGATCCAAGATAAAACCCTTTAGAATCCCCAGCAAGGGCAGAGCAAGATAACAAAGACACAGTTCTTCATGCTTCCAACGTAGAACAAATCGAAAGGGGATAACTACATCGTGAAATTCTTTTCCTATTTTTCTTATTTTTCCCTATTTTGTGCATTATCATTCCACAGTGGAGTAAATGGGGAAGAGAGAGACTGTTCCTCAACTCGACCTCGAACGACCAAGTGAAAGTATCAGCGACATGAACTTCACTGCCGTGTTTACCGTTTTCAAACTTTTTCTTATTTTTTCCTACCTCCTCATATATTCACTTTTATTTTTATTTTTGTTTTTATTTTTTCAATGGTTTATCTATGCGTGATGTGTAACAAATCCATTTTTATGGTGTCACTGCCAACAAATTCCTGCATGTCCTCAGGGCCAAGACGAATTGGGAAGGTGCCCTGGGAATGCGTTGTACACACAAATGCAGGTAGAATGTGATGTGCTAAAAATGGTAGTCTAACCTTTTTGCATAGTCTAGCAAAGGATCTGTACTCCATAACTAGAGACTTCCGGCATCACTCGCAAGAGGGAGGACATTAAACTGCACCCGTCACTTTAGTGTTTGCTGAACTTTTTAAGTACCAAAATCAAGATAAGAAAAGAAATAAACTAATGACTATGGACTTGTTCGAGATGGGGGCCCAAAACAGTAATTTAGTTGCGCCACCAGTGGATGGGCGCCCCCGCTTTCCTGGAAGGAGGTGCTGCAAACTGTCCTTCAAGGCAATCATATGTATATGTATAGTGATTATTGTAGTATTTTTGTCGTTAACGCATCCCAATGTCCGTGCTTCCACCAGGTAATGAGCGTCTGGGCCCCACAAAGGCACCCAGACCTTATATTGTCATCCCTGTTCCAAGAAAAATTGATGATAAAGCAAATTATTTACAGTTGAATTTAATTAGCAGTGATATGGATGCACCTGAAATTATGAATGACGAGAAAAGCTGGAGACAGGGTCAGCACGGAATGAATGATAACATAGCACTCACCACAACATGCACCCACACACTGAGTGCGCACGAGCAAGGGCAAGTGTCAATGGCTGTGAGACCCCAAGCCGAGCTGACAGAAAACAAAAAGATACCTATGAAACGAACAGCTCCAAAGATCAGAGAACCAAGCGAGCAACAAGACAGAGATGGCACGACAAAATCCCTCAAGAGAACAGAGGAGGCCACAAAAGAACTCATGGGGAAGACACATGCGGTAGTCAAGTATGTGTTTTCGCTCATACTAAGAGCAAAGAAACAACATGAGGAGCTGAGCAAGAAAACTGCAGCAACTGTGATAATGAGCACACCTGCTCCAACACTAGAAATAACGACCGAGTTTACGACACCGCCACATGTTGGAAGGATGATAAACCACATGTGGAAGGAGGTCTACAAAAGAATGCACGAGGGAAGAAGAAGAAACACAAGACCTCCCCATAGTACTGCTGGGCAGGAAATGAAACCTGCCCCTCCAAAGATAATACCCGAGAGCCTGCCTGAATGGAAGAGCAGTACAGATGCATTCAGAGACATAGTGATAGCTAACTACAGAAAAACACTAAGGATCAAGAGAAGTCCATAAGAAACCGATAATGAGCTAAACGATTACTTGGACAGCATAGCCCATCTCGGAAACAACATATGGTACCAGCACATGAAGTAAGTTGGACGAAGGCAATCAGAAGGAGAATGTTTCATCTGTGCACTCCTGCCATACAGCATGGGAAAGTCCAAGATCTTCGTGGCTGTAGAAGTAGATGTCCCCACTGCACACT
The DNA here is from genome assembly GCF_040938575.1 of Ambystoma mexicanum. Lineage (NCBI taxonomy): Eukaryota > Metazoa > Chordata > Amphibia > Caudata > Ambystomatidae > Ambystoma > Ambystoma mexicanum. Next base: position 889,923,624 of record NC_090922.1, read on the forward strand.
GTATGTCACAAGTAGCTATGTGCAACACCAGAGGACAATTCATGGGAAGAGATGCCTCGTTGATATGGGCCAACAAGAAGGACTACCCTGATGAAGACAGGTTTGTCCAGGACATCAAAACAAGAAACAGGGCGCACACCAAGAATCACGTTATTAGATATGAAAACCCTGACGTCAAAGGATCAGGAATAAGGTGGGAAATAAACTCAAGACTGAACGTCCAAGGAAACCCGGCAGAAGAAGCTCAACTATGGAGGAACCGGGGACAAATGCAGATCTGGGGATCAGTAGTTTCCCCTAACGGATGGAGCCTGCAAGGAAGCAGTAGAAAACACACTGAGGATATGTAAACCTCTTTGGCCGAAGCTGGTGTAGCTGTTAACATGGGTCGAAGACAGGGGAGGCCCCCTGCAAATTGTACCGTTGGAGAACCCGAAACAGTGCTTCAGAAGTAATAGCACAAGGAAAATGGGGGAGAATCAAGACTGTGGACAAATATGTGAGGCACCAGGAATGGCATAAGGAACCACAGTCCTGATGGACCACTATTGGGCGTGTGGATCCAAAGCATACATAAGACTGTAAAAAAATTTGGGGGGCATATGTACATTGGTCACTGTCCATGTTCCTGCACTGGTGATTCCAAAAAATGATCTGAATCTGGACAGCTTCCCGAAAGCAGATGCTCATCCGAGAAGGAGGAGATCCGCAGAGCTGATATCCAGAATGAAGAGAGAAAACTGCTTTTAAGCCAAATCAGAAGAAGCATTCTATGCAATTCCATACGAACACAGGCTGTTCAGCCTCACTTCAACAGTATTCACCCCAATGCTCCTGCCACACATCCAAATTGGAGTGAATGCTAAATGGTTGCAAATAACCAGATGGGAGTTACTGCAGACCATCAACCCCACAATAAAAGGATTCACTGCGATCAAAGAACAGCTGAGAGCGGTTAGACTGATGACCCTCCAGAACAGATATCTACTTGACATGATCACAGCAATGGATGGAGGTGTTTGTGCAAAAATTGGAGAATCATGTTGTACATTTATACCATCGCATGATGAGGAAAATGGAACCCTCACAGAGGCCATAAGCATGTTGACAACTTTAAAAAACCAGATGACTGATGAAACGGACAAAGTGGATGATGACAGTTGGTTTGGGAACCTATTCTCATGGGCCCCGCAATGGATGGCTGATATATTCAAGTTTCTGGAAGCCTTGCTAGCCATGGTACTGCTAGGATTCTGTGTTATCAAGATAATCATCACTCAATGACAGAAAACTGCAAAGAGAGCCATTGGGATGAAAATGATGGTCGTTGTCGAGCCAGGCTGGAAACCCAGAGACCTGACAGATGAAGAAATAAAGGACATTGTGAAGGCCAGTGAATTTGCACCAGAGGGAACAAAATTCACTTATCCCAAGAAACAAAGAAGGTATGAAGGCAAATGGATTTACTGCAGTCCCAATGGACAATGCCAATTGATGACCTGGAACAAAGATGAGCATGTGAGAACAGCAGGAAGTTTGAAAGGAGTGATAAAGATATGGACACCCAAATTGCATACATTCACGCCATCTTGTGTAAACCCAGGAGACGATGAGCAAGAAGCTGAGGAATCAAAGAAACTGAATATAAAGGAGGAAGCAGGAGTGGTCGATGAACCGACCCAAGGGGGAAGTATAGAGGAGACCCCAGACGTGGCCTGCACCCCCACCCCTCGCTTCGAGGTACCAGTAAAGTACTTGGCAAGGTATGTGACGTACGAGGAGCAGATGAACCAAAAAAGAGCTGCAATGGGCCTCTGCCCTGTGTACATTAGAAGATCAATACCTTTTGAAATGCCCATAACCAGGCAACCCTTGGCAGCACGGTACCCAATCAGACAACCATACCAGCTGTTGATACGGAACGAGGAGGAATGCCTACAAACGGTCCATGAAGAGACTCCAAAAGCCATAATGGAAGGCCAGTGGAGATGAAACAAGGACCAGAGCAGCTCCAAGAACGAACTGAAGGAGTACTGAAAGCATGCATGCCAGTACTGACAACTGCAAGGATAATTGTAAAGGACAAAGGGGAGAGACACTGTGAAAAACGTATGAGAATGGTGCCATGAGACAAGATGGAAGCAACCGCCTTATTGAACGTGTGTAAATTAGCTTGAAACACAAGATGCTAAGTAATCGAATCTGCTTGCAATGCTTAGTAGAAGTTAGAGCGGCAAGCGCCGACTGTATACGTCTACCTCAATAGAGCACAATGTGCACGTGGAACTCCATTTTGTATAAACAGAAGTACTCCCAGGCTGCCAAGGCCTGACTGGCCAAGTTTCATATCCAGGCCCAAGCTGAGGAAAGGAGCGGGATTGAAACTTAGCAAAGGATGGCTCATGCCGGGGAAATCAAGGTCAACCAGAGAAGTGGAGGTGAGCATGAGCTCACGAGGCTCCAACTTCAGAGCATGCCAGCCCACCCGTGAAGGTCAAGATAAGAGAGGCCCATGCAGGTGGCTAAGCGCACACAGAATTATGTGCACAAAAGGTTGGAAACTGAAGCAGATTCATGGTGGACCAACACGTGACCAGACAGGTGCGAAGATGTACCACCGCTTGATGTCATCCAAAACCTGAGGGTGCCATAACTTTTCCTGATAAGAGACTACAGATCCGAGGCCATACCCAGCCAACTAATTGACACATAGCCCTAAACCACTGATTGATGGAAGGGAGGCAGAGTGAATCTTGGGACACTAGGCACCTGGGTGTCTTTTCTGCATGCTGCTAATTAAAATGGAGATTTATGTTTAGGGGTGTAACTTGCCCAATCACAAGGGACCATGTAATCTAGGGTCCTATAGACATTGTAACCAATGAGATGTCGTACTTGTAGTGACGTCAATCACGTGTGGTGTAGAGGGAAGGGCGTAGATGCCCACCCGATAAGAGTTATCCAATCCACTTGCATTATTTCCATATACAGTTATAGCACCTATAATTAAGTTACCTTTCCCAACCAATTGTATTGCATGATGATTTTTTGTAGAATTAGACGTCAATGATGACGGATTTTGCCCATAAAAGAGGCTGTTGGACTAATGTTCGAGTAAATCGGGGTGAGGCAGGTGTGAATCCTGCACTCTGTCCTCGCATGGTGCAGCAATCTTATATTACTAGTTTTCGAGGGTGAGTGCTGACCAATGGGCCTGTCAGTAATTACCTCTCCTCGTCAACACTAGTATACAATATTACATTTGCAGCATCAATAGTTTTGCCACAATTATTCTTTTTCTGTAACTTTGGTTTCTTATGAAGTACAGGGTTCACTAAGGGCTTCACAGAAAGACATAAAATTAGATTTATAACTACCAATTTTTAGATTTGTCTTCCTTCATGGGGCAAAGTTAAAGGTTTTCAAAACTTAATCACAAATAGGCATTTTAAACAACACATGTCTGTAGCAGTTTTTTCTTTCTTCTTTCAACTGGCAACATCTGTCAAATTCCGTTGATCAGTGTGGGGTTCCAGAGGGAATTTCCAGCTGCTCCGCTGAAGGGATCAGTGTTCAGCCAGCCATTGTCCTTGGCTTGGTCCCAGACGAATGTCTAATGAGTTCATTGTTCTAAATATGCGGGAACCTCCAGCAGCAATTAAGCCTTCCTGCTAGCAGTGGGGTGTCAACCTGAAGTGTCATCTTTCCCAGGCTGGGCACTATCAAGTCAGAATTAAATATTTAATTCCAAACTGGGTTTTGACTTTAAGTTTCACCTAAACCTTTCATTTAGAAAATATAAATGAACCCAGTATATAGGGGATTTTGACGTTTAAGGAATTAGGTCTTTCACAAAAACATGCTTTTAAACAGGCGTTTTGCACTTCTTCATGGAAAAAGCATATTTAAACTGAATCCTTTACATCAGAGTTTCCTCTGCAGCACACACATTGTATTCAGCACCAGTTCTTCATTTAAGTGCTGAGATTTGTTTGCAGTCTGGAAGTAAGTATCCAGCCTTTGCTTGGAGTTTTCTCTGCACAGTTGAAATTGTTACACGTTTTGCCATTTTTAGCCACATTTTTCCCGTGGACTGAAAGAAATGTTGCTGGGCTGCCTTTTTCATGAGATACATTTCTTAGCTCCTGTCAGTCTATGAGGCCCAGATTCTCTGGCCACACTGGATGATCTGTACCCCTTTTAATTTCAATGATTTACTGAAAAATGAATGGACCTAGCGCCAAACAGCACTTTGAAGGTTGCAAAGCTGCATTTTAAAAGGCATGTTTGGTTTTTAGCCCAATTCTGTGGCCTTGCTTCATGTTAAATGTAAAAGCACCCACTGGCATTCTCCTGCAGTGAGAATTCTGTTGTCACCCCCACTTTGACTGTGTGGCAGGTGTGTGCAGCCTTTTGTGATTGTGACCCAAGCACAGTTTTCTAGATTTTTGCGCGCACAGGAGTTAGAACATCCATTTTTGGCTGTTTCTTTCCCCATTGGTAAAGGGGTGTAGTGAGGCACATCGACATGGGTAAAAACATCCCACACTAGGTATGGGCCCTTAACATAAGATCGATTAGCACTAGAACACCTAATCAGATTTCACCCAAACAGAAAGCATACTGATCCTTATTTTAGAAAACAGCTCATAATCAGGAGGTGACATTTTGACAAAATCACATTATATGCTACGGAGATAGCAGCTTTAAGAGCTGCTTTAGCATCAGTTCATGCTTCGGCTAGTGAAGAAGGGGGACTTTCATTCCATACCACCCTCAAATCTCTGCTGGATTGCCTGAATCACCAGCACTGGTACTACCAGTGCTGGTGATTCAGGCATGTCTTTGCTGGTAGGGGCCATATCTACCGGCAGCTCAGACCTGCCGGGAGATCTGTGGCCCCCACCGGCACACTTGTGTTTTGCCGATCCAGAGAAAATGCTGGTGCTGGAATGACAAGCATTTTCCCAGACCAGCAAACACGTAATGACGCCCATAGTGTGAGCCATATATATCTTTAGATAGATATCACCTGTGGACACACCTAAGAGAAAGATCCAGAAAATAACCAAAACACCGAAAGCAGGAGAAAGGGGAGGCATACTGTAATAAATTTGAAAAAAGAAAAACATGTACAATTTTCTCAAACCAATAGAAAGGGGGAAAAAACATGAATCAAACCAAGCCAACAGGACATAGGAAGATTACAGGGCTCATAAATCAAACTGTGAAAGAGTGATCTAATCTGAAAGACATCATGTTTTCCCTAAACAAAGATCCAATTGGACAAGGAGATCAGGGGTAAAGCTAAAGGTCCAATAACATTCACATAGAGTCTCAGAGATAGAACACAACTCAAAGAATAACCAAGGTGTAGAGATGAAGAACATACTTTTACCCACAACAAGAAAAGATACATGGCACAACATCCAAGGGAGAGCTGAAAACTGTGAGAAAGTAAAGCACAAAGGGGGAGAAAAAGCAAACAGCAGCTCTTCAGTCAAACAATGCAAAAACTACAGACACACAGTATAGGCAGGACGTTAAGTGAGAAGAGGTAGCACATTTCAAAGATGAGGTGCAAGAAGTTGGAAAGAGGGAAAATGGAAAGAGAAAAAGGGTGAGACGACAAAATGAGAAGAAAAACAATGCTTGCGGGTGGGGGGATAGTGATACAGAGATAAAGGAGCAAAGATGGGGTGGGACCAGGGTGTGGAAAGTCATTCTAGAAGACAAAGGAAGGTTAAACATGTTTCTGGGGGGACATGGCTAAGTAGCCATGCGATAGGACGCGTCTTCATCAGTCTCCCTCTGATCCTTAATGATCCTGCCGTGCACACGGATCATTACTGGTCTATTTGTGCTGAGAAAGTAGCTACCGCTGTGTGAATAGGAGAGGAATGCAAGGAGCGAAGTCTCATTAAGATCCTAGGCTGGGAACTACAGCTACGAACACAAATGTAACAGGCGACTCACGAGGAAGACACCAAGGAAAATGGCGCCCGCCTGACAACAAAGGATTAAGCAGAGCGGAGGGGAAGCGAAACCGTGGGGAGAGGTCCCCAGACACGATGTTCGCCGGAAGGCTACGCTGGCCCAGAGTGCAATAGAGGTGCATGCCCTGGTGAACCAGCTGACTGCAGGGAGCCGCACGTGAAAGAAAACGGACAAAGCCCCAGCGACGGGAAGCACGGGACAACAAAGCGGCCACCCCTTTAACGGGCACCGAATGCGGCGGAGACAAGGGAACCCAACAAAATATACGGTGCACCCAATACAACAGAGACGGTGCAAAACGCATGATGGACCTGATCAACAAATACCTGGGCTTCGCGGGTGTAACTGCAGGAGTGAATAAAGTGGATCGAACGGTTGCGCGGCGCTAGAGTGGGGAACAATGCAAGTTGATTCCGCGGAGCACACAACACGCCCACGCCAGCACGGAACACACTGAACAGCTGGTCGAAAATCCCAGGGCTGCGGCACGACTCGGGAGCTGTTGCGCAGCCAGGGACCACTGGAACCTAACTTTGGGGGAACCCGAGTGCGACCAGCAGCTGTAAATGAACTAAGGAGGCTGGCGGACGAGTGCAGGCAGCGGAGGAACGTGAGCTGCATCAAATAACATTGTAGCACACGGTCTGGCATGCAGCCAAGACCCATGTGCTGGATCATCGAGTACGGTGATTGAATCAGGAGATAAGTGAAACAAAGAGATACATAGTATCCAACAGTTGGCTCGGTCAGAGATTTGAAAGCCCAGGGCTCCCGACATAACAGACTGTGTCACAGGGCGGCTGGTACAGTGAGATAAATGGGTCCAATAGCCACAAACTAAGTAAGGTGTGGGCGGTGACTGCGCACGTGGACATTGGCAATCAGACCCTGGGCATGCAACATTGTGACACTGGCCCCTGAGGCTAGCACGGAAGATAGAGCAGCGGAGACTGCACACATGGACATTGGTAATCAGACCCTGGGATGAATGAACGCTGCGCGTCAGGTGAAAGGAGATTGCAAACAGGCATGCAACAGTGTAACAGTGGCCCTTGAGGCTAGCAAGGAGAAGAGAGATAGTGACTGCCAACAGATTCATACCCTAGAGAGGCGGCGCCCAACATAGACTATCACAGTACTATATACGGTGCCAACGCCTATATGGCACACTGACTGGGACCCAGATGGAACTGGCCCTGTAGGGGCACAGCAGTTGCTGCGGCTAGCACCGCATTGGGAAGCGGACACTCCATCGCGACACGCAGTGTGCAGCTCTCCCCTGAGCTTAAGAGCAGGCAGAAGTCCGGCCCTAGCGGGGCGGGAAACAACAAGTGGGGTGGTACGGCCACAGAGGAATGTCAAATAAGCCCCCGAGACTGAAAGGCAAACAGCCCACGTTAGATGAGTACACCAGGACACCCCCTGGCCCAGAATGTCTTTATCTGTGTCTGTGGCATAAGTTTCTTCACCTTGATCCCAAGATGTCACTTATCCTTGGTACTTTCTTGATGCCTTACAGAATATTTACATTCTCTGGTCTCTGCATCTCTTCGGTGTGCATCGACCATCTCTTTCTGTGTAACGTCACCCTTCATCCTTGCCTTTTATCTGCTCTGCTTCTTCAGGAATCTCATTCAAATGACCATCATATTGTCTTGCATGCAGGTATGGTTTTCTCAATGGGTACCTTGCCTCCCAGATTCTCTTATGGGTACTGCACAGAGTCCATGCTCTGCTCTTTGCTCGTTCAACAGTCCCACATACTTTGCGTCCCACTCAATAGGTAATATGGGTAGGGCAGTTGGAGGGTGGAGGGGGTACCTGGCTCCTGTTCTACACAGTGAACACATTAACCCCATAATGTATTTTGAAAGATTTCAGTAATGTTGTGAATTTTTCCAATTGTGTTTGTATCGAGAATGCTGGCAGAGTCAATAGTTAGAGTGCATAGTTGTGAAAGTATCTCTATTAAAGCTAACAGTAATATTTTGTATGTGGCTATGGGCTAATGGCTTAGAGTGTAGTGCTGTTAATATTATAGGCATATAATGAAATTCGTGACAGTATCAACTCATGTACCCCAGAGAGCATTGTGAACATAGTAAAGTAACATAGTGCAGTCAGATAGCAAAACATGGTATGGTGTTGCAAAGCAGACAAATAATAATATAACCCAGCAAAACAGCATTGCAAAGGTGGCATGTCACATACAAACACACTCACCCCTTCCTGATTAGAGACAAGCGGCCTCATTACGACCCTGGCGGTAAGGGGTTTACGCCAGCGTTAGCTGCGCCGACCCCTTACCGCCAATTACGAGGTCCCTTAGCGCCATGGAGGTTTTAACACCCGCTTTTAGCGGGTGTTAAAATCCATGGCGCTAAGGGACCATGGAGTTAATTACGCCACCGTAGGGTAAGGGTAAATGGGGATTGGGGACTTACCGCCCCGCCAAGGTCGGAATGGGGCGGTAAGTCCGCCAACCACCATGGCGTAAACGTAGTTTACGCCATGGTGGTAAAGTGACGGCCCAGGCGGTAACTTACCGCCAGGGTCGTAATGAGGCCCAAGGTCTTCTGGCGCTGAATGTCAAAGTGATAATGGAGAGTTGCGGTGCAGGGTAGGCCAAGAACTGCAAGGCAAGATTTCACCACCCATGACACCTTTAATTAATTTCAACAAGAAGGAAGTTGATATTTCCATTCATCAATAACTTTTATGCCCTGACTGCAGGAACCATTTGGGTTCCTTTTCACCTTTAAACAATAGCAGGTGGAGAACTTAAGTATTTCTGATCATTTGAAGGAAACCATCGCTTCTAAAATTATTTGATTGTGTTTCTATATAGTGCTAAAATGTGGCATTACTTTTACTACCTTTTGTTTTGGGACCCTATATCGTGTTGCAAAGCCTAGGGAATAAAAAAATACAAAAATAGATAATTAAACAAGAAAGCAAACTCATGGTTCAAAAAGCTGCATCAAACATAAGAGGTATTATTGCACCACAGGAGGCTGTTCTTGGGCCCTGATAGAGACCCTGTACTGGGTATCTAGGTGTACCAAGAACACGTTTAAGAAGTGGAATGAATTGGACTCCAATCCAATATAATGCCATCTAGCTATGTCTATACTAATCGTCCTATCCTTTCCTGAAAGCATGTTGTAACTTCTTTATCTCAACTGCCACTGTTACAAACTTTGAACCATGTAAGGTGCACTGAGACCCTATGGGTAGGGCCAGCGCTAAACAAAAATTAAAATAAATGAATTAGAAGTGTTATGTTGGATATCTTTTATACTGCACCCCATGTTACAAAAAGTTTTTACAATGAGCAAAATGAGCATATCACCAAAGTTGTGTCACCAAGTCTTTTATGGATAATGCCATTGTGTCCCCACACCTGGAGTGAACCAGACTGAAGACTGTAATTAAAAGGAAATCGAGAAAAAGAATTAGAGTATAAGGGAATCGGGAGAAGGATAAAAATGAGGCAGACCACCAAATAAAAAGGTATACAGGCGTTGAGGGGGAAAGTGCATGCTTGTGGCAGTAAAGGTTATATTTCAATGATTTGTGGCGCAGCAAATTAGTTTTTGTTCAAATGTGGTTGAAGTGTATACACCAAATTGTTTCAAAGATTGTGTGTACATTTGAATATAAATGGAGTAGCCCCTGATGTAGAATGTTCCACTTGTGCAGAATTTGTTTTGAAACCTTTGTGATAATCAATGAGTATGTAACAAAGCATATGCTTTTTTATATTCTAATTTATGATAGGAGCTTTTTGTAATTTCTCTGCAGAGATTTGGTGCCCTCTTTTTTACCATTTCTACTAGTGTTGTTGAGTAACTGTGTCACTTGAACATTATGTTCCTGAATTGTGGACCACTTTCTTTGGAAGAGCCGTAGTATGATAGCTTCTGAGAGCAAGGAATTGCAATTTGTGTTCTCTCATATTCAAAATATGGTTATCTACACTGATGCATATGTGAAAAATTGCCATCTGGCAAGGGTGTAGAAGCCCTAGCATTTTTGATTTTTTAGTAATTAATACAATTATGCACATCATTTAATCTGAGAAATGATACACTGCTAATCAGATCTCCCTTTTCCCTGATCTGCAGTGCCTGCTTTACAGTGGCATAGAGCAGGTTTAGGGGTCACAGGTGCCCTCTTCACAACTGCAGTGACAGCCAAGTCTCTGCAGTGCAAGGGCTGAATTTACGATATGCACCCTTGTTCCAAAATCACATACATAGGGAGGCTACTATCCTGGTGGCAGCTATGAACTCGAAATATGAGTCAAACTTGAGCTAGGATGTGATGGCTAGCATCTCTCACACTTATTACAGCCACATCAATTTGATATAACACATGTGTCAGCACTGTGAGCTCAGCTGTTGTAATGACCCATTTTATCCTGTGGCTCCCAGATGCATCAGGAATGTGGCTTCTGGTACCTCGTAACCCATCAAATGGATGGTAACAATCTAGAGGGCACACCATGAAGCAGGTTGTTTTTGAAAATTTGAACTATGCTCAAAGTGGTTCTTGTTGGGCATTCCTAGACAGCATGGTATGTGTGTCCCCTTTAGAGAAGACAGGTAGCTAGCTGTGTGCTCAGAAGGAAATATTCACCTACTACTCCCCATCCACAGAAGGGTGTAATACCTGTGAGAGATGAAATGTGTTGATCTGTGAGGGTTTTCTGCTACTTCCCCACTATGGCTAGCATCAGTGAAGATGGTTTGCAAGCAGTTCAAGGTATTAAAATATAAACCATAAAGAGCTGGAGTTACTTCACTCCACTCTGGTCTCCACTCAAGGCTGAGGTTGTTTATGTGCATACACATCATAACAGTGTTCATGCTCTTCCCCCTTGTCACAACTTTACAATATTGTCTGAGTTTACTTTGAACACTTCCCAAAACGAAGCAGAGATTACAATGTTCCACAAAAACCCAACATGTAGTGCTGAACTTAGAAGTAAAGGTCCCCAAACTGTGTAATCTTATTCTCATTGTTGTATTTGTATAGAGTACTAGTATTAATCTCAAGTGACCACAATCCATACCCCATTTAATCAACTTCGTCCACATGAAATCCCGATTGACTCTATCAAGGGCAGCTAAAAAATCAACAAAGACCAAATAAATTGGGGCATTACGTTTTAATGCTACATAATTTTTAAGCATGTTTAGAGCAAGCATGTTGTGGACAGTTACAGAGCCCTTTCAATTAGCCAACTTTCTTGGATTTAAAAAAAACACGATTGTAAAATGTGTTCATATATTTAAAGCTATTGATAATGTGTCCATGTCCTCTAGTGTTCCAAGTTATAATATGGACTGGGCCAGGGTTATTTATTTTTTATTGTAGAGTTCCTAGCAGTCAATTCCAGTCGTGTTTTTGTTCCCGGCTAGCAGTATTTTGAGGAAAATCATTTCGACAGTTCCAGTTCTTTGTTCATTATTGCAGACAACAGTCAAAGGTTCAATGGATCTAGCAACCGTTTTTGTTTTTTTGACTATTTTCGTGTTTTCTGACACCTATCTCATAACCTATTCTCAAAAGATCTAGACTATGCTCAAATATTATTTTAGATAGTCCCCTTGAGTAACAGTGAACACATGTGTATAATTTGAGATCATGACATAGAGGCTGCGATTTTGTATACAACTACTTTACTGTACTGCCAGCAGCAAAGGTTAAAGAGTTCACTCTGAAAAAGAAAAAATGAAGAAACACTCAGTACATTTACTTTACTTTATAGTATTTGTTAAGCGTAGGCATGGACCCTGTGGCTTAAGCGGCTACAAGACTCACACAACAATAAACATTTAGGAGCTGAGATCATAATCCAATTTATACATTCCAGGGAAACGCAAGTGAATTGATGGCCTAGTTAAACAGATACCTTTTCAGTATCTTTTTAAACTTGTCTAGAGATTCAATCCCTCTCAACTCAAGTGGGAGAGAATTCCAAACCTTAGGTCCGATAGCAAAGAAGGCTGTATTAGCGACTTTCACTGTTCTACATTTTGGAATAGACAAGAGATGTTGATTGTTCGATCTATGTGCTCCTCTGCAGGTTTGTACAGTTAATAAATACTGTAAATAGTTGGGCATTTTTCCCTGTCTGCATTTCTGTATAATAGTCAGGTTTCGAAACAGAATTCTGGATTTATCTGGTAGCCAATGAAGAGTGCGTCTTGCTGCTGTGACATGATCTCTACGCTTCAGCCTCATTACCACTCTTATGGCTCCATTTTGGCAGACTCGTAGTTTGTTTCGATCAACCTTATCCATGCCAATTAACAGGCCAGAGGAATAATGAATTTTTGCCCCTATAATTGCTCTAGCAATGGTTTCAGTGCTATCTTGTGAGATAAAAGGTCTTAGATGCGCTAACAACTTTATGTACTAGGCACAAGATGAAACTAGGCTGCTTACATGATTTTTCATGGAGAGACACTGATCAAATTTCACCCCTAGGGTTTTTACTTTTGTTAGAAGGGTACTTTTTTCACCACCAAGATGAAGACTCTCATAGTTTGGGCCGAGAACACCCTACTATCACGATTGCAAAGGAACGAGGTAACCCAATTGAATCTGAATTTGTGGCCTCATTACTCTTTAAGTTTAAGTTGTTTGTTTTCTGAGTTATATTTTCTCTAATTAAGTCCTACTTGTCTTGCATAGCCTGTTGCATCAATGTGCACCAGACATCATTGTCGTTAATGGTCCTTTCTGGTATGGTGTAATATTTGGTTTCTTGCTCCTTTAGAATACTAAAGAGCTCTTTAGTGTCTGATTGAGCATGTTTTATTCTGTTATTAAAGAAAATAAATCTCAGCTCTAAGATAGCTTGTCTGTAATTATTAGCCGCAGTCTTATATGTACCAAGAAAATACTGTGTCTTATTATTTTTCCAAGCATTTAAGAGTTTAAGGGTTAATGATTTTAAGTGTTGTAATTCAATTGTGAACCATGCATTACACTTAATCTCTGCCTTTTGCATTTTTTTTCCTTATAGTGGTTAAGATATTAGCAGTTATTTCAAGGTTAGATGAAATTGCTCTTGCTAGCTCCTCGATAGAGTCTACATTGGAAGGTTTTAGAAGTGTTTGGAATAAAGATTTAGTTTTGTCAATAGTAATGTTTTTCAAATTATGTAGAAGGACTTCTGCACCCTTTTTCCGTTTTATCTTTTTGTGGAAGTCAACTATTATAGTGAATTCTACAAAAAGGTTGTCAGACCAGGGGCAAGGTAAGACAGATACTTCCCTCTATCTGATTTTATGCCCCACAACCCAGTCCAGTATATGTCCCAGATGATAGGTAGGTTCATGAATAAGTTGCTCAAAACCCAATTCATCCAGGGCATTTTGTAGCTCACCCGCCTCAATATCTATGGTTAAGCCATAGGTTGATTTCTTCCATAATGAAGTATCTCGAATTAGTTTTAAGAGAGGAGAGGAGAAAACTGGAGATATTTGCCAGGAAATCTACAGTTAGGGTGGGGGGTTTGTAGATCAAAAGCAGATTCAGTGTAGTTTCTGCCTTTAATCCAACTTTGATACAAAGGGAGTCAACTCTTTCCATTATGTGTCCCTTGGTCTCCGATATATTAAATGTTAGCATATAAAAGAAGGCAACCCCTCATCTCTACCCTCCTTCCTATCGCATCTAAACATACCATATCCAGGGGGAATAACCAGGTTAAGAGAGGGCCTGGCAGCTGCGTGTGCCCAGGTTTCAGAGATAACACACACATCTATGTTATTGACTTCTAGCAGTGTGGTGACCTCAACAGCATTCCTCACCAGTGATCTGGTGGTTAGCAAAAGAAATGTAATGTTCGTAATGAGGATGGTCGACTGTTTGGTTTATTTTCGCAATCCACAGGTTCGTGTCCAATGCATTGAATATTCTTTACCCATCTAGTTTCTTCGGAGAGGGGAGGGGCAATAGTAGGCTGATTTAAGTCACCATCGAGCGGGATCAGATGGTTGTTAACAATAGAATCCACCCTGTGTACTATTTCTGAACAAAAAGACCCAGTAGTGGGTGCAGATGGATTAGGCGCTAGTTCTTCATCCGTACAACCAGCATTACCGACGCTTAGTGTATTAATCTGTTCAGTAATAGTATTTGGGTTGTCTGTTCTGCTATCTATATTAATGCGGACTGTGGAACGATGCTTATCAAAAATACCTCTAGCAGCCTCAATTGCTGCCAAAGCCTCTGCTATACCCATATCTGTGAGTAGAACTTCCAACCCGTACCAGCCCAGCACAGACTAGCTTGTCCCATGCACACTGGCGCGTCCGCGTCAGGTTTGAGGGGACGTACACGTCACGGACTGCAAACCCTGCTGGGTAATGTAGTTCTAAGATGCGTACAGTGCGTGCACAGTACTCTGGGTGCTCTGTTTCAAATCGCACTGTACAAATTACAAAATTAGTAAGACCTGATCCTGCAGACACTATTAAAAAGCATTCAACAATAGCAACACAGTTATCTTTAAAATCTATCTAAAAAGAATAATTATGCAAAATAAAATTTGTGGAATAGCAGCAGTTAGAAAGTAAAGTAATGGGGGGCTAGGGAAAACAGCCTCTTAAGTACCTTTCACGCAGTCTAGCTTGTCCTGTGCGCGCCGGCGTGTTCGCGCCGGAATTGAGGGGAAGTATGCGTCACAGCCTGCAAACACTGCTGAGTAATGTAGTTCTAAAATGCATACAGTGCGTGCAGAGTACTCTGGGTGCTCTGTTTCAACTCACACTGCGTACAAAATACAAAATTGGTGGGATCTGATCCTGCAGACACTATTAAAAAGCATTCAACAATAGCAACACAGTTATCTTTAAAATCAACCTAAAACAAATTATTACGCAAAATAAAATGCACAGAGTTAGCAGCAGTTAGAAAGTAAATCAATGGGGCTAGGGAAAACAGCCTCTTAAGTACCTTTCAAGCAGACTAGCTGACCAACCTGGCATCAGGTGTACTGCAACCAAATTAACAGTCTATAAATGCTTAGTACTCAAAACACTCTTTGGTTCTTAGTCTTCTTGATCGTTCTGCCGCTTTTGACACAGTGGATCATTCTTTGCTTCTAGACTCACTTTCATCACTTGGTTTTCCTGGTTCTGTCCTTTCCTGGTTCTCTTCTTATCTATCTAACCACACATTTTCTGTATCTTTTGGTGGCACTACTTCCCTCCCTCTTCCTCTTACTCATGGAGTTCCTCAAGGGTCGGTTCTTGGTCCTTTCCTTTTTTCTTTATATACCTCTTTTCTTGCTCCTGTTATCTCTTTCTTTGGAGTGTCACATCACTTCTATGCAGACGACACCCAGCTTTTTCTTTCCTTTTCATCTTTTACAGTTGACTTACTTGACTTGACTTACACGCCACTCTATCTGCCTGTCTCACTGCTATTGAGTCATGGATGATCTCTCATTTTCTTACTTTAAATACTGACAAAACGGTAGTTCTTTTCTTCCCAGCGACTACTATTCCTCCCTTTCTCTGCCTCCTTTTATCCTTTTTCCACCCTCTTCCTTGGCTATCTCTCCAACTGCTCGCAATCTTGGACTTTATGATATGATCTGATATGATAGTTTATTTATATAGCGCCTATACACAATGTGTTTCAAAGCGTTTCAAGGCAAGGGAGTGAACAAGGGAAAATACAATTAATTCTTACAGGCCATGAACAGTAAGAATGTGAAATTAACTATCGTATTCGGCCTGACGACATTTTAGATAATGCAAGAGCTAAGACATAGATAAAGAAGGGAGGGGGAGAGTGGGAAGGAAATGGAAACAGACAGGCGACTACCGTACTAGGCCTGATGACAGTTTTGGTAGAGCCGGAGAAAAACAAGAGGTGAGGGAGAGGGGTTCAGAAAGGTAGAGGAGGAGCAAAAAAGCAACTATCATACTTGGCCTGACAACATTTCAGATAGTGCTGGGGAGAAAAAAACAGTTAGGGGAGGGACGAGGAGACAGACGAGGTTGCTATCATACTAGGTCCAGGGACAATTCGGATAGAGTAAGTGCATAGAAGAAAGTAAGGGGAGGAGATAGCAAAAGGGAGAAGGGAAAGGAGGAGACAACAGAGAGTTAGCAGTCAAAAGAGTGGAGAAGCAAGAGGGGAGAGTGATACAATTGCAGAAGTCAGTAGTAACACATCATGTTGCAAGCCAGGATACAAGATGGAGATGGGAACAGCATGATTCAGGGCCACCATGAGTACAAGATGTAAAGGAAGTTCACCATGAGAGTTGAGAAAGAGTGACGCACCATGAATCAATGAAGTCCATAAAAGTCAAATCACAAGACGGTGATGGTGAAACCAGAATTTATCAGGATAGACTCCTGCAGAAGTAGGCTTCAAGGGGATAAGGGGGCAGCAGGGTAGAAGAATCAAGCAAAACAGGCAACACTTGTGTGCGAGAATGGTGGGGGCACAAGTGAACATCACGGGGGATGGCCTGTGGGGACAGCGGGAGTAACACATGTTGGTGCATGCTTACCTGCTGTCTGAGAAGATTGTTGGGCCCTGGGTCCTCCTGGTCCAAACAGTATTTGCCCTTCTCTTCATAGGCCCCTTCGCTTAGGACGCCCGGGCGAGAGACGCCCTTGATCTAATAGTTAAGAGCAGTAAGGAAGAGGCAGAACTAAGAAGGTGGGTGCAGGGGCAGGTGACATAGATCCACTTGCACCTGCTCCCCTCCCCATCTGCAAAGGAAAAGAGGCTGGAGGGCTCCTTAAGTAGGGAAAAATATCGACAAGCAGGAAGGCGCCAGGTGGGCGGGGCTTGCTAAGTGGTGAAAAAGATCGGAAAGCAGGAAGGCACCAGGTGGGCGGGGCTTGCTGAGTGGTGAAAAGGAGCGGCAAGCAGGAAGGCACCAGGTGGGCGCAGCTTGCTAAGTGATGAAAAAGAGCGGCAAGCGGGAAGGCACCAGGGGGACAGGGCTTGCTTAGTGGTGAAAAAGAGCAGCAGGCAGGAAGGCACCAGGTGGGCGGGGCTTAGGCCAGGAGACCTAGATCCACTTGCACCTGCTCCACAACTGCAAAGGAAAAGAGGCTAGAGTGCTCCTAAAGTAGGGAAAAAGAGCGGCAAGCAGGAAGGCACCAGGTGGACTGAGACTTGACTCTAACTTCTCGCGCCTGTTTTTATTATCTCTTTAATATCCATAAAATGTGTTACTTTCTTATATTTCATGCTGCAAAGCTTTTGGTCTCTTCTCTAATTTTCTCTCGACTTTTCCACTATTCTGTTCTGCTTTTTGGCCTTCCTTTATCTCGACTAGCACCTCTTAAATCAATTTATCACTCCTCTATCTGTTTCCTTTGTTTATTATCTTATCGTGATCCTATTTCTACTTCACTTAACACTTTTGGCTGGCTTTCTTATAATTCTCAATTGAAATTCAACTTCCTTTGTTTAGTATTCAAATCTTTACATGGTCTTGCTCCTGATTATCTTGCTTCTCTTCTTTCATTTTACTCATTCTCTCCGCTCTACTGGACTCTTTTTACTTACTGTTCCGAGTGCCCCTTGTGCACAATCTCATTTTCGATCTTTCCAGTTGTTGGCTCCTCTCCACTGGAATCTCCTTCCTTTTTCTCTTCGATCTATTGCATCTTACTCACTATTTTGCTCTTCTCTGAAAACTCATCTACTTCAGTCTCCTGCCTGATTTCTACTGGCTATTGTGAACATTATTGTTTATACTGATTTTATGTACTGTTGATGTTCTTTTGTGCAGCACTTTGGAAATAAAGTGCTATATAAACATCAATAAAATACTAATACAAATAAATAAGATAAACTGCTGAATCACTTCCTCTTCTTCACTGCTGCTGGCAAGTTAAGTGGAAGTCTTCATTACTGCTTGTTAAAATATTTCATAACCATTTGTACATTTATTGGTGGGGTCCATGTTAGCTCTGCTAATGTTCTAAGATTGAGTATTCTGTGTTTGTAGGGTCTTATGAGGAGCGCTCTATCGGGGAGAGGGTGCGTCCTCGTTCCCGTATCCCAGACGTGCCAAGGAGCTCCATGCTCATTGGCGGTTTCTGTATTGTACAATCTTAGTGAGCGCTCTATCGGGGAGAGGGTGCGTCCTCGTTCCCGTATCCCAGACGTGCCAAGGAGCTCCATGCTCATTGGCGGTTTCTATATTGTACAATCTTAGTGAGCGCTCTGTCGGGGAGCGGGCTGCATTCTCACGTGCGGTTCCCTGACATCCCTGGGAGCTGCACACACCGAGGCGGCTTTTGGGTTTTTCATAGAACGATGCTGCAGGTGCACCCAAGTGTTGCATTAGGGGTGTGCTACCTTATTTAAGGCACTGGTGTCTTCGCAACCTTTCTTTGCTAATGCATTGAAACAAAATGGTCATATTGTGACTCAACCTTTGGGGTTAGTTTGTCTTTCCAGTCTGCCAGGTTTTTCTATTTTCAGTTTTTCCTAACACTATACATCACTTTCAATAACGTTCCAGTCCCATTTCTACTTCTACAAATGCTTTCTACAGATACTTGGTTGTGCACTTCCTTCTCTTCTAGCGATTTCAGTTTTGCATATATTTGGGGGTTTATTTTACCCTTGAGTGTATTTTACAAAATGTTTTGTTAGCATGGATAGGGATTTGGACTCTGACCCTATTGAATGGACTTCAGCTACTTCTGAAACTCATTTTAAAGATGTATCCCAGCTTCATTCATCCCTCTTCGGAGCAGTGCAGTCCCTGTCTGATAATATTTCAAACATTTCTGATTTCAGCCATAGAGCAATTAAAGTAAATAAATACAGTGCTCTTCTGAAAATGAGGAACAATTTTAGTCAGCTGAGCAATCCAGACCTGTGAAATCTGTGATGGAGGCACCTACTAAAGATCCAGAAGAGTTCGTTTTTACATGGAAGTCCCCCAAAGATACAAAAAGTAAATAAATTACCAAGTGTGCCTCAGTAAAAGGGAAATGTGTTAAAGAAAGTGTAAGAATTGTGGTTGTGGGATCGATCTCTGTAGGTGCGCTAGTCAAACTCTGGAAGTAAACATGCAATATCAAAACATCAGAAAAGTCACTTGGCAGTGAGAAAAGCCAGCTCCCTAAAACTTCCCACAGTGTTTGTAAATAAATATGCGCAAATGATATGTCTCGGGAGAGTGTCTCGCGCTAAAAGTCAGTCTCTTATAGAATTAGTACATAGTCCATCCAAATTGTTGCAATAATCCAGGAAATCCAACTTTGAGGTATGTTATGTTTATTCTTCAGTGATACAAAAACAGCCTTGTCAGAGATAGAAAAACAGTCAACACGTGTTTCGACCCCTGGTCGTTGTTAAGGCCTAGATTAACTCCATGACACAAATGTCCATTTCAGAATGTTGATGTGTAAACTTTCAGTAAACGTAACCAATGATTGTTTAAAAGATGATCATTCAGTAATCTAGATCATGTTTGAACTTGTGGTCAAAAATGTATGAAATGAGTGTCTAACTCGCTGTGTCGTATGGTAGGAGGCATCAAAATAAGCACACAATTTCTGGTAATGTTATAGTGAAGACCCTTCAAATCCAAAGCTGATATTCATGTTTGCGGACATGGAATCCCCCAAAGATATAAAATGTGAAAAAAATAACAAGTGTGCCTCAGTAAAAGGGAAATGCGTTAAAGAAAGTGTCTTCTTCTATTTTGAAAAATAATGTTTCCTTCAAGCAGAAACATGAAGTAGCCTTTTCCTCGTCCTCAGGGACTGAGGCAGATGAAGATTCCGATTCATCAGACCTGTGTTTGTTTTTGGTTTCGGAGAGCCAAAATCAGCAGAAATATCACTCTGCACCTCTTATCAGTGAGGGGCATGTTTCCCCTAATATTGATGCATCTAAGGTCACTAAGAGATTAGTAGATTCACGGGGTAATATTGTGTTTGACCAATCTGAGGTAACCTACACTAGGTCCAGAGAGTGGACTCCATTGCAACCTGTGGCTAAATATTTAGATGCCAGATTAAGAAAGCCCCTTCAAGGAGAAGAGAAAAATAAGCTTAGATCAGAATGCCCTACAACTCAAAAAAATCACAGTTACTCCTAAAATAGATCCCCAACTGGTCACATTTCTTACTAAGTCTGGTAAATACCCCAATAAAAGACCTAGATCGTGCACTACAATTGTATTACAACAAGGAGCAAAATATTCCAGGCCCTCTAACAAAAATATTCCATTTAGTGGAGGAGGCTCTGGAAAAGGCAGGTTATGTAGATCTGATGCATCTTAGAGAATGGGCTCAACGACCTTTGTGTTTTCTAGGTAATGCAAACTTTACCATTGCTGCTGAGTGCAGAAAAGGTGTGATTTTGGATTTGGATTTTAATAACAAGTATATTAATGGAGGTACCTAAATAACGCAGGCCACACCCTCTTTGGCTCCCTTAAAGAACCCCAGGACACAACAGAAATTGTGCATGTGCTGCTACTATGGAGCTGTGAAGAAGGCCCCGTCCATTGGTTGACTGTGACTGTCACCACTTACAAAATTGCTTTGCTCACAAAGGCAATAGGCAATGTTGAATTTCAGCCGCTCAGCACAGCATGTTCAGGTGGCAACGTGGGATTTGTGTTGCATCTGCGATGCTCACAAAACACGTCTGACAGTCTTTGAGCAGATTGGTGTGCCGCAAAAAGCATTTCACAGACATGGGCGCCATCAGTGGAAAAACATATATTGTAAAGAACATGTGAAAGCATGGGCCATGCATTGTGTTCCCTGGTCTTTGGGCTGAAATACCATTAGATATGTTGTCCACTAACACTAAGCAAAATAATGTCTGCCGGGTATGTAACCACTCTGCCAGTGCCTGCGTCACCTCTTCTCAGACTTGCATGCACACAGTGGCTTTTGGCGACTGCAGGCTGCTATTGTGATGACCCACCTTGCTCACTAGCGTGGCCAATAGAGCTGTCCCAAAGCGCCGTTAAAGCCACGTGAACGTTGGATAGCACAGGGGCAACGTGCTGGTCTTGGCAGCAAGACCATGCAGAGCAACAGAGGTTCAAATCCGTGATCTGCGCTTAGAAACCGAACTCTGGTATGAAACACGTTATGCAAAAACAATGAAATGTATCCAGTGTTACTAATGAAGTGCATTTTCCTGAGACCTCTGGTCTGTCCAATTGTTTCTCATGGCATGAAATGCAGGCTTATATTTCCCGTATCAACTTACATACAGAATAGTGCCTCTCACAAAAAGGCAAATGTCCTCCAACCCCAAAAGCCATATACACCAGATTTCTATGCGCTGACTAAAAACCATGAGGACCTGCATATCCCCCCAAGATGAATGATTGTCTCGAACATATGTTTGTTGTTGGGGCCATTACCACATGTTGTGCATGTCTTTCATAATTGCTACATGACAAAAAATAAATCCTACATAAAAGACACAACAGCCCCATTGGATTATATGGAGACAGACACCACCAACCAAACCCTGGTAACAATGGATATATGATTCCTTTATAGCAGCATCTCCTTGTGAGACATGCATCTGAGTACTGTGAAAATACTACTGCAATAGAAATTATTTTCTCTAAACACCAAACCAAAGCATTTTACTACAGGTAGTGATGAGCGTCAATGCAAAAATATTTTTTGTGAGAGAGAATTGTGTACTCAGATTGCAGGCACGTTTTATACCCTGACCACTGTTGTTGGAGGACTGCTTATGCTGCTACACTGATGCACAGAAAGAGAAAGCTCTACAAAAGAACGTCTGCCACGCAAAGTGCACTGCAAATGTGCAGTGTACAAGTGTGGTCTGTGGTGGTGAATGCTTCTACTGTTGTCTAGGAACTGCTTGCACTGCTACAATGTTGCACAAAAAGAGATGGGTCAACAAACGAGGGTCTTCCATGTGAAGCGCAGCGTACAGGTCTGGTCTGCGGTGGTGAACGCTGCTACTGTTGTCTGAGGACTGCTTATGCTGCTACACTGTTGCACAGAAAGAAAACGATCTGCAAAAGAGGGTCTGCCATGCAAAGTGCAGCAAACAAGTGTTGTCTGCGGTGGTCCACAGCGGTTCAGAAGTGAACCATCATTTAATTGCTGGTGCTTTAAAATTGATTCACCAGTACTTCCTGCACAAGGGTTCTGTTTTGCCTCGATTTAAAAGTGGATACTCGTTCCACTAACTTTAAAAATACGTCTTAAAATTAGCAGTAAGAATTAACATTTCTGCTAAATATGTGGGCAAATAAATCCGTGTATAACCTGCAAAACACAAAAGGCACAGAACCTGCTATTACACCATTACCTAACACGCTTAGAATTCAGGAATTGATAGACACTATTAATACTCCCTGATCTGCTGAATCCAGTAAAGCAGAAGTTAAGGGGGATAAAAGTAAAATCACTAACTATTATCCTTTGGCTACCGCTATAAGCAAGGTGAAACCATCTGATTGTGCTGCCATTATAAGTAAATTCCAATACTCTGAAGATATTATAAACAACAATTCCCTGCTTGACCTATGCTATAGCCTACACAAAAACAAATGGGGGAAGTGCAATTGTTGAACAATCTATGGTAGCACCAAGTGATTTTAAGTTAGAAGGTTCACCTATTCTATGTGTCCCTTTGATTTGTGACAACATAGTAATTTAACATCTCTGATTATTACCGATAATTTAACCTACTTCAACTGGTGTTGAATCATTTACTGGAAAAGTATCACAATATGGTCAATGAATTAGCAATGCATAAAGAGATATTAATACGACTTGACAAAAATGATAACCAGGAGGACCTCTTTTATAGAAAGACACAAAGGACAAATCACTAGCTGAAGTAGCACATATGATTTATGGTGTATTGCCAAACACAACTGCTTCTCTGTAGACAGAGTTCAAGAAATACTACAAGCAGGTGCTTCTCGGGTGATAAATACTGAGACAGAAAGAAATAGGCCCCAAGGTAAAAATTAAAGAACGGATAAGAAGAAGAAATCTTCAAAGAAAAACAACCAATGTTGCAAAGGCAAGTTTAACATTATGCGAACTGAAGGTGTCAGTGACCATGAGGTAATTGAAATGGAAACCGGTGTTTATATGCTGTAGAATATTCCTAAGTATAAGATCCAACGATAAAAAGCCAAAAAAATTATACTACAAAGGGAAGCTTATGAAATTGGCTAAATGAGCGAGTTGACATGGTGGAGCATGGCAAAGATAAAAATGGTAAATCTATAGAAACTAACCAAATTCCCAATGAGAACTCAATTGTTACATCCGTCATTATATCAAACCATGAAGAAAGTTCCAAAAACTATGAATTAGACAACAATGTTGATGTAATAATAATAATAAGGCTATCATATCATCCTTCGGGGGTTCACATAGAAGTAGCCCAATGTTGGATTCTGAAATAAGCTCATCTTTTCTAATTCACCCTATTTTATATGAAGGAAACAAATCACCTATCAACAGATCCCATGTATTATAACTTTTGGTTACCATTCCCCAATTGTGAGTAATGACTATGGCGGATATTGACTGAGTTGAATTTTTTACAATCATCAACAAGAACCAATCTTTTTAGCTAGCTGTGTACAAAAATCGTAATTTTAATAAAGACAAAGTAAGAGTAGATTTTGCATACACATTCTTTACTGTACTGCCAGCAGCAAAGATTGAAGGTTTGTCTTTGAAAAATAAAAAAGTGAATAAACACTGTATGTGACCAACATTGTCCCATGTGTACTGCATCCTCATTAACAGTCTACAATTAAGATGAGCTATTCGATCACCTCCTCTTCTTTGATGTTCTGCTGTGTTCTTAAACAAGTTGATCTATTTCCAGCAGCGTTGATAATGAAACGTCTTGCTCCACCATCACAATGGTATTAAAAATTATTTCCTAGAAGGTAATTAAATCAGTCGTTAAGAAGGTAAGGTACTGGGAGGGAAAAACTGTGCCTCCTTGCCTTTATTAAAATTACGATTTTCGTACAGAGGTAGCTATTTTAGGTCAAGACATTGAAGATGCAATTTTGCATATTTAAAGTCCTTTTGCTACTGTCTGTGAAACATGCATGACAGGTTTAAAATAAAATGCCTTAAAGGTGAAATCGCAAGACTAACCAGCCGATCTCAGTATCGCTTGCAGGGAACCACCTGCTAAGAAGGACATACAAGCCAAAGCAACCCTAGTGGAATGAGCCCCAAATACAGAAATATCAGTACCAGTTAAGGAAATTACCCATCTGGTCAGACGAAGAGAAAAAACAGGATTGCAAGATTTTTGGAAAGAAATTAAAAACTGTGATTGGTTGGACGTTCTGAGATCGATTGTGGCATTCTCATACTGTTTTCAACATTTAACCACACATAATTACTCTTGATCTGAAAAAAGAATGATAATGGTAGTAGAACCGCATTTAGTTTGTCTGGTAATAATAAAGCACACACCAAAAGGAGACAAAGATCTGTTTGTAATATCTAATGCTCAAACATCTGAAACTCTTCTGAATGAAATAAGGCAAACTAACATAGTAAGTCTATCAGAAAAAACTTTCAAAGAAAGCAATTTATTGACAGGCCATGCATTGAAAGTTTGAAAACTAAATTGACATCCCACGGGGTAGTGTACCTAGAGCCTGGAGGTTTTAAAACCTTTACACCTTTTAGAAAACGACATACCGACAGGTGATTACCTATAGGCTTTCCCTCAAAAGGAATGTGTCCTGCTGAAATTGCTGACCTGTGCAGAGTAATAGTGCAAAATCAGGCAGACCCAAGCTCCCAAAGCTGTTCTATAACCCTTGGAAGTCCCAGGTTCCTGAAGATTCTATGAAGACAGAAGAAGCTTTAACCGAAAGTCCCTGGAGGTTCCAGGAGCCCCTGAAATCTTTCATACCAGAAGTTGAACAGTTCCTACAAGAACCAACTGGTGAACCTTCCCTTCTGGATCTAGAAGTATTTGCAGAAACATGGGAAACAAAAGTACTACAGGTATGTCAGCCAGGGCGCAGACAGTCAAGCTATGCGGGCTATCCCCATGACACATACTTTAGGACCCGTCCTCAGGCAACACTACAGCCCGACCAAGGAGTTTGCTGCTCAGGCCTTACCTGGGTGAGCTATCACTGTGGTACTACCCAAGACCAGGAAGCAGTTCTACCTCTAAAGTACATAGATCTTACAGGCTAGCAGGGATGTTGCCAGGTCTGGAAAAAATCCAGGGCCACGTTGTCGGGACTGTCGGGACTGAGGACTAGCTATTCTAGGGCTACAACCAAAAGACCAAGTGCTACAGCCTCCTCAGCTCGCCTCCCCCCCCCCCGCCACCCTCCAGCAGCGCCTCTGCAGGCTAGCTAGAACTCTGGGAAAAGATCTTACACAACCAAGTTGTTCACTAGGCACACACAGCTTAATTGATGCTTGCCGCAAAAAGCAACACTACACCTCCAGTTATATATCTCTAATTGTTTTACACACATCGGAACTATCAATCAAGAGTACTCTCATTTTACATCCTCCGGCCTTAGACAGCACAACTGGTCCCCCAAGTCCCTAGATCTTACATAGTCATGCCTTCGATAGCCAAAACTACACATCTAAATCAATGAATTTACAGGAAAGACCTAAAACAGCAGACCTATTCAATAGGTACACATATTATGTAGGCACTGGCCTTGGACAGCAAAGCTGAGGCACAGATTACACTGATTTCACAGTCACCGAGTAGAGACAGCAGAGCTATCCCTCGGATACACACGTATAAAGTCACAATCCTCCGCCTTCTGTATAGGTGGGCATTGTTTAATGCAGGGTGTTTGGGCACTGAGATCATTTTGCGACCCCGTCACTACAAGGCTAATGTGCACTGGTTGGTTTTGGGTGTGCACTATGTCACTGCAGGCTAAGTGTGAGATCACTGCAGGGCAAGTTTGCACGAGTCATTGCAGGGTGGACAGTCACAGGCCAATGCAGGGTAAGTGGGCGCTGGCCAATGGTGTGTTTGTGAGCACTGATAACTGCATTATGAGTGGACACTGATTTGCTGTGAGTGGCAGGTGCCGGGAGTGCACCGAGAAGTGGGTAGTTGTCCATAGTCACTGCAGACTGAGTAGCACTGGTGGTGACTGCTGGGTAAATTGTAACTGGTTACTTTTAGTGTGGAATAGCTCAGAGTGTTGCAGTCTGTGTGGGCACACAGTGGATATTTTAGGTGGCTGGGCATTGCTGGTCAATGGAAGCCGGGTTGACCTGGGTAGTCTGTGCGCTGTGCAGGGTATCTGTGCACGGATGGTCTGATGTGGACTTGTAATCCCTGCTACTAATTATTTGGGGTTATAGGTTAAAGGTGCGAATCAAAAGGTGCGAAATACAAAAGGGTCGAATAAAAAGGATTGAAAACATTTTTTTTTTTAAAAAAAAAAATTTTTTGGGGGGTCCCTCCAACCCCCGTTTTTGTGGTAAAAAACACTTTTTTTTACCTAAACGGAAACCCAAAAAAAAGATATAGTTAAAAAAAAAAATTTGAACCTTTTGTTTTCGGTCCTATTGACCCGATCCTATTGCATTCAAACCTTTTGTATTTGCACCTTTAACCGGACACCATTGTTTGGTACATGTGGCCACTGAAGTATGATGTGAGCTCAGAAGACCCTGCACCACCCACTTAAGTCCCTCCCTGCTATCTTCCCCCTCCCCCTCTCCATCTTTGTTGTCCCCTAGGGTAGGGTCCATTAGGCACATGTTATGGAGAAAGGATGGTGCTGCAGCACTTGCTTAGCCTACCTGACTCCTTCCCCACTCCATGAGAGCCGCGACAAGGCACTCTGCAGTCCAACTCAGGAAGCCGCAGCAAGGCATGGAGGGTAGGTGTGCCACAGCTTCACCACACTGTACACCTTTACTCCCGGCTACAACAGCCTTGCCATACTGCACAACTGCACTCCATCCCAATGACAGCTTCAACACACACTCCATTCTCCATTACTACCACAACATAACCAAACTATAGGCATTCAGTCAGGTTCACACTGGTTTCCTTGCATACACAACTGGCACACCACAGTGGGTATGTCCATTCAATCACAGCAGCCCCCTGAGGCTGACACTGGATGTCTACACTCCACCACAACCACAGCCTCACAACCACAGGGACCCCACACTAATCACGTCCATTCGACCACAATCCCTCCATCCTCGTTGCCTGCACTTTACAGCGAACACAACCACACCAGACTGAAAACCTGCACTATACTATAGCTGCACCACACTGTATCTCCACTACTCAATATCCCAGCTACACCAGAGTTTCTCATCACTATTACACCCTCTGTGCTATGAGCACCCCCCGGTGCTCGCTTGCCCAATCGGTTGCACCCGCCTGCACCACCTCAACAAAGCATGCAAAATTCACCCCAGACCCGGTAATGCAAACATTCGCACAGATAAACTGTGCAATACATGTTAGCGTGCCGCTAGATATCTACGCACTCCCCATCCAGCACCCATTATCAGTGTCCTGACAAATGGATGCTCCTTCCGCACTCTAGCCCCCTACTTACTGTGTGAGATGGTGTGCATCCTACAAAAACCGACGTTGGCCGCCAGGCCCCCCAACCCACAGCGACAGCGCTAGTCGCCCTGGAGGCAAACAGTGCTAGGCAGCAGCACCATCGTCTACTTGCAAGAACTAGATTATGCTGCAACTTTGACAAACATAGTCCGACAGGAGTTTAATGGAAATAACCATTGTTGCACACAAATGAAAACAAAAAAACACAGCACATAGTTAAGTGCAGTGATTCTGCTCCTACTTCGGACCTTGCACAGCTTTCACAATGACAGCAGCAGGCCGCTAGACGTGAGCGAGAGGATGTCCGCCCTAATGGTGCATCGGCCATTTCATTAACCAAGCGTCGGCAAGTTGCCATGCCCAATCCATGCATTGCTCCCAAATTCCCCTTTACAGTATTTTACAGTAGCAACGTTTTGGCAATATTTTGGTGGTTACACCATCATAATGCGCCAAAACCAAATAGCCAGTATTTAGCATCAATTGCGATATGTCTGCACTTGCAACATTCACCATACCTCACTGACACGTGTTGTGACTCTACCTATGTTCAAAAATCCATTAGAAGAAACAAAACTAGTAAACGAATAAAGAAGAAAAACGGTTTATTATGAATAACCCATTAACAATATACTTAATATATACAATATATCACAATACCCAATAAAAATGATAATCCCTAAAATAACCCTCACACATCTTTTAAAATCAGCTCCAACACATTGGCAAGCCCTAGAAATAAAAGTAACATCATTATAATCCATAGACAGACACACAGCATCTGTGTAAGTCCTTATATCATTTCCTTCTTAAATCAACAAGATTGTGGCAAATCAATAAACAATGCAAAAGACTCTCATCAGAACCAGACGCACAGGCACATTTCGTATTTCCATGTAAACATTTCATACGTGCCTTAATGGGCAAACATTTAAGTGAATTATTAATAGAAAAAAATGTAAACGTGGGCGTTTTAATGACATCTATATTGTTACTGTCATTTGAACCCTCACCCAAAGTGTTGTAACAATTTAATGAAGGGGAGTTTTTTTAATCCAGGAAAGAGTGGACGAGAATTCCAACTGTGCCGCCCTAGCATTAAATAGAGCCTTAAGTTAACTATTCAAGAGACCATTAAATACAGAGGTTGAACCAAAGTCCCATTTTCTCAATAGGGCAACACCACTAGTATGAGAATTTGGCATGAGCTGGTGATGAGGCTATCTCTGTTACTGTGTGAATAATATTTAGATTGTCCTGCAGTTCAGATGGGCTTTCACAAAAAAACATACGCTGGGCTTTAACCATATAACTGCAAGCACCCTCTTCTAACCTCAAGGCATCAGAAGGCACACTAGGGGACAAGTCTGTCACTTACCTTAGAAATGTATTTTTAAGTAGTTGTAATGCATTGCAATTACCGTAGCCCAATATCAGACTACCATAAAGGATTGCTTAATTGACTTTTTCCTACAGCAATTTGAAACATTTGTCCAGTTCCCCTCAACTTAAAATACAATCTTAACAAACCTTTACATCCTAGCGAGGCTATCCTCACGACCTTAGGTAAGGGACAACTACCGTTCTTTGAAAATAATAAAAACAGATAGTAGTATTCGTTTAATTCTTCAATTTTAATTTGATTAATAAACCATTAATTCTTGGATCTCCCTTTACCAAGGACCATAAGTTTAATCTTTGGTCAGTTTAACACCTCATTATCGTCCCCAGAAAATCTGTTTGCCTGCAATAAAGCATGTTGAAGGTTCCCTTGCAAAAAACCTATCAGAACATAGGGCATGTAAATGATTTTATCATCACTTATATTGCTCCAAAAAGTTATAAAGTTGTAGATCAATGTTGCATTTCATTAATGATATGGTTGCTGGCCAATCCTATCGGTACTTTATTTATTTTAACCTCTACATACCTGATTATGCATTTGTAATGTAAGGTTAGTCATGTTTATGCCATTCCTAATTTACTATTGAATTGAATTAGTATATAATTTTGTGTATATGTTTTATGGAAAATGTTGTTTGGGATTGTTAGGATTTACTGTTGTGCCACCAGAAATGTAGAAATAGGTCCTTAGTAGGTTATTTCTGCATTGTTTGTCTGGCAGTGATCCTCTAGAACATACGTACGCACCACGAACTACAATTCCCAGAAGCATTGTAGTTTGCGACGGTACTACTTACCACGTCAGGCGCGTAACCGCCGGCGTGTAGGGGCCGGTTTACTCCGGTGTACTTAAACAAGCAGGAAGCTTGCTCTCAATTGATGTTTGAGTAGGAGAGGACCAGTAGGCTGTATTTTTAAAGATATTAGACCATTTTTTAAAGCGTTGCATTTTAGCTTTTACTTAATAGTTTTATGGTTTCATTTGGGGGAAGGAAACATTTGAAGTACATTTTTAGCGTAATTTACCTGATTGTAAGGATTTACTGTTGATCCACCAGAAATTTAGAAAATAGCTCCTTAGTAGGTTCTTTCTGCATTTTCAGTCTGGCAGTGAACCTCTACAACACACGTACGCGCCGCGAATTACAATTCCCAGAAGCATAGTAGTTTGTGACGGTACTAATTACCATGTCAGGCACGTAAGCGCCAGCGCGTAGGGGCCGGTTTACTCCGGTTTTGCTCCGGTGAGTGCTCTGCTCTCTCTCTTTCTTTTTCCATATAATTTTGGTAATTTTATATGTTCCCACTGTTACTCTGTATCAGGATAGGATCTAAGCAGATGAAGGAGTGAGCAAGGGGCTGCCACATGTCAGTGAAGACATTCGATGTACATGGTTTTCTTAGGGTGGAGGAGGAAGGGAAACACAATAAATCACAGAGACACGTCTAAAGCTTAAGGTGGGGCTGCTGAATACACAGTCCATGGTTAAACATGCAATCAACATAAATGAAATGATCAGGGATAAACATATAGATATACTATGTGTGACAGAAACATGGTTGAAGGACCCTATAGGACCTACATGTGTCTTAGCTATCCCAGAGGGATACAACGTTTACAATACGAATAGAGAAGGTGGGCAGGGGGTGGAGTGGCCATCATAGCCAGAGAGGAGCTGAAACTGTTTAAAGTGAATTTTGGCTTTAGCGGATGCAAATTAATCCAATTGAAATGATATTTAATCCCAACAACTGCCTTAATATAGTAGTGATTTACCGAACACCCTCTTTAGTTTTGGAGTTTGCTAATGAGCGCGGTTCTCAGCTGATACATTTAAAATCAGCTAATGTATCAACATTAGTAGTAGGTGATTTTAACTACTGGAGAGGGAATGTGAAAGACAAGGAAGCTATTGCTTTGGAAAAAAATATTTAAAAACTTAGATTTCATGGTAATCAGTAAGGAGCCTACAACACCACAAAGAAATCAACTGGATTGGATACTAACACAAAACCTTCAAACTCATATGATCTCCACAGAACCTTGTATTTGGAGTGACCATTTTCTGCTCTCTGTGGAAATAGTATTGCAAACCCCATTAAAAAAACATAATTCTCACATAAAGAGAGCAAGTAGAAATTTCAAAAACGTGAAAACAGAACAACTTCAGCCTTGCCTAGAAAAAATCTTACAATCATTTCAGGATCAGGATAGCTGTGAGAT
This sequence comes from Ambystoma mexicanum, assembly GCF_040938575.1. Taxonomy (NCBI): domain Eukaryota; kingdom Metazoa; phylum Chordata; class Amphibia; order Caudata; family Ambystomatidae; genus Ambystoma; species Ambystoma mexicanum. The sequence continues at coordinate 889,954,861 of NC_090922.1, forward strand.
GCTGCTAAATAAATATATAACACAAATACAAAACTTAGCAGACCAGGTAGCACCACTTAAAACTAAGAAAGACAGTAAAAACCAGACATTGTTTAATATAGAGCTGAATACAATTAAAATGGAAAAAAGAGCTCTTGAAAGAAAGTGGCATCAAGATAAATCTAAAGAAAATAAAGATAATTGGAAGTTAGCAAACAAAAAGTACACCGATAGTATAAGGTCAGCTAAGGAAAATTTCTTTAACAAAGAAATCGAAACAGCTTCAAACACCATAAGTAAGCTATTTGAAATCCTGAAAAGTGTTGAGAAACCAAAAAACCTCACACCGCCTTTTTCAACGACCAAGGACGATTGTGACACTGTACAAAATGCTTTTGCTGATAAAATAAGGAAAGCCAGACAAAATATACTTAATGCCAGGAAAACACCTAGAAGGGAATCATCGACAGAGGAAAGTAATAAACAAGGTGAGCTAGACAACAGTAGCTAGACATCTACTTGAAGTCCTACGTCAAATGAAACCTGCATCTTGCGCCGAAAATGTTCTAACTTCTAAGATTATATTGCAATACAAAGAACTGTTTGCACCTATTCTGTTGAGAATAGTCAATGCTTCTTTTAAGGAAGGAATAGCACCGAAGGAGATTAAAAAGGTGACTATCACGCCTCTGGTGAAAAAGGCAGGTCTGGATCCAAAGGACCCTGGCAATCTTCGCCCCATCACAAATTCAAATTTTATACTCAAAATCCTTGACAGAATTGCTACTCGGAAATTACAAGAACATATAGAAAAACAGTCCTCTATACACCAACAACAATCTGGTTTTAGGGCCTCTCATAGCACTGAAAATAATTCTTCCAAAAGAACATGAGTAATTTGTTTGCTTTGATTTGTTCAAAATCATATGCTGGGTCTGGTCGATAGAGGTAAAGTAGGATTATTAATGCTATTGTATCTTAGTGCAGCGTTTGATCTGGTAGATCATTAACTATTAGTAAAGGCACTAAAAGATATTGTGGGTTGTTCCAAGGTAGCATTGGAGTGCCTAGTATCTTTTTTAAATGACCGTCAATAATTTCTCAGAGGCCATCTCAATCTTATCTGGTGTCCCTCAGGGAGCAAGTGTCTCGCCAATGCTATTCAATATATATATTAGATGTTTGTGCAACATACTGGTTGAGACCGGCATGTCCTTCACAAATTATGTGGATGACACGCAACTTGTCATAGAAATAGAGGGAACCTATGTCAAGGATAGCGAGAAGATTGCTAAAATGTATAGTACAATTAATGATTGGATTCAGCAAAATTGGATGTGTCTCAGTGACACCAAGACTGAACTCATGTTGTTTGGGTTCGAATAATAGCTAAGCTTGGGATTGAGTATAAGACCTTACTCATAAATGAAGCTAAAATTCAAGTATCTAAACAGGTCAAAATGCTGGGAATGATGGTCAATTCCTCAGTTAATGCAGAAGCACAAGTAAAATACAGAAAAAACATGTGCTGACACATTTTTTATGCTATAGCTATTCTTCAAGGGTGTATAAGCATCCTATTATACATAGCTACAATTATAAGATATTTAGGGTGTTCCTGTACGGGCAAAGACATTTTGAAAATGTTAAAAGAAAAGCAAAAGAAAGAAAAAAGAAGACTTTTTGTTTTGTGTATATTGATGTAAAGTCTTTAAAAAAATCAAAGGATGAATTTTGACATCTTGTTGATCTAAAAGATCTCACATGCAGTCTGAGGCAAATGCAGGCAGGTGCGTAGATTTGCACAAATAAAGAATTTCAGCATGTATAGTGACAAAGTACATATTAGTGTTGTATGATATTTATAATTGAACTATGCATACCAAGTGACAGAGGAGTGGAATTATGAATTAAATCATTAACTGACCCTTTCGATGAATGAATGAGAAATACTAGGACTTCCTTCCTATGGACCATACAGTGTTTAGTTTTGCTTCATGTGAATCACAGTGAGGCCAGATCAATTGCTGGCCTCAGTATTTTATACAACTGTAAAATTGGTATTGTAGGGAAATCTCCACAAAAAAGGGATGCAAAGGAAAGTGTTACATTTAAAAATAACTATATGCACTGCATCCTGTGTAAATCATTTGGAAGAGACAGATGCAAGGACATGTTGTAATGTCATCAAACCAGCTACAACAAACATGTAAATGCTAAAAGCAAATAATAAGATTCAAACATAAATCTTTCAGTTACATTGAAAACACTGCAATCTGTAGTAAATGGGAAAAGGTCAATCTATGATGTAAATCACCATATTGTACAGAGAAGTAACACAACAAATGGAGGCCTACATTATTTCTGCTTTCCTCTTGACAGGACTTAGAATCAGCATTGTTAAAAAAAAAACATACAGAGATTCGAAGTGCAAATCTTTGTCAGGAGCTTCATTGCAAAAATGTCATAATGTTGCCCCCGTTTAAAGAACCAATAAAACATGGCAATATGGAAAATAAAGTGAAGGATGCAACTCATGCTTACTAAGACATGAAGTTTGGCAATTGTGGCAGCCAGCTCACATAATCACTCTGAGCAACTGAACTTCAAATAACCTTCTGACAATGGTGCAATGACAACCAGTGCAATACTGTGAGAGGCCTTGAGGGAGAACAATCTACCTTTACAAGCAAGCCCTTGGTAAGGTTGTAAACCTTAAGTTATCAACAAATGTGCTTATGGGTAGAGATATGTTTCAGGAGAGTACAGGTCCCCGTATAACAAAGGTCCAGCTCCTATTTGGGAACCAAACAGTGTGATCTAGGATTTTAGTAAACTAGTCAAACACTTTCGATTTAATTGCAAAAATACATATTTTATTTTTATACATATATGTTAAAAGTGTCTTGTTTATACAATATGCACAATAAACAAACATACAGTTTTCTACAACAGGTGGTATTCTATATTACTATACTGATATTCATAAAGTGTCAAGTGATGTGCAAGGGTGATTATAGAATATGGTTCTACTATGACTCATTATCACTCATGCATACGTATTGCCTGATACTAACGCGTCCCAACATGTTTCTTTCCTCTACATTACATTGAAATGACATTCAGGGAAATTCCTCAGGGGCTACCTGTCAAAATACACAAAAGAATTGGTTTTAGACGGCAGTGATTTCACTTCTTATTAGTGATGGATGTGCTCTTAAGTTTTTGTCTATGGTGTGGTGCACACTTGTACGGGATACCATGTTCTCACCTGAAACATAATGAACATTGGTTTTAATATGCCATAGACCATATGTCCTTGAGTATTTAATCTTATTTGCACACAATTTTAATTGAATTGATCTGTGCTTTTGCATATTGGTTGCAATGATTTACTAAGCTGGAACTCTTAACAGAAGGTCATTCTGTCACACACATTAGGATTTTTTGCAAAAACCTCTTACCTAGGCAAAGAGGTCTCTAATTTTGGGAAGTTGGGTGCAGAAAATAATCCAACCCCCCTAGATTGCGGGTGCAGGCTCAACCTTACCCAAATTCTGGCATATTTTTCAAGTATTAATTTAATCGTCTTTGATCTGGAATTTAATTGTTAACTTACTGTCTCTTTTGGCTAATGAAGGAGGTGTATCACAATTCATTAGCCTATTAAACATTGATTACATGCCTGAACTGTGTGTCTCATGTCAAAACTACACACTGTCGTTATGCCATCTGCAAGCAGGGAAACTTACCCACAATTATGGGTTTGCCACCATACACAGTGATGGCTGGCTAAATGTTGGAATGGAGCGTGATGCTTCTGCGTCTTTACTTCTGATTCATGTTGAGATAGAGTGTCAATCTCTGTGGGCGAATGTATAAACACATGCTTAGCAAATATTACATAGTATTTATTCTGCTCGGCTCGCATTTCTCTGTGCCCTTATTCAGGTTGAAATAAGAATTCTGCGCCCTTACTTATCTTTCAGTCTCGTAAGTGAAAAACTTTGCCCTTCATTCTAGCGTGGGTCTATCTATGGCTTAGATGACATGATGGGCTTGGTTTTCCCATGCTTAATGAGATTACTAGTGCAGGTTTGCAGCCTGCAGTGGGATTTGGTCTGTGTGCTACAAATCAAAGACTGTGGTTAAAAGAGGCCAATTCGTAAAGCAATGGACACATTGTCTAATGGCGAGCATTGTACTGTCTGCTTAACATTGTGTGCAGCAGTTATCCTTGTTGCTACGTCTTTACTGCTAATCACTGCGTACCGACATTCCTCAAGCCTCTAGCCCTTTAAAGGGGTTGTACATGGAACAACTCAGATTCTCAAAGGATCTACACCATATGGCGCACTGACTGGTGAAAAGGGAACTATTATTTAATTTTTTGTTTCTATTAAATATGGAATCAGTTTTCTGAGGAATGTCATAGCAACTTACTATTTTTTTTTAATTGTTCAGGGTGAAAAACTCTATAAGCTGAATGTAAAACAATATTTTCTCAATATTTGTTAGATCATGAAAATTAGACAAAAGTAGATATTTTTGTGTACAAATGTTGCACGTCAGTAATTCATATATCCTAGTGTTCAAGCAAAAATGTGTCAAACACACATCATATGTTGTGCTGAGATTAGACTTGCATTATTGTATTCACTTGAGTTAGAGCAATCTTGCTAGCCAATGAGTAACATATGCCCTGATTCACAGAACGTTTTCCTGTGGGATTGTGCCATTATAAAACACTTCCATGAATCAGGCCCTATGCTTTAGAAAATCACAATTGTTTAATGTAGAAATCTCAAAGATTGCATCACAACAAAAGGGAGAGAACTGGGGTTAGCGGTTACTCCAATTAGACTGCCCTCCTCATTAATATACCCAATTAGTATGAAGGGGAGGGTTAGTGTGAAGTTTCTTTTGGAATACTGTCCAATCACATAGACCAACCAATTGACATAGATAAATGCTACACACCTATGAAGGAAGTGGTTTCTAATCTTTAAAAGTCCAAACCCATAGATTGAAGGGGAATCAGTCACTCACTGATGGACTGACTGGCAGGCTGAGTAGGATTAAGGGAATAGAAAGAGGAATTGACAACAACAGAAGGGAGAATAGAATAGCTTGCTTTCCTTTTGACACATCTTAGATTGCTAACAAACTATTGTCAGAGGCTTATATGGAGCTCAACCCAGGTCTTGCTTAGTGGATAAAGGAGGCAGACAGGCCGATTGCAGGAGAGAAACCAGGCAGTTTAGTGAAGATGAACCACCTTGCTGACCGATGCCCACCTGTTACAAGAGGGGGGTATTCAACCAGTTCTTGAGAGGGTACTCACCTTTCTGTGAGACAGCCCAACACAAATCTCATGTAATTATAATGCCAAGGGGAAACATAATTATATGGAGAGGAACACTCTGATGGTGAATAGATTAAATCCCAGCCCCTACCTATTTGTGAAAGTACTGAGGGTTGCAAATGAATTGACTGCCCTTCCTGGGATTTTGTTGAAAGTCCTTAAAGAAAAAAGCAAGGAGAGAAAAAAAGAAACCAATAAGAAATACTATATTACACATTTTCTGTGTCTGAACAATACAATGTGAAAATATATTAAATAGACACTGAATGTTATAATAGTATCTCAAAATTGGCATTAATTAAAACATGAATATTTAACATACAAGATAGTATAAACACATTACTTCAAATAGTATAATATAACATTAAAACAATAAAGTGTTGAAATATTATTGTTTTGGTGTCATAATGTGTTTCAGTGTAGTTTAATTCTGATGTCTTCTTCCGGACCAAAAGTTTCCAAGCATTATATTTTTTATTTTAAAAAAAAATGTAGGGGTTCGATTAACAATGAAAAATAACCTCTTAAAAATCAGTGTCATTTAAATGTTGTTTAAAAAGAAATAAAGAGTTTAAAATACATATATATGTATATATATATAAAGAATGCATTAATGACAAAGGGGCCTCAAGGTGTTAATTGTATTGTTGAAAAAGAGCTACTACTGCATAACTTCCTCAAGAACAAACTATGTAAATAATGAATTATAGGGATCAATTACAAATTAGGACTAACAAATGGATCAACGTTTGCAGTAGGTCTCGGTTCAGGAGGCAAGTACCACAATTTTATGAAAAACACACCTTCAAACCTTTGCATAATACCTGGACATTAGATACTCAGGGGTTGTGGCATCATGCTTTACCTCTAAGAATGCCACTGATGCACATCATTGCTTTGTTCTTCAATTGAATAAAATGAAGTTGGTTGTATTGCATTGGCTTCTCCATCAATTTGCACAGTTCTGCCCACATCCCCATTTGTATGCTCAATAAAAACACCTTCATTGTCTTTCCCATCATTCACTTCATCTACACGATTAGAGGGATGTGGTGCCCAGCGTGTGCATGCTACGTTGTGGAAGATGCAGCTCATACCAATATGTTTTAGATGACACATTTATTAAGGTGTGCTACATGATGTTTCTTGGCTTCATATGAGTAAGGTTATACCGCTCCTCATCAGCTATACCTAGGTGCAGGATGTGAATCAATAGTGAGGATTTTAAGGTGTATACATCGTCACATGTAAAAGAACAACAACACCTTAAAAACAAGTGAAAACATTTCTTACTGAAATTACAGGAACTTGTGCCCAGCATTCATTCAACACAAAACTTGTGTGATGAAATGACCATTTTCTAGTAACAGTAAAGGGCAGTTTAATGACTTCCAAGAATTATACTCTACCCTGCACTACTTCTAGTGCAACAGTTATCCAGTCATAAAGGTGAGTACATGAGCAGAGAGTAGGCTATATAATACAAGTGTGATTGAGGCAGTTCAATGGCATCCAAACAACAACAGAACAGTGGTACCAAAAACAAGAGTGTCCACACATGGCTCTTATACAATATAGATACTTTATTAAAGCACACATAGTTGGTTAAAAACAATCCAAACTCCGACCCAGTAAAATAAATATACAGATCACGGTAAACTTAGAAACATTCAGGTGTCCCTGGGTATAGCCTACAGAATGGATAAAGATAGAAATACATTAAAAAGATATGTATACGTAACAATGGTTACTTAAAAATATATTTTTAGTATGGTATGGTGCATTACCTGCTTCTAGGTCTCAAGTTATAAATGCCAAGGAGTCAGAACTTAGTAGGAGGAAGGATTTCTCAGGGGCAACGCGTTTGTCTTGGAAGCAAGAAAATGCGGCACAACACAGGTTTGAATCCCGATCCCATGCTTAGAGGCCACTCACTGTTATTAAGAATGTTATAAATGAACAATACAGTAACATAAATGACTACTTAGGGACCTCTAGTTCATTCATATTTCTACCTTAGTATTTTGTAGTGTCTAAATAGCATCAAGTCAGTCTTCTTAACACTTTTTGAATGATGCAAATTTTCGTTAAAAGCAGGCGAGCAGATCAAATGGGTTTTAGCACCAGTACTTGTATTGCTGCCCACTGGGGACTTGATTTTCGTCAGTGTCCATATCAATCACTCCAGAGGTGGCTCCAAAAGAAGAAGCAGCAAGTCCCTTGGGATCTTTTGTTTCAGTGGTTTGGAATCAAATGTATGGGAATGGCCAAAATTGACTTCTACTTCATAGCTCGAGATAAGTCTGTCAGTAGTTTCACTTGGCAAACTATAATCAGAAACGCAGCCAATAAGGATACATTTAAGTGCCAGCAGCTCAATGGTAGTTTGAATTCATTTCTATCGACTTGATCTAGCATGAATCAGGAACTTATGGATTCTGCAACAAGCAAGGCCAAAAGCTACACCTTTATACTTGCAGCTCACTGTGATTCCTTTAACCAGGCCCCTTGAAGACACTAACACATTGTACTTCACTTACCAGTCATGGGAAGTAGTTAAGGGGTGCTTGCAAAGTTTTCACCACAATCATGGGCTGGGGCTCCCAGGGAACCAGCAGTCTTCGGTGTAGGTCTGCTTTCTTCTACCACTCTCTCTTCCCAGTCCAGGGAAGTACTTTAGAGATATTTGCAGGGTCTTTTCCATCTTCATGGGCAGGGCCTCCCTGGGTATTAGCAGCCTGCAGAAGTAGCAGGCTTCATTCCAGCAGTTATCCTCTCTTGTCCATCAGAGGCGTTCAAGGGGAGAGCTTTCAGGACTCCTGGCAGTCTTGACTGTACCCTATGCAATGTATTTTGAGCACCGCTAGCCCCCACATGCATTTTGTCTTGATCCTTTTTCCTTAAAGTTATATTTTTTAAATGGTTCCAAAAGTAGGTTGGAGGGTTTTATCACCAATACATTTATAAAGCATAACAGGGGATTGGTCATTTTTCTAGACTTCTGCTAATGACTAATCATGTGATGTGGCAGCAGCTTCAAAGGGAGAGGCATGCAGAACACTCTTTCTTCTGCAGGCAAAAGTGGACAGCCAGAGTGGGGCATAAAGCATGCCAGCAAATTCGGTTTTGGCTGTTTAATTTAATTCTCTCAAAAACTCACTATACTGCAGCAATAAACCCTGATTGGTGGGGGCTTTGCAGGCTAAGTAATGGCTGGGCCAGTTACAATCCCGAGTGCAGTGAGGGCTTTAATGGGAGACGGTGCATTACCTGTCCCGGTAAAGTCCCACACCTGGAGGAGTTTACTGCTATTAGCATCCTGGCATGTTTTGCTGAGATGCTATAGTTATTTTTTTTTAGTTAAGAAATGGCGTGCTTGCTGTTTCTCAACTTGAAAATAAATCTACAAACCAAGATGGCCATTATAGACTAGCAGAAGGGAACAACACGTAGACCCTTCTCCCTTTCCATGGCAGCCATTACCGCGAGGGAGATTTGCCGGAAACATCGAGTGCTCTTGGCACTGGCAAGGGACAAGTGTGCACCAGGTAAGTGGGGCATGGGTGGGGCTGGGTGAGGGATGTGGCAGATGGGATGTGGGGAAGGAGGGGAAGATGGTGGTCTCCTGCATCGGAGGAGACTCGGAAAGGGGTGCTTCACCATGAGGTGTAAGCGACTTCAATTAAACACTACAGCTAAGTCAATGCCTAGTCTTGGATGCTGATGGAAGCCTTTATTGATGTATTTTTATGTCCAGTTCGTTTACTCTGGATGACAACCCTTATATAACACCCCTCTCTCAGAATCCCCCTGACCCCGCTGAGCCAAGAAGTAGGTTTGTTTTGCAAATTTAAAAGGTTTATTTGAAAATTAAACAATATATATCTATCACACTTTTATAGTAAATTAATATTTGATAGCACACTTGTGAGGATGATAGTGATCAACAATGGATAATGTTACAGTGGTACACACTTTTTGATGGCTTAGAAGTGATATAGAGAGGATAAAGTAGCTGAGAATGCTTTTATGGCTTCAAGGACAATGCAATGATGGATGAAAATGCAGTACAGAAAATAAACTTGATATGACTTCAACAAAAGACAATGTAATCACTTTTCTTTGACAATTCACCCCCCCCTTTATGCAAGGTGAAGAGATGGAAGGAAAGCACACAGTTTTCAGGAATGCAATCAAATATAATTCAGTTCCCCCTAGCAAGCTTAGAGGAAAACAGGTAGGAGTTTGAAACACAGGCAATATACTTTGATGTGGTGTGCAAAGAAGTGAAAAACATGCTAAAATGATTTTAATTCCTAGGTGGGTGCTAAAATGATTTTAATTCCTAGGGTGGGTGGCAGCTACTTTGTATTAGTTCAGGGTTACTTTAGCAATGCTCTATGAATGATTGTCAGGTTGAAAACGAATTTCAGCAAAGGAAAGCAAGGACAAATCTTTTTACACGTGGCTGAAATTAAGCAAAATGTCAAATCGCGGCAAATTTAGTCGCGTGCGTCGAGTGCAATTACGGAGGGACTATGAGGAGTATGTTTAGAGCTTGTTGGAAAGATCAGAATCTCAGCTTCAAAATCAAAGTTAAATCTCGCTTCTATCACAAACGGTTCCGGAGATACGGCCGATTTAGTAAAGGTCGTTTTTCGGATTTGAAATTTTAAAGCTCATAATGACAGATGACAGTTTTCAGGTTTAAAGATGACAGAATGACACGATTCTAGGAGGCAGTTCTAAATAGGTTAAAATAGTTTGGATTAGATTATTTTAAACTAAGAGATTGGTTTTGGCACAGTGCTAGCTGGGTACTCACACTAGATTTTGGACAGGAATGCGACTTCGTCACGGATCGGGTCAACAGGTTGGACTGGACTCCTGGCGGTTCTCTCGCCACAGACGATCTCTGCCTGGTTCTGCTCACAGCGGTCTGGTCTGTGGTTCTCTCTGGTTCCGGATACAGCACTGCTTTCTGGATACTGCTACAGGTTCTTGCAAAAGTTCTTGGCAAAGGATTCAAACAGCTCGCCCGGCTGTTGAATAGTTTGGTTGGTTTTGATGCCTGCTGAAGAGAACTCAGCTTGTGGTTTAGGCCTTCGCTTTAAATTGTGGAGTCAGAGTTCTAAGTTCTGGTCTCTGTCTAGCTGGAGTCAGTCTAGGTCTCTGGAGTTCTGGATGTGAATTCGTCAGTCAACGTGCTCCGCAGAAAATGGGAATTGAGTGTCTCTACCTGTCCCAGCAGTCTCTTTTTATGTGTTCTACAAGTGGGTGTGTGCATGGACATAACTGAGCCGGCCCCTCGCAATCTATCATTGGCCACATCCTCCTCTCTCCCTTGATTGGGGAGCTGGGTTGTGTGTCATCTTTATGGCTTACAGAAAGACACTCCCCTTGTCAATGTGCACACAAATCTATTTCTGATCCAAATACATATTTCCCAGATACACAATTTGTTGAAATTACATGTACATATTACAGATTCCTTATGGTCCATGCTTGTCCGACTCTGATCTTCCTGGGGGCTTGCATTAAAAAATGACAACTTAATTTTGTTTTTAATTGGTTTACCAATGTTAAATCTGTATCAAAAATTACACCAATGTACACCCTCCTTCTACACACATTCCAGTAATTTACTAGGTTTCTAGCATAAACCCGGTGTTTGCAATATCAATAAATAGCAGGGTTTCGCCTCAGAACATGGTACAAAGTTGAATCAAGTCTTCAATTGTGGGTACATTTCTTAGATTGAGGTTCACCAAATTGCACATTTTTGTAAGCTTAATACAATATTTTAGAAGCATTTAACTTAAACATATATTTGCTGCAATATGATTCCACAAAAGTGTCTGAGCCCACCCCCCAGAAACTTGGGAGTACCATATGTCTCTCCTCTCCCAGGCAGGGCTCTGTTTACAGTCCAGACTGAAAATCAACATACCCCATTCAAGTGCAAGGGTCTATAGTGTCGGCTGAGGTCAGCAGGCCAGGGGGCCACTCTGCATTTGGTTAGCATGTCCATGTGATCTCCTGGTCTGTTGTGTGGGTCTCTGAGGTGAGAAGGTTTCCAGCTTCTTGGACTGTTAATGCAATCAGATTGTCTCTGGGAACAGCAGGTGGTTAAGAGTTTTAATTAACCAGCAGGCCTTTGAAGGTTTCCAGCTGTCTCAGGAGGCTGATTAGCTTCTGAAGTAGCAGTTCTCCTGTCAGAGTTTAGACCGCTAGCACCGGTTTGTGGACAAAGCTGGTACTGCACCCATTTTTTGGGATCTGTCTTGAATTAATGCATTTCAATAGAGTGGTCTTTTGCTTGATAGTATAAGATCCTTGCTTAACATTGTTTTGATGGCATCCTTACAGTAGAGTGGTGATGTGGGACCCCCCACAAGAAGGTTGTATCTTTAGAGTGGTCTTGTGCCCATGATTTTAGCAACTTTTTGACATCAATAAAAACGGTTTATCAACAGAACCATCTTTCTTTGCACTTGTGGGAGTCAGATTAGGTGACCATTTTGGTGTGCGCAAACCACACGGTTCTCCTGGATTCTGGCATGAATGTGGGCGGCGACAGCTCATCCCCACATCTACCCAGTCTATTGATTTAGTTTGTTCTGGGATAGAATAATGGGTGTCGACAGCTCATCCCCACATCTACCCAGTCTATTGATTCAACATGGGTCAAACCCTTGACAAGCCCCCCCCGCACGACTGCGCTTTGATTTGGAGTCGAGGGGAAGTCGGGTGCAAAGGATGTTTTTGATCCACGCGCTGGTATGTCCGCATCATCTTCTTCCAATTCCGTAGATGACACAGTTCAGCATCTTTTCCTCCATCCGGTTGGATCGATCGGTTCTCCTCGCCGGTCCTGATGGGAATATTGGGCGCTACCCCAGGCCCCTCGGATCTCTGCTCCCGGTCCCCGGATCGTTCTCCTTGGTCAGCCTCCATGGTTTCATCTCTCCTAGGATGATAAAGCAAAAGCGGCAATACCTATTCATAGACATTTTTCCACCACTATTGATATAGTGGGGCGGCATATACATTTTATACATCAGGATACATTTTGCAGTCTTATTTTAAAACAAGATATAACATGAAACTTTTTTTTTCAAATCATAATATTTTAGAGACTATATGTGGGATATTTTAGGATGGGAACTGAATTAATCTGGAGCGGTCCCCTCTGGTATTGCAGAGGACTCCTCCAGTTGCTGCTGAGTGTGCCTGGGATGGCAACACTTTATTTGATTTATATGTACCCACTTGTCTTCCCCTTCCGCCAGACTATCTTTGGGGATGCGGATCTTATACGCTACTGGGGAGACCTTGTCTATAATTTCAAACGGTCCCTTCCATGTAGGCAAACATTTTCTCTGTTTGGCCTGGTTCCTTTGGAAATTGTATAGATAGACCCGGTCTCTCACAGTATATTCCTTCCTGGTGGTCTTCAGGTCGTAGTGGGTTTTCATGCTATCAGCTGATCTTTCTAGATTCCGCTGAGCATAGGCAAAAGCATGCTGAAGGTGTTTCCTTAAATTCTCCACATACTCATTAGTTGTGGAGGCATTTATCAGTGTCTGCTCTTGGGTCCTGTAGGGCAAATGCTGGGGAAGCACCATCTTGCGTCCGGTCATCAGCTCAAATGGTGACATTTTAGTTGCAGATGACGGGGTAGATATGATGGCCATTAGGACCAGAGGTAATCGGATATCCCAACTTGGCCCAGAATCTGCCACAAACTTTTTTAAGATGCTCTCAATGGTCCGGTTGTAGCGTTCTACTACCCCAGAAGAAGCTGGCCAGTGAGCGATATGTAGCTTCCTTTTGACCCCCAGTATCTCCCACATCTTCGTCATTACCTCGCTGGTGAAATGGCTACCTCTGTCTGACTCAATCCTTTGAGGTAGACCAAAACGGGAAAAGATGTGGTTAATCATCAGGGCAGCTGCTGTTTCTGCCTTGCAGTTTGGGGCCGGGAGACATTCCACCCACTTGGTAAACAAGCAGGTAACCGTCAACATGTACTTGTTTCCTTTAGACAAGCGAATTACAGGGCCTACAAAGTCGATTTGCAAATCTGACCATGGCAGTGTCATCCCCCTCTTTTGGAGAGGCGCCCGGTGTGTGAGGGATGTTGGCTGAAATTGTGCACACACAAGACACCCCTTCAAGTATTGGTCCAGGTCCTGCCCCATGTGTGGCCGGTATGCATTCTCTCTTAAGATTTCCAGTTTTGTATGAAACCCCCTATGACCGGCGGTGGCCGCATCATGGGCGTGACTCAACATCAGGCTTCGGAATGAGGTAGGAACCACCCACTGATCATGGCCAGCTTGGGATTTCCTTACCAACAAACCGTCTTGGATTCAGAACATCTTTGGACATTTCATTAACACTCTAAGGTCCTCCTTCCCAATGTAATCGGTATCCGTCAGGGGAAAGTTCTCAGGGTCCTCAATGTGTTGGTAAAACTTACCAATTATTGGATCCACCTTCTGAGCTGTAATGAAATCAAATCAGCATCAGGGGTCTCCTTACTCCATTGTGCAGTTGACAGATCATTGTGAGCATTTGTCTGGGACCTAGTGATAGCAGTGACCTGGATTTCCCCCAACAGGGACTCTATTTCTTTTAGATCCCCTTGGATGGCCCCGGTTTGGGCCAGCTGATCAGCTAAGTCATTTCCAGTTTTGTCTGGTCCCTCTACTTTGGAATGACCCTTGATCTTTTTCCAGTAGATGGCCATCCCATTCGAGGTGACCAGGTCATCAATATTTTGGATTAACTTCCCATGTTTCAAAGGTTTGTTATTAGCACATATCATGCCTCCGGTTTTCCAGTTAACCAGGTGCTCCACGAACCCGTTCCGTACATAATCCAAATCTGTGATTATGACCAGTTTGTGGAGTTGATGTTGGACAGCAGTGAGGACGGCTTGATGCACAGCCATCAATTCTGCCACCTGACTGCTTCGGGGACCAATTTTGTACCCAGCGGAGGGTTCTGGGGACTCATTCACCCATGCATTCCCTACGCCGGCCACCAGTTCTTTCTCCCCGTTGTTGTCAACATGGTAATAGCATCCATCCACATAGACAGTGGGCATTCCCTCACACTTGTTTTCTTCAAAGACTTTGTGTGGGGAATTAAGGTATGCCTCCATGTTGTCCTTGAGTTTTAGACTTTCGTCCTCGAGACAGTTTTCTCTGGCACAATCATGCAAGTCAGCCAAACCTTGCGCAAGGGGACTCTTCTTGTTTTGGCCATATCTGACCTCCACAGGAAAGCCTTGCATTGACAGAATCCAGGAAGTAATTCAGGAATTACTCACATTTCCAGCCCGGATTCTGTCACTTTGGAGGTATTGCAGAGGCTGGTGTGGAGTCTCCACTATGATGTGTTCCCCCTGGATGAACGGGCGGTAATTCTTCAATGCCCACACCGTTGCCAGGAGTGCCTTCTCACAATCGTTGAATTTTTCCTCCACAGAGGATAAAGTTTTGCTCTCATAGGCGATTACTTTATTGACCTTGTCATGCTTTTGGTATAATACTGCCGTCAAGCACGTATTAGAGAACCCTGTCTCCAGGAAGAACTCCTTGTTTCTGACAGGGTAAGCTAGGCAAGGCGCTTGTGAGAGGCTTCTCTTGAGTTGTCTTAATGCCTCGGATTGTTCTGGACCCCATTCCCACTTGACCCCCCCTTCAAGAGATGAATCAGGGGTCTAGTGATCTCTGTGTGGCCTTCAATGAACTTTCTGCTGTAATTAGTCAGTCCAAGGAGGCTCCTTAGTTCCCGCAGAGTGGTGGGGTCTTTCAGTTTCTGAAGTGCTTCCACTTTCTTTTCCTGGGGACAGAGGCCCTGAGGAGTAATCTCATGCCCTAAGAAATTAACACGGGTTCTACACCACTGTGCTTTCTGAAAGGAAAGTTTTGCTCCGGCTGCCCTCAACTGCGTCAGAACATAACGGATATCCGCTATGTGTTCCTCCACAGATGAACTTTTGATGAGGACATCATCTACATAAGCCAGGTTACCCCTCGCACCCAGGTCGGGCATGGCCTTATGTAGGAAAATGTTGAATTCATTGCCGGAGTTGAGGTATCCGAAGGGAGTCCGGGTCCATGTGTACTGCTGGCCCCCAAAGGTAAAAGCCAGTTTGTATTGGTCCTCCCTACTGACAGGCACGGTCCAGTATCCATTGGTCAGGTCTATTGCAGTGAATACCTGTGACCCCTGGATCTGGACCAGCCCTTGGTCAATGTAGGGCAGAGGCCATCGAGAAGTATGGACCCATTTGTTGAGCTCCCTAAGGTCAGCGCATAGTCTCCACTGGCCGTTTGGCTTCAATATTCCCAGCACCGGATTATTGAAAGTGCTGTGGATTGGACGGATTATTCCCCGGGACTCAAGGTTCTTAATTATTTCAGTAAGGGACTCCATGGATGCGAGAGGCAAACGATATTGCTTCACAAACACTGGAGTCATTCCAGGGTCCGTGGGAATTGTTGTGGTGTGGATGCCGGTGCGACCACAGTCATATGAGTCTACCGCAAAGAGATCTTGGAAATCCAAGAAAACTTGTTTCAACTTTTGCTTCTGTTCCAGAGTCACACAGGCATCAGCTAGGTTGACTCTCCCTTCCACCATCTGCCTGATGCCGGGAAAGACTTCTGGTTTGGCTATCTCGGCGGCCTCCTCCAGCTGGGTGGAGAAGTCCCTGGTCAGAGTGCTGATTTGGACTGGAGGCTTCAGGTGGGAAAGGCAGCCATCATGGACCTGGAAAATCACCTCATCCCTTCTAAAGTCGCAATTCACATCTTCCTTACCATAAGGGCAAGAAGTGTACACCAGGAAGTTCCCCCCATACCGGGTGAAAATCCTGTCTGGTGTTGTATTGTCCTCACTGTCACTGTCAAAACAGTCCTTGGGGATTGGTCCTAGGAGTTCATTTCCTAAATCAATGGAGAAATGTTGGTCATCAACCGCCATTCCAATAATGGTGCCTGCGGCTAGAGTAATACTCTGTAAGTCGCTGTTATCCACCTCTATTGGAATGGTGTCATGTTCTATGTTGACTAATGGTGTTGGGCTTACCCCTAACCCTTGCTGTTGGAGGAAAGCATTTAGATGAATGTAAGCATCAGGGTTTTTCAATTTTTGTCCTCTTTTAACTTTCACTTCCAGGGAGAATTGTCGGGTCCTTTCTGGGATGGTGACTTCATCTTTAAGCTGAATTTCAACTGCATAAGGTAGCAATTGAGCTGACCTAAATGCTTTTTCTGGATCATCAAAGCCCATGGGATTATCCGCTAATCGGGACCAAGCTTTGAAGTTTATTAGGTCCAAACTAATGGCAAAGCGATTGAGAATGTCACTGCCTAAGTGAAAGGCGGCAGTGACGTCTCGCACGACCCAACAATTATGTACTATGCTCTTGTTGCCAATGGAGATTTTGAGCATACACCTGCTTGGCAGGAGATGTTTGGAATTAGGTGCTTCCAGGTCCATTTCCCATTTGTCTATCAGTTTGAATGTGGGATCATTTTCTGGATCATCAAAGCCCATGGGATTATCCTCTAATCGGGACCAAGCTTTGAAGTTTATTAGGTCCAAACTAATGGCAAAGCGATTGAGAATGTCACTGCCTAAGTGAAAGGCGGAAGTGACGTCGCGCACGACCCAACAATTATGTACTATGCTCTTGTTGCCAATGGAGATTTTGAGCATACACCTGCTTGGCAGGAGATGTTTGGAATTAGGTGCTTCCAGGTCCATTTGCCATTTGTCTATCAGTTTGAATGTGGGAATGGCTGGATCTTTTGGGAGTTGGCGGAACATGGATTCGCTAATGAAGCTCTTACCGTTGTTCACACACACTCGAGCGAGAACAGAGTCCTTCCCCTCATTTAACTGAACAGGGATGAACAACTGCTCTACAATTTGCTGAATATCGGTCAGGCTCTGAGCTGATTTCACATCTTTCTGGACTATAGGAGTGGGAGTGTCTGATTGTGGATTGGTAAAGGATTTCAGAGTATTTCCTTCCAGTGTGGAATACCACCTTAAACTGGAAGGAAGGTTGATTTTCAGAAATAGAGAGTAACCCCATCACCAGTCTGTTGTCCTACTGCTATTACTGTCATGTCTGGTATTTGGTTGTTCTGGAAGTGAAATTCTACTTGGTCAGATTTTTGTTCAACAATGTGGCAGGTGCCATTTAAACTAACATGGTTGACACTCTGTTTTAATTTTATTGGTCGGCTAGTCTGGGTCCAGGGGAACTTGTTTACACAATCTGTTAGGGGTGACAACCTTCTCAGGAGGTCATTCGCTAGTAAACAAGGGGTTCCCTCTGGAGTCGCTACTATGACCGGGTGTTTCACCTTGTGTCGCCCAATTTTGATGTCCAAGTCTGCAGTCCCCTCGACGGGAATTTCCTTCCCGTCAAGGTTCTGCAGTTGTCCAGGAAGAGAGGTGAGAGGAATACGGTAATTCTCCCCCCTTCCTGCATTTAGTTCATCAAAGGCCCTTTTGGACAGAAGGGTGGCTTGAGATCCAGTGTCCACCAGCGCCAAGATTGTACCCTGCCCCTGTACTTGTACCTGGGCATGATATCTTCCCTCCTTCTCCTCAAGGGGGCACAAAAAATGCACATTTTTGGACAGCTGGTGGGCTAACTTTCTGGTTTTGGACATGGCGAGAGAAGAGATTTGGGCAGAATTCTGTGGAGAGTCTGGGGAATCTGAAAGAAAAAGTCAGCAACTGGAAATGGTTTCGGGTTCTGGGCCGCCCCACCCCCTTTTTGGAGGCAGTCATCAGGAGGGTTTGACTCATGGGATTTTGGTATTGTGGGTTCTGGGATAGGATGATGGGCGGCGACAGCTCAATCCCCACATCTACCCAGTCTGTTGATTCGGTTTTAGGTTCCCCTGGTTCCGGTTCTGGGTCGCCCCTGCCTTTTTGGAGGCAGTCATCAGGATGGGTTTGAACCAGGGATTTTTGGTTTTGTTGGTTCTGGGATAGGATGATGGGCGGCGAAAGCTCAATCCCCACATCTACCCAGTCTGGATTGGAATCTCTTGGGACCCATTTTTCCTTGGGAGGAGTTCCCCCATCTCTGACGGAGAAGATCCTTTTCCCAGGATCCTCTGAGGATCCCTCTCCCTCAAATTGGAAGACCTGTACCTCCTCCACAAAGTGGGTCTGTTTGGGTCCTTTGTTTCTCCTACCCCCCTCTGCTCCTTGGGAGGCAGGCTTTCAGGGGCAGGAGATTTTGTTTCCGGTTCCTGGCTTTCCAGGGGCTGTTTACAAGTTGGGAAGGAAGCTTCCTCCAAGGCTTTACACCCCTCTTCCCCTTGTGCCTCCTCCCTGGGAACCGGTGGGTTATCGGGTGCTGCCCCCGTCATTGTTCTGGAGTACCAGGTCCAGAGTTTGGGGCATTCTGCGGTGGCATGCTCATCTGAGGGTTCTGTTGAGCCCTCAGTATGTGACCCAGATCCTGTGCCATATTTTGGACCTGGCGCTCAAGTTGGGAAACCCGCTCAGGTTGATACGGGGTTCTGTTTTCTCCCCTGGGCTCATCCCGGGAAGGGTAGCTATCCCTTCTCTGGTAAAACCCTGGGTTGGGAATATTTGGGTACCCCTCCACCCTTGGCCTCCCCTCTCCCGGATTAGGTTGTCTGGGCTCAGGGAATTGGGGAAAGAAGGATGGATGAGTTTGGGGCTGGGAACCTTGTGGATACCGGGGGAAAAAGTTTGGCCCCGGGTTTGGTGAATTTCTGCCCTAATGTGGGAAGTTTGGAGGGAAGTTCTCTGGGTTAGGTGCTTGACTGGATCCCCCCCCTTGGGCTGGAGGAGTCCACGCATAACCCAGGATGGGTCGGTTTCCCTTGTAGCAGGGACTTACATAATCAGGGGAGCGAGGGACCCCATTTGTGGGACTACCTCCTTGACTCCCTGTCTGGAACTGCCCCGAGGGCCTTCTGGGCTGTGAATTATTTGGCGCAGGCAGGTTTTTAGGACCCCAATCTCCAAATCTAAAACGGGGGCAACCTTTACCTCTGCCACCTTGGCAGCAGCAGGGGTGCTGTTGGATTTGGGGTTTTTGGGTGCATTACTTTTATTTTCTATGGGCTTCTGCACCTCATAGATCCGGGTGGCTTGCTCAATGACCCAGTCTAAAGATCTTTTCTTGTGAAAATCTCTCACGAGCTGGGTCATTATGTAATTGGGAAGAGCATGGAAAAATGTGTTGATGAATTCTCTGCTGTCCGTGCGTACCCTTCTGGTGGTCTGCGCAAAGGCACACTTCAATTCTTGCACAAATTCTTGTGGGGCCTCATCCTCCCCACATTGCAAATTGTAGCCTGCCTTGCAAGCCTCTTGGGGATTTCTATGTACAGAAAAATGTTTCAAGATGGCCGTCCTATATGTGGACCATCTTGAATGGTTTTGGTCCTCCAGCCCCGCAAAGAAACTGGAGTATTCAGGGGAGAATGTCCATTTGATGTACTGGATGCAGCTACTGCTGTCCTTCAAATGGAAAGTCTCCATCATTTGCTCATAGAGCTCCAAGTGTTCCCAAACAGAATACTTGGCGTTCTTATGATAAGGCGTGATGACACTCCTGATTGCCTTAATCTGTTTTAAGGGGTCCTTAAGCAAGGCCATTTTCACCTTATTGGCCTTTTTGGTTCGGGTGACCCTGGTCCATTCATCCTCTGATTCAGAAGCACTGCTCCCAGAGGTGCCCGTCTGATCTTCCAGGTTTTCCCGGATTCTGCGAGCCTGGGAATAGCTGGCAGAATGTGGGGACCTGGTCTCCTGTGCCATGTGATGCTCAGAGGAGTCTTCAGATCCCTCCTTGCTACCAGGATTTGATGGGTACCCCCCACTGACCTAACTGGGCCTACTCTCCTGGGGTTCCCCACTAAATTGCACTGTTCTTAGGTGCCCATACCCGGATGCCCGCCCATCCATTCCTAGGTGGTACTGGCCTATGAGCCCCATACTTTTGGCTGGATAGTAATCTGCCATCCCTGTGGCCCTGTGCTCATGTGCGCCAGGGGACATGGGGGTGGCAGAGTCCAGGGACTGGGAGAGATGAAGTCCTCTGGTACTAGGGCTCCTGAGGTTATGCTCAGGTGTTTCCCTTTCCCAGCGAACCTCATCTCTATCAGCCCCTGCTCCCTGTTGCAATGTGAGAGCCTGCACCTTCAGCTCCTCAGTTAAGGCCTTACTAGACTCTATCAGTCTCTCCTGCATGGCTACCTGTTTCTGGAGCCTATCATTGTGCTGGCAGAGAGCCTCATTCTCTCTCTGTGCCTCCTGATTGGACCTGGAGTACTGGGCCAGTCTTTGCTGCAGGAGGGTTACCTCCTGAGTCCCATCCCTACTGGCCTGCTCCTTTCTTGCCAGAGCCTCTTCCACCCTCCTAGTGTGCTCTAACAAGTTCTGATGCTCTTTTTGAAGGTCACCCAGCCCCTGGAGGGCCAAGTGATTTTCTTCAGTTTTTCTTTTTAAATGGCAGACTTCATGGCCTACGGTGTCCCTTACCTGACTAAGAGTCTGCATATGTGCCACCAGGTCGTCCCTTTGCCTTTGAAAGGCACCAGCTTTCTGGCGCTCCTGATCAAACTCTGCCTGGGTATCCAGGTCTTTCAGGATCAGTTTATTGCTCTCCGCCTTTTCCCTATCTAGGTGGCTTTGCAGGGTGACTACCTGATCAGCACATGCCCTATGGAAATCTAATTGTTGCTCCAGCTTTTTCTGGCTCTGCAGTAGGGAGTCCAAACCTTCTTGGTACTCCTTCTGCAAGGCCAGAAATCTGGTATCCTGGTCAGACTTTTCCTGTTGCAGGATACACATGTCCTCTTTGATTTTAATGAGATACTGTCTGCTCTCATTTTCTGACTCCTGGCTTCTGTGCATCCTCTGCTCAGAAGAGACCAGGTCAGATTGGGCCTTCTCTAACGCGATCTGTTGCCTATTTGCCAGATCTTGGCCTTCAGCACATTTGTCCTGCATGGCTCCTATATATAGATACAAATATGCCGCTATCCTAACCATCTTGTTGTGTTCATCTTTAGCTTTAGGAGCCATGTATAGTTCACTCAGGGCCACATGTAAGGGACCCTGATCTCCCCAGATATCTAACCCAGTTGCAGTGACCTGTTGTTTGATTGCCTGCAACCACGCATCCTGGCCCTGCTCAGTCCATTCACCTCTCACAAATAGCTTATGTAAGAAGTGCTCTCTGGCTATTTTGATGTCTACTAGTGTCGTCATTCTGGAATTTGAGTTCCTTCCTGATTTACAGAAGTTTGTATTTTATTTTGCAAAACAGACCGTTTCCTTAGAGTGTTCCTTTGAGGGGTGCTTTCACAGTGTAAAACAGCGTGGTAATCTAACCGGATATGTGTATCCGGTCAGTTGGCACACTGTATTAAGCTGCACAAGTGGTAAATCTAACCCAGAATATCCCGGCTCCGAGCCCCCACTTTGTAAGCGACTTCAATTCAACACTACAGCTTAGTCAATGCCTAGTCTGGGATGCTGATGGAAGCCCTTATTGATGTATTTTTATGTCCAGTTTGTTTACTCTGGATGACAACCCTTATATAACACTCCTCTCTCAGAATCCCTCTGACCCCGCTGAGCCAAGAAGTAGGTTTGTTTTGCAAATTTAAAAGGTTTATTTGAAAATTAAACAATATATAACTATCACACTTTTATAGTAAATTAATATTTGATAGCACACTTGTGAGGATGATAGTGATCAACAATGGATAATGTTATAGTGGTACACTCTTTTTGATGGCTTTGAAGTGATATAGAGAGGATAAAGAAGCTGAGAATGCTTTTATGGCTTCAAGGACAATGCAATGATGAATGAAAATGCAGTACAGAAAATAACTTGATATGACTTCAACAAAAGACAATGTAATCACTTTTCTTTGACAATCCCCCCCCTTTCTGCGAGGTAAAGAGTAGGGAGGAAAGCACACAGTTCTCAGGAATGCAATCAAATATAATTCAGTTCCCCCCTAGCAAGCTTAGAGGAAAACAGGTAGGAGTTTGAAACACAGGCAATATACTTTGATGTGGTATGCAAAGAAGTGAAAAATATGCTAAAATTATTTTAATTCCCTCTAGAGGCTCAGGGTGGGTGACAGCTACTTTGTATTAGTTCAGGATCACTTTAGCAATGCTCTATGAGTGATTGTCAGGTCGCAAACGAATTTCAGCAAAGGAAAGCAAGGACAAATCTTTTTACACGTGGCTGAAATTAAGCAACATGTCAAATCGCAGCAAATTTAGTCGGGCTTGGAGCTTGTTGGAAAACTTAGAATCTCAGCTTCAAAATAAAAGTTAAATCTCGCTTCTATCACAAACGGTTCCGGAGATACGGCCGATTTAGTAAAGGTAGTTTTTCGGATTTGAAATTTTAAAGCTCAGAATGACAGATGACAATTTTCAGGTTTAAAGATGACAGAATGACACGATTCTAGGAGGCATTTCTAAATAGGTTAAAATAGTTTGGATTAGATTATTTTAAACTAAGAGATTGGGTTTTGGCACAGTGAGTATTCACACTATATTTTTGAAATAAGCCGTCAAGGTCTGGTCAGGTTGGACGGGACTTCCGGTGGGTGGTTCTGAAGTCCCAGCTATCTGGGTCAGCTCTGCTCTCTGGGTCTGTGAGGCACCGGTTCTGCTCACAACGGTCGGGTCTGTGGTTCTCTCTGGTTCCGGATACAGCACTGCTTTCTGGATACTGCTACAGGTTCTTGCAAAAGTTATTGGCAAAGAATTCAAACAGCTCACCCGGCTGTTGAATAGTTTGCAAATGATTTGGAGGCCTGCTGAAAAAGGATTCAGCTTGTGGATTCAGGCCTCTCTGCTACACATTCTGGAGTTAATTTCTGGTCTCTGGAGATTGATGGATTTGAAGTCTGGATCTCTGGATGTGAAGTCTGAAGTCAAAATGCTCTGCAGAAAGTGAAAAAGAAAGTCCTATCTGGCTTCCAGTGGCTCTTTCTATGTGTTTAGAAAGTGGGTGGGTCGGCTAATTCTGCATGCCCATCCCACTAAGGGTTCTGATAGGTTGAAGAGTTTTCTGTGCTCTCACTGGAGAACAGAGTTGTGTGTCAGAGTGAGTCATGAGGTGTCATCTTTATGGCATACAGAAAGAACACTCCCCTTGTCAATGTGCACACAAATCTATTTCTGATCCAAATACATATTTCCTAGATACACAATTTGTTGAAATTACATGTACATATTACAGATTACTCATGGTCCATGCTTTTATCAATGCTGATCTTCCTGGGGGCTTGCATTCACAAATGGCAACTTAATTTCGGTTTTAGTTGGTTTCCCAATGTTAAATCTGTATAAAAAATTACACAAATGTACACCCTCCTTCTACACACATTCCAGTAATTTACTAGGTTTCTATCATGAACCCAGTGTCTGTGATATCAATAAATAGCGGGGTTTTGCCTCAGAACATGGTACAAAGTTGAATCAAGTCTTGAATTGTGGGTACATTTCTTGGATTAAGGTTCTCCAAATTGCACATTTTTGTGAGCTTAATACAATATTTTAGAAGCATTTAACTTAAACATTTATTTGCTGCAATATGATTCCACAACAGTGTCTGAGTCTGCCCCCAGAAACTTGGGAGTACCACATGTCTCTCCTCTCCCATGCAGGGCTCTGTTACAGTCCACACTGAATATCAACATACCCCGTTCAATTGCAAGAGTCTATTGTGTCAGCTGAGGTCAGCAGGCCAGGGGGCCACTCTGCATTTGGTTAGTATGGACCTGTGATTTCCTGGGCTGTTGTATGGGTCTCTGAGGTGAGAAGGTTTCCCAGCCTCTTGGCCTGTTAATGCAATCAGATTGTCTCTGGGAACAGCAGGTGGTTAAGAGTTTTAATTAACCAGTGTGCCTTTGAAGTTCCCAGCTTTCTCAGGAGGCTGATTAGCTTCTGAAGTAGCAGTTCTCCTGTCAGAGTTTAGACCGCTAGAGCCGGTTTGTGGACAAAGCTGGTACTGCACCCATTTTTGGGATCTGTCTTGAATTAATGCATTTCAATAGAGTGGTCTTTTGCTTGACAGTATAGGATCCTTGGTTAACATTGTTTTGATGGCATCCTTACAGTAGAGTGGTGATGTGGAACCCCCCACAAGAAGGTTGTATCATTAGAGTGGTCTTGTGCCCATGATTTTAGCAACTTTTTGACATCAATACAAACGGATTTTGAACAGAACCATCTTTCTTTACACTGGTGGGTGGCAGATTAGGTGACCATTTTGGTGTGCACCAACTGCGAGGTTCTCCTGGATTCTGGCATGAATGTGGGTGGTGACAGCTCATCCCCACATCTACCCAGTCTATTGATTTAGTTTGTTCTGGGATAGAATAATGGGCGGCAACAGCTCATCCCAACATCTACCCAGTCTATTGATTCAACATGAGTCAAAACCCTTGACAAGGTAAAGACCCTGTTCCAAACTTACTGATTGACTCAGAGGCAACACACCCCTCGCCAGCGTGCTAATGTGTAATAATGATAAAAATAATTATAGTTAATGCGTACTTTTGCACTGTCCCTAATTTAAAAAGGGACAGTAGCCCTGTCACCAGATTCATGAAGTTTCCAACAATAGAAGCCTGTTTGTTTACCATCAGACGGATTCCCATTTATATTCCAAAAATAGCCAGTGTGCATTTGCATTTTAGAGCAACTTTCTATGTCTACTGCATGTTTGTAGCAGGTTCGACAACCAAAAACACGTTTACACTTTGTAAGTTAACACATCAGTGTAGGCACTTTTTACAAACGTTGCCCCCATTGCTGCAATGTGTTTAGTTTTAGAAGCCTGCTTGAACATCCAAATCATATTTTGCCTCATCCTACAACACTTGATTAATAATGTGAAATGTGTCAATAGATGCCTGTGTGATAGCAAAGTCTTTGCTTAGTGTCTATTGCGTGTTTAAAAGCAAAGCCATGTGAAGGGCAGCTGCTCAGCTCCAATGCATGCACATTTTAAGTACATGGTACGTTTATCTGTACAGTCCCGGGAGGATAGCTCAGCGGCAGCGTGCGCGTCTTGGAAGCAAGACGACACGAAGCAACAACAGGTTCGATCCCCGGGTCCGCGCTTAGAAACCTCTGGGTGTTTAAGCGCGTTATAAATACGTAACTAAGACAAAAAAAATACGCAACTAAGAAAAACAAACAATTCCTGTAACAGCGCCTCGATGCCTTCGGGCTGTGTGAGCGCTTTATAAATGTAAAATAAAAAAATAAAAATAAAAAATCTGAAAGGTGGCCAACTCATATTTCAGCTGCAGGGATGTGTGGAGACTGTTCTACAGAAGTATTCATGTAAGTGACCATGTTACACACTCAACAGCCCTGAAACCAGCACAGGTACAATCAGTGATATTCATTTTTCAGCAAATAACATATGTTTCAAGTGTGTCTGTTTAGCAGCACTTTTCTGCAGAGAAACCAAAAATAAAAAAACTCAGGATTGTACACCATTGGAAGTCTGTCACATTTACAGGTACCTTACATGCATAGTAGTCGTCCTCGCTCATGAGGTAAGGAGGTCATCAATGCCAGCAGAGTAGTGCCGTGTAATATGAATGCATCATCTATTGAGTCTGGGAGATTAACACAACTGTGTATGATGCTGATTTTCAGTTCCTAAATATGTTTTCATATTCCATTGGTGGGACATTGGGCACATGTGTGCAGTCCAAGTGGAAGGATGACCTTGCATAGAAACCAACTTTGGCACTGCATGCATAACTCTCAGGGACAGGGGTGGACTGGGATCCAAAAGAGGCTGTGGAAATTATTTTCAAGTGGCCCCATATTATACATTATCAGCAAGTCCAAACCTTTTCCTTTAGAAAAAAAGAAAAGTGGAAATAAAATAAAAAAGACACAAAAGATGCCTGGGTGCAGAGGCCTAGCAGGAAACTGCAGAGTTCCCTAAAAGCTAGGCCACCCCTGCTCAGCTCAGGGAATGTAATGTATTCAGGTATGTGCTCCAATATGAGATCAATGACCTGCTGCAGAATGTGGCAAAAAGACAACTGGGACACCCCACCTGCAATTGCTACTGGTCCATGAAAGGAGCCTGTTAGACGAAATCTCAAAACTGAACATGGCTTCACGAGTGGGGGATTGCATACTGCATGTTTCGTGAGGGCTCCAGCTATTGTTTAATATTTTCCAACGATGAAAGAATGGCTGCTCTGTATTTTCTCTGCTAACGCTCTGTACAGAGATACTCTGCACCTGAAAATGCACTCTTTCCTTCAGCGACATTGCTGTACAGGCTTCACTGCCATGCCAACAGGCTCCTGTTGTCTGCTCCATCAGCAGACTCAATTTGAATTACAAGTGCTACTGTGAACGCTGTCATAATTTTTAGGTGGGTTAGTGCATCGTCCTCCAGACATCGTGTGGTGCAAAATAAGGGCGCTGCCTTAATGTTGTAAGGCAGTGTTTTTTTCCGCAACACAATTCTTTCTAAATATCAGCAGCACGTCACTAGCAAAGAAACTCCAACACAACAGTCTCCTTTTCAAAGATGATGATGAGCTGCATTGACATTTTTTGAATAATACAGGACTCATACAATTTGCGAACAATGTGCACACAACGGGTAACATAAACTACCACTGCATATTCCATCCTAAAACCAGTGACCTACATGATATGATATTTATAACGCGCTTAATACCCAGGTTTCTAAGTGCGGACCCGGGATCGAACCCGTGTTGCACCACGCCGTCTTACTTCCAAGGCCAGCACGTTGCCCCTGAGCTATCCTCCCTACACAAATGATCTCTCTTTATCCTTTCGCAGGAACGTTTTTGATGAGTATGAATTAGTTGACATTTCACCTGAAAGGGACTTATAAGAAGAAAAATAAGGATGTAAGGACACATTCGTCT
The DNA here is from genome assembly GCF_040938575.1 of Ambystoma mexicanum. Classification (NCBI taxonomy): domain Eukaryota; kingdom Metazoa; phylum Chordata; class Amphibia; order Caudata; family Ambystomatidae; genus Ambystoma; species Ambystoma mexicanum. Next base: position 889,982,206 of record NC_090922.1, read on the forward strand.
AAGACTAAGAGTGTTGGAACTATCAAGAATAGGAGGGTATGTGCAGAAAATATTGTTTTCCCCATTTACATTTACTTTGTTCAGCACAGGTAAGGGGATACCATGGGTGGGGCTAAAATTCATTCAAATACAATTTCCTTTCATTTTTGCATATAGTTTGGCTTTCAATAGAGAGCAATTTGTACTCATAGCAATACTTGTTGAATCAATGAGAATGCATTTGTAATATTAGCATCTCTACCTCCTTTTTTTTCTAGCACTCGTCTTAACGCATATATTACATGTTGCTGTGGTGTGTTGGTATGTACTCTCTTTAAAGCCATGGCAACACACTATTTTAGCTTCCTCATCGATTGGCTTTCTTCCTCAATACTGGCAATGTTGTCGCTAACATATGATGGTGGGTTCTTCACCAGAGGTTTTAAAAAGACATCTACGCACGTTGACGTAAGAGAGCCTGTCCCCAAATGTAGTGTACGACCTGATGGATTTCAGATCAGTGACGTTTCGGGATTATCCATATATAGCTTGTGCATCCACGTATTCTGATTCTTGCCTATAGATCTACCCTCCCTCCTTAAGAATTTTGCACTTTGTAATGTATAATTATCAAAAGGCCCTTTGCTGGAGCAACTGTGAATCATTTATAAAAACAAAAAAACACATTTGGTAATTTTCTTCTAATTTCTCTTTCTTTTGTCCGTGTATCTATTAATACAACACTGTCCCATTTGTCTGCAGTTTTTATGGCAATCTACATATCCATTGCCAGGAATTTAAGACATATACTTTATGCCATGTTTGTTATTTTATTTATATTTTCTTCTAAAACTTTCTTGCGAGGGTGCTCCAACTTGGATCACAATCAGCACCATTATGCCCGATCAAACTCTACTGAGTTCTTTTTTTAAATGTTATTAACCACAATGACCTGTCTTTGTGAGCTGCTCTTGAGGCACTTTCACAACTGCAAAATCACACCACTAACTTGGGGCTCTGATACATCCACATTTTCTCTCAGGTAAGTTCCAAGAAATGTAATGAAGCACTAAAAAATCTTAGAAATGAACTATTTTTCCCCATTTATGTAAATACTGCCTTTTAGTTTCTTTCTTTCATCCCACCCAGTGGCGTTTATAGTACATTTCCTGAAGTCAACGAACTACTCATAATGAATTATTAATCTCTGGAGGGTGCAGGCGGCCTCATCCGAACATAGAGATGTGAGATGTGCTGGAACATTCAACGTTGTATACTCTGGGTGGTTTTCCAAGCCCTTACAACACAAGCAAATCAGCAAGAAGCACACAGTGCTTGTCCCCTGACACAAGTCGCGGGAAAACAGTCGGGAAAGCAATCTGTAAACTCGCCATCTGCTCTACATCGCATTGCACTTGACACATGGTAATACAACTTCATCCGTGTGTTGATCAGTCCTTCTTGTAATACCCGAACTTCCAGTGTGCCCTAACAATAGCAAACAGCTCCCAAAACAAAGAATGAATGAATCATGTTACATACGACATGCATTAGAATTGTTCGATATAGTAAATGCTAACTGCAGATTAATTAAAATTGGACACCACTGTATTGTGTGATTACAGATGTATGCAAAATGTACAGTGGGATTTGTGTGAAATATATTTAAATCATGAGGGGAATGATTTATGTGAAATGTGAACGCAGATTATAGCTTGCAATGCAAACGGGTAAGTAAATAGATCACTAGCACAGCAAATGAGCAGTCTACATGAAGTTGTAATCAGTTGTCGTTGAGAAAAAATTATATATATATATATATCTATATATATATATATATATATATAATTATATATATTACATGGCCACGGTAGTGGCCATGTAGTTATGGTTAAGTTGCTGTTTCCATAGGAAGAGCACTTTTTGGGCGGCTTATAACTTCGCTCTCCCTGGACGGATCCTCACCAAACTTTGCAAAAAAAGTAGTTGGGCCACTCTGATTTCTTTTGCAAAGTTTGCTGAGGATTCGTCCAGGGGGGGAAAAGTTATAGGGGGGGTCCCAAAACTTTTATTTTTCCCATAGACTGAATGGGAAAAAACTTTGCGCACGGCTACAAACTGATTAGTTTCATGCAAATAAATGATTGCTCTGTTTCAAAGCTGCTATTTACCCTATGTATATGTATCACTTGATGTGATTGGACCCTAAGGAAAGTAGTGTGAGTACAATGTATACAAATATGACCATATACAGGGAAAGGACAGCCATAAAAAAAACAGAACTATCAGAACGTGCTCATAAGTCTAGTGATTATCTTTATGCACAAAAAGGATTGCTGTCTTTCAAGCTTGTGTTTTCCCATATGTATATGTTTCATATGATGTGACTGGACTCTAAGGGAATTACTGTAAGAACCTACTAGATGGATATGTCTACAAATAAAATACATTTCTTAGTTTCTGACTATTACTGAAGAAAACCATGTGGCCTAGATATGTCAGCAAAAGAAAACATAGTGAGCCAGACATGTGATGTCATCAGTGATGTCTTCAATGACATTTGTGATGTCATCTTTGATGTCCTGGGTGTTAGTCTTAGCAGTGCACGGTGGTGGTGCGAGTTATGGTCGCTTAGCTTACCATAACTGGCGAATTTCAAGGGTTTTTCGTTTTTACTTGGAACCATAACGTCCCTTTAACAAAGTTTTTTCACTGAATTTCATAGGTTTTTAGTAGCGCAACTTAACCATAACTTCCCTTTAACAAAGTTTTTTTCACTGAATATATATATATAATATTAGGGACCCTCTGTTTTATTTCCTAAATTACATTAGAGCCCATCTGCTTAGGGGTGTTAGGGCACACTCGAGCCCTTTTGTAATATTACCTTTGATAGAGGAATGGTGTAAACAAGACTCATGTTCCAAGTCCTTTTTAATTAAATGCTTTAACTTACAAGAACATTTAAGGGGCGAAGAAACAGGTTCAGATGTTCGTCAAATGATGGTCACCTCAGAGCTCAGACAGGGTTGCTATTCTACAATTTAATTACTCAATCTGTTCACTTATGAATAAACGATGTATTTACTTTTCACATGACAGGATTGCTCACCCATTTGTCTCAGGGTAGGTGCCTCATTATCCTTTGACATGCTGAAGACATTTTGTATTGAAGAAGAGTGTTGTTCGGAGCAGCGGCTGGGACAATGGCCCTTCAAAAACCCATAGCTTCTGCTGTTCTGATGCACTTGCCATCTTCCACATCTTCCTTGAATGCTGTTCTGGATGCATGCTTTGATGAGTGATGTCATGAGTGTTCTATGTGTTGAAGCATGAGTGAGTGAGCTGATGAATGTTCCATGTGTGACAGTTGGTGACAGGCTGGCTTGACAATAGGGTACACTGGTGAATGTTCCTCTGTTTCCCGTACTACTACATACCTGCTGGAGACTATGTTGTTCCTGAATCCTGTAACTGAAACAGTGAAGTCTTTCTTTTGTACCTGTGGGTCCTGGTGCTTTCCTGACAAAGTCTACTCAAAACATTGGTGACAATCTGAACCTGATAACTTCTACAAGCTGCTGTGCAGAGGGGTTAGGGGACAGCCTGAGGCCACTCACCACCCACAGAAGAAGATTACCCTCCTCTGGTTTAATATGTGCCTTCCAGCCTAACACAAGGGGGCTGTTATTGGGCTGGCCACATCCGTGCTCTCTCTCTTTCCCAGGTAAGAGGAATGTTCTGCAAACTAACAGTTTCTGTCTTTCTTCTCGCTAAGCAATGGGAACCGTAACATGTATCAACATGATTGCTGCAAAAGATATGGTTCGTGGTTAGAAAGCTGCAAGGCCTGAGAACAGACTAGAGTGCCAAGCTGCTTGGTTTCATGGGAAAGGATGCCAGTGTATTTAATATTGTGGCCACAAGGTGCTGATTTCACTTTTGCTGATTGTTCTATTAGATCACCTGCCGGCGGATGGATTTTACCATTATTATAGTCTTAATCTGCTTGTGGTGGGAATGCCTTTGGGAACCGAAGCCCAGAATGTTTGAGATCACAGAGAAAGATTAAAATGTGTGTGTGTATTTGGCCAAATAAGGCTTAGCGAGGCTGGCTAGGGTCTGATATAAAGCAACCCATGAGGTCAGGCATGTCGATGGGTGCTGAGGAAAGGAGTCAGGGGATGGCTTGAGCACCAGTGAACCATTATGTGTTCAGCGTGCCCAAATGTTGTCATAGTCCTTGCTGTATTCTGATGTGTGCGTGTAGCCATGCCTGTGGCTAGTGTCCAGTGCAGTGGTGCATTTTACGTACTTCAGTGGTGAATTCATTCACTCAACTGTCATTTGTATAGCACCTTTCATCACAATTGTGGTCCCCATGGGCTGTTGGTTGAATGCCCTTGGAAGGACCGGAGTCCAAGTATATGACTAACTTTACACAAAATGGCTAAATGAAAGAAATGGCTTACTTACACAAATAGGCTAAATGTGGGATGAGGTCAACGTTCACCAATAAGCTAAATGTGGGATATGGCTAATTTACACAAATAGGCTAAATGTGAGATATGGCTAACTCACCCCAATAGGTTAAATGTGACATATGGCTACTTACACCAATAGGCTAAATGTAAGAATGGCTAACTTACATAAATAGGTCAAATGTATGTCGATCTTTAGATTTGTAAATGCCGAGAGCCAGTGGGAGATTAGGGATTTGCATGCACTTAATGTCTGGAATATTATTGTAATTTAGTGGTTTCTGTCCATAAGAACTGTGCCTGATGTGGGCAGGTCTAGAGTTCTCAGCCTTTTGGTCACATGAGACTGACTCACCTCCCGGTTATTAATTCCATGGATTAAAGTGATGTCTTTCTGAAACTTTTGTGCCTCATTATTGTTTCCTGGATGCATTTGCTGTCAAACACAAGCACATCCTTACCTTGCAGAAAAATGCTTGCTGGTGAACGTGGCACCCTGAGGGTGATATGATGGAGGGAGAAGACGACTGGAGCAAGATTGTTCTCCATATCGAACAATAGTCTTTGCTATTATCAGTCATAGCAATGGACATGATCGCAACATCCTCTCTGCTGTGCGATGGCTATTGCATACCATAATATCTATATTAGACATTGGAAGGTAGATCAGAGTCAGAAAAAGATAATGCAGCTTCTTGTGCCCTTTTTTGGCAATATCCTTTTTGGAGCTATATTGAATGCTTTTGTGAAGGACGCTAACAAAGGTAATTTTCCCCACCCATACAGGCAAAGCCAAAGGAAATAAAACAACCAGAAAGCAACAAGCCTTTTCTTAAGGCTAGATGTTTTTCACAGCACCAAACGAGACTTGGCTTCAGAGAAAACAAGTGTTCTTTGCCTACAACGGCTGCTTCAGTTGACCCTCCTCCCCCCCGCCTGGATATATTGGTGAGTTTAGGCTTTTACCACAAACTGGTTATTAATCATGGATTATCCATTGATACTCAACATTGTGTCAAAGGGATACAAAATCGAGTTTATTTCACCTCCTCCATCCCCAGGTGCCATGCTTACTCAGTTTTTGAGGGATCAGAGGAAGCAACCAGCAATTCACTCTATTATTTGGGAACTATTTCACAGGAAGGAAGTGTCAGTTCTTCTCTGAGTAGAACAGGGCCAATGATTATATTACACATTATTTCTGGTACAGAAAAAAATCAAGTGAATTCCTGTTATTCTGACATCTAAAAGGCCTAAATGTGTGAGTTCAGGATATCAGTTTCAAGATGGAGTCTCCACAAAACCCTTCCTTTTTTGATTCTGGGGATGTTTCTGGCTTGAATAGATCTTCAGGATGCCCATAGACCCTTTCTCAATAGCTGTCCCCATCAAGAATGTCTCTGATACGCTATCGAGGATCAGCATTTGCAAATACACTGTGCTCCTATTTGTTTTGAAATTGAGCAGAGAATATTAATGAAACTTGTAGACCAGATCAAGGTGATCCTTCAACAGGAGCAGATACTAATCGATCCTTATCTGGATGATTGGCTCATCCTGGGGGGCTTGCATCAACTTTCATGACATCAGTACACCTCAACAGAGTCTGCAAGGTCATAGCGGATCTTGGAGTTCTGGTCAAGCAAGAAAAATTGCAACTGGATCAAACTCAAGTTTGAATATCATTGTAGACAACACAAACAGGTTGAATTTATTTGGCTCCATGTATGGTGGATGTTGTATTAAGGCACACGCTGTCCTTGCTTCTGAGTCTCAACCAATGTTCTACCAGGAAGTGGCTTCAGGTCCAAGGACTAATGGGGCTTGTGCTTTTTGGTTCCCTGTGTTATGTTCCATCTAAAATATCTAATAAATCATGCCTTGAACCACCGGACTCCAGATTCAGGGTGCTAAGTTGATTGGATTCAGAGTCAATGGAGATACAATTATGTCTTCAGTTGTGTTTACATCCAGGAAACCTTGCCTGCCAGTGATCCTGACAACAGACCCCATTCAAATGGGTTGGAGATTGACTGTGGAACGATATTTGTCTCAGTCACCCAATCAGCAATTGGTGAGAATCATTGCAAATCTCAGAGTGGTACAGACATTTAATACAGGTCTGGAGAGCAAGGTGCTGTTGGTATGCACAAGCAACATGGGAACAAAAGCATATATAAATCTACAAGGAGGGTCTTGGATTCAGACTTTGTTCCAGGTGTCGTAGGATAGAATTTCGGTATTACCCAAATTGACCTTTTACAATTGACCTTTTGCACAATTGACCTAATTATAGTTGTCCTAATTGACCTTCTGCACAATTGACCTTTATATCATTTTAGTTATTTTATATATGTATTGGGTTGGTTTTGGATTATAAATAATATAAGGGGATTGGGTGGTGGTGTGCAGGGGGTTTTGGATTGGGTGGGGATTGCGGGGGGTTTCCCCCCACATATATGTCCTAATTGACCTTCTAATTTAGGTCAATTCTATCGAGGTCAATTCTCCCAAGGTCAATTGTGAAAAGGTCAATTAGTATACAACCAGATTTTCTCGGCAGCACATCATCTTCTCTCTCTTTTGGAAATCCACTCACAGGGGTCCCTGAAAAGAGTAGCAGACAAACTGACCCAGGTTTTTCTACCTTCATTGGAAATGACTCTGAGATCCAAGGCCTTCCTCCTCATTTGCGGGGCATTTGGGATTCCTCCCGGTGGCTCTCGTCACCACACAGGAGACTGCTCTGTTGAACCCCTTCTGAAGCAGGCTTGCAGAATATTAATCATGGCGATCAGATGCTTTTAGTTTATGATGGCACAAAGAAGAAATGTATGCATTTCCACTATTTCCCTGATTTCAATAGTGTCCAGAAAGTGGTGAAAACGAGTGGTAAGGTGATTCTGATAGCCCTTTTTGGTTGAGGAGGACATGGGCTCTGTTCCTGCGAAACTAGCAATGACTCACAAACTGAATCGTCCTTTGGCTGCCTCTCCTCTCAGGTGCCTGGTGCCATCAGCTAGCCCACCGAGGTGGCCCACCTGGAAGTTGAAAAGCACTACCTTAGGAATCTTAGAGCATCTGAGGAGTTTTCTCAAGCAGTTCATGGTAATAGGCACCCTCAACCAAAAGGGCTTATCACTGTGTTTCCTTTCATTCATGGTTGGTGTGGAACTAGGGGAATTCATCCATTGCTATTTGCTATTCCTAAAATTCTAGACAAAAGGGTTTTGCATTTGTAACTCTGAAGTTGTAGTGGGCTCCTATGAAGTCATTCTCCTGTTAAGGCATTCCTAAAAGCCTGGGGTGGTCTTGCGGTTTTGGTTGATCTCATTCCGAGGTTGTTTTAAGGTTTTCTTTTACTACACCTGCCCCATTGTAAGATTCTTCCCCAATGCGATATTTCATTGAAGCTCTGAGGTCACCTAGCTTCAAACCATTGGAGCAGTTGTCACATACAGCTGTGTTCTTGGTGGCTTTTGCTTCATTAAAAGGCAAGTTGATGTGTGAGCCATCTGGTGTAGGCCCCTTACCTTCAGAATTTGCCATATTCTCTGGTTCTACAGCCAGGTTCCTGGTTTCCTTTCCAAATTCTGTTTGCCCCTCTATTAGAGCAAGATGTGATTCTTCTTGTGCTGGGGTGTTTGTCGGTATATGAACAGGAAAGGAAGTCGGCTCTTCTTGATGTGTGTATGGATGATTTCATTTACATAAACTGTACTGAGAGTTTTTGAGAATGCCAAAATGTCTTTGTGAACTTTGGTGTTGGCAAGAAGGGTGAACATCTGGTGGTGTTGACTCTGAATTGATGGGTTAAGATGACTACTATAGAGGCTTACAATTTATTAATATTCCATTGATATGATATTATAAATGATATGTGATGTGGCATTTATAACACTCCTGTACACAAGTGTTTCTAGGTTTGACCAGACAAGGAGGGGGAAACAAGGGAGGACAAAATAACAATCGTACTAGTCCTTGTGTCATTCAGATTGCTCAAGTGCGGGGAAGAGGGGAAGGGAGAAGTGCCAGGGGGGAGGGGCAGTGCAGTTAACTCACAAGTGAAGTCAGCGGGTGGTTCATAAGTGCAGAGAGAAGGGACTGTAGGGTTGCAGATAAAGACCCTTAAGTGCAGGGGAGCCCAGAGGTAGTGCAAGGGCAACTGGCCATGCAGGAGCCTGGGTCCGGGTTCAGAGGGTGACCAGGTGACCACTGCACAGAGCAGTCAGGTGCATCAGCAGGGGAGAAGAAGGGAGAAAGCAGAAGCAAAAAAGAAGGTCTTGTGTTGCTTCTGGAACCAGAGGTGGTTCTGCTAAAGTTTGAGAGAGGCTGGGAGGCTGTTCCAGAGGGAGGCCCAGCTAAGGAGATAGATCTGCCCCCAACTCTCTGCTTGCAGAAGCGTCTGACCCTTACAGAGTTGGAGATGAATGAGCGGAGAGCTCGAGAAGGAAGATGTTTTGGAAGAGAAATTTGAAGGTAAGGCGGCCCCATGCCCCAGAAAGCCTTGTGGACAATGCAGAGGGTCTTGAAATTGATCTTGCAGCCAGGGGGAACCAGTGAAGAGATTTCAGAGCTGGCGAAATACTATCCCTGGGCTTGATGCTAAGGACACGTCTCGCAGTCCTGTTCTGGATATGTTGTAAAGGTCGAAGAGTAGAGGCAGCAAGATCTAGAAAGAGGTTGTTGCAATAGTCCAGCCTAGAGAGGACAAGCGCTCTGGAGACATTGAGCTTCTGGGGTTCGGAGAGAAAGGAAGAATTCCTCTGAGGAGGTGCAGCTGACAGTTTACCTTCTTAGAGATGTCAGAGATGTGAGGAGAGAAGTAGAGGGTGAAGCCAAAGATGACATCAAGATGCTTAACCTCACAGAAAGGAACAGGAGGAGGGCCCAGAGTGGGCGGTCAGAGAGAGAGAGGAAAGGGGGCAGCAAATGTCCCAATGAGGAGGATCTCAGTCTTACTGGCATTAAGGCAGAGATCATTGGTGCCACTCCATTCCAGAATTGCAGCCAGACAGTCTGGTATGAGAGAAGACGCAGAGGTGGCTGAGGGGAGCCTGAAAGAGAGCTGAGTGTCATCCACATAACATTGGAAATTGGAGCAGAAAGTAGCGATGCAGTGGGCAAGAGCTGCCACGTAGTTGTTGAAGAGCCAGGGAGGGAGGTTAGACCCCTGGGCAACACCACAAGTAGAGAGAGAGATAGAAGAGAGTAAAGACCCCATTTGGACCTGAGAGGGTCAGTCAGTGAGAAAGGAGGTCAGCCAGACCAGGGCCAGATCACTAACACCATGGTTGTCCCGGAGATGATTGGGCAGGATAGGATGGTTGACTTTGTCAACAGCAGAGGATAGATCAAGGATAATGAGTACAGAAGGGAGATTAGAGTCAAGATTGGAAAGAAAGTCTCCACAGGTTTTCAGGAGAAAGGTTTCCATGCTTCTGCCAGCTTTGAAGCCAAACTGGTGGTCATGGAGGCAACCAACAGATTCAGAATGTAGATTAAGCTGGGAGATGGCCAGCTTTTCCAAGAGTTTGCCCCCAGGAAAGGAGTGATGGAGATTGTGCGATAGTTAGCCGGAGAGGAAGGATTGGCCGAGGGCTCCTTTAGAAGGGGATGCACAAGAGAGAGCTTAAGGGGGAGGGGAAAGTTCCAGTGGCAAAGGAGTGATTTCAGAAATCGGCCAAGGCTGGACTATGGGTGTCAATGTGGTCCTTGATAGTTCTGGATGAGCAGGGGAAAACCTGCTTTGATGAGACTTTCATAGATCGGACGTGTCTAGAAACATCATCAGGGGTCAACAGGGGAAAGCAAGAGGCGAGACGGCCTCAGACGGGCCAGGAGTGGTAGAGGAGGAGGAAGATGCAGCAGAGGAAGAGAGGGTGGACAGGCTGTCCTGAGCTTTAGTAGTGAAATGAGAGGCTAAAGCTGTTCAGATGGCCTGGGAGGGAACAGGAGAGGTAGAGACTGAAGCAGGATTGTCCAGCTCCTTGCAGATTTTGAAAAGTTTGGCTGAGTTGTTAGATGCTGCAGAGATGTAGGCTTGAATGTAGGCGCTCTTCTTAGAGAGAACATAGAGTCTGTACTGCCTTTGGAACAGGTGGCAGGCCAGTTTGTCAGGGGGTGTGACTGAGGCCCTCCACTTCTTCTCAGCTGCCCTATACTTGGGTTTAAGGGCAGCGAGGTCGGAATCGTACCAAGAGTTGCACTTCGATTTGTCCTTCAAGCAGACCCTCATGACAGCGGCAAGGACATCCAGAGTGTTCGAGATAGAGAGATGATGGTTAGAGAGGGCTGAGTCAGGGTGTGAGTCAGCCAAAGGTGCGGGAGGAGGAGAGAAAGTATTGTCCACCTATCGTCCAAAGGAGATCTATGAGGGGGGTTGTTGCGTGTCTTGATCAGAGGTGATGAAAGTGCTCATCAGTGATTTCTGCAGATTAGCTGCTAGTACTTGTCCCGGTATTACCCAAACTGACCACGGCCGAATTGACCGCGGCCAAATTAACCATTTGTTTTCTGGCCGAATTGACTGAATATATATGTGGGGGGTAGGTTTGGGGTATTAAATAATGTAGGTGGATTCGGTGGGGGGTTGCGGGGGGGTCCCCGGCATATATTTTCAGCCAATTCGGACGCAAAATAAAAGGTCAATTCAGCCACGGTCAGTTGTATTCGAACAATTTGTATACAACCGCTTGTCCCTGTACATTCCTGTTCAATTGCATGAGTCAGCTTCTGTTCAATTCAGGGTTTCATCTAGGGCCTTTCGTCCTGGGATTAGTACACTCACGAGTGTTGTACCACATCACAGTTTGTATTTGCATACTTCTGTGATGGCTATTTCGTTAATGAGATGCCTGATGTAGACCTGTTTAGGGTATATCTTCATATCTGAGGAAGGTGACAAGGGGGGAGCTGAGTGTGAAATTTAGATTACAACCGCTAATCTCTTTACATCAGCTACCATCCCTCACCATCTTAATCACACAAGAAAAGTCCTTGTTAACAGGAGACATTCTTGGTTGAATAGGAGGTATGATGGCTTCGCCTCCAATTTAAAGACATGAAGGGGAGAGCCTAGGAGTGAAGGTTATCTAGAGGGGGGATGCAAAGACTAAGGAATTAAAAATAATGTATAAGAGAAAAACACTTCTATAATGACTAACGTGACGAGGCATGGTAGCTGGAGTAATTGAGATTACCGGTTGTAAATCATGCATTATGGGACCTGGTGATTGGTGGATCAGGGGTAAGGCCCTTGACTCTTGAATGAGCTATGTTTTTGCTCTTACGTGTTTAAAAACTTTTCAAAGTTATCTTCTGAAAGTGTCATAGGTGTTATATTTTCTGCTTGACACACCACCGCTAGTGCGAAAGCTTATTTTTGTTGACACGCCATGCATCAGCATAAGTACGACGCAGAATTGACATAAGCAACACTCCCCTTTTTCAGCATTGTCTCAACTTTTGTATACTTTCAAATGGACTCGTTTTGTTTTTTACAATGTGCAGTCTACGAAAAATATATCGAAAAAGTAGGACCAATGGAGGCAGGCTGCTCTTTATTCACAGCGATAAATAAAAAGTCTGCTTCCATTTTTTTATGTTCAACTTGGTTCTGCTTGAGTTTAACTCTATTAAAAATCAGATGTAAAAAGAAAAAGGAAAATCTCTTAGAGCTTCGAGAACAAAGAACTCAAAGAAGCGTGTTATTCAGGGTTGTTGCATGCACTGCTCAAGCAATGCAATATATAAAATAAAATAAAAAATCAGCAGGCAAACAGCCTGCTCCTGGTGTACTCAATAAATGAATACTTCCTGCCTGACAAGCGAAGAAAATACCGACTAGACACATTTCAGCGCTGCAAACTCTGACTTAAGCGTCCTTGGCAAAATGCGGAACTCAACATTCTGACAGAGTAACATTTAAAGAAATGAAGACTCGACAGGGTGTGTCATGCTCAACTATCTTTTTAATGATATACAGACCTTCCCATGAAAGGTATATCAAGGGAACCGAAACGCTGCTAACAGTTTGCTGGTGACAGCCCTTTCATTTGTACCCGCAGCTGTCATTAAGGACCAAAACTGCCAGAGCTTGATCCAATTACTGTACTGTGATGTGCATCACGCTGCTCTGCTGCTTTTTTTCTTCCCAGCCTTCACTTCCAAACCTCATTAAGGCAAAGTCTGACAGACTCTGTCAATGTTAAATTAGAACTCATGGGTTAGCGCGTCATTTTGGACGCAACCTTGGTCACAGATTCTTTTATGGGAAAAAATATGATTTTATTATTTAACTTTGCACATTTCATAGAACGACATGATACCATAATACCTGATAGGACAATTCTGCTGCAGAGTAAAGCTGTCTTTCCCCGGAAGAAATAGTTTAGTATTCTTGCTCTAGCATTGCAGTTTACTTTGCTTCCGGGCTGACCTGCTTCAGGATGGGGTACGGCGATATATGAAGATGAACTGCTTCTACGTGTGTTGCTTGTTACATTTTGACGAAATACTAATGTTTGCATATTAATTAAATGAAGATCTAATGCTCCCATACAGCACATACCTTAAATGGGTGGTATGTAGTTTGGCGAAATGCTCACTTGTTAGATATGAATCAAATTGATTAGATCATTACGGCTTACATTGATTATTTGGAACTTTCTTACACTGTGTACAGATGGAATATTGACAAACGTTCCAGTCATCTGATAATTTCAGGAATTACATTGCAGGCCATTGGAGTCTGCTAAACATATTGAAAAATGTAACACAAATTCAAATTTGAATAGCGCAAGTTATAGCACTAATATTCGTATAACCTGAGAAACAGGTGCTATGAGGTGTCCCACAGCATTCCTTCTCATCTCCCCCCTGTGAACATGCTAAATGCTATGTGAGCTGATGTAATGAATGTCTCCTCGAAGCCTTGTTATTCAAATGTATACAGCCACACGAAGTCAGTGGGTTCTTTTCAGGTGTGAATAAGAAGGAAGGGTATCGATGCTCCATGGCTCATGGATCTGTGGGTTGATCTGTCATAGTTGTCCATCCTTATTGCTTACCCTATATTAGGACATCCTTTTGAGATGGTCCGACTTCTTGGGAGCCATCCAAGCCATGTATTTCTGTATAAAACATGAGAATGATGTTCGATGTGACACTCTCCAGAGCTCCATGCATCTGATGTTAGCAAAAGATGCCTTTAGAATCTGTGCTCGTTCGCAACAATTTGACACAGTTGAGGTCATTATGACCCAGGCGGTAAGTACACCAACTTTACCACCATGGTGTAAACTACATTTACACCATGGTGGATGGCGGATTTACCGCCCCATTCCAAGGTGAGTGGGGCGGTAAATCCCCATTTCCCATTTACCCTTCCCCATTCCCATGTTTGCCCCATAGGGCATAATGGGAGTGGGAAAGGCGCTAATTACGGCACCATAAATTACGGTGCCGTAATTAGCACCAAGGCGGTTTAGCGCCATGGATTTTTACGCCTGCTAAAAGCAGCCGTTAAAATTGGAATCAGGCGTTAAGGGTTAACGACGGCGTTAACCCTTAACGCCTGAGTTGTAATGAGGCCCAGTGTGTTGAAAACTGCCATGAAAGTGGGAGAACAGAAGAGGAGACATAACAAGCCCCATTTCATAAAAATGGGTCAGACAGAAAGGAAGTTGATTCTCTCTATTTGGACCTTCGAAGGTTGAGACAAAGACGAGCCATTGCGGTGGTAGCACCCATCATCTCAACTTCAGGACATGTCAAACCATCAATGCAATTTCCTTAGCAGGTTCCTTTCTTTGTTTTTTTTTTATTGGTTTCACGCAACAATGACATACACATATTTTCAAACAGCCATTTTGCAACAGAGCAAATATATCAGAGATACACTTTAGAAATATAGAACATAATACCATAACTCATCCTGGAATACACAGGAAAAAAGTAAGTCTTCAGATGAAGAAATGCGTGCACAGAGGTCACCCCCTTTGAAGTAACAAGTATTGATGCTGTGTTTTTTTTGATAGAATCAAAACAGTTCACGTTTCTCAGGAGTCTGTGGTGAGATTTCCACGAGGTCATTATGACAACTTGTAAGGCATTTCCAGCCAGTGACACATTATCAGATAGTCCAGCTTGGGGGTGACAATCCGAGCTAGATAAAAAGGGCCTTGCAGGGTTTTTAGGAATCGTGAGTGTGTCTACAGTAAGACAGAGCTTGACAATGAAATATTTTGCATCCAAAGACAAAAACCTAATATATCACTGTATAGATCATGAGTAATTCTGTTGTATGTATTGTCTGAAAGATGGTATACTGATTATTTTTTTATAGGATATTGCCAGCTTTATCTTTTAATTTAAGTTCAAATGATCTTTTTGTATGTATGCTTTTCGGACGTTTTATCAAAATAAAGCTAATTGATTGATTGTGTAATACAAACAAATCTCCGACTATAGGAATCTTAGGAAACCAGTTGATATTCAAATAACATCAGATGGTTCTGGAAATGTATAACTGTATTTCTTCATAGGCCACTATATCAACGCAGATCTAACTTTATATGTATATCCAGTCCAGTACTTACCTGAAGCTCAACCCATCCAAGAATGAATTCCTACTGCTGACCAACAACACCGAACACCCTGACATCCAGACATGTCTCTCTGCTATGAACCTCAAGGGGTTCACACCCCAGATGGCCCTGTGCCAAGTCCTTTGGGTTCAAAATTGACAGACACCTCACATTCAAACAGCACATAGCAAGTAAGACACCAACGGCCTGTGCCAACTTTCTCTCCTGATAGAAATCAAGCCCTTTTCCCCAGAAAACAATTTCAGATCTGCTGTCCAAGCCTTGGTCCTTTTCCACCTGGATGGTGGCAATGCCCTTTTGGAAGGCCTTCTAGTGGCTAAGCTTGTACCCCTGAAATGTGTCATGTATGCTGCAGAAAGACTCATTAACGGACTCCACAAATTTGACCACATCACCCCAACACTCATTGAACTGCACTGGCTCACACTTCATGCCTTTATCATCTTAAATCCTGTTGCATCATCTACAAGGCTGTCATCCTGAAGACCCTAAGATACCTCACTGAGAAACTCAGCATCTCTGGAGGCCTGCAATCCACCAAAAGTGAGGAAATGTGTAGACTTGAATTACAACAGTGCAGAAATGAAAGAACCAGAAGACAGGCATTCTCTGTATACGCTCCAAGACTCTGGAACTCCCTCCTCATCAACATCAGACTTGTCCCATCACTTCTACAGTTCAGGAAAGAGCTCAAAACCTTCCTCTTCAAGGAATGGCTCCTCCTCATCACCTAGGTCCACAACTCTGCACTACCTACCCTACCTGAGACTCAGTGATCTGCTCCCCACTGTTTTCCCACCATGCAGCCTATTGTCCATCCTACCCTGTTAGCTCCCTGCTCCTTTTTTTCTGCTTGCCTCACTGTGTTCTTCCCCCTATGATTGCAAAGCACTCCATTGCAACCCGAGGCTAGGTTCCCGTTCAATAAATACAATAATAATAATAATAATAATAATAATAATAATAATAATAAAATAATACATCTAACCAAACTGCCACCAGGATTTAGGGATACTCAGTTATATATAAATTCACAAATATGTGCCCACTGCCTAGGGTAGCCCATGGCTGTTGGAATAGTTTTGATTCCAGCAGGCTGTTATATGAATACATATGTTGCTCTGGGGTTGCCATGTTGTCAAACCTCATGGCAGTTGCTGGGATGTCATAGACAGGGTCCAGCAATGAGAACACATGTCCACTATACTTTTTAAACATGGAGAGTTAGAAAGAGAGGCCTGATTAGCAGAACTCACTTTCTGAGAGAAAGAAAACAGCACCATTTTACCTATTAAAAATCAAAGAATCTCCAGACTGCACACCCGCGTTGATGGCATTTCTTCACAACAGCATATTACATTCGTTTTGCAATTGATATTCCTGAAATGATGAAAGTCTAATGCACAGGGCCTGGAGGCAGCAGGTGCCAGTTCTCCCCTGAAGCATAGCAAAGGGACAATGGAATCCACATGAGGTTAATTAAGCTAATGCTATACAATAAGGCGTATTGCCATGAATAAACAAGTATAGCCAAATCTGAAATACATAATTTTTGTATACCATATTTGGTTCATATTATTCACATATAAAGTGGTAGTGGCAAATCACATTGTATCTTGTTGTTATATTTGACTAGGGCCTCAAGGTCCACTTATTGTCAGGTCCTGTTGGATTGTTCTTACAAAAGATTTCTCTTTTGGCAACTTTCCCTCCATAGTTTATATGGACTGCCAATCTTGTTGCTTTGTTTTTGAACCTGCTCTTACTTTTTGAGGGGAAGTAAAGCCTTCAGGTTCACTTCCCCTGACTTTTGTTCATGTGTTATGGGGAAACTGATCAGTCCTTCAAACTATCAGTACTGGGAAACTATGTTTCCCCTTTATCTTTTACATTTTTTAAACTTTTTGTCATTGCACATAGAAGCTTACAATGCATTGAAATGGGTATACATTTGTATCACCACAGCTTTTTGCACTTTGGATTTATGGTCACTTTTATATATGCCTAAAGACATGCCGGTGGCACATTTGTATTTAACAGGCATGGCTTCTAAACGTGGCTAGTGCCATGATATTTCTGCTCGCTCCTTGGCCTTCATCTGCCTTGCCAGGTCAGGAAATCCCATAAAAGGTAATGAACATGTCTGGGCAAGCTTCTGCTTTTGCAGGCTGCTGTTGCCTTTGTGTTTGTGTGGCCCAGTAAGGGGGTGGAACTGTCTGGTCCCATTCCACATCATGGTGTTAGTGAGTCTAGGTGTGAGTGAAACCAATACCTGTCCCTGAGTGGGCAACTACTGGTTGTTGGAATGGTGCAGATCATTACCATAGGTGGGCTTGGACTTGCTTACTCCTGCAACCATTGCTTAAGATCAGTGTTGGAGCCAAGAATCGCCAATAGATAAACAGCTGACTGAAGATCCAAAGAAGACTTGTGAAAAGGCCTGGCAACCATTCCTGCATCTGGGCTGATGAAGCCCTGTCAGACTACCTGATCTGCAAAGACCCTGAGTGGTGCTTCAGTACCTGGAGTAGTGGACCAACTAGTCCTGATGCCTTCTCAAGGATCCAGACATCCTGAGCTTTCAGAAGTGACCCTGGACCACCCATTGGACTGACCAGCTCTCTCGTGGGCTTCATCGCCAGAAGCATTGCCATTCCACAGTGGCACCCGGAACCTCAGTGGTTGCCAGCTTGTGTTACAATTTGCCTTCCCTGCAATTTGCAGCATCCTTGCATCAAGGGATCCTGTCCTAGAGACGTTTCTTCAACCTCGACTGTAATGACACCAGCCATCATCTTTGAGCGATGGCTGTTGCTGATACTCACCTTTCCCCATCCTGAGAAATGTCCTGAAGAGGCTTGCATCTGTGAATCCTGCATTTCTTCATCATCGTGCTCTGTACCTGACCAGAAGAATCCTTGCACCCACATCTCCTGGGCTCCTCTCTCCGTAACCAACAGCGACTCATCATGCCACCTGGGAAAATGGGAGTCAGGGGGGTAAGTAAATGCAAAGTATTTGTCTCCCCCTGTCTTCCAAAGGTTAACATTGGGTACTAGTCCTATCCATAACATTCCATTCCATTTCCTTTTGGTTGACAAACCTTGGTAGTACCATTTATAATATAAGAACACAACTTACTTCCCTAGTAAACATGTTGAATATATTCATTGAACTCACCAACACAAGTACGATTACAACTTACCTACAGAGATTAAATTATGGGGAGAAGCTTTGAGGCCCATTCTTCTATGGGATTGGACTGCTGAAGATAGGGAAATTAACTTGTTACTTGGTTCCATCTTTGCTGTATTAACTTACTTATCATTTAGATTGACTAAGTCATTGGAATGCATTTAAAGAACCCATGGTGAATGTATATACATTTTTATTGAGTCATTTGTGATAATACCACCTGCTGGTTTGTGAAGGCCTAAAATAAATATTTGTACTTTTATACATTCCTGTCTAAATTGAATTAATGTGTGCTTCACTGTGTGCACTCATTGTGGACCTCTAACCCCACTGACACACTTCTGAGAATAGCATTGACTGCGCTCCACATTGACTTTGATTGGGTTTTGCCTAAGCTCTGAGTTCCCTGGTCACTATAACTAGGGTGGCCTCCTAAAGTCTGTTTACAGGGCCAGATTCTCAAAATCCTTCTTAAAAGATGGTTTAGGGGATTTGTGTCCATTATGTATTGACATGCTGCTAGGTATTCAGTCTATATTTCAACTGGCATACCATTTTCACCCAAGATCATTTTTCATTTCCTCTTTTAGTTTTCGGAAGTGTGTGTTCTTCTTTTCGAACTCTCCGAAACAGCCGCTTCTTGTGTTTTCATATTTGATGCAATGAAGGAAAATATGGGTTTCATCTTTGATACATTTAAGATTGCACTGGTTACAGTTGTCAACTTCCTAACGTTTTTAGCTTTATCTGTGTTTGCTTTGATATCCAGTCCATTCTTGCACACTCTATGTCTTGTCATCGTTTGTGTTTGATGTCTATTACTGTTAGTAAGTAGTCTATGAGGTTGTATCCTCACTTCTGTTACCCATAAAGCTTCATTGTGTTTTGTTTCACTATCTTGGCATGCCTGTTGTGTTGACTAAATCGTTTTATTTAAACTAGGGTTGTAGAAGATAATTTTCTGAGCTGTTGCATGCTCTCTTTTGTTGGTTGTTGGCTTTGCTACTTACTTTAAAATGATATGATCTAAGATAACATTCTTTTTGATGTGTATAGAACTTTATGTATTTATTTTTAATTTCTGGTAGCTTGGGATGTCTCCCCAGTTCTGCTGTGCATGCATTGTTGGGTGTGTTTTTATCAATAATAAGTATCTGTTTGCAGAAGAGTAGGCAGATGTTTTCTGTTCATGTCTTTTCCTACTTCATAAGGTCTTGGAAAGTAGATGTTAATCAAACCTTACTTCACTACAGTATATATGACTTGTCTTAATGATGAGATCAAATAATGTTAATGTCTTACGGATGGGTTAGGTTGTGTGTAACGCATGGCATAACATTCCAATATCGCTTTCTCATGTAGTGAGTTTGGGCTTCTGAGACATGTCCTAAGGCACTAAATATGATGTCTAGCTATGCACATTTATGGTATGTTCTAGGCTTCTCTTATTGAAAGAGACATTATAGGTTTATTGTTATTTCGAACATTTCTTTGGAATATCATTACTTCGGTTGACGTTTAGTTAATTTGTATGAACCATTTGTTGCAGACGCTTTCCAGGATATCCACAAATAGGTACGTAATGCTTAATACTTGCATATATTAGGTATACATGAGTAATAACAAATATGATTGTTCTATCACAGCATTCCTTTCTCTGAGGTGCATTTCAGCCCCACCCTGACTGCCTGCAACAACCTCAAAAGCTCTGTCTGTAGGACCAACATGGACTGTGCTTCATCTAAATCTTGAGTAGGCAGCTGCCTAATACGAGAAGTACATATCTAACCTTGATACATCTGCTTTGCAAAGTCTTGAGGCAAGACAGCAGATTAACAGAGCTTATTGGGAGGCAGGTGAACACAAAGCTTATGTGACTTTTTACCCGGATCTCACCAGGGGTGTCTAAGATTCTCTTGCTATGAGCATAGGGTTGATTTGGGATCAACCTACCATCATTTCTGTTGTTCATGTGTTGCTGGAAGAGAGGTAGCAGAACAGAGTATCCCCTTGTTCTGAAGCCTACTTCAGGGGAGAGTGGCCCTGATAAAACTATTAATCTCCATCAACAATATCAGTCATTCCTTGGGGTAAGGGCATCCATGATTCCTCCTTTTGGTGTAATAATAACCTAAGAAAAGAAAACAGACATCTGGTCCTATGACACAGCTACTCCAGCCCGTCAGGGATGAAATTCCTTCATAAAAGACCCAACCCATGATTCAAAATGTACGGTTATTCAAGAACAAACGATACGCCTTAATTTTACCATTTATTGTATCTTCATTAGCAAGATGTATGGCTTCAGGGTGAATGTCTGTTTAAGTACCACAGCTATTAATTGGTAGTCATTAAGGGTTCTATGTTCTTAGATGGCCATGTTTCATTTGACTGAGTTTTTTGCTGATATTTTTGGCTGAAAAAACGCATCAAACATTTTTATTTTTTGGGGGGAATTCCCCCAAACCGCCTTCCCTATTATCTAGTCCCTATTCTCATCCCCAACCCTTATGTTCCCTTACCCCAGCCCCATATTTTCCAATGGGTTTTTTCGGGTGAGCAGTTTCAGCAAAAAACTGTGTGAAAAAAAGCCTGGCGATGTGACAATTTCATACCGGCATGGATAGATTAAAGATTTTCTGAAGGGTAGCCTCTAACCTTCAATGAACAGGGACTTAGCACTTTGAAGGGAAAGATAGCTTGAGGCAAGGCATCTTGATGAACAGATAAAGTAAGGCAAAAGGTGCAATAAAATGAAAAAGATGTATTAATGTAACAAAGAATAGAGTAAAAGAAGAATTAATAAATATGGAATGTTTGCCTGTCCATTGACAGCGCAGGAGAAAATAGCATGCTTCTTGAAAGATATGAGGGCACATTTCAATGGATAGGTATAGACACACCACCAAATGATTCCTACAATATTTTGGATAAACTAGTTCACTTAAGCGGGAAATCTTTGGACTCTCTGATATCACACCAAACTGATTTCAGCCAGTGCACATATTACCAGGACAACCCACCACGTCCAGAACACTCCTATAGGAGTCAGCATGGTGCATCATGAATGGTCGTGGACCAAGGACTGCCTGGGCAGGACAGCAGTGGGCGTCTTCCCACATGCATGCTCGGTAGTGGCACAAAGGGCTGGGGCACATAGCTACACTGTGTAATTCCAGAGGACATGGATGAGAGGTGAAGAGTAATCACTACCCAAAGATAGCCAAAGCCATGCCACCACCCGGGTGCACAGGCTTTCCTGCTGACCGCTAACTGACTAAGAGGTCAGCTTAAGAGAGCAATTAACACTGGTGGAGGAACTCTGCTGATGAGTATGGCTGCAATGTACAATGTGAAGACTATATATTAGCATGAACAATTCAAAAAGATGAGCACAGGTGGACAAGATATGTTTCTGGGATCATGGAAGCTGATGATACGCAAATGATGAATGAAGCTGGAGTACCAGGACAAGGAGCCACCTTTTACGCAGGTGGCTGAGTATTTTGATGAGACAAGACATGCACTAAGACAATTCCGACACGATTATCTTTCACAGTGCCTCTAATGAGCATCAATAACTGTGTAATTAGTGACCTGTGAAGGTACATGAGCTGATTACTGACAGCACTCCAGCCCAGAGGACCAGACTTTGCACAGTATTACATTGGAACTGTTGGAAATGCCAAAGAAGTGACAGAGACAAAACAGTAAGGGCATGTTCCCAGGAGCATTATTCAGTGCCTATCATTTTTCAGTGAATTGGGTCTTGGCATTTGCAACCTCACATGCAGGAAACAAGGACAGACTGAATCTCAGGCACAGCAGAATTGAAAAAAATAACTTCAAAAGATTTTGCGCTGGTGTGAAAGATGGCCAGGCTTAAAGAGAATTAGATCAATCACAGGATATATTTGTCAATGCTTAGGGAGTAGCAGTTTGGTTGCTAATGGGGAAATTAGTTCAATACCAAAAAAGCAGGGCTCATGTGATTTGTATGTTCTTGGTCAAAAGCTAAACTGGATCGGGAACCACATTGGCAGGGGATGGTCAACATTTGCAATAACCAGGCATTGGTAGGAGTGTTTCACCTTTTATAGTGTTGATCTCTGTAGCCTATTGAGACAACCTTTTTGGCCACATTGTGCGCTCTGGAGATGGGGTTGGTTATTTGCTATGGGGAAGAGAGCGTTCAAGGAGGCTGAACACTTTTCAAGCTGTAGAAAGGTTGCATACCAGGAGATATGTGAAGGTGTTTGTTACGGCAAATTTGACCAGTGGAAGGAGTTACTCCAGTTGTCTTGAACATGTAATAGCCAACAATTGAGATGCTGTTTTAGATGATTAACTCCTTAGTGTTGGACTCCATTTGGAGGTTGAACACAGTAGAATGGTGAAATTTAAAAGCTAATTGGGTAACCAGAGCATGGCAAAACAGAGCTGTGAAGAGAGGACCCTGATTTGATACCACAATGTCAGGTAATCCATGGTAGTAGAAAATGTGGTCTATACACTGACAGGTCAGCCTTTCTGATAGGACTACTGCGAGTGAGATATGATGCCCCATCTTAGAGAAGGTGTTGTCCATGGCTGAAATAACAGTGTGCTTGCATGATGGGGAAATTCTGTGATAGGTTCATTGTTACAACACCCCAACGTCATTCAGGTGGATGTTAGGTTTCTTATGCTTGTGGACAGAATGCGCATAGGGCATAGGTTTCTATATATTTTTTCCATTAGGGTCCCAGATTCATTGACGCATCATCTTGTGTTGACCAGGTGTTTGCCTTCTCATTAGGTCACAGTATTTTATCTCCAAGCTACAATGCACAATGAAAAAACATGCTGAAAGGCAATAACTCACACAAAAAAATCAGCAAACATAACAACATTAATGCAAAAAAGAACAGAAATTAATGATTAGTAAATAGTTTAGATAAAATACTTTACCATTGGCAAAGTTACAAAGCACAGCATCATCTCGCCAAGGTTTCACTGGAAAGCTCCATATCAGAAAGGCAGAGAGATCTTTAAAGCACAACGGGCTGTAAGACGGTGCATCCACCCCTTCCAAGAAGCCTTCTCTGTTTGACTGCATGGATGCCTTTCATTTTTAAGCCATCCAAAACTGTGCAATGACATTTTCCATGTTTAAACCTGTTAGCAGTTTCCATGGATCATCGGCCAAATGACCAATGGACACTTGAAGAGGTAAACTATTCCCTTTCTCATGAGAGCACGAGAGACAGTATAACTTTCTCTCTGCTCCAGAATGCAATCACAGAGATTACATGTTTTAGTCCAAAATATTACATTTCAAAGCATTATACCAGGGTTGCCACAGAGCTTGGAATGATGGCCCCACTACAGGGATTTGAGATGAGTCTTTGGCTGAGGAACATATAGGCGATCTTCCAAGTACAATGTGCCTTCACAAGTTTGTTGTAACTTGGGGTGCTAATTCCCAAGCTTGATTACTTTGGGAGTTTGAAGCAATCCAGAAAGGGCCCGATGGTGGTGGCTGAAGAATAAGTAGAGGATCCTTTTTGTTGAATTGGGGCTGGTATGTTCAGCCTTCATGTCAACAGACAGTGTAGATGAAGAAAGCAAACAACAACATCTAACAGGCATGCTGGGGTCTGATGTTAGGGCCTCCACATGGACTACAGGTTCTTGTTGCTGTAATACCTTCCATATGCTGCAAAGCTCCAGCTAGCAGATACCACAATTGTAAAATTCTTTCCTTGATGGCTAGACATTCACAATCGTATATGGCATAATTTCACAGTGCTTGGGTGAGGTTTTTTCATTGTTGGGGCATAAGAAGAATGAACCAATCTGTCGCTTTTTGAGACAATACATCACTGAACACCCAGTTGGAGCCATCTGCTTCTAGTTGAAAGAGGTGGTGAGCCTCAGATGTCTGCTTTTCACACACATGGAACAGGTTCTGAAGTTTGCAAAGAGGCTTCAACAGCCGAGAGACACATTTGAAAAATCAGAAATACAATTTGGTGAATCCCAAGAATCTTTCCAGTTCTTTGAGATTGGTTGCTGTGGGCCATTACAGACAAGGATGCACCTCGCTTTTAACCAACTTTACTCATTGGGGTGAGTGAATTGCCCAAAACTTTACCTCCTTTGTGTAGAACTCTCATTTTTCCAATTTAATATAACAACAGTGTTTTCTCAATTGGCTGAGTACTTCCTGGGTGTAGTAGACAGGGTATTGCTTGACGAGTGCATATTCCAGATAAACAGCTACATAAACCATGCTTATGAGATGAAACAGACTGAAGATAAAATGCTGCAATGCAGCCAGAATATTACAGAGGATGAAAGCCATCATAGTCATAATACACTCCTTATAAATTCAGCTGAGTCAATCTGGAGATATTTTGAAATTGTTTAATTAGATCTGGAAGGAGTGGCAGTAGGAACCTGTTTTTGATCATGATCTGATTTAACTTGTGGTATTAAATGCACAACCAATGATTTATGGATGTCTTCTTTACAAAAAATGATTGGTGCTTTGACGGATTTGGTTGAAGTTCACATGAGCCCCTTCTGCTGGGTTTTGTCCACATAACGTTTTCATTTGGTGAAGTTTGGGGGTAGATTTAGCAATGTGGAATCTTCTGATCCGGTATGAGGTCTATTGGGCAATCAAAGGGGCTGTGTTAAGGTAGCTTCCCAGCTTTCATTGATTAGAACACATCCACAGATGCTTGATATTCACGTGAAAACTGACTAGCAACAGCAACCACAGCAGGGAGTGTTTGGTTACCAGGAGAACCTCACTGATGAACACTAGGGTCTGGCGGACAGGTTGCTCAACCCAGTTAATATTGGAATTATGATGGACAACCAAGTCATCCCCAGGACCACTTGCAGAGAGGGTGCATCAGTGAGCTCAAAACAGATGAACTGCTGATGATCTTGGATGCTCATTTGCTAAGCAATTGTTGCATGTGTAATGTTCCAGGAGGTCAGAGGCAATCAATCAATGGACTATATTGGTGCAGGATAACTCTTCAAAAATATGTTTATCTTGTGTTTCCTGGTGTACTGTAGATCCATATATTTCCATAAAACCCTACAGCGAATATAGGCAGAAACCTTCACAAGGGCTCTATTTCCTACAACTCAATGGGTACATAGGTTTGCAAAGATAGTGTAGTCGAGGAAGAGGCAGATGGGAAACACAGGGAAGAACACTCTATCGAGTTCACCATTATCTCTGCGCTTTGGTATGTTCTGAACTTAATAAAGGCCTGCCTCGTTCAAAGTGGTTTTTCCTTCAAGAGTACATGCAAAGGCCATCCATGGAACTAACACAGGTGGCCAGCATCTTGTGATGAGACCTGGGCAGAGAAACCTCAGACAAGGTCACCTTTTGCAGTGCCTCTAATGAGCAGTGAGGTCTATGGAGGCAGTGATCCATGCATGAATCTGAGCTGATTGCGAACATTGTGGCCCAATCACATTTACTGGCTTAGAGGCAAAGTATAGGTAAACATGCTGCTTTAGAAAATGAGATCCAAATTGCATGAATAATGAGGAATTGCAAGAGGGTGCTTCAGAGTTACAAAACATGTGTAGACATGCTGGCAGGATTGTTGGAAATGGTCTAAAATTAAATATGTATCTGAGTTGTATCTTTTAAGTGCTTTAAGGAGGAAACACAAATTAACTTTGAAAAGAGCAGTGAACCAGCACCTTATGATGGAGATCCTGGATCATTTGTGATGTCATCTTTGATGTCCTGGGTGTTAGTCTTAGCAGTGCACGGTGGTGGCGTGAGTTATGGTTGCTTAGCTTACCATAACTGGCGAATTTCAAGGGTTTTTCGGTTTTACTTGGAACCATAACGTCCCTTTAACAAAGTTTTTTCACTGAATTTCATAGGTTTTTAGTAGCGCAACTTAACCATAACGTCCCTTTAACAAAGTTTTTTTCACTGAATTTCGTAGGTTTTTAGTAGCGCAACTTAACCATAACGTCGCTTTAACAAAGTTTTTTCACTGAATTTCGCAGTTTTTTAGTAGCACAACTTAACAATAATGACTTTGGCCCTCATTACGACCCTGGCGGAAAGTGACTGACCGGACCGCCACAGCGTAAATAGCGTTTCCGCCATTGCACGATGGAGCAAAGTGCGGCCCATTCCGACCCATCGGGCACGAGCACCACGCCATGGCAGAAGTGCAAAGTCCGCGATGGCGGAAATGACCCCAAAACGGCCCACACCGCCGCCGTACGGCGCCCTAGGTGCAATACCGCCACCCATCATAGCGGACACCGCAGTGAGCGCCAACCGGAAAGTACGGCGACCGTAAATATACGGAAACGGAAGTAAAAACATGGGCCCGGAACGGGAAACAACACCCCGTACACCTATAAAACCACAAAATACACACAACCACTAAAAACACCACCCTGAGACACATCCCAACCCGTCATCCACCCTAGTGAAACCAAGAAAAATGGGAAAAGTAGCGAAGAAAGCGTGCGACCGCAAGCGGCAGGTCCACTTCTCCCGTGAGGAACTCACCGTACTCACAGAGACCCTCCAGGAGAATGCCGCCGCCGTCTTCTCCACGCAAATGACCAGGACGGCACTTGTGAACAAGAAGGCCATATGGGCCCTGGTGGCACAGCGGGTAAGTGCGGTGGGGACCGCACCCCGCAACCCACAGCAATGCAGGAAGCGGTGGGACGACCTGCGGATACGCGTCCGTAGCATACTTTCTGCCAACCGCAACATTGCCACAGCCACCGGGGGAGGGTCGGAATCACCCATCAAGTTGACCCCCTGGGAAGAAATCTGTGCCTCCACCATTGGAATGGAGAGCATAGAGGGAGTCGGAGGGATGGAGAAAGGAGTGCAGACATCCGGAGAATCAGGTAGGTGGCCCAAATAAAACCATGCCAAATCCACAATGTCCAATCATGTGACTCACATGTGTCCACATAGCGCAACAGCAACACATGGCCAGGAGAACGTCCACACACATTGGCCTGATAGCGCACTTTAAAACACACAATAAATACATAAATAAGTAAAAACCCCAAAAACACCCACTACATGTGCAGCAGGCACACCCTAACTGCAGGCTGCCAAACAACTGCACCCTCACTCCACACACAAATGAAAGCACCTCCAAGGCCCCGACCCAAATCACCCTCAGGTACCACCCCAATGCATGTGATACATTGCCATTCCAATTCCCACAGACCCATTAATAACGCTCGCCCTCCTTTACTCCACCACAGGGTCCGATCCAAACGACGAGCTCCAGGACACCCCTACCAGCACACCTGCAAAGAGGGCCAAGACCGACGGCCAAAGACCCTCCACCTCAGCTGCACGCATCAAGACACGGCAGCAGCACATATCAAGTGGCAGCACACAGGAGGGAACATCAACAGGCACCCCAGCAGCCAGCATGCCCACAACAGCACCACCACAGGTCCCCCCAATGGATGCCACAGAAGGTACTGCCTCTGGTGGCAGCAGCACCATAGGTGACACCCCATTAATGGCAGCATGCTCCGACACAGAAGACGGGGATGTCGAAGTCAGATCCATCCATGACCTGTCCCAATCCCCCTGTCTGTTCCATCCCGTACACCATGAGGATACCACGCAGGGGCACCCACAAGACGACTGGCCATCCCCCACAAGCCCTGTGGCAGGGCAACATGAGGCGAACAGCCCCTCTGTGACACCACCGCAAATGGCCATGGCCCAGCAGAGGCAACAGTCCCTCGACCAGTTAATCGTGCAACAGCAGCAACTGGCCACGCTCCTCAAGGACCATGCCGATGGATGTGGGGGCACCAAGGCAGACATAGCAACATCCACTGAGACACTTCGGGCACAAATGGAGAGTAGCACCGAGAGCCTGAGAGTCCAAATGGAGAGTAGCACCGAGAGCCTGAGAGTCCAAATGGGGAGTAGCACCGAGAGCCTGAGAGTCCAAATGGAGAGTAGCACCGAGAGCCTGAGAGTCCAAATGGAGAGAAGCACCGAGAGCCTGAGGGGGGAACTGCATGCGACGTCCAAAGACGTATGTGCCGAACTTGCCGCAGTGCGCCGTGTGCTCACTGAGCTCTCACAAACCCTTAGGGACATGCATGGACGTGAGCAGGCAGAGACATCATCCGTTGCAAGTTCCGTCCAGGGCAGCCCCCAACGTAGATCTGGGAGGAACCTGCGCTCCACAGGCAGGGGTGCCCCTGATACCCGCAGAGGGGGCTTGCAATAGCGACTGCCCACTGACAATGAGCATCTTTGGACACTGGTGTTCGGGGGGGAGGTGGGAGGGTGGAGGGGGTGTGTTGGGCTCACTTGGGTGGCGGGTCGATAGGGTGTTCCACATGATATCACATATGCCATAAACAATGCACGATCAAACAATGAGATGTGTGGACAATGATCTTTGTGTACTAGGCCATCATAGGCGTACAGTCCATATTGTGCATGTACCAGACACACACAGTGCCACGAGTCCCGTGTCCATGTATCAGCCACCAGGCGTGAGTGCTAGAAGCATGCATCTATGAGATGCTGACGAATTTCACGGCCCTCCTGTGCCTCGCAGACTCCTTGAGGTGCTGCCACATCCCCACCCTCATCATGACCATCTTCAGGTGCTTGCAGTTCTGCGTCAGGGGGCATGGGCACATTTCTACGTACGCACATGTTGTGGAGCATGACACATGCCATCACCATCTTTGCAACCTTCTCATGGCGGTACAGGAGTGCCCCGCCAGACCTGCTGAGGCACCGGAAACGAGTCTTCAGTAGGCCGAATGCCTGTTCTATGACTACACGGGTACGTGAGTGGGCATGGTTGTAGTCCTCCTCATGCTGGTCCCGTGGGTTCCGGACTGGTGTGAGGAGCCATCTCTTCAGTGGATATCCGGCATCACCTGTATGTGGACGATAAACGAATTATGTGGAATGCCATTGCTACGTACGCACCCCCCCCCTTCCTGCCAGGTCATTGCCGCATCACATACCCCACCTCATCATGCATGAAATGAGACTCACCGAGTAGCCAGGATCTGTTCCCTGCGTGTCGCTCCATGTAGCGTGGTATTGTAGAGTTCCTCAAGACCATAGAATCATGGGTTGATCCAGGGAATCGGGCACAACAATGTGTAATGATCCTGTTGGAGTCACACACCATTTGTACATTCAGTGAATGAAATTGTTTTCGGTTGCGGTACTGGGCCTCCATGGCATGTGGGACGACCAATTCCACATGGGTGCAGTCGATGGCACCAATGCAACCCGGTATGCCGCCAAGTGCATGGAATCCCACTTTTGTGTTGGTTATTTCCTGCTCCGAGCATGGTAGAGAGATTTAGTCGTCTGCGTGCTGCAGGAGGGCATTGAGCACTTGCAATAGTGTCCGTGCGAACAGTGGCTGAGAAATGCCATGCAACTGTCCGACTGTGTGCTGGTAGGTGCCTGTGGCCAGGAAGTGGAGTACAGACACCACCTTCAGTAGGGGTGGGATGGTGGTTGGGCTATCTATCATGCTGACAAGGTCAGCCTGTGTCATGTCCACAATGGCGGCTATGGTGTCCCGGTCCAAACGGTAGAGGGTGTGGATCTGCTCATCAGTGAGGTTGAACGGATGTGCTCGGAGGCGTGGGATTGCGGGCTGCCTGCGTGGTGGTAGTGGCTGTGCTGGCAGCCCTTGCTGGCCCTGCCTTGCCCTCCTCCTCCTCCTGCGTCTCCTCCGTGCGGCCGGTTGTAGTTGGTGTTCGTCTTCTTCTTGGAGTTGGAGTACTTGCAGTGCTATCAGGTCCCCCAGGGCCAACATCGCGAGTCCTGCCGGTAGCATTTCGGAGTGGTTGTGGGAGGAGACTGGGCGTGCAATTTATGTGTTTTCAGGCTGTATGGCCTCCACCTGTGGTGATTCATTCCACCTGTGCAAGCTGCTCTCCCCTTTGGGCGAGCACGTCCCGCACACAACGCTGCAATTCGAGGAATGGCATCTTGCTATTACAATCATGTATTAGTACCCGATGGCCGTGTAACATTGGTTGATATGTTCATTCGGCTATGGTCCCATTGTTTCACAGGCATTCTTTGCAGTCGCGAACAGACTTGTGAAGGGTCAGTGGAACGTAGTACTCGAGTAACGGTGGACCCTCATGCATCACTGTACCGAGGTTCACCGACGGGCGGGGCCTCCCATTTGTGAGTGAAGGCAGTTGCCATTTTCACACACAGCCGCACTAGATGGATTAATTTGTGATTTCAAGCGGCCACAGATGCCTTTTCGACGTGATGTTGCAAATGAGGAATTCGAAGGGCGGCGCTTTCGGTCTTCAGCTAGCGGCGAGGAGATGCCCACAGGTCTGACTGCAAATATAACGTTCTATTGTTCAGTGTCCTTGGGACAGGGGCCATGGCGAGGATGCAATGATTGATATGAATAGTTTGGGATGCGCAATAGCGAAGTGGATGATGAGGCCGGACGTTCCCAAATACATGTTACTTCACAACACTGGAATTACGGGCTGGGGCACAGTGGATTTTGCAGGCTGCATAACGCACAGACTCAATGGAATTCTCACATGTTATGTGAGTATGGAAACAGGCGTTATCATTACGGGATGAGGGAATGATGAATGGATGCATGGGCAGATGATTTGATACGGTGTTTGCCATGTACAGGGCTTCTTGGAATCTGTCCGCCTCCCCTGCGCTATGTGATGCAGGGCTGCCATAGTGGGACCATCGTCTATCTGGCCTTGTTGAGCCCTCCCTGTCTCGACGCGCCTTCAGACACTTGTGTCCATGCACGTTACCAATCCCATCTGATGGATTCTGTTTTCACAGACGCATGCACAGGTACACTCGTTTGTGATGGTGTTTTCACCTCGATATGGATAGTTATGAGTCGCAAGTGGTTTTGGGGTGGTGATGATCCTTTGGAGTGGGCTAGCATGCATATGGCTGTGGATCTAGTGTGATCATTGAAGTGAGTTGTTCGAATGTAGTTCTGATGGCCATTCTTTTCTTTTTCTTTTCTTTTGGTTGACAGGTATCTCCTCCCCTTTTGCCACTGCCATCTGTATGCCACTCCTGCAGATGGGTTTTACTCCCGACACCTGCTGCTTCGTGTTAATCAGTGGAGCAGCATTACGATCTTATGGGACGATCGCCAATGGGCCACATGCCCTTACGCAGTACTAGTGGCTCGGAGCAACATTTCGGCCTTTCAGCTGGACTAGTGCCTCCCTATTGGGACGGCCCTGCGGTTCTAGGCGCTTCCATGTTGCCTTTTCGTACGAGAATGTAGCCCCTGTGTACCATGAAGGAACAGGGCGTCACACAAGAAGTAGCTGGTCATTTATTGCGGATGCAGCCCACAATGGTGAAATGTGTTTTGGAGTTCATGGCCTAATGGCTGTATGGGCTTGGTGAATTTGTTGTGCATTAAATTTCTATTCTGATATGGGCCGTGTAGCGTTCTTCTTTGCAAGTGATGTGGCATATTCCTATTTGGGGAGCGATGTATTGTGAGGAGATCTGCATTGGGTTCCAGCTTCGGAGTATAGTTGCGTGGTACTGTGCTGGGCGCGTTTGCCTACGAAGCCCAGTGAGGTCAGGGGTGAGGGCTGCCAATATGACTGTTTGGATGATGTCATGCTCAGGGGCGGGGGATTAGGTTTTGTGTAACAGATGCCGGTCAGCCAGGTGGATTGGTGGAATGATGTGATTATCGGAATATTGCTGGTCACAGGTGCCTGTGTTTGCGTGCGTTTCTTGGTGGGAGACTGAGGTCATGTCCATTGGTATAGCTTCTGTATTCGTGCCATCTGTGCCCTGCAGCTCCCATTGGCCCCTCTTGTGATTCTTTTGTTCGTTGGCATGCATGGGTGACTTGTACATTTCACTGGTTGCATTGTGACTTCGTTGCACCTACGGGGAGTTGTACTATGTGGCCAGGGAGCGGTGTACAGGCACTCAGTGGGGCCGTTTACGGTTGATTCGCGATGCCGTACTTCTCACCATGGCGGAATGGTACTTTCCGCCGTGCTTGATGGCGTTAAGTACATGTCCGCTAGGGTCGGAATTCGCGTACCCTTGCGCCATGGTGCTAATTACGGTTTGGCATGGCGCGCGCGCGCGTACTTGGTGCAGTTAGCGTTGGCGTTCACTACGGTGTCGCTAATGGCATCGTACTTTACGGTGACAGGTCATAGTCGCACCGAGCGCTATTCGATGGCGGTATTGCATTTCCGCCATCGTTTTTCGATTTCCGCCAGGGTCGTAATGAGGGCCTTTGACTTTATAAACATATCATATGGAACTGACTAGATCTCTTCTTATGAACTTGATGTCCGCAAACTTATTTAATGTTCGCGGACATGTTCGGCGCACAGTACCACTACCTAAAAACTGTGGGTGGGGGGGTGGTGGGGTATATTTGATTGTTATATCATAATATAGGAACATTTAACAAATTCAAAAAGCAGCACACAAACACATTATATATAGTAATACATAAGACATGTAACCCATATATGTAACACACTAACCATTCATTTAAATACAATATGTTCTGAAATGGAATATACCACAAGAAGATAAATTGGCTTCCAACATAATTACCTCACAAACACATAGTAAATATGCAATACTAATGCTTCTACGTTACAATGCAGATGGTACCAAAAACAACTGCAAGCTGACTGGATTCACACATAGTTAAATATCACTTGGTAAGAAAACCTTCACAACAATAGGTATAATCTACCACACAGGAGCCACAACCAATTCAGGGCACTACACAGCATATATTAAAAAGAAATGCGGATGGTTTGAATGTAATGATAGTACCATTACTCCAAAGCTGAGATTACCAGCAAATCTTACAAACGCTTATTTGATGTTCTTAAAACCAAAATTTGATAAATAAACTGTATTAAACATTCAAGTAAATTTGTGTTAAAAAAATATAAACTGTTAGAATACTCCAAAAGCTATCTAACTGCTCAAAGATTCTACAACAACTAATCAGATAAATGAATACCACTAAATTAGGCCAAAAAATACACAGAATACGCCAATTGGTATCTAACAGTCCCAAAATTATAAATTTGTGTTAAAATAATATAAACTGTTAGGATACTCCAAAAGCTATCTAACAGCTCAAAGATTCTACAACAACTAATCAGATAAATGAATACCACTAAATTAGGCCAAAAAATACACAGAATACGCCAATTGGTATCTAACTGTCCCAAAATTTAACAATATCCAAATAGATAAATCAAAACCACTAAAATATATTAAAAAAATAGACAGTTAGAATATGCCAATTGGTATCTAACTGCTCCAAAATTTTATAATATCAAAACAAATGAAGAATCTGTTACTGCTCCAAAAAAAATACAACAAAGCAAAGTATAAAGCATTAGCCAGAAACAACAAGTGAACACTGAAAACAAACAAACAAATAAACTGTAGCATAACAGAAAAAGGTTTTTTTTTTAATCCAACATGGATTTTTTTTTCTCCCACAGACCCAATGATTTTAGCAACAAATACAGAAACTGAGCAAATTGCACAGTACTCTGATTTGTACTCTACTAAATATGAGGGTAAAAAAAAATAAAAGTATATTGCTTATACAATGTAATAAGTCATTACAAAATACTAATACTAACATGCTATTTTCTTTTATCACAGAAATGAAGAAGAAAAACATGGACTCCCATTACTAGACCAAACAGTAAGTATACAATAATAAGGACAACCATAGCAGCATATCACATCCATAGTATCTAATACCTTTGTTCCTTATACATTTGTTTTTCACCCAAAGTTATAAGCATATATGAATGTGATATGCTGCGGTGGTTGTTGCCAGGGTATGCCCTGGCAACAACCACCGCAGCATATCACATCCATAGAGTCAAACATTTCAACTATGATCTATGGGAAACTTTTAATGTCCGCGAACAATGTGAGTGTTCTTAGAACACTTTGAACTTGCCAACGAACAATACGGACACTGTTTTCAGGACACCCCCTACGAACATTTCAGAACAACGCAATAGTTCTTAGAACACTTTCAACTTAACAACGAACAATACGGACAGCGTCCTAAGGACACCCCCTACGAACATTCCAGGACACCGGGAGTGTTCTCAAAAACGTCTTCAGAACACCCCCATTTTGTTTATTTGCGAACATTACAGGACACCGCAGGTGTTCTTAGAACACATTCAACTTGACATAGAACAATATGGACAGCGTCCTCAGGACACCCCCTACGAACACTCCCCGGACACCGCAAGTGTTCTTAGAAGCGTCTTCAGAACACCCCCATTTTGTTTATTGCGAACATTTCAGGACACCGCGAGTGTTCTTAGGACACATTCAACTTGACAGAGAACAATACGGACAGTGTTCTCGGGACACCCCCTACGAACATTCCAGGACACCGGGAGTGTTCTTAGAAGCTTCTTCAGAACACCACCATCTTGTTTATTTGCGAACATTTCAGGACACCGCGAGTGTTCTTAGGACACATTCAACTTGACAGAGAACAATACGGACAGCGTCCTCAGGACACCCCCTACGAACACTCCCCGGACACCGCGAGTATTCTTAGAAGCGTCTTCAGAACACCACCATCTTGTTTATTTGCGAACATTTCAGGACAGCGCGAGTGTTCTTAGGACACATTCAACTTGACAGAGAACCATACATTTGTTTATCACCCAAAGTTATAAGCAAATATGAATGTGATATGCTGCGGTGGTTGTTGCCAGGGCATACAGTCTCGGGTGCATGGCCAAATGGCCATGCACCCAATACTCTATGCCCTGGCAACAACCAGCGCAGCATATCACATCCATAGAGTCAAACATTTCAACTATGATCTATGGGAAACTTTTAATGTCAGCGAACAATGTGAGTGTTCTTAGAACACTTTGAACTTGCTAGCGAACAATACGGACACCGTTTTCAGGACACCCCCTACGAACATTTCAGAACAATGCGATAGTTCTTAGAACACTTTCAACTTTGTAACGAACAATATGGACAGCGTCCTAAGGACACCCCCTACGAACATTCCAGGACACCGGGAGTGTTCTCAAAAACGTCTTCAGAACACCCCCATTTTGTTTATTTGTGAACATTTCAGGACACCGCGGGTGTTCTTAGAACACATTCAACTTGACAGAGAACAATACGGACAGCGTCCTCAGGACAACCCCTACGAACACTCCCCG
The DNA here is from genome assembly GCF_040938575.1 of Ambystoma mexicanum. NCBI lineage: Eukaryota > Metazoa > Chordata > Amphibia > Caudata > Ambystomatidae > Ambystoma > Ambystoma mexicanum. Next base: position 890,017,748 of record NC_090922.1, read on the forward strand.
GACACCGCGAGTGTTCTTAGAAGCGTCTTCAGAACACCACCATCTTGTTTATTTGCGAACATTTCAGGACAGCGCGAGTGTTCTTAGGACACATTCAACTTGACAGAGAACCATACATTTGTTTTTCACCCAAAGTTATAAGCAAATATGAATGTGATATGCTGCGGTTGTTGTTGCCAGGGCATACATCTCGGGTGCATGGCCAAATGGCCATGCCCCCAAGACTCTATGCCCTGGCAACAACCAGCGCAGCATATCACATCCATAGAGTCAAACATTTCAACTATGATCTATGGGAAACTTTTAATGTACGCGAACAATGTGAGTGTTTTTAGAACACTTTGAACTTGCCAGCGAACAATACGGACACCGTTTTCAGGACACCCCATACGAACATTTCAGAACAACGCGATAGTTCTTAGAACACTTTCAACTTTGTAACGAACAATACGGACAGCGTCCTAAGGACACCCCCTACGAACATTCCAGGACACCGGGAGTGTTCTCAAAAACGTCTTCAGAACACCCCCATTTTGTTTATTTGCGAACATTTCAGGACACCGCGGGTGTTCTTAGAACACATTCAACTTGACAGAGAACAATACGGACAGCGTCCTCAGGACAACCCCTACGAACACTCCCCGGACACCGCGAGTGTTCTTAGAAGCGTCTTCAGAACACCACCATCTTGTTTATTTGCGAACATTTCAGGACAGCGCGAGTGTTCTTAGGACACATTCAACTTGACAGAGAACCATACATTTGTTTTTCACCCAAAGTTATAAGCAAATATGAATGTGATATGCTGCGGTTGTTGTTGCCAGGGCATACATCTCGGGTGCATGGCCAAATGGCCATGCCCCCAAGACTCTATGCCCTGGCAACAACCAGCGCAGCATATCACATCCATAGAGTCAAACATTTCAACTATGATCTATGGGAAACTTTTAATGTACGCGAACAATGTGAGTGTTTCTTAGAACACTTTCAACTTTGTAACGAACAATACGGACAGCGTCCTAAGGACACCCCCTACGAACACTCCCTGGACACCGCGAGTGTTCTTAGAAGCGTCTTCAGAACCCCACCATCTTGTTTATTTGCAAACATTTCAGGACACCGCGAGTGTTCTTAGGACACATTCAACTTGAAAGAGAACAATACGGACAGCGTCCTCAGGACACCCCCTACGAACACTCCCCGGACACCGCGAGTGTTCTTAGAAGCGTCTTTAGAACACCCCCATTTTGTTTATTTGCGAACATTTCAGGACACCGCGGGTTTTCTTAGGACACATTCAACTTGACAGAGAACAATACGGACAGCGTCCTCAGGACACCCCCTACGAACACTCCCCGGACACCGCGAGTGTTCTTAGAAGCGTCTTCAGAACACCCCCATTTTGTTTATTTGCGAACATTTCAGGACACCGCGGGTTTTCTTAGAACACATTCAACTTGACAGAGAACAATACGGACAGCGTCCTCAGGACACCCCCTACGAACATTCCAGGACACCGGGAGTGTTCTTAGAAGCGTCTTCAGAACACCACCATCTTGTTTATTTGCAAACATTTCAGGACACCGCGAGTGTTCTTAGGACACATTCAACTTGACAGAGAACAATACGGACAGCGTCCTCAGGACACCCCCTACGAACACGCCCCGGACACCGCGAGTGTTCTTAGAAGCGTCTTCAGAACACTCCCATTTTGTTTATTTGCGAACATTTCAAGACACTGCGAGTGTTTTTAGGACACATTCAACTTGACAGAGAACAATACGGACAGCGTCCTCAGGACACCCCCTACGAACACTCCCCGGACACCGCGAGTGTTCTTAGAAGCGTCTTCAGAACACCCCCATTTTGTTTATTTGCGAACATTTCAGAACACCACGGGTGTTCTTAGAACACATTCAACTTGACAGAGAACAATACGGACAGCGTCCTCAGGACACCCCTACGAACATTGCAGGACACCGGGAGTGTTCTTAGACGCGTCTTCAGAACACCACCATCTTGTTTATTTGCGAACATTTCAGGACACCGTGAGTGTTCTTAGGACACATTCAACTTGACAGAGAACAATACGGACAGCGTCCTCAGGACACCCCCTACAAACACTCCCCGGACACTGCGAGTGTTCTTAGAAGCGTCTTGAGAACACCCCCATTTTGTTTATTTGCGAACATTTCAGGACACTGCGAGTGTTCTTAGGACACATTCAACTTGACAGAGAACAATACGGACAGCGTCCTCAGGACACCCCCTATGAACACTCCCCGGACACCGCGAATGTTCTTAGAAGCGTCTTGAGAACACCCCCATTTTGTTTATTTGTGAACATTTCAGGACACCGCAGGTGTTCTTGGAACACATTCAACTTGACAGAGAACAATACGGAGAGCGTCCTCAGGACACCCCCTACGAACACTCCCCGGACCCCGCGAGTGTTCTTAGAAGCGTCTTCAGAACACCCCCATTTTGTTTATTTGCGAACATTTCAGGACACCGCGAGTGTTCTTAGGACATATTCAACTTGACAGAGAACAATACAGACAGCGTCCTCAGGACACCCCCTACGAACACTCCCCGGACACCGCGAATGTTCTTAGAAGCGTCTTCAGAACACCCCCATTTTGTTTATTTGTGAACATTTCAGGACACTGCCGGTGTTCTTAGAACACATTCAACTTGACAGAGAACAATACGGACAGCGTCCTCAGGACACCCCCTACGAACATTTCAGGACACCGGGAGTGTTCTCAAAAACGTCTTCAGAACACCCCCATTTTGTTTATTTGCGAACATTTCAGGTCACCGCGGGTGTTCTTAGAACACATTCAACTTGACAGAGAACAATACGGACAGCGTCCTCAGGACACCCCCTACAAACACTCCCTGGACACCGCGAGTGTTCTTAGAACAGTTTCACTTTGCTTGCGAACAAAACGGACACATATTGAGTCCTTAGAACACCCCCCAGTCAGTTTATTTAGAACATTTCAGAACACCCGTGATGTCCGCAAACAAATCGAACACAAAAGAACATCTAACACATAAAAAACACAACTTTCATCCTATCTCATACACTCCCACCCTCCCCAAACACTCCTACACACCAACACACTCTACAAAATACACATTTTGAACAAAGTTTCACCGCGCTGTCCACAGACGTCCGCGAATTCAAGATGGCGGGTGCTACCGAAAAATCTGACGCGCTTCACGCTCCACGCCCTCCAATCAGCGAACACGTTGCATGTCCGTGAACATCACGCAAGACGATTGGCCAATCAGGACACTGTCCGCGGAGCGAACAGGGAAGTGTGTCTGCGAACCGAACACAGATATCACTAATTTTTTTTTACCTACTTTTTGGTCATTTTATAAAAAACTACTGGACGGATTTTCTCCAAATTTGCAAAAGCACGCTTTCGGGACCAAGCCGCTGCTCCTGGTCCAAATTTGGTGGAAATCCGTCCAGCGGTTTGGGCTGTAGGCGCGAGCAAAAATGTTTTCCCATTCAATCTATCGGAAAAAAAAAAGTTTTGGGACCCCCTCTATAACTTTTCCCCCCCGGACGAATATATATATATTACATGGCCGTGGTAGTGGCCATGTAGTTATGGTTAGGTTGGTGTTTCCATAGGAAGGGCACTTTTTGGGCGGCTTATAACTTCGCTCCCCCTAGACGAATCCTCACCAAACTTTGCAAAAAAAAGTATATGGCCCACTCTGAATTTTTTTGCAAAGTTTGGTGAGGATTCGTCCAGGGGGGGAAAATGTATAGGGGGGGGCCCAAAACTTTTTTTTTCCCATAGACTGAATGGGAAAAAACTTTGCGCATCTAGTTTGTCTGTGGCGCTAATTTCCATAATTGGTTGCATTTCTTTGCATAACATTATTTCATTGAATTTGAAACAGCTTGCAAGAGTTGGCATTAAGGCCATACCATTGACATTTTTGTGGGCTAATTGTTCCATAACATCTGTAGCACATGCATTATCACCATAAAGTGCATGAATGTGTCGGGTTTTCAATATTGCTTCTGCTTCTCTAGAAAGTATACCAACTCTCATACTTTTTAAGATGTTGGCATAAGTGAGATCTGCAGATTGGCGCATGTTTTCTGTTAATTCTCTGTATTGGAAATGTTGCCAAAGGTTGACATTTCCAATGCTGCCAACAGTTTTACGGCAGAGTTTGTGTCCTAATGTTTTAAAAATAGACTCACCTTTTACAGGTGTCAATTGAAGAAGATCTCTGAAAACAATGATGTGTTTTCCTGCAAATAGCTCTTCATAGTTTGTTTTGAGTACTTCTTGTAATCTGAGGTGAATCAAAGCCAACATTAGGTTGGAAACCATGCTCACTTCATCTTTTATTAACATATACATTTGTTTCAATACTCTGCATACTTCCATTGCAGCTTCTGCAGAAAGTTTGTAATAATCTAATTTGTTTTGGAGTTCTACTGGCAGGAGTAGTAATTGGTGTAAAGTGACACCACCTATGTTGTAGGCAGCTAAACCTGTGGGGGCAGTGACAACAGCTGACAGTTTTGATTAGGAATGTTTTGCCAGAACCAGCTTCACCACTGACATACAATAGTATAGGTTTGTAATTTTGGCAGGTGCATTCTTTGTTTTCATGTTGCACACCATGTGCAGTTTCTTTTGTTATTGCTTGAAAAATGCTATGTTGCTCTTTGTTTAGTTTTTATTGTAGTTCTCCCAGTGGTTCTTGGCTTCCTGTGACAGAAGGTTGACTACTGTCAGGAGTGTCCTTATCTAGTTGGGCCTGGAGTTCCTCTTCGTGTTGCTGTTCATTGTGCAACATTGTTTTGTACTGTGCAAAGTTTACATCAGTTATACTGCTTTCATTGGCTTTGAAAGCGTCTTCATATGAGTCATAGGTATCTAGTATTTCTTCTTCTTTTCTCCATGGTTTGAAGAGTTGTAGCAGGGACATGTAATATATTTCTTTATGTTGAGGAGTCTTTAATGACAATTTGATATGATTAATTAAATTTGGTTTGGTGGGTTTTACTAAGCTGCCATCCCAGTTTGTCACTTTGTATTTACGGTTTTGCTCATCAGGTTTTATATTATTTTTGTATGTGTAGTTTTGGGCTATGTGGTATAGACACATGGTTTCCAAAGTGGTACTCCTGTTTGGGTAGTATGTGTCCAATACATTATTTTTAAAAATGTCTTGGCTGTTGGGATCATGTTTGGCTATTGTTTCTATATCTTCGTATGATTTTAGAACTCTTTTTCTAGATTTAGCTGGACCAAGACTTAGCCATACTATATTTGCAGATTTACCGTACAATGCAGTACCAGTTAATCAATCAGCTGCTTCATGGGATCCACATTCTCTATGGGACAGCATTTTTATGCCCAAGCTGTATAATTTCTGAGACACTGTTTTATCTGATGACAGGTCATTCCAGAGGTCTTGTAACTCTGTCTTTTCTGATTTGGTTAAGCATGCTGTGACATATCGTGCAACTGCAGTAGAATTGTCTGCAATGTACTGCACATCTATGTTTGCATTCCACAAGTGGGCAATGATTGCATTGTAATCATTGATATATTTTTCTTCTTCTCTTCTTTTTATGCAATATGTATTTTTAGGTGACTTACCTTTAACACTATGTTTAACTGAAGACATGAGGTTGTTCACTTGACCTGTATTTGTAACTGGTCAAATCGGCATTTGGTGTAGTATTTCCCTTTGTTTTTGTATTTGCGACGACAATATTTGCCACATTTGTGTCTTTGGAATTGTAAGATTTTTGCATGAAGATCACTATTTGTGGATTCTGATGGAATTTCACAAGTGACATATTTTTCAATAAACTGTAAAACAGTGGCATCACTGTCTTGACCAAATTTAGGAGCATCTTTAATCCTTAAAAGCATGTGGACATGTGGCGCTCCTCTGGCTTGGTATTCTTTTCTCCAAAAGAAGTGTTGCACTTCTCCAAGGGGAGGAACAGTTTTATTACAAATAAAATGTAGCATAGCAATGAAGCGATGGTGAAAATATTTAGAAACATTAACAGGATCCTGAGAACAAAGTTCTCCAGGTGTTAGTATATCTATGTTTGTTTTGTTTTCGTTTGATATGTGTAGGAAAGCATGTAAATCTTCCCATGCATATTCTGCGCAACTTAATGTAACAAACCAAGTGGGTGGGCCAAGGTTTGTGATCATACAACGTACATCTCCATGGCGTTGAAACCAGTAGTCTTTAGTACCTCGCATATTTGCTAATAGATTTGTAAGATTTGTCTGTAAAACCTCATCTTTTTGTTGAACTTTTTGTAATAATTGTGTGGCTGTCATATTTTGAAAGTGTGATCCTGATTTTAATATGTGTGCAACTCCATAACATAAAGTTGCTAGTTCACTTTCAAAGAGTAGGTGGAATATGTATTCCACATTTTGTGAAAATCTGGGATCTTCAGAATACATTCGTAATGAGCGATATTCTGATGCTGATATTTGAACAGGTCTATCATCGTATCTTCCTCCCTTGCCAGTAGGAAAGAGTAGAAGCATGTGCTTCTATACTTTTTCCCATATGCTGATTGGTGATCCTTTTGTTTGACACATTTGTTACGTTTTCAGTGCATCTTCTATGGTGTCATTAGAGTGCAATGGGTGAATTGTATAATGGTCTAAAGTGTTTGCTATTGTAGCAGGATCTAGGAGCTCAAATTGACCCGTTTCTTGTGTCTCTTGAATTATTTCAGTTGTATCTTTTAAGTTTTCTTCGATATTAATTTCTTTGTAATAATCATTATTCTCTTTGAGATATTGCAGGGCTTCTCTAACTTTATGTAAATCTACCAGTTGTTGCCAAATTTTTTTGTCTTTTGTAGGTACTTCATTTACCAAGATAATTAAAGATTGCTGCATTGGACGTTGCACTCCTCGAGTGTGCACATTTTCTTTTAGATCTAATGGTAAATACACTACTTTTCCACGAATACCTTTCACTAATTCAGAGGGAGGTAATTTTGAAGTTTTTGGTTGAAGGCGTATTATTGCTTTAAATGGATGAACTGTTTGAATTATGATGCTCTCATATAAATTAAGTTGTTGAAGGAGTTTCGGTAGTGGATGTAATTCCAAGTTATTTGAGATTGCACGTGAAGGAGTTTGGTTGTTGTCAAGTTTGGTAATGCAGTAACTACAAAGTATTATGGGGTCAGTTATTTCGTATTTGTTTTGTGCTATAAGGTAGAGAGCTAATTCAAACCATTTAGAATCTTCATTGTCTTCTATTTTGTATGAAAGGTCTATAGTTTTTGTTTTACTTTTATAACACGTTCTGCGGCAACATACACACACGTGGTTTGGTACTTCAGCTGAAGTGCTTTGAAATGTTAGTATTTCTTTTTTGTATATGTGTAGTGAAAGGTTGCCATGTGCAGATTTGTTACGAAATTGGTTGACAGCTATTTTATCTTGTAAGTGGGTTTCATTTCCAAAATATTTTTTCTGTATATACTCGATTTCTTCTAGTAGGTCTTTTGGTGTACCATGTAGAAGAATGTTATTTAAATTGGCTAGTGCTAAAGCAGGACTTTTTGCATAATACAGTTTATAAACTAGATTTCTTATTCTTGCATGATGTGTTGATATCCTTTTGATATCATGGAAGGTTGTTTTGCAAGTAGCTCCTGATATGCAGGCCAACGAATGTCCTTGCAGTCCTGTGTGCTTGCGTTCTGGACAAGCATGCATACTTTGCAGTATTTTAATTTTGATTTTGTCTTTGCTTTTCACATATTGATTGAGGAATAGGCGTAAAGATTGGACATTTTTTTTGGGAATGTTACACATTGACGTGCATGGCCATGTGTAAATTAGATGTTCTGATTCAGTCGAATGGAGGGGTAAATCTAAGTTTTCAGGGCATATTTTTGTAAGGAGTACTTCTTGTTCCATTATGGTATTATTAACTTTTTCATAACCTCGACACTGCTATGTATGGCAATTGTATTTGTTTGCTTTTGTTTGTATGCTTCTTCATTAAAGTATGGTTCTGTGCTTGTAGTGTGACTCCATTCACCTCCACAGATATTTAAGAAGTTATTTCTGGTCACATTTTGTTTATTGAGAAGTCTTTTTTGAAGTTCAGTTATTAGTTTTGTTAGTGGTTTAGTTCTGTTTAACACAACAATAAATAAGTTTCTTTTGAGAAGAATTGCACTGTCTATCAACGCTTCTAAAATTATTTTCCTACGATAGGTTTGAAGTGTTGAGCCTGGTTTCTCTCCTGTTTTTATCAGATTTTGAAGTACTTTGTGACGGAACATTTTGGCTAATATACTTTTCTTGGTATGCTTACTTTGTACTATATGAAGATTTATAGAAGGCGTTTTATTTGTAGTGATAGTTGATTTTCTGTTAATAGTTTTTTGGGTCGTTTTACTTTGTGATAGAGGAGGCAAAGTTTTTGCACTAGAAACTTCTTCTGTTTCACAACATGACTGTATTAGCTGTTGTGTTTCAACGTTTTTTACAAATTATGCTATAGATGGGTGTTTATGTTGGAGACTTTTCTTTTCATTTGCTCTACTTCTGCGTCCCTTTCTACGGAGTTGCTTTTTGGTGGGCATTCTGTAGCGTCTGTTGAAAAAAATACAGAAGGTATGGGTTGGGGTTTTCTGCAATGCATGTGTGTTGTGTGCATGATTGTTTGAGTAAGATGATAAAGATGTATGTAATGGTGTGTGATTGTGAATTGGGAAGTTGAACTACCAGGGATGGGTATTCTTCAATTAATGTGTTACTAAACTGGGGTTCAGATGACAGAAAAAAGTAAGCGGTGGTGTGGAGAAGAATAAATAATATAGGTAAAGCTATACAATTAAAACAGTTGTTTGTTCTACAACATCTACATTCTAGCGGCAGAGGTGGGTAATTTGTGTGCCGAAAAATAGGAATTTGAGGGCCATTCTGACAGGAGATCACTGTTTAAGACGGGGGGATTTTTGGTCTGAATGGTGCAGAATCTCTATTTTTAGGCACAGAAATACCATGAATGCACCGTACAGTGCGTGTGAGTTATAAATCAAATATTATGGTAACAATCTACTTACTTTTTTTTCAAAAATGAGTAGTTTGCTTCTTAGTTGTTCTTTGTAAATCAAAATCGGCTGCTTCTTTTCAGGAGAATGGGCTTCACTGCAATTGTAAAAGAAAGAAATTAGTAATTTGGTTGCTATATAGCACTGTTTTCATTTTAGACATAGATTTTTTTTAATTGAAATGCTCAGCGCCTTCCTGAAAACCATCAAAACTATATTATGACTAAGAGTAGGAAAGAAAATATCTTTACTATGGTTTGTGGAATTCATAATCTACCAACGTATACCACTATTCTTGTAACTAAGCTTTTCCACGTTATAGTGAGTCATTGTCATAGCCTGCTTTAGCGCGTAACAGTGAGTGAATGTCATAGTCTGCTTGTCCTATATAAATGTATGTAAGTACTTATATAAACAAAAAAAATTAAAACCAATTATGTGTTTGTACAAATATTATTGTTTGAGATTTGATCATAGAGTGTGTATGTTATTTTGTGTGATTATATGTTGTGTATATATTTTATTTCGAAAATGTTAGTTTAATAGTATTTGCATGTGTGTGTGTGTATGAAGAAATTAAATGATATAAAGGTTTGTAAGTGACAGGTCATTTTAGGACAATGAAACAATGATCGTCCATTCATTTTTCAGATTATAGAAGGTAAAAGTCGGTTAGAAAATGTGCAACTTTGAAGATAGAGGAACATCCAGACATAATTGTAATTCATTGTGGAGGGACCAGTTTAGGACAAGTGTCTGGAATTTCTTTGCAATTTGCAATAAAAGAAGGACTTCAGAAGATAATGGACATGTTTCCAAACTCTAAAATAATTTTTTCACGGAACTCGCAGAGACAAGTGTGGCTTCGTTCTTTCTCATGTGGTCCACAAATGGAGAAAGCAAGGCGTAATGTTAATAAGGCTGTTTGTGCCTTCCTAAGAGATTTTGGCATGTACTCTTTTAACAATGAAAATATTTTGTTTCGTAGTACATACATTTTTCGCAAAGATGGAGTCCATCTTACTTATGCTGGCAATCAGATTTTTCTGAGAAATGTACAAAATGCATTGCAACCTTTTTTAGAAATACAGCATTCGTTTTGAAGTACGTCTTACGTAGTTAAAATGTTTTACATTCAAACACCTCCCAAAGGCTCTTTTCAGAGCCACCACTTCCTGTTAGAGAAAAATGCATTGGTTTCAATAGGGTAGCAATGCAATTGTTTTTCTGTTCACGGACCGTCCGCGGACTTTCACGAAATGGAAATGGCTATGCTTTATGTATCTTCACTTCTATTTTTTAACTGTGAAAGGCAGCTCTGAAAAGAGCCTTATTTTTTTTTTTTTGTTTTGTTATTTTGTATTTGTTTTGTTCTTTTTTATACACGACACACTAGGAGAGGAGGGAAAGGAGGGTAAAGGGAGGGGGACACCAACCACAGGGATAAGAAAGGGCGAGCTGAGAGAGGAAGATGTAGAGTGGGTTTTATTTGGGTAGTGAGCAGGTCTTCTGGTGCTCTGAGACGATCGTCTCAAAAGCACTCCGAAGTCGTTCCCCCCTGCAGAGTACTGTGTCACAGTACACACATACAACTGTGACCCTCGAAAGGTAAGGGTCATCGGAATTCTGTATGGCCTGTGAGGCAGCTTGAGGAAGACGCTGTCCCACAGAGGTGTTCCTTGTGGTGACAGGATCAGGAACGGAGGATGAAGTAGAGGCAATGAACCTACTACACTTCTCGCAAGGTACAACCTTGCGAATGGCCCCAGTGTGGAATGAGCGCAGGTGTCGCTTCAGGGTAGTGGTCCCAAAGCTATACGAACCATGCTTCCCGCGGCTGAGTACCATTTTGCACTCATTACAGGTGACACGGTTCACATGAGACTTAGGACCGTTTCCATGAATGGTAAACAATCGCCACACCCAAGATTTACGCCGAGGGCGGGTAGTAGGGATTTCCTCTACCTCATTCTCGTCATCCTCTTCTTCCTCCTCTGTATTCTCACTCCTGTTCCCCTCTTCAGGCCCTTGGGGAAATGGTGGTGGTGGAGGGGGTGGGGGTATTGCTGAGGCAGATGTAGCACCATGTGGTAATAGTCGAGCCATGGATGTCATAGGCTTGGAGATGGAAATCTCAAAATATGCAAAGTATGCAGCAAAATGCAGTGTGCTCTGTGGAATAGTCATAAACACAATGAGAATGCGCTCTAGGGCGTGGTCTTATATCAGAGTGCTTGTGCGTGGGTCGCGGACATGCGCGCCGTCCGCAAGACAGGTCGAATATCAAAAAAGGTTCAAAAAGTCACAAAAACTATGTGGAAAGTTAGGATTAGTATGTGTGATTTGTGGTATGGTGATTTTTTTATGAGAAATATTGTGGATTACTTGGAAATATACTTTTAAACTGGTCGGGGACACGAACAGTGTCAGCATTTAGAGCACGAGATGAGCGTGGGCGCAGTCACATGATAGTTTTGTGAGCATGTTCGCTAAGATAGCGGTCGTCCGCAGGACACCCTATATACGGACATTGTTTTGCGCATGCGTATTGATGTTCTGCGGACAGTGTTCGGGTCCTGAACTAATTAAAAGTGCGTCACATGTAAAACGAACAGTTACGGACAGCCGTTTGTTCTTAGCACAGTTTAATTTATTTGCTAACAATACGGACAAACATAGCGTTTCAAGCACACCTCCATTTTCGTTTATTTACGAACAATTCAGGACACCACGAGTGTTCTTAGAACAGTTTATGTTTGCTATCGAACACTACGAATAGGCATATTGTTCTTAAGGACACCTCCATTTCCGTTTATTTACGAACATTTCAGGACACTACGAGTGTTCTTAGAACATTTTCAACTTGCATGAGAACATTACGGACAGATGTAGTGTCCTCAGGACAGTCACATTTTCGTTTCTTTACGAACATTTCTGAACAACCGCGGTGTCTGTGGACACCTTAATTGGTTTTATCGCAAGGAACTGAAAGTAATTACAACACAATATAAGAAAAATAACTTTATTTCATATATATATACAATTATGACTGGGAAGGTGGGGCAGAAACGGAAACAAAAACAGGAGAATTAGGGATTTCTAGATAACTGGGATCAGGTGAAGAAAGGAAGGAAAGCTCATCGAAACGCTTTGGTCCATAGACAGGGTTTGGGGTTAACTGCGTGGGATAGGGTGAGGGAGGACAAGTGCAGGTTGGACAATGGTGTGCTGTTGGGGGTTTCACATAATTTTGCACAAAGTTTTTCAAATCCATAAAATTATGCATAAGGTCATCCATTTTTTGATTAATCTGCTGTAGAGTGATCCTCTGATTGTTGTGAGATGCTTGGAATTTTTGTATGGTCTGTATTAAAAAAAATGTATATGTTAAATGTATACAGAATAATATTTATTAATTGGTTTATATAGTAAAGTGTGTACCATTAGGTGGACTAGTTTCTAACATTTCCTCTCGTGGCAAGTGCTCCTCTAGCCAGTCGAGAGTACTACACATTTCTATGAGAAAACAAAAAAGTAATATGTTTTTTTTCTCTAATATAGAAAGTTTATAAATATATGAGTAAAAAGAAGTGCACTTACTATGTCTGGTGAGATATGTAATCGGTAGTGTATACGTCTGGTCTTGCTGTTGGTTGTGGAGCGTCTGTGAGGTAATTATGGTGGAAGCCACTTTATCTTATTTTGGTATATTCCATTTTAAAACATATTGGGCCTCATTCCGACCCAGGCGGTAAGTTACCGCCTGGGTCGTACCTTTACCACCATGGCGTAAACTACGTTTACGCCATGGTGGTTGGCGGACTTACCGCCCCATTCCGAGGTTGGCGGGGCGGTAAGTCCCCAATCCCCATTTACCCTTCCCCATTTCCATTTTTGCCCCATAGGGCATAATGGGAGTGGGGAAGGCGTTAATTACGCCACCGTAAATTACGGTGGCGTAATTAACAACAAGGTCCCTTAGCGCCATGGATTTTAACACCTGCTAAAAGCAGGTGTTAAATCCTCCATGGCGCTAAGGGACCTCGGAATCAGGCGGTAAGGGTCGGCGCTGTTTACGCTGCCGTAAACCCCTTACCGCCTGGGTCGGAATGAGGCCCCTTGTATTTACACGAATGGTTGGTTAGTGTGTTACATATATGGGTAACATTTTTTAAGTATTACTACATATACTTTGTATGTGTGCTGCTTTGTGAATTTGTTAAATGTTTCTATGTTATGATATAACTATTACACATACCCCCCCAGAGTTTTTAGGTGGTGGTACTGTTGTCCAAACATGTCTGCGGACCGTCAAATTCAGTAGAAAGGGTTCAGTATGTTCCATATTATATGTACATAAAGTCAAAGTTATTATTGTTAAGTTGTGCTACTAAAAAACTATGAAATTCAGTAAAAAAAACTTTGTTAAAGGGACGTTATGGTTAAGTTGCGCTACCAAAAACCTATGAAATTCAGTAAAAAAAACTTTGTTAAAGGGACGTTATGGTTAAGTTGCACTACTAAAAACCTATGAAATTCAGTGAAAAAACGTTGTTAAAGGGACGTTATGGTTCAAAGTAAAACCGAAAAACCCCTGAAATTCGGCAGTTATGGTAAGATAAGCAACCATAACTCGCGCCGCCACCGTGCACTGCTAACACTAACACCCAGGACATCAAAGATGACATCACAAATGTCATTGATGACATCACTGATGACATCACATGTGCATTTACCTTTCATGAAATGTCTGTACAAGGGATTCTTAGTGTAATGTTAATAAAAAAAGTGTCAAAGATTATTGGAATAAATATCAAGTGCTAATCATTGCATTAAGCTATGCATTGATATAAATAGCATTCTATTATTAACTTCAATCCAGTATACTAAAGTACTCATGTAGAAACATAGGCATTGTGTGCAGCATACATGATGGAGGTGCAATATTCATAAGCTTGCCATGTTGAATATTGAAATGATAACTGTTTTCATATTAGAGTTTTGCGTACAGTGAAACTTGTGATAAGTAGGTACTAAAACCCACTTACTACATAATTGCATTATTATACACAAATCACAAAGAGACAGCACCACATACAAATATGAATATATAAAAGGGAATTGAAGTAGGAAAAAGAAACAGCAATAGTAGCAGAAAGTGTTCATAACCTAACTGATTACCTTTATGCAGAGAAATGATTGCTCTGTTTCAAAGCTGCTACTTACCCTATCTATATATATCACATGATGTGTCTGGACCCTAAGGAAAATAGTGTGAGTACAACATATAAAAATATGAGCATATACAGGGAAAGTACAGTAATAAAAAAACATCAAAAGTATCAGAAAGTGCTGATAAATCTACTGATAATTTTAATGCACAAAAAGGATTGCTGTCTTTCAAGGTTGTGACTTCTCCTATGTATATGTTTCATATGATATGACTGGACCATAAGGGAATTATTCCAAGAACATACTTGAAGGATAAGTCTACGAATATAGTAATTTACAATTTTTAGTTCCTGACTGTTACTGAAGAAAATCATGCGGCCTAGATATGTCAGGAAAGGAAAAAAGGGGGAGTCAGACATGTGATGTCATCAGTGATGTCATCAATGACATTTGTGATGTCATCTTTGATGTCCTGGGTGTTAGTGTTAGCAGTGCACGGTGGTGGCTCGAGTTATGGTTGCTTATCTTGCCATAACCGCTGAATTTCAGGGGGTTTTCGGTTTTACTTTGAACCAAAACGTCCCTTTAACAACGTTTTTTCACTGAATTTCATAGGTTTTTAGTAGCGCAACTTAACCATAACGTCCCTTTAACAAAGTTTTTTTTACTGAATATAATATATTTATATATTACATGGACGCGGCAGCGTCCATGTAGTTATGGTTAAGTTGGTGTTTCCATAGGAAGAGCATTTTTTGGGTGGCTTATAACTTCGCTCCCTCTGGACGAATCCTCACCAAACTTTGCAAAATAAGTGTATGGCCCACTCTGAATTGTCTGCAAAGTTTGGTGAGGATTCGTCCAGGGGGGGAAAAGTTATAGGGGGGGTCCCAAAACTTGTGTTTTTTCCTATAGACATGATGGGAAAAAACTTTGCGCACGGCCACAGGCCAAACAGCTGGACGGATTTACACCAAATCTGCGGCAGGAGTGGGGGCTTGGTCCCGAAAGTGTGCTTTTGCAAATTTGGTGTAAATCCGTCCAATAGTTTTTTATAAAATGACCAAAACGTAAGGCAAAGAAATTAGTGATATCTGTGTTCGCTTCGCGGACGGACTTCCCTGTTCGCTCCGCGGACAGCACCCCGATTGGCCCATGGCCTTGCGTCATGACCGCGGACATGCAACGTGTTCGCTGATTAGACGGCGAGGGGTGTGGAGCGTGTCAGATTTTCTGTGGCGCCCTCCATCTTGTATTCACCGTCGACCGCGTACAGCGCGGTGAAACGTGGATAAAAAATTGTATTTAGTGCCATGTGTTGGTGTGTAAGAGTGTTTGGGGAGGGTGGGGGAGTATGAGATAGGTTCAATGTTTTGTTTTTTTATGTGCTAGACGTTTTTGTTGCGTTCGATTTGTCCACGGAGAACATGGCTGTTCTGACATTTTGTAAATAAACTAAATGGTGGGGTGTTTAGAGTACGGAGTATGTGTCATTTTTGTTCACAAGGAAGGTAGAAATGAGCTATGAACACTCGCGGTGTACTTAATTGTTCGTAAATACACAAACTGGGGGTGTCCTCAGGACGCTGTCCGTATTGTAATCTGTCTAGTTGAATGTGTTCTAAGAACACTCGCGGTGTCCCGAAATGGTTGCAATTACACAAAATGGGGGTGTTCTGAGAACGTTGTTTGTATTGTTCGTTGTCAGGGTGAAAGTGTTTTAAGACCACTCCTTTTGTCCGCTAATAGTACAATTTCCTATGGGCGTCAACCGACTTTTTGTCCACTAAAGAAACGATAAATCCGGCTGGTGTGCGCCGACATTATGTGATAATCCTATGACTGGCGCTATTGACCTGGCTGACTTGCTTTTGCGACACTAAATCATATCTCCCGCCCCTAAGCCTGATATTATCAAAGCATTCATATTCCCCGCCTCTCTCCGTGACGTTACAGGGTGCGTCATCAAACAAGCCCAGTCCTCTGCAGTCCTAAGTGACTTTACACAGAACCCGGAAGACAACACATATTATGTCACAACACAGCGCGCCACAATTCGGAATATGAAACAGTGATTTAAAAGCAAACAGCAAGATTGTAAATTTTGTAAAGTACATTTATTTGACATCAAATGTTTAGAGAATATTCAGCAATTTGCATTTGTCTTTGTTGTCGATCCGCAAAAGTTCATGTTGAGGCACGCGATGTTCCTTTGCGGTACAGAGGGTGTTAGATCAGCTTACAACTCAGTGCGCCACAATTCGGAATATGAAACTGTGGTTTAAAAGTAAACAGCAGGATTGTACATTTGGTAAAGTACATTTATTTCACATGAAATGTTTAGTGAATATTCAGCGATTTGCTATTGTCTCTGCTGTCGATCAGTAAAAGTTTATTTTGAGCCACACGTTGTTGCTTTGCGGTAGATAGGCTGTTGGTTTATGATAAAAGCAGTAACTGGTCGCTCTGATAATCGGAAGGTTGCTCCAACAACGAGCCATTAGACCACCCTATTGGTTGGTATGTTGTTTGTAGCCGCTAGTACTGCGTAAGGGCATATTGGTCCTTGGCGATTGTCCCATAAAATGGTGAGGGTCATGAAGTTGCATATTTGGACCTGCACCTGGCAGTTGAAGACCCCATCCGCTGGAGTCTGTAAATCGTGACATAGGCAAAATAGGGCCACATACCTTTTTTAAAAAACATAAATTAGTCTCACCAGCCGATCTTCATTAAAAATCATCATTTTATTTATTAGGGCGTGAAACTATTTGCTATCGAAGATAGTGCAACGGAGTATGTTAATAATAAAATAATATTTTCCCATTCATATAGCGCTAAGAACCGTGAGGTATCTAAGCGGTGCTTATTATTAACCACGGTGTGTGGTGCTCATTTATCGACCACGGAAGGATGAAAGGCTGAGTTTGGCCTTGCCGAGATTCGAACCTGCGTTAGCAAGCTGTACACGGATGTCAAAGCAAGCGTTGTACTCGCTGTGCCACTTGACAGGCTACAGTGAAGTGGCACAGCGAGTAGAGCGCTTGACCGCCTATAGACCGGTTAAATTATTTCTATTAACCCACCCTGTGTCGTCTGCCTTTTTGAGAGGCCTCTAAATGACAGGGGATCAATTCAGCGGTGATAGTGCGCGGTAGAAAACATTATGCCACTTTCAACGAACAAGTTCAACTTGAGCGGTCTTTAATGCTACGCTATTGTAATTATATTTGGTATAAAATAATCTAAAGGGTTACTTACAGTACAATTGCAATTTCCATTGTCTAGGAATAGTGCAGTCCCAAAATACGACTCCGCGTGTGCGAACGATCTTTCGCATAGTGATATAATACATAAAAGTGGTTTTGTTTCAGAAATTTCATCCTTATCTTCTCTTACGTTTTAGCAACACTCCTTCAAGAGAAGTCTTTCATCACAATCTCTGTCTGTCAAGGTCAAAACACAATACAACCTTATAGTCCGCTTCGTGAGCCTCTCCGGGGCCCGAGAAAAAAATGGAAGCAGCTGACCTTCACTGTGAACGAGCATAAATTCTTACTTTGCAACATTCTGTGTAAACCCATCTGTGAGAAGTTGGTTTTTGCACGCTATGTTTGTATATTGTTAGCGTGATATTAAAAAAAGTTTGTTTAAGGGACGTTATGGTTCTAAGTACAGCCGAAAGACCCCTGAAAATTGCAAGTTATGGTAAGCTATGAAAAATAACTCACGCCACCACCGTGCACTGCTAAGACTAACACCCACGACATCAAAGATGACATCGCAAATGTCATTGATGAAATCACTGATGACATCACATGTGTATGTACTTTTCATGGAATTTGTGTACTAGGGATTTTTATTATAATGTTGTGAAAAAAGTGTCAAGGATATTGCAATAAATATCATACCATTATTAGTGCTTTGAACGATGCATTGATATAAATAGCATTGTATTATGGGATTCTATCTAGTATACTGAGCTACTAATGGAGAAACATAGCATTGTGTGCAGAGTACAAGATGAAAGTTTAATATTTGTAATGTTAATATGTTGAATAATGAAATGATAATTGTCCTGAAATGTTCAAAAATTCACAAAATGGGGGTGTTCTGAAGACGTTATTCGTATTATGTGATTGATTAGCTGTATGCAATGAGGGAATGGCACAGAGAGTAAAGTGAACGCTGTCCGCGGACACCACGGCTGTTCGTGGAAAGGGCGTGCTACATCCGGGTTTTTCCAGGAAATCCAACATGGAAAGAAGACTGTACGGATCAGCCAATCAGATGTCGAGGTTTTGGATTTGTGTTGAAAGAGACTGTGTGTGGTGAAGATGGCAGAAGTAGAGAAAGTCAGGGTGTTGGTGCTTGGAGATATGTTTGTGTATGGTTTACAACAGTACGCTCAATGCAGGCATGTTGCAAAGAACTTTGATGTGAAAGGAGTGGAGTTGGTGTGGAGCACTGTGCCTTATTGCAATGTACAGGGAATTGTACAAGTTTGTGAGGATATGGCCACAATGAACAGTCCGCATGTGGTAGTTTTGCACTATGGTGCTTTCCATTTGGGCAACGTCAGTGCCCCTACTTTGTTGGCTGATTTGGAATGCTTGGTTCAAGCCGTAATGAAGATCCTTCCAAATGCGAAAGTAATTTTTTCTGGATTACTACCTAGGGCAATATGGGACAATAGTTCAGTTTTTTGTCCTGAGCAAAACATTGCTAGGTGTGTCATCAACCGAGGCATGTGTGCCTTCACGCTTAGAGCTGGTATGTTCTTCTGTAATAATGAGAATATTGATGCCAGTAATGCTGTTAATTTTAAAGAAGATGGCATTTCTTTATCTTTTACGGGAAATGCCTTTCTATTTTGGAATGTAAGGGTTGCTTTGGAGAAGGATATGTGAAGATTTTAGGAGTAAAGTAAGAAAAAAAACAAGAAAAAAAATACAAAATAACAGGTGTCTGTCAAGCATCTGTAAAAAAAACAAAATAAAACGGCTCTTTTCAGAGCCAACTTCAAAGGGGAAATGGGGCACACTATTTAAATTTACATTCACCACGCTCAGATTTTCGATATGTCCGCGGACATGGCGGTAGTCCGTGGACATGAAAATCACTACGAGGGGGTTAGTATGTTCTATGTTACATGTATATGAAGTCAGGGATATTATGGTTAAATTGTGCTACTAAAAACCTATGAAATTCAGTGAAAAAACTTTGTTAAATGGACGTTATGGTTAAGTTGCGCTACTAAAAACCTATGAAATTCAGTCCAAAAACTTTATTAAAGGGACGTTATTGTCCGATCCCTTGTCTACCTCCCCTTTCTCCTCACCTGTCTCTTCCGAGGTATGTATACAAGGATCAGTCTCTACCTTGCTTGGCTTCTCCTTAGTCCTTGGAACCTTGCTTTTCTGGGTCCTGGTCTTCTTTTCGTGAAGATAAGGTCTGGCCCCTCCGGAGGCCACCTTGACAGAAGGTTGGACCTATCACCGGGGAACCCCAGGGGGCCAGCCTCAGTTCTAGGGAAAAAGCCCGAAGGCGGAAAAAACCCTAGTCCATAGATGGGTTCGGAAGGTAGGACTTAGATGGTGTCAATCGATAAATGGCAACTCCAAGATGTCAGAGTAGATGATGTTGTTGATGAATTGAGAATCCAAAAGACAAGAATATATATTATACGGAGGAATAGGGTAGAGGACCCTGAAAATAGGGTAGGGAAAGGATGGTATAGATAAGAAAAGGGGTGCTGTAGGAAAAGTAATGGAGAAGGACTACTATACCCAACAACAGTGAGAAGGCAATTGAGCTGGCAATAGAACTGCCTAAGTAGTCTAGAGTAGCTCTAACCCCCCACGGCGAGACGGAAACGGAACCAAACGCCAGCAGGTCTTACGCCGTAGGGAGAGAAAAGAAGGTAGAGAAGTAGGCTAACGATACGCTGAGGCTTCTAGCTCAGCGCTTTCGTGAGAGAGGAATAATGAAACAACAGTCCGAAGGGCTGAAGGGACAGCCGATAGTAAGGTAAGTAGGAAGCTCCTGTTCCCGGACGCGGAACACAGTGTGCGAGCACCCTCGCGGCCGGAGAACCAGGTTGAAAAGAAATGTACAAGTTTTAAGCTAGAAAGAAATAAAGAAGCGGAAAGGTACCGCAGCAGATATTACAGCGGAACTCGTGTGCGCAGAGCAGAACTGTAGCGAACACGGAATAGTAGAAATGAATGACAACAAGGAAACAAAGGAAGGAACAAGGGGAAAAGAGAACTATAAGGTAAACACAGGATGGCAATAATCCACAGACGGAGCGTTGAGAGAGAGTGAAACAACAGATACAACGCGCCGAAAAGTGGGCGGAGCCAGATTATATAAGCTCCAGCGTCCTGTCAGGCGCCATGTTAAGTGAGGACTAGACCGGTCATCGTCGGAATCGCCATCGATACCAATGTTTCCAATCTTGGTTCCTGACAGTATACCCCTCTCCTCTCGGTGAACCTCCCGGCTTGCCCGGGTGAAGGCGATGAAATTTTCTCAAGAGCCTAGGAGCATGAATATGGCTTACTGGTTCCCAAGACCGCTCTTCCACTGGATAGCGTTTCCAGTGAACCAGGTATTGGAGTCGACCTAGGTGGTATCTGGAGTCCACTAGGTACGCTACTTCATATTCTTCTGGAATGGAACGTACCTGGGCTCGACTCTTATTGATGGGTCTGAGGAACGGGTCTACCTTGTACTCTTTGAGCAAAGAGACATGAAACACCGGGTGAACCCTTTTGAGATAGTCAGGAAGTTTGAGTCGAAAAGCAACCGGGTTGACCTGTTGGAGAATGGGAAACGGTCCAAGATAACGGGGAGAGAATTTTCCAGCATGAACCCATCGAGGAAGAAAAGTAGTGGATAACCAGACTAGTTGTCCTGGTTTCCATGAAGGGTTGGAAGCTCTGCTCCTATCTGCCCATCTCTTCTGTGATTGTTGACTGAGTTGGTGTGCCTTCTTGGCGAGATCATGAATCTCCTGAAGATCCTGTAAGACGCTCTCCAGAGTTGGAATCTTAGTGGCTAGGGAGCCAAACCCTGGCAGATGTTTGGGATGAAATCCATACGTACACAAAAAAGGGCTCATTTGGATAGTGGTATGCAGGGTATTATTATAGGCGAACTCTGCTTGAGAAAGGAAATGATACCATCTCTCCTGTTGGTTGCTGCAGAAACACCTTAGATACTGTTCCAGGGTTGCATTTAACCTTTCGGTTTGTCCGTTACTCTGGGGGTGGTATCCCGAAGAAAGGGCTCTGTGGATACCCAAGACCTGACAAAGCGAAGCCCAGAATTTGGACGTAAACTGAGGTCCTCGGTCAGATACAATGGTCTGTGGTAAGCCGTGTAGACGGACTATGTCTCTGAGGAAGATAATAGCTGTCTCAGAAGCAGAAGGGATTTGTTTGAAGGCTGAAAAATGGGCCAGTTTGCTAAATGAATCTATTGTGACCATAATCACCGTCATACCCTCAGAAGGGGGGAGATCGACGATGAAATCTGTAGAGATATGTTCCCATGGACGTGATGGTAAGGTATGTTGTTGTAAGAGTCCGAGTGGTTTACCGGTACGATATTTGTTAGAGGCACAGATTGAGCATGAGGTAACATACTGATATACATCAGTCTTTAATCCTGGCCACCAAAATCCTCTTTGTAAGAGTTCATAGGTCTTTCTGATGCCTGGGTGACCCGACAAGGGGTTATCATGACACCACGAAAGGACGAGCTTCTGGAGATTCTTGTTGGGAATGAACAGAGCGTGACCATGATAGTACAGTCCGTCCTTGCCTGGGATGACCTTGGCGGGTAGTCTTGCACCGGACTGATAATGAGGTATCAGATCTTGAAAAAATGAGACCGTGGAAGCCAAGACCTTGAGATTAGGGAAAAGGTGATCATGTTCATTGTAGGTCCCTGAACTGTCTCCGATACTTCTTGATAAGGCATCTGCCTTCTTGTTTTCTGTGCCCGGGATATAGGTTATTAGGAAATCGAACTGTAGGAAGAAATATGCCCATCGGGCATGTCGGGCATTGGTGCACTCCATTTGTTGTAGAACTCGGAGATTGCGGTGGTCAGTTCTAATCACGAAAGGATGGGCAGCGCCTTGTAATAGATGTCGCCATTCTTGACAGGCTAGCTTGATGGCTAGAAGTTCTCTCTCCAAGACAGAGTAGTTCCGTTCACTACTGGTAAGGGTCTTCGAGAAATATGCCACCGGATGTTCATGGTCATCGGCTGTCTTCTGTAATAAGATGGCACCTACCGCTCCTATCGAGGCATCCGTCTCTAGGATATATGGTATGGTCTGATCAGGCTGTATCAAAATGGGAGCGGAAGAAAAACATTCCTTAAGAGTCTGAATTGCTCTCCTTTGTTCATCTCTCAAGGCAAACTTGACTCCTTTTTTGAGCAGAGATGTGAGAGGAAGCACTAGGTTGGAGAAGGTTGGTATAAATCTTCTATAAAAGTTGGCCAACCCTAGGAAACTTTGTAGTTCCTTGATAGTGCTGGGTTCTCTCCACTCCATGATAGCCTTAACCTTGGCTGGGTCCATCTCTATACCTTCCCCTGACAAAACGAATCCCAGGTAGGATACGGAAGTGGTCTCGAACTTGCATTTTTCCGGTTTCACCAAAAGTTGGTGTTCAAGAAGACGTTGGAGTACCCTTCTCACCTGTGACCTGTGTTCGTTTAGTGATCGAGAGAACACTAGGATATCGTCCAGATACACCACCACCGAGACAAACAACATATCTGCAAACACCTTATCCATATACCTCTGAAAGACAGCGGGGGCGTTGACCAGGCCGAATGGCATCACCCGATATTCGAATAATCCGAAAGGAGTGCGAAACGCGGTCTTCCACTCGTCGCCTTTTCTTATTCTTAGGAGATGGTAGGCGCCTCGTAGATCCAGTTTGGTAAAATATACAGCTCCTTGCACCGCCTCCAAGATGTCTCGGATTAATGGCATAGGATATCGGTCTCTGATTGTCACCTTGTTGAGCCCTCTATAGTCAATACATGGACGTAGTTCGGAACTGTCTTTCTTTGGTATAAAGAATAAGGAGGCTCCACAGGCAGATTTCGACTCTTGAATAAGCCCATTTTGGAGATTAGAGTCCAAATATTCTCGTAGGACCTTCCTTTCTGGGAGTGACAGAGGGTACATTCGCCCGAAAGGAATCACGGCATCCGGTACTAGATCTATGCCGCAATCTTCTGGTCTGTGAGGGGGAAGATCACGAGGTTGGATGTCTATGAATACCTCAGAGAATTCGTGGTATTGAGGCGGAACTGAGGCTATGATGGTGGAGCTTGGGGTAGGAAGTGGTTCTGCTTCAGGATGGGTGGAGGAATCCATGTAACCCATACAAGTTGACTTACAAAAGAGTGAGTTGAAGCTCACTCTATTAGCCTTCCAGTCAATGTGGGGATTGTGTTTCCTTAGCCATGGAATACCGATGACCAGAGGGAAATGGGCAGCTCTGATCTGATCAACGATCAGGTATTCCGAGTGATGACTCATCTCCATTCTTAGTGGTATTGTTTCTGTGGTAATGGGACCGGATGATAGTGGTCGACCGTCTACACCCTCTACCGGAATGGGAGTTATCTTAGGTTTGGTAGCTATGTGATGTTCTATAGCCCAGTTAGCATCCATGAAGTTACCTGCAGCTCCACAGTCCAACATGGCAAGTACTTCAATGGAACTCGAAGGAGACAACCATAACTTAACTTGGAACACCATCAGGTTATTTTCCTCAGAATTGTTCATGGCTCCTGAGTGGTTGCAAGGGTACTTGGCACTTCCCCCGAGACTTCCCTTGCTGTAGATCGGGGGTTGAAGTTTTCCTTCTTTCGGGGTGGCACTTCTGGACAATTTCTCAATAAGTGTTTGGCGGAACCACAATA
The DNA here is from genome assembly GCF_040938575.1 of Ambystoma mexicanum. Classification (NCBI taxonomy): domain Eukaryota; kingdom Metazoa; phylum Chordata; class Amphibia; order Caudata; family Ambystomatidae; genus Ambystoma; species Ambystoma mexicanum. The sequence continues at coordinate 890,041,992 of NC_090922.1, forward strand.
CATACACAATCCGGTGTCTCTTCTTCGTTTACGCTCTCCCGGTGTAAGAGGTCCCCGTGTAGTTCCAACTTGCATGGGTTCTTCCGAAGGGGCGTTGGTCCGGGTTGCTGGAGAAGGGTTCGGTAGACTGGGAGAATGAGGATTGTTCCTGTATCGTCTTCTTTCTTGCCTTCTTTCCGTTAATCGGAATTCAATCTGTAATGCTAGGGTCATCAATTCTTGACAAGATACTGGCCGGGCTACGCGAGCTAACTCATCCTTGAGCTCGTCGTGGAGCCCTCTCCGAAATATAGTTTGTTGGGCTGTATCTGGCCAGTCAGCCTTCGCTGCTAGTCTCTGAAAGCGGGCGATATACGTCTGGACATCTGTGTTCCCTTGTTCAACATCTAGAATAGCTTCTAGGGAGGAATATAGTACCTCTGGTCTGTCAAAACGTTCCTTGAATCCTTCTATAAAACGATCATAATCAATCAAAGAGGGATCGTTTCTGGCAACAAGAGGGGTGGCCCAAGCCAGGGCATTTCCTGTGAGATTGGCGATGATGAAACCAACCCTAGATCTTGCCGATTCATAGGCATGGGTACGGAAGGCAAAATACACACCACAGGCATCAAGGAATTCTTTCATTCCTCCCGGGTAACCATTGTACTTGCCAAAGGAAAGGGGCATCGCAGGTAGATCTCCACGGTCATCTCTATGCAGGACTACCTGCTGTCGGAGTGATATGTTCTCTGTCCTCAAGGCTTGGACTTCAACCGTGAGATTTTGCATTGCGGCTACCAGTTCTTGGTATTGTTCCAAGGAAGCCATGTTAGGATTTAGGCGTTGTATTCTGTCCGATCCCTTGTCTACCTCCCCTTTCTCCTCACCTGTCTCTTCCGAGGTATGTATACAAGGATCAGTCTCTACCTTGCTTGGCTTCTCCTTAGTCCTTGGAACCTTGCTTTTCTGGGTCCTGGTCTTCTTTTCGTGAAGATAAGGTCTGGCCCCTCCGGAGGCCACCTTGACAGAAGGTTGGACCTATCACCGGGGAACCCCAGGGGGCCAGCCTCAGTTCTAGGGAAAAAGCCCGAAGGCGGAAAAAACCCTAGTCCATAGATGGGTTCGGAAGGTAGGACTTAGATGGTGTCAATCGATAAATGGCAACTCCAAGATGTCAGAGTAGATGATGTTGTTGATGAATTGAGAATCCAAAAGACAAGAATATATATTATACGGAGGAATAGGGTAGAGGACCCTGAAAATAGGGTAGGGAAAGGATGGTATAGATAAGAAAAGGGGTGCTGTAGGAAAAGTAATGGAGAAGGACTACTATACCCAACAACAGTGAGAAGGCAATTGAGCTGGCAATAGAACTGCCTAAGTAGTCTAGAGTAGCTCTAACCCCCCACGGCGAGACGGAAACGGAACCAAACGCCAGCAGGTCTTACGCCGTAGGGAGAGAAAAGAAGGTAGAGAAGTAGGCTAACGATACGCTGAGGCTTCTAGCTCAGCGCTTTCGTGAGAGAGGAATAATGAAACAACAGTCCGAAGGGCTGAAGGGACAGCCGATAGTAAGGTAAGTAGGAAGCTCCTGTTCCCGGACGCGGAACACAGTGTGCGAGCACCCTCGCGGCCGGAGAACCAGGTTGAAAAGAAATGTACAAGTTTTAAGCTAGAAAGAAATAAAGAAGCGGAAAGGTACCGCAGCAGATATTACAGCGGAACTCGTGTGCGCAGAGCAGAACTGTAGCGAACACGGAATAGTAGAAATGAATGACAACAAGGAAACAAAGGAAGGAACAAGGGGAAAAGAGAACTATAAGGTAAACACAGGATGGCAATAATCCACAGACGGAGCGTTGAGAGAGAGTGAAACAACAGATACAACGCGCCGAAAAGTGGGCGGAGCCAGATTATATAAGCTCCAGCGTCCTGTCAGGCGCCATGTTAAGTGAGGACTAGACCGGTCATCGTCGGAATCGCCATCGATACCAATGTTTCCAATCTTGGTTCCTGACAGTTATGGTTAAGTTGCGCTACTAAAAACCTATGAAATTCAGTGAAAAAACGTTGTTAAAGGGACGTTATGGTTCAAAGTAAAACCGAAAAACCCCTGAAATTCAGTAGTTATGGTAAGATAAGCAACCATAACTCGCGCCGCCACCGTGCACTGCTAACACTAACACCCAGGACATCAAAGATGACATCACAAATGTCATTGTTGACATCACTGATGACCTCACATGGCTGGCTCTCCCTTTTTATCCTTTACTGACATATCGAAGCCACATAGTTTTCTTCAGTAAGAGTCAGGGAGTAAAAATTGAAAAGGTACTATATTTGTAGACTTAGGGTCAAGTCACATCATATGAAACATATACATAGCGGAAGACACAGGCTTGAAAGAGAGCAATCCTTTCTGTGCATGAAGATAATCATTAGGGTTATCAGCACTTTCTCATAGTTTTATTTTTATTACTCTACCTTCCCTGTATATGCTCATATTTGTATACATTATACTCACTCTCCTTTCCTTTGGGTGCAGTCACATCATGTGATACACATACATATGGTAAGTAGCAGCTTTGAAACAGAGCAATAGTTTCTCTGCATAATGACAATCAGTTAGGTTATGAACTCTTTCTGCTACTACTTCTGCTTTTTTGTTTACTTCACCGTCCCTGTATATACTCATATTTGTATGTGTTGTTGTCTCTTTGTGTATTGTCTGTAATAATCATGTATTAAGTGGGTTTTATTATCTACTTATTACATGTTTCACAGTACGCAAAACTCTAATAAGAAAGCAGTTATCATTTCAGTATTCAACATGGCAAGATTATGAATATGGCACCTTCATCATGTATGCTGCACACACTGCCTATGTTTCTGCATGAGTAGCTTAGTATACTGGATAGAACCTCATAATAGAATGCTATTTATATCAATGCATTGCTTAATGCACTAATTAGCTCATGATATGTATCCCAATGATCCTTGACAGTTTTTGGTCAGCATTATAAGAATCCCTTGTACAGAGTTTTTATGAAAAGTAAATGCACATGTGATGTCATCAGTGATGTCATCAATGACATTTGTGATGTCATCTTTGATGTCCTGGGTGTTAGTGTTAGCAGTGCACGGTGGCGCGAGTTATGGTTGCTTATGTTACCATAACTGCCGAATTTCAGGGGTTTTTCGGTTTTTACTTTGAACCATAACGTCCCTTTAACAAACTTTTTTCACTGAATTTCATAGGTTTTTAGTAGCGCAACTTAACCATAACGTCCCTTTAACAAAGTTTTTTTACTGAATATATATATATATATATATATATATATATATATATAATGTTATTATGTGCAAAGGATATTTTATTTTCTGAACCATATGAACTTGATTAAAAAAAACATTTAAAAGAAAGTATAACTTCACAATATTTTGGTCATTTAAAAAGCCAAAACAGTTTTGTATTCAGTGGAGCATTCACCACAGAATAAGTCAAAAGATGATTAACATCGGTACATTTGCCATATTGCATGGTGTTGGGGCATGCCATCTATTGTTTTTTGCTCTTGCAAAAATGACTCCTCATTCATTTGAGAATTTAAGATTAGACTTTATGAGAGAACACTGATTTCTAATCAGAACATCCCCTTGTCACTAGGCAAAATATGTTGGTCCTATCCTAATAGAGGGATTTATCACTGGAAGTGTCAGTATGAGAAGAGAGCCAATGATAAAACCTATCAAACGTGAATGTGCTGCATCAAATGACACTAGAAATATGACCCCAGAAATCCTTCACCAGCTAGGCCATTAAATGGGGATTGGGCTGTCAGGGACGCAATTGTGGAAATGATTTTTTACATTTCTGTAGAGGATTATTCAAGTTTTGACTTGTGGAAGCCATAGTTATGTAAAAGGTGACATTATGAGTAAAGCTATACCATTCTTGTGGTATACGAAGGAGATACTTATCAATTTGTATGCCCAAGAAAATGATGTCAATTTAAATGACTAATGACTTCTTTCCAATAACGTGCAGAGAAAAGAAATGACTCAGCATGAAGCTGACGTTGCATGTCAAGTAGGATTCAGGGGTTATTTCTTACCACTTCAGAGAATTATACTTTCATGTAAATGGACCAATAGTTTTTGTTCTCCAAAATTGAAAGCAATGTTGCCTAAACCCAAGCCTATAGAAAACTAGTTCAACACAACACACTTTGCTTTGTATTTCACAACAGAACAATATATTTATAATGCCTTTGTACTAGTGCAAGGCATAGTTAAGGTTGAGATGAAGTCTCTATGTAGTTTCAGAAAATAACTTTTCTAAATATTTTTCGCATCCTTGCATGAACACATCTGATCATATTTCACATTAATGTTTTTTAGGCAGGTGTCTGTGCATGCAAAACATCAGAATTGTACATTTGCGGCTTCACGGTATAACAATATTGGATTTTAACCCAAATATCTCAGAATTGGCTGCTTTGATTTTCTCAATGTTTGGCATACACATAGATTTCATGTGGAATTGGACCACAAAACAAATTTGGAAAATTGACTCGTTCAATTTTGATTTATTAACAATTTAGCTTTAGCTATATATCATGCATGCCCAGAATGAACACGCATTTTTCATACAAGCTGTGCTCAGAACGTATGAGTTTCACATGTGATACATTAGACCATTGCATCTCGGAAAACTCACATAAAAGTCAGGGATGGCTTTGATGCCCGTTTTCAGATATAATTAATGTATGCGCACATTAACGTACAAACTATGAAAGTCATATATAAGGCATGCTATTCAAGAGCAGAATAAAGTTACATTTTATTTAAAAACCTACTGCAAGAGTGCACACACAGGTGGTATGGTGATTGTTATAGACTTTTATTAATTAGGAAAACAAAAAACAACTAACTTCCCCTATCTCTAAGAGGGGTTCCCTTCATCATATACACACTAAGGGTTCTGACAGAATGTCACTCTAAATCTCTCTAAAACAATAGTCCACCATCCTGTGTGAAAACCCTCATTCTGTCCCTTAAACTCAAAACTAAACTATAGATAAGGTAGATCTTCTTGGTCCAGAATAATAACTTCCTTCTTCTGGACTAGGGATAGAAGTTTGCATTCAGGTTCTGGTTTCTTTGTTAGGGGAATGGCTCCCTTCCCTGTGTCAAAATTGTCATTCAACACAAAAGGGCACCATTTCAAATACTTCTCCTTTGCAGACCCCCTGCCTGTCTTCTAACAGTTTGTATCAGAAAGGCTTTACAATTTGGTCTCCAGGAGAATTACTCCCTTCTCCTGGTATCTTGAAAGAGTTCAGCATAACCAGAAGGAATGTCTCCCTTACCTTTGTCTTGATTACAAGGAGAATGACTCCTTTCTCCTGGTATCATGGTTTCAGAGATTTGCAATGTCAGACGGAATACCTCCCTTCCCCTGGCCTTTCTTGAACATGCTTTACCACAGTTCACAGTGCCAAGGGGGAATGAATCCCTTCCCCTGGCGTCTCTTATATTTAGTTCCACAGTTCACAAACCAGGGACAATGGGCCCCATTACAAGTTTGCCGGTCCGGGAACTTCGGTACCAGTAAGCTTGCCGGTACTGTAGTTCCCGGACCGGCAAACTACTAGTTGTGCCCGTGGGTGGTTTTCTGCCCACCAGGTCTGACCTGGAGGGCAGAGCGGTACCCACGTGCACATCATGTCAATGCACCGGCACCATTCTGAATGGTGCCAGTGCATCTGACCTCCCCATTGCCATTGAGCCCTATGGAGCTCAAATGGGAATGGGGAGCATTTTCTTCCAGTGCCCGTGAGTGGGCAAATACCGGGTCTGGTGGGGCCGGAATGCCCTGGTCATTGCCCTTTTGTGGGTGCCAGAAAAAATCACAAGTTTGGCGGCAGCCTATGACATAAGATCTAACAAGACATGCTCCTATGAAAAGAGTGCCTACGACAAATGCTCCTGTGCCATGTGCTCCTACAATACGTGCTCCTACAACAGACCCACTCCACACATGCCTATGACACATGCTCTTATTACAGACATTCTTACAACATACACTCTTATGACAAGCTCTTAGTACACAAGCTCCTATGACCTACACACCTACAACCGATGGTACGATATGGGCTCCCACGACATTTGCTCCTATGACACCCTCTTACCACACACTCATATTACATACACTCCTTTGACGCCCTCTTACCACACACTCCTTCAACAAAAGCTCCTATAACACATGCTCTTAGGAGGAATGCTCTATATATTTGGTACATGCCCAGAATAGTTGTGCATCTTTCATACAAACTGTGCTAAGAACCTATGAGTTTCACAGTTCATACATTATGCCATTGCATTTTCTTATGAGACAGACCCTTATGACAAGTACTTAGTACACAAGCACTTATGACATATGCACAAACATCTGCTCCTACATGTGCTCCTATAACACACATTCCTACAACACCCTTTTATCACACACTACTGTGACATGTGCTAATATGACACACACAACACACTGTTACAACACACACTACTACAACAAGTTATAATGACACTCACTGCTATGACATGTGCTCATACGACTTGCGTTCCTATGACACACGCTCTAACGAGACATGCTCCTATGGTATATGCTCCTACGACATGTGCACTTCCAACATGTACGCCTATGACAATCGCTCCTATGCCAAGTGCTCCTACAATGCATACTCTTACAACACACACTCTTACGACAAATTCTTAGCACACAAGCTCCTAAAACCCACTCTCCTATAACATTTGCTACGACATCTGCAATGACATGCGCTTCTACGACACACCATGTTATGATACCTGCTCCTACTACACATACACTCTATATGTATTTTGTGCATGCCCAGAATAAATGTGCGTCTTTCATACTGTGCTAAGAATGTAGGAGTTTCACAGTTTAAAAATTACGCCATTGAATCTTCTGAAAACTCACTTCATATCTGTGGTCGAAGTGTATGAAAAGAAGTAGTGGAAATGCTCCCTGCTGGCCTGCCCCACTACTCACAACCCCCATCACCACACCCTGTCCCACGCGCAATACAAACCCTGAAACTAATGTGCCTGCTGTTTAAGGTAATGTTCAGTGCAGTTCGCTGAAATGCAAGTTTCAACTGCTTCCTACACTTTTATTTTAAAATGACACCATTCCAGAACGGTTTATTTTTAAAATAAAAGTATATGGACAGTAAAACATAATTTTAAAAAGTAGAGGAGCAACGCTCCCAACCGTTCCCTCCCACTTCAAAAACTGCTTAAAATTCAGGGGTGACTTTGATGTCAGCTTTCAGATGTAATCAATGTTTACAAAAAGTACGAGATGGTAGAATTTCAAAGTATATTGTGCAATTGTAATCTCCTGAATGTCCAAACCGTAAAACTCATATGCCTCTATGTACAGTTTCTGCACATTAATGGAAAGCAACTTTGATATTAAAACCTTACATCCACGTGTGTGAGATGAACATTTTGGATATCTACACTAATATCATCACTCTTACTGCTCACAACCCAAGGGCACACACTACTATGGCACATGCTCCTACCACATGCACTCCCATGACATGCACTCCTATGACATGCGCTACTTTGACACACACTCTTATGAAACATGCACCTACAACAAGCACTCCTATGAAAAGCGCTTTTATGGCACCATCTTACCAAACCAGCCTATGACATGTGGTCCTATTTCACATCATGTGGTACTACATGTGGTACTACAACACACACTCCTACAACACACACTTCTGCAGCGAGTACACCTATGACATGCGCACCTTCGAAACATGCTTGTATGACAAATGCTCCTATGATACACACTCCTACAACACACCCTCTTACCACCCACTCCTATGACACACACCTCCTATAACCAACACTCTTATGACACATGCGTTTACAACAACTTCTTAATATACAAGCTCCTATGACACATGTGCATACAACAACATCTTACTTCACACTCCTATGGCAAGCACTCCTACAAAGCACACTTTAACAACACACACTCCTACAACAAGTGCACCTATGATGCACACCCCTATGGCACATGCTCTTAGGAGACATTCTCCAATAACAGACAATCCTTTGATATATGCTCTTAGAAGATTAGAAGACATGCTGCTATAAGACATGCTCCTACAACAAGTGCTTATATAACAAACCTTCCAGCCACATGTGCTCCTATGAGATACTTTGTTACCACACTCCTCCAACATTCACTCCTTCAACACACACCTTTATGGCACAAGCTCTTGTGGTAAACTTTTAGCACACATGCTCCTATGAGCTATTCTCCTAAGAATGTCCACAGAATGCAGGGTACGTACATTACACACTGTCCAAATGAATACACAGCGTTTATACAAAATGTACACAGACATGTGGAGTATGTACATTACTCAAGCTCAGAGTGATTGTACAGCCTATGTAGAGTATATACATTACACACTCTCACAATGGATGTACAGATTTTATGGAAAATTAACATAGTCATGTACAATGTATGCATTAAGAAAGTTCATAATGAATGTAGAGCTTTTGCACAAAATGTACATGGACATGTAGAGTATGTACATTACACAGCCTCAGAATGAGTAAAGTGCTTCTGTACAAAATGTACATGGCCATTTAGAATGTGTACATTACACACGTTTCAAATGATTGTACAGCTTCTATTTAAAATGTACATCGACATAATTATATCCCAAATATACAGGGAATGTAGAGTGTGCACATTACACATCCTTTAAATTAATGTAGAGCTTGCATACAAAATGTGCACAGACGTGAAGGGCCTCATTACGAGAATGGAGGTAATGAAAAAACGAAGGCAGAATGGTAATAGCGGCATGCTTAACGGGTACGGGGCATTCCGACCCGACAACCCGCCAATACCGGCACTGCCCGAACCATGCCCCCTCATACCAGCATGTGCGCGTACACGCGCCCCTTCGGGAAGCAAATACAGGCATGCCGGTAATAGGAGGACATCACAACCCACGCGGACATGCAAATACCGGCATCCCGAAGGTGGTTATCAGGGGCTGCACGATGCCGGCCATACAGGCATCGCGGACCACCCACAAACAGCAATCAGCAATCAAGCAAACTGAAAGAGGTGCACAAAATCACCACAGGTGGACTCAATTGAGTCTGGCTCAGTATAAAAGGAGTACACACACACACACAACACCCCTTCCTATACCAAAATGCTACCACTAGCTGTTGCAACCATGGCACTGGAGGATATGCCTATACTGCTACAACTACAGCAACAACAGCAACTACACGAACAACAGCAGCAACAACAGGCAGCACAGAGGAGATGCAGGAGGAGAAGGAGGGTGAGACAGGCCCAGCAATTACCACCAGTGCAGCCATTAGTTCCTTGTAGGCAGCCGCCAATCCCTCGCATCAGACCCAGTTCATTCAATCTAACCCCTGAGCAGATCCACACCCTGTACCGGTTGGACCGGGACACCATCACCACCATAGTGGACATGATAGGCAACGACATTGCCAGCCTCATAGAAATACGCACTGCCATCTCCCCACTACTAAAGGTGGTGTCTGTGCTCCACTTCCTGGCCACAAGCACCTACCAGCACACAGTGGGCCAGCTGCATGGCATTTCACAACCACTATTTTCACGCATGCTGACCCAAGTGCTGAATGCCCTCCTGAAGCACACTAGCACACGCATATCCCTACCACGGAATGCCCAGGAGATAGCCGACACCAAAGTAGGCTTCCATGCACTGGCAGGCATGCCCAATCATGTTGGTGCCCTGGACTGCACCCATGTCGAATTGGTTGTCCCCCATGCCGTAGAGACGGTGTACTGCAATCGCAAGCAATACCACTCCATCAATGTGCAGATGGTATGTGACTCCAGCAAGATCATCACACATTGCTGCGCCCGATTTCCCAGATCAACACATGATGCCATGGTGCTGCAGAACTCCATGCTGCCCTGTTACATGGAGCGACATGCTGGACCACGTGCCTGGCTGCTTGGTGAGTTGCGTGAGTGGGCCATGGCAGTCCATTGGGGTAGGGATGTGTTGCGATGCATACCCCACCACCCCACCTGGGTGGGAATGGGGGGGAATGCATACCCCACCTGGGTGGGAATGGGGAGGATGCATACCCAACCTGGGTGGGAATGGGGGGGAATGCATAACCCACCTGTGTGGGAATGGGGGGAATGCATACCCCACCTGGGTGGGAATGGACAGTGAGTGGAGAATGCACGCAGAACTAATGACACCGGACTTGAATCCCCCAACCCCAACAGGACACATCATTGGCACACATCTGACCATTAACGCATATCAATGACCACATGTAAGACACACAACCTGACCACCATGTGTATGTGAAGCAATGCATGACTAAACAGGATTGCAACTGTGCCAATGTGACTACTGTGTCCATGCACAGTGTAGTATACATAGCATAAATGAGAGGCTAAACATTGTCGTACAACCACAGTACATCCCCCTCAGCATGAATCATTTCACCCTGCATCATCTATTGAACGCCATCCAGACTACCACACCTCATAGCAATATAGTATGCATCTAGATGACATTCGTGCATACGCACAGGGACATGTGTATGTCCACAACAAATAGCTGTGGCCATGACTGTTATTCCTGAAGGTGGCAGCTCAGAGTGACACACACCTATTTGTATTTGCTTGCAGGTAATGGAGGATATCCCTTGAGGCCGTGGCTACTTACCCCTGTGTGGAACCCACAGAACAGCCATGAAGAGGAGTACAATCGGGTACACACCCGTACCCGTGTTGTGATTGAGCAGACCTTTGGCCTGTTGAAGGCGCGGTTCCGCTGCCTAAGCAGGTCTGGTGAAGCACTCCTTTATAGGCTTGAGAAGGTGGCAAAGATCACCATGGCCTCTGCCATGCTGCACAACATGTGCGTCCGGAGAAATGTACCACTGCCACCTGACATTGACATGCATGCACCGGGTGAGGATGATGAGGATGGAGACGGAGGTGAAGCAGCACCCCTGCCAGTATGTGATGCACAGGATGGCCATGCAGGACGCCAATCACTGATTAACGAATACTTCCAAACCACAGGGACTTTGACAGACATGTGTCAGTGACACACAGGGTCCATGTGGACATGCACACAGGGAATGTTGGGATTTGGGCACTGAACACCGTCATACAGTAAATATATACACAGCAAATCACCAATGTCCAGCCATTATGTTTTTTCTCACAATGGGTGTATTGGATCAAACTGCAAAAATGTGACAACCCACCTAAATCCCCCAGTAAAACCCGCAATCCCCCCCAGTTAACTCCAAACCCCCCAATAAACTCCACCAAATGCTCCCATTCATCCCCAGCCATGTGTCCCACTCCCATCGTCTGCCCACACTACTTGCAGGACTTTTTGCTGTCCAGGGGCAGCATTTCGGTGTAACTTTCACTCCTTCTGGTAGGACACACTGGGCTGGTGGGGACAGAGGAAGCAGGTGTGATGGCTGATGAGGAGTCGGTGGCAGGTTCCACACCTGCTGCAAGGTGTGGCCGCTGCATGTGGACCAGGATGGATGTTAGTACCTGTGTTATTGCCCCCAGATAGTCGCTCATCAGCACTGCCGACGCATTCACTGTGGCTGTGTTGGCTGTAATAGTGGCAGTGGCTATTTCCCGCCTGGTGTCCTCGCCATCTGCTATGTATTGATGCAGGAGCTACAACATGCACTCCTGTCGGGCCTCCACCCTCGGCAGACGTGACTCAAGGGTGTTGGTGGGAGCAGGAGTGGTGGGTGGTGCACTCACAGGGGCCTGCATTTTCAGTGCTGTCCTCCAGGAAGGAGCTCAGGTCCGAATCATGCAGGCAGGGATCAGCACTGCCGTAGGTGGGAGAGGGCTGAGTTTGGGGCGGGGGGGTGGACACGGGGCTTGGGGTGGGTGGACATGTCACTTCCGTGACTCCCTCCTGGTCCACATTCTCCTCCAAGTCATCTTCAGTGGTGGCCAGTGCTTGTAGGGACTCCCCTTCGACTGGTGTGGGTGTGGGCAGCTGAGACTCGACTGTGTCAGGCACACTGGCTGAGGGTGTGGGCAGCTGGGACTCGACTGTTTCAGGCACACTGGCTGTGGGTGCGGGCTGCGTGGCTGCCCCGGTGGTGGTCGTGCCAGTAGCCCTTTTCTTTGGGCGTGACGTGGATGCCCTCGTGGTGGTGTCTTGGCTGGCATCTTCTCCATCGATGCCTTGGGGGTAGAAGAGATGCATGGCATCATTGATGGTGTTACATGCCAGAAGCATACTATGGTGCTTTTCATTATTCATTTAATCATGCATTCATGTCTTACAGGTGTGTCACACAGAGTAGTCTGAGGGGGCATTTTGGCATTTGCTGCATGGCAGGTGGCATGTCGTTGAATTGGGGTTTGTGTGATGTATCACATGGGCATGGTCCATGTGTGTTGGCTTGTGTGTTGGTTATGGAATTGGCACTCAGCATGCATTTCTGTCTGGCAGGGTTTGGCTCGCCATCTGGACTTGGATATGTTCAGAGTCTAGCAAGGCAATGCATGTCCCAACACACACGAACATATCCTTGTGCAGATGGAGGGCCAAACCCTGCCACACTGAAATGCCAATCCCATTACCAACACACAGCCAATACACACGGACCGTGCCCATGTAATACATCACACAAACCCCAACACAACAGCATGCCACCTGCCATGCATCAAATGTCAAAATGCCCCTTCAAACTACCCTGTGTGACACACCTGTAAGATATAAATGCATGATAAATGAAATACTCCACAGCACCATATAATGCATCTAGCATGTAACACCATCACTGATGCCCTGCATCTCTTCTACCCCCCAGGCACCGATGGAGAAGATGGCAGCGAGGATCCAACCGCAAGGGCATCCTTGTCCCGGCCAAAGACAAAGGCCACCAACAACACCACTTCCGGGGCAGCCTCGCAGCCCACACCAACACCCAGGGTGCCTGACACCGTGGACACTGAGCTGGCTACACCAGTGGAAGACTAGGCCATTGACCCACTGAGCAACACTGATACCGCAGTGGAGGAGTATGTGGACCAGGATGGACTGACCCGTTTGCCATGTCCACACTCCCCAGGCCCCGTGTCCACCCCCTAACCCCACACTCAGCCCTCATCCACCTGCAGCAGTGCGTATCCCTTGCTCCAAGATTCTGACCTCAGCAGCCTCCCCGAGGACAGCACTGCCAATGCAGGCCTGGTCACAGCACCCCCGACCACTGCTGCTCCCACCAACAACCTTGAGGCAGGCTAGCGAGGGTGGAGGCCAGACAGGACTCTATGTTGGACCTGCTCAGACAATATGTCGCCGATGGGGAGGACACGAGACGTCAGATAGCCCAGGCCATAGTGGGACCACAGCCGCCATATCCCGGAACACTGCCGCGGTCAATGCCTCGGCATTGTTGATGAGGGACAGTCTCTGGACCATCACGCAGGTCCTCACCTCCATCCTGCTGTACATGCAGCAGCCACAACCCGCACCAGCCGTGCAAATCCCCACGGCTTCCACCCCATCCACCACACCTGCTTCCTCTGCAACCTCCAGCCCTGTGCGTCTAACCCTGAAATGCTGCCCCCGGACATCAAGAAGTCCAGGAAATAGTGTTGGAGAACTATGGGAGTGGCTCAGATGGTGGTGGCGGTGAATGGGAGTATTAGGGGGACATCATTGGGGGTTTTGGGAGTTCACTGGGGGGTTTTGGGAGTTCACTGGGGGTTTTGGGAGTTCACGGGGGTTTGGGAGTTCACTGGGGGTTGGAGGGGTTGCGATTTCTTCAGTTAATATCAATACACGCGTTGTGTTCAAAAACATTCAATGGCTGGACGTTGTTCATTTCGTGTGTATCCCTTTCATTAATGACGGTGTACGGTGCCCAACTCCCCACATTCCCTGTGTGCATGTCCACATGGACACAGTGTACAATGTGTCACTGACACATATCTATCAATGTCTCTGTGGGTCAGAAGTATTCGTCAATCAGTGATTGGCGTACTGCACGGCCATCCTGTGCATCACGTACTGGCAAGGGTGCTGCTTCTCCTCCGTCTTTATCCTCATCATCCTCACCCGGTGCATGTATGTCAATGTCAGGTGGCAGTGGTACATTTCTCCGGACGCACATGTTGTGCAGCATGACACAGGCCATGGTGATCTTTGCCACCTTCTCAGGCACATAAAGGAGTCCTCCACCAGACCTGCTTAGGCAGCGGAACCGCGCCTTCAACAGGCAAAAGGTCTGCTCAATCACAACACGGGTACCGGTATGTACCCTATTGTACTCCTCTTCTTGGCTGTTCTGCGGGTTTCGCACAGGGGTAAGTAGCCACGGCTTCAAGGGATATCCTCCATAATCTGCAAGCGAATACAGATAGGTCTATGAGAGTCACTGTGAGATGCCACCTTCAGGATACACAGTCATGGCCGCAACTATTTGCTGCCGACCTGCACATGTCCCTGTACGTATGCACGAATATTGTTTAGATGCATTCTATACTGCAATATGGTGTGTGGTCTGGGTGGCATTGTACAGATGATGCAGGGTGAATACATGAATGCTGATGTGGATGTACTGTGGTTGTAGGATGATGTTTTGCCTCCCATTTTTGCTGTGCATACTACACTGTGCATGGTCACACTAGCCACATAGGCACAGTTGCAATCAAGTTTAGTAATGCATTGCTTGACATACCCATGGTGGCCAGGTTGCGCGTCTTACATGTTGTCATTGATATACGTAATTGGTCAAATGTGTGCCAGTGATGTGTTATGATGGGGTTGGGAGGTTCAGGTCAGGAGTGTTTAGCTCTGCGTGCATTCTCCACTCACCGTCCATTCCCACCCAGGTGGAGTATGCATCCGCCCCATTCACACTCAGGTGGAGTATGCATCCCCCCCATTCCCACCCAGGTGGAGTATGCATCCCCCCCATTCCCACACAGTTGGAGTATGCATCCGCCCCCATTCCCACCCGGGTGGAGTATGCATCCCCCCTCATTCCCACCCAGGTAGAGTATGCATCCCAACACATCACTACCCCGATGCACTGTCATGGGCCAGTCAGTCAACTCACCAACAGCCAGGCACGTCGTCCAGCATGTCGCCCCATGTGATGGTGTAGCGTGGAGTTATGCAGCATCATGGCATCATGTGTTGATCCGGTAAATCGGGTGCAGCAATGTGTGATGATCTTGCTGGAGTCACATACCATCTGCACATTGATGGAGTGGTATTGCTTGCGATTGTGGTACACCGCCTCTACGGCATGGGGGACTACCAATTCTACATGGGTGCAGTCAAGGGCACCAACACAATTGGGCATGCCTGCCAGTGCATGAAAGCCTACTTTGGTGTCGGCTATCTCCTGGGCGGTCCGTGGTAGGGATATGTGGGTGCTAGCGTGCTTCAGGAGAGCATCCAGCACTTGGTGCAGCATGCGTGAAAATAGTGGTTGTGAAATGCCATGCATCTGCCCCACTGTGTGCTGGTAGGTGCTGTGGCCAGGAAGTGGAGCACAGACACCACCTTTAGTAGCGGGGAGAGGCAGTGCATATTTCAATTAGGCTGGCGATGTCGTTGTCTATCATGTCCACTATGGTGGTGATGGTGTCTCGGTCCAACCGGTACAGGGTGTGGATCTGGTCAGGGGTTAGATTGAATGGACTGGGTCTGATGCGAGGGATTGGTGGCTGCCTACGAGGTACTACTGGCTGCACTGGTGGTAATTGCTGGGCCTGTCTCACCCTCCTTCTTCTCCTGCGTCTCCTCTGTGCTGCCTGTTTTTGGTGCTGTAGTTGTTGTTGTAGTTGCTATTGTTGCTGTAGTTGTAGCAGTATAGGCATGTCCTCCAGCGCCATGATTGCAACAGCTTGTGGTATCATTTTGGTGTTGGAAGGGGTGTGGTGTGTGGGTGTACTCCTTTTATACTGACCCAGGCTCCTTTGACTCCACCTTCGGTGATTGTGTGCACCTGTGGCAGTTGGCTTGCTTGCTGATTGCTGTTTACGGGTGGTCCGCGATGCCTGTATGGCCGTCATCATGCAGGCTCTAATTACCGCCTTCGGGATGCCGGTATTTGCAATCCCACGTGGGTTATGATGGCCTCCTATTATTGGCATCCCGGTACTTACTCCAAGAAGGGGCGCGTGTACGTACGCATGCCAGTATGAGGGGACACGGTACGGGCGGTGGCGGTATTGGCGGGTTGTTGGGTCGTAATGCCCCAGACCCGTTAATGATGCCGGTATTTCCATTCCGCCTTCCTTTTTTCATTACCTCCATTCTCGTAATGAGGCCCATAGAATGAATA
The DNA here is from genome assembly GCF_040938575.1 of Ambystoma mexicanum. Lineage (NCBI taxonomy): Eukaryota > Metazoa > Chordata > Amphibia > Caudata > Ambystomatidae > Ambystoma > Ambystoma mexicanum. The sequence goes on from NC_090922.1 coordinate 890,058,420, forward strand.
TACACAATCTATCCAAAATGTACACAGAATGTAGAGTACGTACAGTATTTAACCTCAGAATGTATGTACAACTTGTATACAAAATGTACAGAGATATGCAGAGTATGTACATTATGCAAGATCAGAATGAATGTACAGCTTCTATACAAAATGTACACAGACAAGTAGAGTATGTACATTGCACATCCTCAGAATAAATGGATAGTGTCTATATTAAATGTGCATGGACACGATGAGTATGTGCATCATACACACTGAAAATGATTGTAAAGCTTCTTTACAAAATGTACACCTACTCACACTCAGCATTTATACAAAGCGTACACTGAGATGGGGAGACTGTGTATTACAAATAAAAAAAAATCATGTAACCATAAAAAAGGTTGGAATTATTTGAAAAAAGACAATTGCATTTGTCACAGAAAAACTTGAAGAAGAACTAGACCTTGATGTCCTTGGTCTTACTGAGACATGGTTCACGGCCAGCTCTGTCACGAGCTTTGACACTCTCCTCCCCAATGGGTACAAGATCCTCTCAGCACCCAGATCCTCCCGGTCCGGTGGGGGGGTAGCACTGATCTTTCCTGAGTGGATTCCTGCCTCTAACATTCCCACTCAGACCTACTCCTCTTTTGAATGCCTTGTCTGTAGGCTTTCTCTCTCGCCTACCAATTCTCTTACTGTGGTTACCATCTACTGGCCTCCTGGTCAAATCACCTCATTTCTCTCTGAGTGGGCAGACCTCTCCTCCTCCCTCCTGGCCTCTACCACTCAACTCCTCCTCCTCAGTGACCTAAATATACATTTAGACTCTCCTTGCTCCTCCTCTGTACTCTTCCGTGACCTCTGCGACTCCCTCTCCCTGTCCATCCTCCCCTCTGGCCCGACTCACTCTGCAGGGCACACACTCGATGTCTTGATCTCCTCTGACCTCCTCTCTCCATCCCTCTGACCACTCCTCTCTCCTGGAGCGATCACTCCCTCCTCTCATCTCATCTCTCCCTCTCTTCCCCCCAAGCCAAGACTACCCCAACAATGCCACCTACCTTCTCGGACATCCGGCCCATGAAGCGTGTGTCAGTTGAGGCTTTTGCCGCCACTTTCTCTCCCCCCCTCCACCTTTGGCTGTCTCACATCCTGATACAGCCCTGTCTCTGCTTTACTCTTAAATTTCTGATACGCTTGATGCTCTTGGCCCTGTCATGAGGATCCATTTGAAGTCCAAAGCCAAGTGCAATTCCTGGTATGACTCTGACCTAGCTACACTTAAACGTAAGTGTAGGGCAGCTGAGAGGAAATGGAGGACTTCCTTTTCATCCTCTGACAAACTGGCCTGTCGCCTGCTACAAAGGCAATACTGACTCTCTGTCCTCACCAAGAAGAGAGTCCACATTCAATCTCATGTCTCTGCGGCATCTAACAACTCGGCCGAACTCTTTAAAATCTGCAAGGAGCTGGCCAACCCTGCTGCTGTCTCTACCCCTCCTGTTGCCTCCCAGGCTCTTTGCAATGCCTTTGCCTCTCACCTCATTTAAAAAACCCAGGACATCCAGTCCACCCTCTCCACCCACACTCCTCCTCTTCCCTCTCCATCTGTGCTTGCTGACCCTCTTTTAGCCACCCTCACACCATCCTTCTCGCCCTTTCCTCTTTACACCCCTGCCGAGGTTGCTAGACAAGTCCGATCTATGAAAGCCTCTTCAAAACAGGTTTATCCCTGTTCCTCTAAAACCATCAAGGACCACATTGACACCCTCGCTCCGGCCCTTGCTGATTTTTGCAACCACTCCTTTGCCTCTGGCTCCTACCCCTTCCCTCTGAAGCCCTCCTTTGTGCATCCTCTTCTCAAGAAACCCACAGCTGATCCTTCTTGTCCAGCTAACTATCGCCCAATTTCCATTACTCCCTTTCTTGGCAAACTCCTGGAAAAGTTGGCCATCTCTCAGCTTAACTTTCATTCCAATTCTGTTGGCTGTGTCCATGACCACCAGTCTGGCTTCAGAGCTTCCAGAAGCACGGAAACTGCTCTCCTAAACATCCGTGAAGATCTGATCACCAACCTTGACTCCAACATTCCCTCTGTCCTTATCCTCCTCGATCTCTCTTCTGCCTTCGACACGGTCAACCATACCATCCTGCTCAACCGTCTCCGTGAAGACCTGGGTATCACTGATCAGGCTCTGGCCTGGCTGACCTCTTTCCTCTCAGATCGACCCTCCCAGGTCCAACTTGGGTCCTTCCTTTCATCTATCTTCCTCTCTAACGGTGGTGTTCCCCAGGGGTCTAACCTCTCGCCCTGGCTTTTCAACCAATACCTGGCAACTCTCGCCCACTGCATTGCCATTTTCTGCTCAAATTTCCAGTGCTACGCTGACGACACTCAACTCATTTTCAGGCTGCCCTCTGCCACCTCCTCTCCCTCTCTCATCTCTGATTGCCTAACTGGCATTCAAGATTGGTGTGCCACCAATGATCTTTGTCTGAATGCCAGCAAGACAGAGATCCTCCTCATCGGCACACCTTCACAATCCTTTCCTCTCACTCACTGGCCGGCATCCCTTGGCCCTCCTCCTACCCCCACCTGCGAAGCTAAGAACCTCGAGGTCATCTTTGACTCCACCCTTTCCTTCTCCGCCCACATCTCTGAGGTCTCTAAAAAGTCAAATTTTCGACTGAACCTCCTCAGAGGTACTCTGCCTTTCCTCTCCTTCCCACAGAAGCTCATGGTATCTCAAGCTCTGGTTCTCTCTAGCTTGGACTATTGTAACAACCTCTTTCTAAATCTACCTGCCTCTACTCTCGGCCCTCTGCAACTAATCCAGAACAGGACTGCAAGACTTGTCCTTGGCCTCAAGCCCTGGGATCGTATCTCTCAGGCTCTGAAATTTCTCCACTGGCTCCCAGTGGATGCAAGGATTAAATTCAAAACCCTCTGCATTGTCCACAAGGCTTTCTGGGGCCTGGGTCCAAAATACCTTCAGCTATCCCTCCGCAAATACCTCTCCTCTCGAGCTCTTTGCTCCTCTACCTCCAACTCACTCAGGATCAGTCGTTTTTCTAAGAAACAAGCTCGGGGTAGTTATCTGTCTTCAGCTGGGGCCTCCCTCTGGAACATCCTCCCTGCCACTCTAAAACTTGAGGAGAACCATCTCCGGTTCCAGAAGCACCTCAAGACCTTCCTCTTTTCTTCTGCCTTCGCTCCCCCTCTCCCCTGCTGATCTGTTCTCTCTTGGCACCGTGCACCTGGCCACCCTCTGTCTTTTGGGCCCAGGTACCTGCTCATCCTGCCACCCTTCCACATTGCCTCCGGGCCACCCCTTGCACTGGGGTCTGCATCTGTACCCATACAGCCCCCCCTTTTCTTCCTGCACTTATCAGACCTACCCTGTCTGCTGCCTTAAACCTAGCACTTGTAAATTGCTGGCTGCATTACCACTGTTTTTTGCCTTTATTATTTATTTATTATTTATCTGTCTCTCCTCTGCTTCGCACTTTCCACCTCTCCCCCTTCCATGCACTTTTCCCCTCCCCCCTCTCCCATGCACTTGCGCGTTCTCAATGTCACTGGGCCTAGTAAGATCGCTGTTTTGTTCTCCCCTGTTCCCCTCTCTTGCCTTTTCGCGCTCTGAAACACTTGTGTACGAGCGTGATAGAAATAAAATATCAATCAATCAATCAATCAATCAATCAATCAATCAATCACAAGTTACTCGGGCATCAGAGGTCCCCTTGAAATGACTTTGCCTCTTATTACACCATATGTTACTATCTGGTACTACTGTTACATGTTATGATGGTGATACAAAATTAATGTTTGCTAGTTTCTAACCATGTTTTGAAATATTCAGCAGGTACAATTATTGACATTGTCCATACAAAACATTGCAATGCTTTCATGATCACACCCAGTACAGTTTACTGGCTCACAGCCTAGTTAGTTGTAGGGTATTTTGTGGAGATTTGGGGCCTGACGGTATTTTATTACCGCCGAAAAATAACTTAGCAATAATCACTCTTTGTATTCAGATTTGGCCATGTGCAACAATAATACAATGGACATGCATTATTTCAGCACCCAGACCTGCATATTTGGTATACGTGGTTGGTGGTATTTTGGTGAGCATAATTCCCTTGTTTTATTTGTGGCCCCAATGTCCAGAATCCCTTATCTTCGCTTAGATTTTTCGTGTGATCACTAGAGAGACCTCAGACCTGCATTCTAGAGATACCACATTTTCCAGTGATAGTGTTGGTGCGCCACCATGGGCAAACTCACTGACTTATTTACGACAGAGAGCTATATGTGGTAGTCTTGTGGTAATTTCCACTACCTTATATACGGTAGGGAGCTATGTTCAGAGAGTCTCTCTTCCCGTTGGCTCATGTACCTCCAACAAGTTATACTACAGTCACTCACAATTATTCATACTGATTCTGACATACACACATCTGTCTTAAAATGACCATTGCACTGTTTAAAAATCTCCCCACATCATTGGCATTGTAATGGTAAATAGAAAATAAACCACCCGTCTGTTTTCAAATATTTTCTGTATTATAAAAGTTGCACTTAGACATGATCTCATTCTTTACAGAAATAAATAAAATGGTACAGTAAAAGCATTTTCTATGACACACTGCAATTATAGTGGCGGAGAACAGAACTTAAATTGCAACATTAGCACTTGATTAAGACACACACGGGACTTTCATTTTTCTACACTGACTGCATATTTCCGTGCACACACACAGCTCTCCCAGTTAGGTAATTACCTTATCTGTTCAGAGGCTTCTCTCTGTGAATGTGGCTCTCTTGGATTAACTCCAGCAAAAAGGAACGCTTGCCTTCTCAAGCCGGGGTCATTGCCTGGAATTCTCAGCTTTTTCAGATAGGAATGCCTCTGCCAGTGGAAAGGTTTTTCTTTCAGCTTTCCCCAGTCTCGACTGCAGCAGGACACCGGAATTTGCATTCAGTCAGGACCCCACAGCCAGGTCTTCTCCCCAGTAGTGCAGAAAGATGTCCCCCTGTCTTTTTCCCTGCTACTGCCCACTAAAACTTTCCTCTCAGCCCTCTTTATGACGTGTCCCAATGAAATTCATCATCTCTCATCCTCCTACTCTTCAACAATAGCTTCGCTTATACATTTGCAATTGTTGCAAATCTGACTTCCTCCTTCCTGCAGTTACTGTGCACAACAACACGGATAATCAGGCAGAGAAGAGAAAAAAAAAAATCTGCACACTCATTTAAATGGTTTTCAGAGTATGCCTAATTCTGCAGTAGAGAACACATTTTATTAGTGGGTTATATTAAAATAAGGTTTTATTAGTCAGGTTAATGGTTAATAGGTTAGCTGTTAATTTTCAAATGTGTCTCTAGCAATATAGGCATTTCAGGTGAAAAATAGTGTGCATTTTTAAATGAACACGTGTGCTTTTAACTGTAAAAATAGATTTGCATCTTATATGTTAAAATCGTTTTTTACTGAATAGTCTGTCTTTCCTTGTTAATCCGCTAACCCATATAGCAATGCACCGCACCCTTGTGGTGGTGGTGCTGCAAAAAAATTGTGCTACTTGTGCAGTATTGCTGTACTGTGTACTGTAACACGCCAAATATCCTTACATATACCCTCCTTTTGTTTTTAGAACTTGGCTATAATCCAAGCCAATTCCTAAAAACAACTTGTTCTATTTTTTTTTTTTACAATATAGCAATCCAACAAAATGAATATTCATGTGCATCAATGAAAATTTGCAATCAACATTTCATCTGAGTCCATCAGTTCATAAAATGTTCCACATTTACCTTCTCAGTGGAAGTGGCATTACTTTAAGTTTAAATTTTCCAAGTCAATTAAAAACAATGAAATAAAACAACTAACTAAAACAAATAAGTAATATAACAAGTTAAAATAAATAATTAAAATAATAAATACGTGGAACTTCATATGCCGGAACTTTTGCTTTATCTCTTTTGGTATGTCCCGACCAGCGATGTTATTCGGTTCATTCGAGTACTCTTTCATCTTGGCAATCTTGAATCCACAGTAGTCATCTCTTTTGGCATTCCGGTTATTTTGTCTTCACCTCCACCTGGAGGCAGGCATCTTTTGGTCTTCATCCAGGGGACTCCAGGACTCCATCGTCTCCCCTGGCCTCTGATCCCGGAACCTCCGACCAAATAATGTTAATTGTCTAAATCAAAATAGAAAATAAACAGATTAAGTACATAGCACAATACTAACTTCATCCTTTTGCCAAAAATAAAACATGCTTGGTAAAAATACTTCGTTTTTTTTTTTTTTTTTTTTCTGAAATTAAACACAAGTTAAAAGAAAACAAACACATATAAAACAGCATTCAATATTTAATACACTTTCTCTCTGCACACCAACCACGAGCTTCCGTTATATGTGCATTTATTTATTTATTTATTTATTTATTTATTTATTTATATTATATATTTTCACATATATTACATTGTTTATGTGCCATCATAACAATCAACTTTTTTTTAACTTCTTTGTCACTGCCTCCTGATCACACCCATTTATTTTCTCAAGGGACTCTATCCGTTTCCACATGCTCAAGCTGCCTGATCTCATGTCTGGGATGGCATGGTTTGATTTGATTTACATGGACAAACTGCTCTATTGCTGTTTCACCTTCATTTTTCAAAATTTTATACACTACAGGAGAGACTTTATCTATAATTCGAAATGGCCCCTGCCAGGCTGCCAGAAATTTAGAATTTTTCTGTTTACTTTTTCCAAAATGAAACTTGTACACCTGATCCCCTACATTGTATTCCTTTACTGATGTCTTTTTGTCATAATATGACTTAGCACTGTCAGCAGCTCTTTCCAGATTTCTCTGCACAAAAGCAAATGCATGTTGCAAATGCCTCCTCAGTTCATCAATATATTCATGAACTGTGGATGCACTCACTAGAGTTTGCTCATGTGTTCTGTATAGTAGGTGTTGTGGTAACACCATTTTCCTACCTGTTAAGACCTCATGGGGGCTAACACCTGTTGCTTTGGCAGGAGTCGACCTGATTGCCATCAAAACCAATGGTAAACGCAAATCCCAGCTGGAATCTGCTTCTGCCACAAATTTCTTTAAAATATCCACAACAGACCTATTGCTTCTTTCAACTGTACCTGAAGACGCCGCCCGATATGCGATATGTAGTTTCCTTTTCACACCTAGTATTTGCCATACCTTACTCATTAGAGTACTTGTGAAATGACTTCCTCTGTCTGACTCAATTCTTTGTGGCACCCCAAACCTTGAGAACACATGGTTCACCAGCAATGTGGCTGCTGTTTGCGCACTACAATCTGGTGCGGGAATGCACTCAATCCACTTTGACATCAAACATACCACACTCAAAATATAGCGGCGTCCCCTACTCGACCTTTTTAAAGGACCTACATAGTCTATTTGCAAATCTGACCATGGGAGAGTTAGGCCTCTTTTCATCAATGGTGCTCTATGCATTGGTGAAGCAGGTTTAAATTGGGCGCATACTAGACATCCTCTAGTATATAATTCCACATCTTGGGACATATGTGGCCAGTAAGCATAATCTTTTAGTATTTCTAATGTCTTTTGTGAACCTCTATGGCCTGCAGTTATGGCATCATGTGCATGGTGTAGCATTAGTCCTCTGAATGAAAGGGGTACTACCCACTGTATTTGCCCTGTTATGGACTCTCTAATCATAAGCCCATCCTGTAATCTAATTCGTGTTTTGTTCTTTAATAACACCCTCAACTCTTCTTTTCCCATACAATCATTTTCTGTTAAAGGATTTTGTTCAGGATCTATCAAATGATTATAATAGATTCCCAAAAATTGATCATACTTTTGTGCCTCAATCAAATCTTGGTCTGGCGTGTCATGACTCCACTGCACCACCGGTTGATCTACCTCCTTTGGTGCTTTAGAACGTGTGACTGCATCAATTTGTATTTCACCCATTAAATAATCAATAGGTAGCAATTCTCCCATCACAGCCCCAATCTTAGCCAGATGGTCTGCCTTATCATTTCCCTCCTTATCCTCTCCTGGTGTTTTTAAATGCCCACGAATTTTTCTCCAGTATATTGTTAAATTATTTTCTGACACCAATTTGTCTATGGCTTGTATCATTTTTCCATGTTTAAGTGGCTTTTTGTTGTATGTAACCATGCCTCTTGCTTTCCAACCAGGCAAATACTCCACAAAGCTATTCCGTGCATAGTCAGAATCAGTCACCAGGACAATTTCACTGAACTTTTTATCAACTGCAGTAGCAATTGCTTTATAGATGGCTGCCAATTCCGCCACCTGACTGCTCCTATCTCCAATCCTCATCCCTATACTAGGAACGCCTTCACATTTCAACCAGACATTTCCTATTCCTGCCACTAATTGTTTATTACTGTCATTTTCAATGTGAAAAGCACAACCATCCACATATACAGTTGGCAAATCCTTGCATGTTTTTTCATCAAAAGCTTTGTGTGGTGATTGTTCAAATTCCTGTAAACTAGCTTCCACATCCATTTCATTTGTTATTTGTTCAGCTGCACAGTCATGTAAGTCAGCTAACCCTTGAGCAATTGGGCTCTTTTTATTTTGTCCATATCTTACTTCTACGGGAAAACCTTGTAATGCCAGTGTCCATGAAGTGATTCTGGATTGCGCTAGATTGCCTGATCTAATTCTTTTACTCTCTAAAAATTGCAAAGGTTGATGATTTGTTTCAATAATCACCTTTTCTCCCTGAACAATGGGGCGGAAATGTTGTAGCGCCCACACAGTGGTTAATAGGGCCTTTTCGCATTCATTAAATTTCATTTCAACTTGGGAAAATGCCTTACTTGCATATGCAATGGTTTTGTGATTCAAATCGTGTTTTTGTGATAACACTGCTGACATACAATGTTCAGAAAAGCCTATTTCTATAAAGAAATCCCTGTCCTTTATGGGGTATGCTAAACATGGTGCCTTTACAAGACATTCCTTCAATCTAGCCACTGCATCAGACTGCTCTCTTTCCCATCTCCAGGGAGTATTTAGTTTAAGCAGTTTAGTCAATGGTTGAGTGATTTCTGCATAATTCTCAATGAACTTTCTGTTATAGCCTGTCATCCCTAATAAACTTTTTACTCCTTTCACATTTTTAGGATCTTTTAATCTTTGTATGGCCTCTATTTTCTTCCTTTGTGGATTTAGCCCATGTTCAGTCACTTCATGCCCTAGAAAGTTCACTTTTTTCTTGCACCATTGTGCTTTTTGCAAAGATACTTTGGCGCCTGCTTTCTGCAATTGGCCAAGCACATGTCTTATTTCATCAAAATGGCTTTTAAGGTTTTCATTTTTTATCAAGACATCATCCACATAAACTATTGTTCCTCTTTCCGCTGCATCTGGCATGGCCTTTCTCAAAAATATGCCAAATTCACTCCCACTATTGATGTACCCGAACGGAGCTCTAAGCCAGGCATATTGAGTCCTGTCAAATGTAAAGGAAAATAGGTGTTGTATCTCCTCTGCCAATGGCACACACCAATATCCAGATGTGAGATCTAACGTGGTAAATACATTTGAACCATGTATCTGAGCTAGGCCCTGATCAATGAATGGTAGTGGCCATCTAGATACTGGTACTCTTTTATTTAACTCTCTTAAGTCTGCACACAGCCGCCATTGACCATTTGGCTTTAACACACCTAAAATAGGCGTATTGGATGTGCTATGAATGGGCCTAATTATTCCCCGTGATTCCAAATTTTTAATAATCTCTGCCAATGATTCTAAACATGCCAGCGGTAGTCTATACTGGCGTACAAACACTGGATTTCTGCTACAACCTTCTGGTAGTGTGGCCACATGTAAATCAGTTAAACCACAATCATAAGCATCTTTTGCAAATACATCCTTAAACTCCATAAATATTTCCCTCAGATTGCGTCGATCCTCATCGCTGTCACATGCATCCGCTAAGGAGATCTGCTCTTCTACCATTCTGGAAAATTCTGGAAACTCTTCTGGTAAAGGAATCTCAGCGCTTTCCTCTAACTGTGTGGCTGTGTCTTTTTGTAGAGCTGCCACTTTCAAATATTTTGGCAGATCAGCTTCCACTTCAATGGGCTGATTTCCTGTTTCATTTTCATTTAAATTAAATATTATGCAATCCTCTTGATGGCAGCACACTGTCTCATTTGAATCATAAGGATACACAGAATGAATTTTAAATATTCCTTTGGGCTGAGAGTCCAGGTGTTCTGGCAACTCGCCCTTGGCATCTACATATTTTTCAGGAATATTCCCAATCACCATGTTATTTAAATCTGCCGTATAATGTGATTTTTGTATGGCCATTCCTAATGGGGAGTTTTCCTCTAAATGAATATCCTGACAACCTTTATTATTTACCATGATTTTTACAGATCCCTCACCAATGTCTACCAATGGAATGTATTCATAATCCAGGCCTTGCTGTTTTATGGATTCATTCAGGCATACAAATGCATCAGAGCCTTTCATCTGCTGTCCATTTTTGCATTTCAGTGTTATTGCAAACTGTTTTGTAAATGCAGGAACAATAGTATTTTTCCTCATCTGTAATTCGACTGCATAAGGAACTAGTTGTGCACAATGATAAGCCCTTCTTTTGTCTTCAAATTCAGGCGCCGGCCCACCTAGGCGTGACCATATTTTTTGATTAAGGAAATCTAACACCATACACATTCTGTGCATGATGTCATTGCCCATGTAAAATTCATTTTGTGCTCCACTCACTATCCATACATTATGGTAAATTGTTTTCTGCCCAATGCTAATTTTAAGCATGCATCTGCCTGTAATTCGGTTTTCAAAGTCTGGACTGTCCAACCCAGAAACATATTGGTTTTTAATCCTAAATTTCGGGATTTCTTCCCTCTCCATAATTTTTTGCAACAATTTCTCATTAATGAAACTCCTTTCATGTTCAAGCGCTAAAGTGGCTTTTATTGTTTTAAGATAATCATTTATACCAACGTGAACCCATGGTTGCTCATCTTCCATGTGTATCTCTGCCAGAGTGGTAATGTGTTTTTCTGAATCTGTTTTAGGAACAATATTCTGTTTGCATGTATTCTCTTTTAAGTAAAAACGTAATGTGTGCTCATCTATAGCAGTCTGCCAATCTTTCCTTGGGTCCAAGTATATTTGTACAGGTAGTTTTTCATTGTCGCTCTGATCTTTGTCTTGACACATTAATATAACAGTGACACTAGGTATGCAGCTATTCTGGAGATATACCTCCACAGCATCATTTGTTTTGGCAACGGTGTGACATTCTTTTATATTGCTGTTTTGTGATTTTAGTTTCTTAGGCCTCAATGGTTTTTTGGTTAAGGACCACAGCACTCCATTCACCCCATCTATGAGAGGAGACAATCTTTTCAGGCAATCTGTCCCCATCAGAAATGGAATTTCACAAATAGATGTGATCAATACCTCTTGTTTCATTCTGTGCTTTCCTATTTTTATGTCAACCTCAGTTACACCTATGATGGGCACCTCCTCCCCATTAAAGTTATGCACTGGGCCTTGATTTGCCTTCACTGTGATCTGACTCTGTGGAGGCCTCCCTTCATTGATACTCTTTACCAGCTCCTTGGACATAATTGTGGCCTGTGCGCCAGTGTCAATCATAGCGAAGGTGTGGCATTTTTCTTCTACAGTGATGGGTGCATAATATCTGTCCTCAACTTCCTCTAATACACATAAGAAATGTGAATTCTTACTGATTTCAGGGCTCACCTTTCTCAGGTCTTTTTCACTTTTGGCTAAGCACATTGGTAAATGAAAAGACATTTTTCCCTCCTTTTTACCCATTTCTGTGCGAGATATTTTATTCATTTCTCCATGTTCAGAGGTTTTTTGGAGTGTGGCCACCGTTCGCCCATCCATCTGGGTAACATCAGAGACCACATTACAACCTTCCAACTGAACATGTGTAACAACATCATTCAGCAATTTGTCATTTTTTAATTCTGTGCATTTGTGATCATTTAGTGTAATACCAGCCCTTTCAGCCTCTTCAAAAATATGTGGCTCAAAGAATTTTTCAGGTGATTGACTTGTACCCTCCTTGTGAGTATTTCCTTTTTCTGTCTGTGTTTGGTCATTGTTTTGCTTGCCCAGGGAAGGAGCTATGGCATCCCCACTTACTCCCTGTTCACTGGTATTCCCCATGCATGAGTCATTTTTCTTAAATCTGTCCCTTTGTTCTTTTGGAATTCCTAATGTTTCTTTTTCATTTGTGCAAATCTTTACTGTTTTATTTAGCTCTAAGTTAAACCGTACCTCTTTTTTAGAAGTATTTGCACTTTCTATCACAATTTCATTTACTGGTACTTTCATTTTTAATCCATTAGACATCTCAGAGTCGTTATGCAAAATTATATCAGAGCAATCTGTCATTTTGGCACTGCAGTTATCATGAGTACTTAGTCACTTTTCGGAAGCCCCCCGGTCATTGCTATGGCCATCAGCCCCCTCTTTGGAAGGTTGTTTTTGCGCTGTATAGAGCTTTCCTATTTGCTCAGCTAACATTTTCACTTGGGCCTCAAGGCACTGGAACCTTTCCATCTCTCTAGGATCCTCTTTCTGTGGCCTAGGTCGATATTGGTTGTTTTCCCCCTGATTGGATCTATTCTGATACCTCTCAGGTGATTGATACCGGTTGGGATGGTTTCTGAACTCTTGATTCATTTGTGGAGGGGAGCGGGTTGCACCCATCCTTTGATTATAGTCCCCTGGTGGGGAATCATTGTACTGGCGTGGACTGTAGTTCACGTTTTGCCTCATGTCCTGTCTCTCAGATTGTGGGTACTGGCCCCTATATTGATTTCCATTATCAGTAAATCGATCCACATATCGGGGCCTATCCTGATTACCATATATCATGGTGCTGGGATCAAATCTGCTCTGTGTCCCCAATGACTGGTAGGGACCATCATTTCTTTGATCTTGATTTTGTCTCTGGTTATTGTTCATACCTGCCATATCAGACCGGTATCTTACCCGGGGTCTATCTCCTAAATATCTAGGGCTGATGTAGCTCTCTCTATTACTAGGATCATGTGATTGGAACATTGGTACAGGAAATGGCGATCTTTGTTGATTACCCCTTTGTTCAGGTGTCACATTATTTTTACCTTGGCTTTGAGCAGACTCAAGGGACATTTTGGCTGACCTGATTTCCATTACTGTGGCTGAGGGTTCTTTAGATTTAGGCCTAGTATCTTTCATTTTATCACTTTCTCTACCCTGACAATAGAGTACCTCATATAGCTTGGTGCTTTGATGTACAATCCATTCAAGGGACTTGTCACGGTCAAATTCACGGACCAATTGGGATATGATGTCTTTCTGTAGCCCATAAAAGTATGCGGTTTTAAACTCATTGGAATTTGAGTCAAAAGATACATCAAAGCGAGAGAATGCTCTTTTTAAGTCTTGTAAAAATTGGCGAGGTGATGTATTAGGTCCAGCAGTAATAGTGTACGCGACTTTCTTTGCCTCCTGCAATGACTGAAAAGGAGAAAAATGACGCCTAATTTCTTTTTCAAACTCCAGCCATGTCATATTTTGCTGTTCATTTAATCCCCTTATGATGCTGGCCGTCGGGGCATCTAAAGTTAAATGAAAATATTGTCTGTACTGTTCCTTAGGTATCTGGAGTGCTTTAAAAATGTCATGCACCGCTTCTAAGTGATCCTCAATGCAGCATTCACCTCCCTTTTTAAATGGTTTGATCAGGGCTTTAATGGATTTCATTATTTTTATGGGGCTACTTGTTGCAATGCATGGAATTGCACTATTTTGTGAGTCAATCCTGTTTTCAGGTGTATGAGATTGGTGACTGCCCCCAATGGGAGTATCAAATCCCCCAAGGGCGCTGCAACCAAGTTCAGTCACCGGCCCTGTCACTGGGGCACTAGCTCTTTGGGCAGAGCTAGAATTCACCTCCACTCCATTGAATGTGGTACCCTGCCGCCTCTCCTGGGACCTGGGAATGCACATTTGCTGTTCTAAGTCCCTACACTTTTTAAGGAGTCTGTTGGCTTCATCATGCAAATAATTATTTTCATCACTCATTTTATTAATTGCCTCCTGCATATCGCACATTTGCATTTGGCATTCATTGAACTCTTTATTTCTCTTGTCTCTTTCTTGGATCATTTTAATCATTTCTTGTTCTGCACTCTGGAGATCACCTTCTTTTTCGCAATGTTCTTTTTGTAAAATCTGCATTTCTGAAACAACCTCATCTTTATCCTGCCTAATGTGATCCACTAAGGCTTTTAAGTGTGTCAATTCTTGCTCACTATCTTCAAATTGTTTCTTGCTTTTGGATAACTGAGTATCAAAGTCTCTGCATTTTAATTGCATGTCTTTTTGGCATACATCCAATTCTGCTCTCAACATTTCCTGATTTTTACTTGCCCCATCTAATTCTGTCTTTAACCTGTTAATTAGCTGAGTATCATTCTCTTGCATTCGCAGTGACTTGTTTAAAATAAACCATATTTTGCCGCATAGCCGTATTAAACAGTCTTTCTCTGCACTTTTATCGGCTGCATTCAATAATCTTGTAAGGCAGACCTGAATTATGCTGCCTTCTGCAAAAATATTGTCTAGTTTTTCTTTCTGCACCTCACCCTGAATGCGGTTACTCCATTCTAAGGTACTGTTCGAAGACCAATTCCCATGTGCAAATAACTTTGCCTCTAAATATTGCACTAGATCTGAGATTGTGGTTTCCCTTTGTGACATTCTGAAATTCGTTTTTAGTGGCACACTGCTATTATAAAATGGGTTCCCTTTAATGTGCAAATGGCAGTGTGAGACACGCTTGCCACGCCCAGTAGGTACTCTATGATCACTTTCCCGGCCTGCAACGCACCATAAATATGTAGGGTATTTTGTGGAGATTTGGGGCCTGACGGTATTTTATTACCGCCGAAAAATAACTTAGCAATAATCACTCTTTGTATTCAGATTTGGCCATGTGCAACAATAATACAATGGACATGCATTATTTCAGCACCCAGACCTGCATATTTGGTATACGTGGTTGGTGGTATTTTGGTGAGCATAATTCCCTTGTTTTATTTGTGGCCCCAATGTCCAGAATCCCTTATCTTCGCTTAGATTTTTCGTGTGATCACTAGAGAGACCTCAGACCTGCATTCTAGAGATACCACATTTTCCAGTGATAGTGTTGGTGCGCCACCATGGGCAAACTCACTGACTTATTTACGACAGAGAGCTATATGTGGTAGTCTTGTGGTAATTTCCACTACCTTATATACGGTAGGGGGCTATGTTCAGAGAGTCTCTCTTCCCGTTGGCTCATGTACCTCCAACAAGTTATACTACAGTCACTCACAATTATTCATACTGATTCTGACATACACACATCTGTCTTAAAATGACCATTGCACTGTTTAAAAATCTCCCCACATCATTGGCATTGTAATGGTAAATAGAAAATAAACCACCCGTCTGTTTTCAAATATTTTCTGTATTATAAAAGTTGCACTTAGACATGATCTCATTCTTTACAGAAATAAATAAAATGGTACAGTAAAAGCATTTTCTATGACACACTGCAATTATAGTGGCGGAGAACAGAACTTAAATTGCAACATTAGCACTTGATTAAGACACACACGGGACTTTCATTTTTCTACACTGACTGCATATTTCCGTGCACACACACAGCTCCCCCAGTTAGGTAATTACCTTATCTGTTCAGAGGCTTCTCTCTGTGAATGTGGCTCTCTTGGATTAACTCCAGCAAAAAGGAACGCTTGCCTTCTCAAGCCGGGGTCATTGCCTGGAATTCTCAGCTTTTTCAGATAGGAATGCCTCTGCCAGTGGAAAGGTTTTTCTTTCAGCTTTCCCCAGTCTCGACTGCAGCAGGACACCGGAATTTGCATTCAGTCAGGACCCCACAGCCAGGTCTTCTCCCCAGTAGTGCAGAAAGATGTCCCCCTGTCTTTTTCCCTGCTACTGCCCACTAAAACTTTCCTCTCAGCCCTCTTTATGACGTGTCCCAATGAAATTCATCATCTCTCATCCTCCTACTCTTCAACAATAGCTTCGCTTATACATTTGCAATTGTTGCAAATCTGACTTCCTCCTTCCTGCAGTTACTGTGCACAACAACACGGATAATCAGGCAGAGAAGAGAAAAAAAAAAATCTGCACACTCATTTAAATGGTTTTCAGAGTATGCCTAATTCTGCAGTAGAGAACACATTTTATTAGTGGGTTATATTAAAATAAGGTTTTATTAGTCAGGTTAATGGTTAATAGGTTAGCTGTTAATTTTCAAATGTGTCTCTAGCAATATAGGCATTTCAGGTGAAAAATAGTGTGCATTTTTAAATGAACACGTGTGCTTTTAACTGTAAAAATAGATTTGCATCTTATATGTTAAAATCGTTTTTTACTGAATAGTCTGTCTTTCCTTGTTAATCCGCTAACCCATATAGCAATGCACCGCACCCTTGTGGTGGTGGTGCTGCAAAAAAATTGTGCTACTTGTGCAGTATTGCTGTACTGTGTACTGTAACACGCCAAATATCCTTTACCACGTTAGATCTCACATCTGGATATTGGTGTGTGCCATTGGCAGAGGAGATACAACACCTATTTTCCTTTACATTTGACAGGACTCAATATGCCTGGCTTAGAGCTCCGTTCGGGTACATCAATAGTGGGAGTGAATTTGGCATATTTTTGAGAAAGGCCATGCCAGATGCAGCGGAAAGAGGAACAATAGTTTATGTGGATGATGTCTTGATAAAAAATGAAAACCTTAAAAGCCATTTTGATGAAATAAGACATGTGCTTGGCCAATTGCAGAAAGCAGGCGCCAAAGTATCTTTGCAAAAAGCACAATGGTGCAAGAAAAAAGTGAACTTTCTAGGGCATGAAGTGACTGAACATGGGCTAAATCCACAAAGGAAGAAAATAGAGGCCATACAAAGATTAAAAGATCCTAAAAATGTGAAAGGAGTAAAAAGTTTATTAGGGATGACAGGCTATAACAGAAAGTTCATTGAGAATTATGCAGAAATCACTCAACCATTGACTAAACTGCTTAAACTAAATACTCCCTGGAGATGGGAAAGAGAGCAGTCTGATGCAGTGGCTAGATTGAAGGAATGTCTTGTAAAGGCACCATGTTTAGCATACCCCATAAAGGACAGGGATTTCTTTATAGAAATAGGCTTTTCTGAACATTGTATGTCAGCAGTGTTATCACAAAAACACGATTTGAATCACAAAACCATTGCATATGCAAGTAAGGCATTTTCCCAAGTTGAAATGAAATTTAATGAATGTGAGAAGGCCCTATTAACCACTGTGTGGGCGCTACAACATTTTCGCCCCATTGTTCAGGGAGAAAAGGTGATTATTGAAACAAATCATCAACCTTTGCAATTTTTAGAGAGTAAAAGAATTAGATCAGGCAATCTAGCGCAATCCAGAATCACTTCATGGACGCTGGCATTACAAGGTTTTCCCGTAGAAGTAAGATATGGACAAAATAAAAAGAGCCCAATTGCTCAAGGGTTAGCTGACTTACATGACTGCGCAGCTGAACAAATAACAAATGAAATGGATGTGGAAGCTAGTTTACAGGAATTTGAACAATCACCACACAAAGCTTTTGATGAAAAAACATGCAAGGATTTGCCAACTGTATATGTGGATGGTTGTGCTTTTCACATTGAAAATGACAGTAATAAACAATTAGTGGCAGGAATAGGAAATGTCTGGTTGAAATGTGAAGGCGTTCCTAGTATAGGGATGAGGATTGGAGATAGGAGCAGTCAGGTGGCGGAATTGGCAGCCATCTATAAAGCAATTGCTACTGCAGTTGATAAAAAGTTCAGTGAAATTGTCCTGGTGACTGATTCTGACTATGCACGGAATAGCTTTGTGGAGTATTTGCCTGGTTGGAAAGCAAGAGGCATGGTTACATACAACAAAAAGCCACTTAAACATGGAAAAATGATACAAGCCATAGACAAATTGGTGTCAGAAAATAATTTAACAATATACTGGAGAAAAATTCGTGGGCATTTAAAAACACCAGGAGAGGATAAGGAGGGAAATGATAAGGCAGACCATCTGGCTAAGATTGGGGCTGTGATGGGAGAATTGCTACCTATTGATTATGTAATGGGTGAAATACAAATTGATGCAGTCACACGTTCTAAAGCACCAAAGGAGGTAGATCAACCGGTGGTGCAGTGGAGTCATGACACGCCAGACCAAGATTTGATTGAGGCACAAAAGAATGATCAAATTTTGGGAATCTATTATAATCATTTGATAGATCCTGAACAAAATCCTTTAACAGAAAATGATTGTATGGGAAAAGAAGAGTTGAGGGTGTTATTAAAGAACAAAACACGAATTAGATTACAGGATGGGCTCATGATTAGAGAGTCCATAACAGGGCAAATACAGTGGGTAGTACCCCTTTCATTCAGAGGACTAATGCTACACCATGCACATGATGCCATAACTGCAGGCCATAGAGGTTCACAAAAGACATTAGAAATACTAAAAGATTATGCTTACTGGCCACATATGTCCCAAGATGTGGAATTATATACTAGAGGATGTCTAGTATGCGCCCAATTTAAACCTGCTTCACCAATGCATAGAGCACCATTGATGAAAAGAGGCCTAACTCTCCCATGGTCAGATTTGCAAATAGACTATGTAGGTCCTTTAAAAAGGTCGAGCAGGGGACACCGCTATATTTTGAGTGTGGTATGTTTGATGTCAAAGTGGATTGAGTGCATTCCCGCACCAGATTGTAGTGCGCAAACAGCAGCCACATTGCTGGTGAACCATGTGTTCTCAAGGTTTGGGTTGCCACAAAGAATTGAGTCAGACAGAGGAAGTCATTTCACAAGTACTCTAATGAGTAAGGTATGGCAAATACTAGGTGTGAAAAGGAAACTACATATCGCATATCGGGCGGCGTCTTCAGGTACAGTTGAAAGAAGCAATAGGTCTGTTGTGGATATTTTAAAGAAATTTGTGGCAGAAGCAGGTTCCAGCTGGGATTTGCGTTTACCATTGGTTTTGATGGCAATCAGGTCGACTCCTGCCAAAGCAACAGGTGTTAGCCCCCATGAGGTCTTAACAGGTAGGAAAATGGTGTTACCACAACACCTACTATACAGAACACATGAGCAAACTCTAGTGAGTGCATCCACAGTTCATGAATATATTGATGAACTGAGGAGGCATTTGCAACATGCATTTGCTTTTGTGCAGAGAAATCTGGAAAGAGCTGCTGACAGTGCTAAGTCATATTATGACAAAAAGACATCAGTAAAGGAATACAATGTAGGGGATCAGGTGTACAAGTTTCATTTTGGAAAAAGTAAACAGAAAAATTCTAAATTTCTGGCAGCCTGGCAGGGGCCATTTCGAATTATAGATAAAGTCTCTCCTGTAGTGTATAAAATTTTGAAAAATGAAGGTGAAACAGCAATAGAGCAGTTTGTCCATGTAAATCAAATCAAACCATGCCATCCCAGACATGAGATCAGGCAGCTTGAGCATGTGGAAACGGATAGAGTCCCTTGAGAAAATAAATGGGTGTGATCAGGAGGCAGTGACAAAGAAGTTAAAAAAAAGTTGATTGTTATGATGGCACATAAACACTGTAATATATGTGAAAATATATAATATAAATAAATAAATAAATAAATAAATAAATAAATAAATAAATAAATGCACATATAACGGAAGCTCGTGGTTGGTGTGCAGAGAGAAAGTGTATTAAATATTGAATGCTGTTTTATATGTGTTTGTTTTCTTTTAACTTGTGTTTAATTTCAAAAAAAAAAAAAAAAAAAAAAACGAAGTATTTTTACCAAGCATGTTTTATTTTTGGCAAAAGGATGAAGTTAGTATTGTGCTATGTACTTAATCTGTTTATTTTCTATTTTGATTTAGACAATTAACATTATTTGGTCGGAGGTTCTGGGACCAGAGGCCACGGGAGACGATGGAGTCCTGGAGCCCGCGAGGACGGATTCCGGGAAAGCCCCAAAGAGGGGTGAAGACCAAGGCTACAAAGCGATCAGCATTGAAGATGATACCGATGACATGTTTAACGATGATGATATTTGGAGGGATCTTCAAGAATTCAGAAGCACAGGTTGTCATTGAACCTGGACCAGCATCTGGTATCGCGGTGGAAGAGGCACCAGGATTCATCATGAGTGATAGAAGGATGATTTTCCAAAATATATACATTCCATTAAATCCTGAGATTTTGATTGAAAAACACTTGAACAATACCGGAATTAAGATTGAACAGACTAAAGAGTGGCTGGAAATAAGAAAAGAGGACACTAAGCAGTCAATAAGAGATATATTAATGCAATTGGAAAAAACATTCGTGAATTCAGCAGACATTAAGAAGAAGAGAGGAGGCTCACAGCCTAGTTAGTTCTCAAAGTCTGATGGGGTGCCTTCATGTTTTTCCCCTTTCAACATGGCTGCACCCTAAGCTCTTATTTGGTCCATTTGGCACCTGAGGTATTGCCAATGGGCTCTGGCCTCAGAGCAACACTGCTCCACAAAATTGTCTTTGTTTGGATCCCCCTTCCCTCTGTTGACTGCTTTGCCCCTTCCTGCCTCTCAGGAGGACATCCTAGATCTGCCTATCACAGGGCCAGTGAGCCTTTTAACTCCTTAATAAATGCGTGTGTCAGGTCAGGGACACCTAGTCGTCCTATAGGGAACTGTCAGGGATGAGGGGGTTGGGATGAATAGCACTTTTTGAAACCATTTGACACATTCTGCTCAAAGTCTTCAGTTCTCATTTTTTCTCACACTACACTTCCACAATCATCTGGCAGAACTCCCAGCAAACTATTGGCCTCCCCTGGAAACAGCTATGGGTGCTACTCATCCCACACACACATCTTTTGGAAGTGAATGGTCCTTCCCACTGTATTTTAATTTTGCATTTAGATATTCATACACTGTGTTTTACTTCTAGGTCTATCCCACTTTACTTTGCATCTAGTTTCTTCCCCTCTGTATTTTGCATCAACTGTATATGCTTCTAGGTGTCATCCATTATATTTTTCTTCTATATCTCCCTCACTGTATTTTGCATTTAGGTCTTCAGCCACTATATCTTGCTGCTAGGTCTCCTCCACTGTACTTGATTTTAGATGATCCTCCTCTGCAGTGGGCATCCACTGTTTTTACTTCTAGGGCTAAACTACTGTATTAGGGAGCCACTGAACTTTTTTCCTCAGCCCCACTGTATTTTTCATCCAGATATTCATCCATTTCACTTTAATCTACAGGTGTCCACAGAGTATTTTGCTTCTGGGTCTCCCACTTTAGTTTGCATCTAAGTATTTCCCTACTGAATGTTTCTTCTAGAACTCTCTCACTCTATTTTCATTCTAGAGATCCCCACTGTATATTTGATCTATATATTCACTCTCTGTACCTTTTTATAGGTTGTTCCCCACTGTAGTTTGCTTCTAGGCCTCTGCTACATTATTCTACATCACAGTATTCCATCTATTGTATTTTGCATCTAGATGTTGCTCCCCGGCTGTATTTTGCTTTCTGATCTTCCTCAGTGTATTTGGCTTCTAAACCACCTCTCACCCTCCTCGGTATCTGTATATTGTCTCTAGGTTGGTCCTTCTTTCATTTTCTTCTAGGTCTCAGCCACTATATTTTGCATCTGGGTATTTCTGCACTGTATTTTTTTGTAGGTGTTGATCCACTCCATGTGTATTCTAGATGTTTTCCCATTGCAATGTGATCATAGGTACCTCAATGGTGTTCTGCTGCTGGGTTCCTCTTATGCATCTTACAAATGGGAGCTCCCCATTTGGTCTTTGCTCCTGGCCTTCCTTCTAGGCATCCTCATTGAACAGAACATCACATCATATTCAGCTTGATGGACCTATGTATATCTCTTTTCAGTCCCACATTGTAAAATGACACTCATCTCTTCAAGATAAAATCACCAAAGGTCTGAGAACAGTTCCCTCCAAAATGCAGGCCCCAAAAAAAAAAAGAAATCTTTCTAGAATGCATAAAAACCTCTGGGCTGCAACATGAAATAGCCCAGACACCATGACCAAGGGATGGAAAGAAGTTGGATAATTACACAGAAAATCTAATTAGGTGTCTTTCAAAACATCTCTCAATCAATCGACTAGAAACATCAGCGATAATCTCAACAAGCTGCCTACAAGACCACTGACCTCTGTCTGAAGACACTGGGACTCATTACTGGGCCATTAAGGTACCGGCACCATTCATTCCGGGCCGCCACCTTATGAGTTTGCTTGCGGGTGGCGGTATGCACATCTGGACCAGACCAGACGTGCATACCGCCACCCACGAGCAGACCAGGATGCTAACAACGGACCGTAATTAATAGGTCCGTTGTTAGCATCCTCCCCATTCCCATTGAGCCCTATGGGGGCTCGAATGGGAATGGGGATGTACCCGGTCCAGGTCCCAAGAAAAGGGAATTACCGGGCCCACAAAAGTCGGAATGGCCCACTAATTCCCTTTTTTCGGGACCTGGACACGAGTTTGGAGGCAGCCATGCTGCTAAGAACGGCATGGCTACATCCAAACACATAATGAGGACCACTGTCTTAAATGCCTGGAATCCAAAAAGCACCAAACAACTAATAAATGACCCCACCAAAGCGAGAGGAGCAATGCTGGCTTTCAGGAACACTACTCTATGACTATTCAATGCGTTTTACCTGATACACATCAACTGATAAAATAACCATAAATAGATCTATCCAGGAGTTAGCACTGATCAAACCATTTTTCACAAAACACAACCTTACCAGCAACTTTCAATCATACCAAGAAGACCATACTGACCCCAAGAAATACTAACATGTTCGGTCTCTTCTTTGAGCTCCTATGGTAAGAACAACCTAGACAACACTTGGGACATACAAAGAAAATCTGGGCACCATGTTCCGTTTCACCAGTGTCCATTTCATAACAAAATACACAATAGACATGTACAACCTTCTCAAAATGTACAAAGCAGACCTCATATTCGTCACATACACCTATGTCACATTGTATTACATTCTGGCTATTCTCGGGACCATCCTCCCAAACTACAAGATAACACTCGCCAATAGGATGGGCAAGAGAGGTGGAAGATTAATGCTTGTACACAAAGACTATATCAATGATAACATTCCAGCCTCTGAAAACATTCTGGACTGTGAATCCCTTCTTCTGCTGCATTATAACTTTATCAATTCAACATTGAGCTTCCTTTCAGTAGGCTGTCAACTTCTTGACACACTGAGAAATATCAGCCTTTGGCTACACAAGTAGGATGATATGGCCAATACATCGCTATTGGCAGATTTGGGTGTCTGAAAAGGAAATGTTCAAAATGATCCACAAATATATCAGCCTCTCACACAGCACTGACACCATCCCAAGAGCTTTGCATTTTCAATACAGTACACTTTGGTGACACAATTGGGTAGGACCACCTTTTTAAGGACCAATCACAGCTATTGAAAAATATTGTCTCTACTAACAAATGCAACATAGAGATCCCCCTGTCACTCCAACCCTTTTTGATTGCGCACTAGGGTGACTATATCAATCCTACATTGGTTTTCAAGGAGTAGGCTAGTGAAAGATGTAATTTACTTTTTTTTCACCAAGGGTGCAAGCTGATTTATCGCATTGATAGTCCAATGCAACTTTCTGGTAGCCATTGTGTAACAATGTCTTTTTTGAAAACCTACCCTTAGTCATTTTGTTTTAGGAGCTACGGTTGTTCAATTAAACCACGAGGCAGGCCTATCCTTACTATTGTGCACACCTGGGCATTGTTTCAGACCAGCCAAGCACCTTCTATAGTGGTGTGAACTGGTTTAGACAGGTTTGTTGCCCTAGGAAGGCATAGCACAACTAGTTGGGGCGGTCTGGGTTTAGTGGTATGTTTAGTAGAAAACCAGATTGGCTGGCTGGCTACCTACCCCTTTGTTAGCAACCCTTTAATGTGATTGGTGGGTAGGCTTAGTGCCCACTCTGTGGTTGTATCTGGGGAACCATGTGCATACATTCAATATGACAGGTAGTTACTTACCTGATGAAGGATTCCTTAAATTTGTATGCCTTTTCTGCATTTGTTTCCTGCTGCCCCCCTTCCTTGGCTGTTCTGGGCCTCCCCTGCTGGGACTGTCTAAACACTGTTTACTGACAGTTTCCAGCTTTACAGTCATGATCATCCCGTCATGTGTTGGTCCCCTGTCGGTGCCTTTGGCTGGAACGGTGTTGAGGCCCCAACACCCTACGTCATCTGCTCTTCAGGACTGTGCTAAATCACCCTCATTATAATGATCTTCTTGGGACCATTTTGTGTGGCTGGGCTGCCCTTCTATTTCTTTTGAGCCCCTGGAAGCTGCTTTAACGGGTCCTCCCAGCTTTTTAGAGTCATCCTCACCACTTTGTTAGCTTCTTTATTTATGTATTAATGTGTGTTACAGTTTAAAATAAACACAATTGTGACAAATAATAATAAAATGCATAATACATTAAATAAAAAACACATCATACAAATAAAAGAAAATGTGGCTCATTATGCGCTTGCCGGTATACGGTTAAAACGCTGGTAATACCGTTTACCGGCAATATTACTGGTCTGGCCAAGTACAAGTTTGCCCGAACACAGTTGCTGGAATTACTGGTACCAGTATCACCTCATCTGGAATTATCAGCACTGATAATACCAGCAATGAAAATACCGGATGGGGAGGAAACCTGTGCCAGTAATACCAGCACAATGTTATGACTGGCATATTATGAGATTTAATTTGCCAGTAATACCGGCAGAATCAAGGCAGAGATAAAAACACCTCAGAGCAGCTGATAAATGAACACAGGTGAAGGAAATTAGGATGTAGGTGTACCCAATACACCCAGGTCCACCTACTGCACACAGGAATAGTACAAAAGGGCCACACCTTTCCCAAAAACACTTCCCAACACAACCATACTGCCAGTCATAGCTACAAACATGGAGCTTGCGTGCTGCATGCTAATTTACAGATGCAGGGGCTGAAGTGCCAGTAGAGCCAACAGGAGGCCAGGGAGAGAAGCAGGAGGAGGATGAGGATGATGGGGATAGAGGTGGCGAGGAGAAGGTGTGCAGTGAACCCTCAAACAAGGGCCACACCCTGGGCCTTCACTAACAGGCAGATACAAACCCTTGTCCCACCTAAACAGGGAGACCATACTTGACCTCCTGACACACATCCAAGAAGACATTGGGAGCAGGATAGGCATCAGATCAGCCATACCACTGCTGGTAAAGCTGGTGTCAGTCCTGCGCTTTCTGGCCAGTGGCCCATTCCTGCACTGTGTCAGCAAGCTGCATGACATTTCACAGCCTGCCTTTTCCAGAATGCTGGTGCAGATGCTGGAGGTCCTCCTGTGTCATGTGGGCCAGTATATCACTCTCCCCAACACCCAGGCACAGTTCAACACCACCAAGGCCCGTTTCTATGAAACTGTGGGCATGCCCAATGTGGTGGCAGCATTGGACTCATGCATCTTCAGCTGGTGCCCACCTATGCTTCAGAAAAGGTCTACAGGAACCAGAAGCAATTCTATTCACTGAATGTCCTGGTCACCTGTGACACCAACCTTATCATCATACACTGCTGTGCCCTAGTCCCAGGATCAACCCACGACGCAATGGACATGTGGAACATCACACTGCCAGACTACATGGAGCATCAAAGAGAAACGACCTGGATTTTGGATGAGAGTGCATGTACAATAACTTCTACCATGCAGCATGTGTGACAGGCAAAGAGGGAGGCAACAATGTCACAAATGCATGTCTGGAAAGTACCCTGCCCCTGCAGGACCCACCAGCGCACCCCTCAATTGACAGAACACAACACACAGGAGTAGCACATGAATGGAGATGTAGCAGTCACTGACGTGGCCTTTTCAGACCCAACAGGACATCCACACACAATGCACTACAAATATCAGAATGCAACAACCCCCCCATGCTAATACAGTGAATTGACAGACATGAGTCCTCATTACGAGTGTTCCGATCTGGTAACAACGGTGCCGGTAAGCGAACCACACCGTTGTTACCAGACCAGCACACTCTGAGTTCTGTGGGAGGCTGCCATCCATCCCACCAGGTCAGGCCGTGCGGGCGGGACGCAGCCGCCCACAGTCTTTGACGGAAGCACACGCACTGTTGCACACAGTGCCGGTGCTTCCCTCCTCCCGATTACCATTGAGTCTATGGGACACAAATTGGAATGGGGAGTAACATTTTCCTGCGCCTGACTTCACGGACCGCCAGGGCTGTAATGCCCTGGTGATTTCGTGAAGTCAGGTACCGGAAAAAATGATAACTACGGCAGCAGCCTGCCGGTTTTACCGACACAGCTACCACCAGAGTTGTAATGAGGCCCATGGTCACCTAGGGTCATGAAATGTATGTCCTGGGGCACCCTAAGAGCCTGGCGACACAAGCCTGCAGATAACATGCAGCAACAACGAAGACCAAGGCAGATTAACAATCACAGGAAACAGCAGAGTCCAGTGACAATTAGCTGTGCCAATAAAATGACTTGTACATAACTAGAACAGGTGGCTCAGGCCCACACACACTTCATGTAAGCCCTGTGGGTGGGATATGGTAATGTGTAGGACTCACAAACAACATGTTGCCTATGACATTGCCGGTAGGTGAGGCACTTAAACACACACCCATACATAGGAGGATAGTCTGCCAAACAACTACCGAGGACACTACCCTGCCATCAGAACTGGCATGCACTCCGTCCACAAGTAATGAAACACACCATCATGGATGCCACACAGACCATCTGCACATGCAACCCGCACTTCCGTCAGGGATCATGCACGGTGGCAATGGACAGGCTTAGACCCCCCCATGGGCCCGGCATGCCGCCCTCACAGTCTGATACCAGATTGTAATGAGCGTTGGCAGTGAGCCATTTGCAGGTGTTACCTTGTCAGACAGCACACCCGCCTGAGTAGTGCAATACTCATGCAAGGACTGGAACATAAAACAGTGTGGCACAATGAGACATGGGACCTGCATGAGAACATGAAACAGTGTGGCTCAATGAGTCATGGGATATGCATGCACAAACTGACCACAGACTGCCATTGAGATGTCGCCATCACAGGCAACACCACTGCTGAGCATCATTATTTTTAGATTTTATTGATTTTTTCATTTATAGCAGTGCACCAAACCCAGAGGCATCTGGGCGCTTGTTACAGTTACAGGTAGGATTACAAGTTACAGGGTTACAGGACGCCAAAATGTGACAGTCATTCAATAAAACAGCAAAAACAGAGATGCAATAAAGTGCAGGTCTATATGTATTAGTGTCTCTTGGAGAGGGAATAGGACAAGCCCTGCCTACTAGGCCCAGGTCAAGGTACCGTGGTATAGTCGGGCCACAGCAGGCTTTTAGCGGGAACGGTAATATCATGAGGCATATTAGGTAGTTACAATTATGAATGGGTATGCAAACAGTGATTCACATATCCTACGAAGTACAGGACATAGTGATTCCCGTCTCTCGGAAAGAGACGGGGCAATCCCTGCTTGTTGAATCCAGGTCTGAGTGCGGTGTTGTAAGAGCACATCAGGCTTATATAGCATCAGTAGAACAGGGCCCATTCTGGAAAAGCTGCACCAGGGAGGTTGGGGGCTACATCAGCGGTGCGAGCGAAGGAGTCAAAGTCAAGGTTAAGGTGAAGCAAAAGCCCTGGTAGGTTAAGGGTAGGGATAAGTAAGGTCAGGTAATGCAGGATCAACCTTTGGTTCAAAAGGACAACACAGTGCTTTATGAGCGGGCGCAGTTCAAGGCGGGCTTCGGTTGATTGTTTGACAGTTGCGAGTTTTGTTGGCCTGTAAAAAACTACAACTGATAAAACAAGGAACGTATAACCTGGTCACATGCATGACTCTCTTCAACTGCATGGTGACTGAAACAGAGAGGACTGAGCAGAAGAACGCTGCAATCTTTTTCCAGGGACTGAGGCAAGAATAAAAACAAATGGCCTGGCGCATGTAAATCCCCATCATCCCACAACCTCCACGCAACTGTTTGATTTGACTGTAAGGCTACGCCAAAGGTTAATCTCTTCAAAGAGCTGAGAGGTAAAAGCAGGTTAACAAACCATTCTTCCAGTGATGCAAGACAAGAGTAAGAGGTCACCACGAAAACAGCAACCAATTCCTGAATGCTGCTTCATATGCACTCCTGAATTGTTTTGGGCCCTTTGTCGAAGGAAGAAAAACGAAGGTGGACGAGCAATAAGCATTGATTATTGTGTGGTAAAACAGCACATTTTGTGAATGCCTACAAAAGCCCCAAAGCTCTGAAACTAAAGAAGAAAAGAAAAAAACAGAGTCAAGAAAAGGGTTGGCTCGATGATATAAGGGCTTATAGAACCAAGCCCAGTGATTAATCCTGTGAACCTGTGCACCACTGCTCATGTGGTGCCCAATGCAGTACATCAACTTTTACTCCTGTTGTCCCTCGCATACAGAGACAACAAAATGACAGACACAGCATTGATAGACTGAGGTAAGGTTTGGCCTAATTTATGCTAAGAAATTACACCTGCCCATTGAAACAAAACAAGCTACAGGACCCGTGGTTTTAGGGCCCATCACACACCAAACTGGGTGAATACATATGACTCAAGAAGTGCACATAAGATTCCATATGATAGCTGTCCCGCACTCGGGTATAATGCTCGCAATGCCCTGGCTCACAGCACAACCGTGTATAGTCTGGCAGTGAAAATGGTGTCTGTCAAATCTCAGAATTGCTTTTCTCATCTGTGGAGTCACGTATTAGAGGGGACGACTATGCAAAGATCTGTGCTGCCGTGCGAGGCAACTTTAAAAAACAAATGACAATGCTACAAGTTTTGATACCTTTATTGGACTAACTGTGAGCAATGTGCCGCAGTTGAACAACACAAACATTAGCTTTTGAAAGCCCCACATACCTTCTTCATCAGATGTTGTCAGGTAGAAGTGGGCAGAGAGACACATTCACAGATATGGCCAGAGCTGGCGTGCAGGGAATGCAATGCTTTGCCGTGATCACCTCACTCTACAACACAGACCACTTACCTTGCAGACAGAGCAGATCGAAGAACCAGTACACTCTTCAAAGGGATGCTTGCATTTACATAGAAAAAGCATTCCTGTCGTGTGTGCTTTCCCACACACCTGGAACGTGTTTTATTTTAAACAACTAAAGACTGAAACTCTAAAAGCCACAGCATTGTGGCTATGAAGCTGATTTACCTTCCAGAAATGTATGATACTTATTGAGACGTATTTGTTAAGAAACATTAATGAACTCTCTCTACACGCAGAATCTATGACTATAACATAGCCCAGAGCCAAAGGCTAAATTACCATGTTGCTGTATCTATGACATCAGTGATGCCAAAAACAGATCATTAAATGAGTATCTTGATCAGCAGTTGGCAAGAGGTTTTAATTACCATTCAAACCCCTCCCCCCATGTTTACTCTTTACTATTCGTTCTGGCAAAGTGGGCACATTGAGAGCTTGCAGAAATAGGCAGAATATGGCATTCTGGAGGAAGTTTGGACTAATTGAATATCAAGTAATGACGTTAGGTCTTTGTAATGCACCACTAGAATTTCAGTATTTCATGCAAGAAGCCTTACAAGACTATATTGATATTTCCGTCATAGTGCATAATGACGAGATATTGATTTAGTCAACACCGGAAACTGAGCAATTGTACCACATACATTGTGTGCTACAAAGTTTGCGTGCTCATCTACTTTATGCCAACCTTGAGCATTGACGGCCAAAATCAGTGATTACACGCAGGACGCTAACGCGGTAGAGCCTCTCTCTAATCAGGACACTTGAACTTATTTATTCATCATGCCCGAGAGGAACAGGATCGAACACTATCAGAATAACCATATATTCAGCCGGCAACGATTTTTCGCAATTACTCATGTGAAGGAAACACATGCATTGTAAGAACAGTTCGTCTAACCAAGAACACATATGCTGAACAACGCCCTTTCTCATCAGAAATGAAAGTGTGTGTCTAATAAGCCCAGCCTTGACAAAATCTGATAATAGGTAAAAACACATGTGTGCCCCATTACCAGACTGTGGCAAAAGGGAATTTGTTTCATCTGAACGTAGCAGATGAGGAATTGTGGGTCCTACGAAAGGTCTTCACCACTCCCCTCATACTGCAACACCCAGACACTACTAAACTGTTCCAAGTTGTGACCGGTGCATTCAGAACTGCAATTAGTGCCATTCTATCCGAAAGGATAATAATAACGTATTCCACCCACTATCGTATTACTCTCAGAAATCGCCTGCTACCGAACAAAGAGTTATTAGCCATCAAAGCAGATGAGTGGCGGCACTATTTGATGGGAGCTCTATATACCATCACTATCATAGCTGACCACAAAAACCTGACCTATTTAAAGAATGCCAAGACTTTAAGTGCCAGACAATTATGCTGTCCCCAATATTTTGCCAGGAACACATTTATTATCGCCTGGCATGCAGGACAAAAGATCTTCAAGGCCAATGACTTGTCATATCACTCTGCACA
Source organism: Ambystoma mexicanum (assembly GCF_040938575.1). NCBI lineage: Eukaryota > Metazoa > Chordata > Amphibia > Caudata > Ambystomatidae > Ambystoma > Ambystoma mexicanum. Next base: position 890,089,217 of record NC_090922.1, read on the forward strand.
CACCAAAGCTCAGAGAAACCATACACCAACTAAAGTCAAAACAATCATAACAGCTCATTGCGTCATTGGAGCCACAATTAACACTTTTCTAGATCTGGTTAGAAAAACCTCAAAAGGCAATGCGAGCATAGGCAACTAAAGAAGAGAATGACAAATTTGCTTTGGCTTACCTTATCAGGGCAACCAATTATTTTTGCACATTCAGGACTTATAGGAACAAGTCATTAAGTAATGCCATGATACACATTTGGCCGGTCAACGAGGAGTACACAAAATACTAAGGTCCATGTAGTATCAGGATGCGACAGATAACTCTCAAGGTACTGTGGGTGGTGCCACCCTTGTGAAAACACACAAATGTAGCAGCTTTATCTGGCACATGCTGGACAAGGTTCTCTGGTCCTTGGACACATAACCCTATGTTCTCGAAAATCTATGGTGGTCCTCACAGGAGAAGCATTAATAAAAGTTATATGTGCCTAAGATCAGCTGATTGTAATTCTTTGAAAATAATAAGTGAAAAGCAGGTTCATCCTCGCACAATACTGGAATTACCTTTTCTCATTGCTGGTTTGAAACTGAAACGTCTGCCAATACTTGTGTGGCAGCAGAGGCGTGTGCGGTCACTGTTTTAAAATTGGTTAATGATGATAAGGGATTGAGAAATGTATTTTGACAATACATATACATTTTCAGGTTAAGCAACAGAATTGTGATTAGGTCAACCCTGATGACATCAGTTGGGCTTCAAGGCAGCACTAGGAGGATGCTGAAATGGCATGCGTCAAATTGATTTTGATTGAATTAAAATTTATATTAAAAATAAACATATATGATTAACCAATAAAATTCCCAGGACATTCGCAATGAAGCAAAGGTAATAAGCAAAATAGAGTAATATATGCAACTGTTTAAGACGTATGTGGCAACAATATGTGCAGATGTTCTACATCTGCTTATTCCTCCCACTTCCCTCTAGTATGTTTATTAAGCATTAGCCCGGTGCAGGTTATTATAAATGTAACAAACGCACTGATAGGTGTGTTTGCCAGCCTTACCACATGGTAAGCCCACACATGTTATTGGCGTCCCTCGCATCAGTCTTCGTTTTCTTTTCTGCCTGTTCCATGGCGGCCATTATTTCTGTTAACTTTGTTTTCCATTTACTTGAATGGCCGCCATGGGAAGGGAGACGGGACTGCATGTAGTCCATATTCTCCTTCCATGGTGGCCATTTTCTTTGTTTACTATGACTGCCAAGGAAAGGGAGAACAAACTATGTTTCCCAGTCTGTGGTGGGCCTTTTGTTTTTTTTCAGCTGCGAAAAGCAGCGCTTCTCGCAAGTGGAAAAAAAAACATCATTAGTACTGCGGTCTAACGGGCCTGGGTACTAACGGCAATAAGCCCCTCGCTGGCAGGCCATTACCACATAAGGTAATGCCTCCCAGGCCTTCGTTAAGGCCCTTGCTATGCTCGGGCCTGTAACTATGGGCCCTGGGGGCATTACCTTATGCAGTAATGGCCCGCCGGCTTGGGGCTTATTGTCTTAATAATGCATGAGTCCTAAATGTACCACAATCTACTCACCTTAAACCAATATTTAAAAAGGAGCTGTGACCAGGGAGTTGCAAGATACGTGCAATTAATTGGTTCCAGACCAAATGTAGATCCCATTGCAACATACATTCAACCTATTGGGGTGTCCAAAGCTGTCAGAAATGCTTTCTGGTATTTTTACATTTCTCCCAAAAAATTAAATGCTACAGAAATCTAATCCGTAGTCCATAGTATTGCTAAACGTATGCAGCAGTTTGGAGGAATAAAAAAAAAAAGGGAAACCCGGAACCATTGCAAATTTAAGGAGAAAAGCAACACCTTACACATGCTACCTTGATGTGCTCAACATTAATAGACTAATGGGACTAAGCTATATAATTGGCTTACGTAAGGACTTAAGTCATGTTTTGGAGTAAGTTTTACTTTTTGAGCTTTGTAAATTTAGTCTTACTTAAGCTACTTATTTAGCTTAGTAGATCAGCCCCATATGTGTATTGGGCTGATTTACTAAGCTCAATTTACACCAACAAATAGCTTGAGTTATACTTACACTATTTTCTTTGAGCTTAGTAAATGTAGCCTTACTTAAGCCACTTGTCTAGCTGAGTAAATCAGCCCCTAATACAAATAAGTGCATAACCACCTGAAGCTCTCGCCAGCATTCTTTACAGCAACCCTTCATCTAATACAGTTTTGGACATTTTAAAGCACACGCAGGAACCATCTTCAGTCTAGGTAATCGCTATGTATGCAATTCTTAAGGATTAGATCAAAGCAACTTTCCGTTGGTAAAACAGTCCCCACAAAGATAGTTGTTCTTTGGGTCCATTAACTATCCGGTGGTCATGTCGATCTGGTGTGCAGGTAATTAGAAACAAACCCCCTGGGCTTCTTGGCACCGACAAAGTAACTCGCTTAAGCCTTGTAGAATTTGCTTCTGGTTTGTGCTAATAAATGGATGATGCCTCAATGTGATTAAATATGCACACAACGGCAGAGAGAAAGGGAGAGGGAGGGACTGTTTCTTATGAAAACATTGCTCATTGTGCAATTGTTTGGTTTTCCAGCCGTTTTCACGTTCAAGACAACTTGGCAAATATTTTTTTTACAAATGCTTTATTTTTAGGGAAGGTACATTATCAAGAACGTGATCGTTAGAATGTGTCAGCCTCAGTTCTTCTTTAATCTGCTGGGTGTTGGCAGCCTCGTGCTCCTTGGCATCGACTGCATTTGGCACGCATTTGTTGCAGTCTAATAGAATACACTATGCTCCATAAAGCATTAAACATCAATTCTCCTTGCTGTTTGCAAGCAGGACACCATTCTGTTTTCTATTACTTTATACCATGCCGAGGGCTGTTACGCTAAGAGTTGAATGGGCTGGACGTCTTTAACCCAAGGGACAGGCCGCTGTGTTGGTTTGTCAATGTGTTTGCTTGACATCTTTGAGATTTATTAATTGGCTTAATAAACTAGGCTAATTTGAAACTTCACAGGAAAGCGGGCTAATTGTTTAATTTGTCTTGCAGGCACCCACTGAAGAAAAGGTATATCCATCATACTGTGGCAGCACAATGTCTCAATCTGACATTTTATCCAAATCCCATGTTAAGTCTTCTCAGACGGTTTCCAGTTAATTTTAGATGTAGCTGGTTAACAGACCTTGGCTAAGACCCCAATTGTGCAGGTTGGTGGTGTGTATTAACAATAGAATTCTGGACCGGATCTCACGATTGCTTATCAATCTGGGAGCTGGTAGTATTTGCACATTATTTTGAGCTGCCCATAGCTTGTTTGCTAAGACACCAGCAGCTAGGATGGTGTTTGGTTAATATGTATTATAGTATGTTTGCGTGTTGTTTGCAAACTCTCCATGTTCGTTTGGTAATGTTGTGTGTATTTTTCCTTTTCTAGTTGGACATGAATGCACGTGATATGTGTGACAGGCCTGCTTTATTGTGGACCCATTGTCGGGACAATTGATTTGCCTGTTTCAAAGGTCCTGCCCGTACATTATTAAGAGCAAAAAAAAACAAAAGAAAGGTAATGCCCGGAGGTACACAAGCCTATTGGTATCTTCTGGACCTGCCATATCCCATGTTACCTTGGGAATTGCTGAAGGCCATGCCCTGGACAACATGGTTACTGCTGACCTCATAACACTGTTTCTGCCACCTGATATCCCGGTGCCACCGGGATATTACAAGTCCCAGTGGCCCAGGATGTCAGGCAGCGGTCCAATAGGACTCCATGGGAATGGGGACACAGAAGCAACGGTGCCGGTGCTTCCATGAAAACCATGCCTGCAGGGGCCTATGCTCCTGGCAGGTGAGACCTGCCGAGGGCACCGGCCCCTGCAGGCATTATCGTAGTCTGGTGGTCTGGAAAGGGTACCAGTACGTTTCTACCAGCACCCTTATTTCCAGACCACCAGACTTGGAATGAGGCCCATACTCTAGGCAAAGTTTCCAGTGGGCATCAGCACAACAGTGGTTTAGGGATGGAAGGAGAATCAGTGAGTGCCAAGCCACAGTCAAAGTGGCCACATAGCATGGTCACAGCTAGTGGTTTAGAGGTGCTCACAGAGTAACCACTGAGCATGGCTGCTCAGTAGACACATCAGGCCATGCGAATTGACTACTTTGCCTATGTCATCTGCTGTGCCACTGTACAACATGGTCAGTTGGCATGGCTGCAGGGATGACTGCAAGCTATGTCAAGTGGTAACATAATTTGAGTTGGGGCAGGCTGAATTATGGACAATTGCTATTCCCAAGACATATGAGCCAATTCAGTTGGCTTTGCGGGCCAACAGCATGACATGACTAAGTGGCCCCCAAAACTTCTTTGTACTGTTTTGACGTTGGTGCTAAGGAGAGGGGTATCTAGACCTTTGAGACTTTAAATTAGACCACACACACGTATTTAAAACAAGGCAAGATGTGTCAATCAACACCATAAATAGGAAACTAAGCCAAAAGATAGTATAATTCTAATTCAGCTAATATCCATAAGGTAACTTTTCACAATCATCCAGAAATGTCCTGCAACCACAAATTATGAGATTTCATGCCCCCTAGCAATGTAAAGCAAACTGTGTCAGACTTCAGTAATCTTGTTTGTTCAGGAAATATGCCATTAGACCATGCCTGTCTTTATTTATAGCCATATATCCAACATACAAATGTCACACAGATGCAATCTTCCATACCTCAATCCACAACATACATACTCCACCTAGAACTGGGATTTTCGGGCAACCATTGAAAATTCTTTCTTATGTCGAGGAAAACAATAACATCTAATGCTGGAAAAACACCAAATAAGAGGCGTTGTGTTTTCTAGTTAAACTGAGACAATTTTGCTCCAGATCTTGAATAAACATGAATCACTTAATTTCTCTTTTAGGTAATCTCTCCTCAGTCCCCAAGTACTAAACCAGCAAAACTAGGATAATATGATAGAATAGCAAAGCTGAACATATTTCCTGAAAGGGACTCCTCATGTCAAGCATTTCTATGTGAGCCACAACCACACATGTTTACATTTTTTCACTAAGATCTTTCCTTTAAATTAGACTGCTCTTCTCCTCACTGGAGCAGCACAAAAAATTAGGCCTGACTCAAATAAGAGGTATTCCTCAGGTTTCTCCCTCCCCAGACCTAAAGCTCTTCCCCAGAACTTGGCATTTAGCATTTATTAACCATGCTGCATTTTCTAGGGCCCACACCTCATCTTCCAAATAATTTCACAGTGGTTACCATATATTTATAGGCCACATTCAGGGCTATAAATTGTATGAAACACAACACCTTTATAATTTTAGAGGGTTATAGAGAAATTACAGTCTGATGTTACCAAGAAGGTTTTTATCAAGTTTTTGCCTAATTAGGTATATTTCAACACCATCTTGATGATTTAAAATATGACCAGTGGCAGGAAAAAGGGATGACTTTGATTGGTGTCCTTTTAACAGACACTGATTTGTCTTCTTAGCCTGCCTCTCAAAGAAGTTTGCATTATTACCAATTTAGGTAAGTCCTAGAAGAATTTCCTCTGAACCTACAACTAATGGTAACCTCGCTGACTCTAAAACAAAGAAACCCTGAACTGAAATCTTGCAATCATATTAATTCCAAAGTGAACAGAATACTGCAATATGAAACGTATGCAATCAATATAATAATGTGCCACACTTGTTGTGGACATTTGGATATAACAGCTGAAAGAAAGTGTGCCATTTGCCACAATACATTACGCTGCTGCTCTGTGAGCGACCTCCCATTAATTTATGTATTATTGATTTTCAGTATGTCTAAGTGAAAACAAACTGTGCATCTCCACACTCTCCTTGGTGTAATGCCGGAAGTAAACAGCACTGCCCATGCAGGAGTGCTACCCATACACAGCATGACACTGTATCTACAAACCTATGGTTTTAGAGTCTGATTGGTACCACTAAGATGGCACTAAACACACAATACTATACCTTGATCAGTTTAAACTTAATTACAATGGTACGGGTTCCATAACCAGATCATTGCTGATGTAGAGGTTTGAAAACTTGATTTAAAAAAGGCAGGATTGATAAGAGCTTGGTTCAAACCTTCTCCCGGTGTTATTTTTAAACATATATAAAACGTTGTAGGTAATTAAATGAATGGGTCTACAAAGAAATTACTCTTATTGAAATGTGTGATATTATTTCCAAACAGATTGGATGTGTCGTATTGATTTAAAATAAACAGTGTTGGTCGAGCCATGCATAGTGACGTACCATTGTATTGTATTGATATTTTATTTGTATTGCGCTCGTGCACAGTGTTTGGGATTATATAACTGGCATGAGCATCATAAGAAGCACATAGGTAGTATTGAATATTGAACACTTGATCAGAGTTGACGTTGGAAAAGAAGGACCTTTGCAAACAGGATTCAAACCTTTTGACCAGTGGGCTAATTTTTCATTCTTTTTCCTTTTTCCATAGGGTTAAAAAGGCACTTCCTAAATATAAGTAAGCATATGTATATTCACTGAAACAAATGTAATTAAGAGAGAGCTAAGGTGATCTGATGCATTGCAACAGAACCCTTGAAATTCAGCAGGTGTGGAAAGGAATGCAAATCTTAAATCAGCGTCCCCCCTGTTGGATGTCCCACATGATGTCATTATGAATGTCATTGTGAAAACTTTCTGCCATAACAGGTATGTGTGCATGGGCTTTGCAACGGGGGGAGGGTGAGATGCTGAGTTAAGGTGGTCATCCCTTTCCACAATCGCTGAACTGAAAGGATTGTGTTGTGATATATTGGATCACATTAACAGGGTAATTCATGGAATAAAGGTAATTCATGTAATAAATGTGTGGCGAAAAGGGGAGCGCAAGCGTGAAAATCACAGCGCACGCGTGCTAAAGCCGCGCTCGCAGCCGTTCGTCGATTCATGGAATGTGCTGCATGTGTAAAACCTGGGATGTGCGCCAAATCCGTGGGTGGCGCACGCGGGTGCACATGCCACTAAACGCTGTGCACAACGCACACAAGGAAAGCGCACATCATGTAGCGCACACAAGAAAAGTGGGCAGAACACGGGGCGTAACACACGGAATGGGGATCAACGCGTGAAAATGTGGGCGTTACTGGGGAAGTACAGGAGGTAAATGGCCGCAACGCCCACACGCGCGCTAACAACATGTATTCATGGAATTGAACAGGGGAAACCCGTGCGCCAAAAAAGTCGCGCTAATCTGGACAAACGTACGCCAGCAGGATCAGGCATAAGCGGCCCCACGCAGCATAAAAGTGCACGCAAACAACAAACAAACTCATACGCTACGATGAATATACCGTTCCTCGATGCAGTGGTCGTGGGACACCGCAGGAGGAGGAGGATAGCCAGGCCCCGCATTTTTTTACCCAGGACCAGTCTTTTTGGGATGCCTGATGACCAGGTGTATGGGAGGTACAAGTTTCCACCACTAATAATACTAGAACTGGTCAGGGAGTGGGAGGATGACCTCACATCACCCACCCTGTGCTCCCAAGCACCGAGCCCCTTGGAAAAAGTGCTCAATGTACTGCACTTCTTGGCTACTGGGTCATTTCAGAGGACAAGTGTCATAGTTGGGGGCATCTCACAGGCCACGCAGTCACGCTACCTACACCAGGTGTTGGCGATCATGACTGCACGATCCCTCAGTCCACAGGCACATATACATGCCCAGAACACTTGCAGAAAGGCAGGCTGTCGTCCAGGACTTTTATGGGGTGGCACACTTCCCCAAAGTGCTAGTTGCCATTGATTGCACCCATGTGGCTCTACGTCCTCCCAGGGCCACTGAGCACATCTATCGAAACCACAAGCACTGGCATTCCATCAACATGCAGGTTGTATGTGATGCCAAGGGATTCATCACCTCAGTATATGCCAACTATCTGGGGTCCAGCCATTATAGTTTCATATTCCGAATGTCACCCATAAACCGGGACCTGGAAGCTGGGCGGCATGGCGACACATGGCTAATTGGTGACAACCATTATCACCTCCCCAGGGGACAGTGCCTACCCTCAGATCACCTACATGATGACGCCAATACCGAACCCCACCACACCAGCCGACGTAAGATACAACACAGCCCATATTGCAACCCAGGGCATAGTGGAGCGCACATTCGGAGTGCTAAAGTCATGCTTTTGCTCCATTGACCGTTCTGGTGGGCAGCTGCTATATGCGCCCCCAGTAGTGTGCAGGATCATAGTGGCAGCATGTGTCCTGCACAAAGTTGCAACCCGGCGGGGCGTGCCGGTGGACATGGTAGTGCCCCCACATCCCCAACCACATGCACGCCTGCTGCGCATGGGAGGTGAAAGGACACGTGGTGAGGCAGTCCGAACCCAGCTTGTGGCAAATTTCTTCTCCTAACATCCCACCCCTGCGGAGTGCACACAGGCCTGGCACATACCAGCTGACAATTTATGATGATGACAAAAGGGACAGTCAACTGTCACAACCATACCACCCTGAGATTGTTTACCTGGAAGTGCTACATTGTGTGCATCCCTAGCTACTTAAACACACCCAATGCTGTGTCAGTAAAAGGCACAAATTCATGCAGCATGAAGGACTACCCCCTTGCAAAACACTACATATAGTAGCACGTCACCCAACCCCTCCTCAACCCCATCTCAGCTACCCAACACACCATGGCATGGCATGCGATGTGAAAGCAACCAAATGAATGCACATCACATGACACAAGTGTCACAAAGTGCACCATCCTAAATGGAAACAGGCCACAGACAATTACCTCTCACCAATAAAAAAAAAAGCACACATTTACAAATACTTATCAGCAAGACAAAACATCAGTACAGGATCCAACAGTGGCAACATATGACAGTAAAAAAGTAAAGTAGTGCAAGTGTCACAACCTGACTAAGGCAGCACATCGACCCCTTCCAACTGCAGAGTGTTGCTGGTAGGCAAATGTGGCAGTGTACTGCATACAACATGAACTGCATCTGCAAAGGAGACGGGCTTGTTAAGACATGAAGAAGCTACATGTATATATGCAAAAAGTCCTGTATGTAAAACCATATACACATCGACCATGCAGTGGAGAAATGAACAACAATCCCCACTAGGGATGTATACACAGTTTGGACTACAGACTGAACACACAACTTATGGGAGGCCAATGCCTCTGTGTAAGTTACTGTCACTTGGTCACACCCTTTGCGAGCCCATGGAAAGGTGAAGCAGGAGGGGTGTGTGTGTCAGGAACCCAAGTATCTAACCCACAGACAGGACAAGCCTGCATGTGCCCAGCTGGAATACACAGTGGATGCCTAAGGGAGCCACACAAAGCAACACACTGTAACATTAATTCACAATCTGAAAGAAAATGGTTATGAACTAAAAAGTAAATGCAAATCAAATATAGAAAAAGAAAAAGTAAATGTAAAGTAAAATAAATAAATTAAATAATAAAGTAAAATCAGAAGGATAACCAAATAAAAATAAATGTATGAAAATTAAAATAACAAATCAAGAATTAAAATAAAATTAAAATAATAAATAGAAAAAAGAAGAAGAAATACAGATAACAAATGAATTAAATACTAACTTCATTTAGCAACTCGGAATGAAATGTGAAAATAAATAAGTAAATAAACAAATAAACAAATGGCCATGTGTTGACCACAGGGGGGGGCATCCAGGAGGGACGAGGTACACGGTACACCCCAACACCCACATGCATGGATGTTGAGAAAAAAAACACCTCCATGGGCTCATGGCCTGCACGGCTACCCTACAGTGGGAGAACTGCCGTCGCTGTCAGCACCCTCTGGTGGTACATCAGAACGTGGGCATGATATGGGAGGCAGACCACGCAAAGCCCTGGCATGCTCCTCCATGGCAGCAAGTCTGAAAGGTTTGGTTCTGCAGGATGATGGTACAGAGATCCCCATGCAGCACCTCACGGGTAGCACACATTTCTGCCTGCAAGGCCTCGTGTGATGCCCGGATCTCCTCACTGTTTGCCTGGAGGGATGTGTGTTCTAACCTCAGGGCATCCCTGTGGGCCTGTGACTCTGCAGATATGGCTGTGCGCAGAGTCTCCAGTCCAGACAATCGGTCCCTGTTGGACGCCAACATGTCCTCCCTGTGTGAGTGGCACGTGGACTATGTTGCCTGCTGCTGGAGCTCCACCTGCCTTTCACGGGGGAGAATGGAAATGGCCACCCTATCCACGGCCTGAGCCATCATCTCACACAATGCCCCCTGTTGTGCTGCTATAGTGTACATGGAGTTCTCCCACACAGTATTGCCTGGTGGCGCACGGTCACCACATTGGCGGGCACCACACCTGTTTGGGGCCAGGTGATGTGCACCTTGCTGTGCTGGCACTGCCTGAGGCTGCAGGACTGCCTTCCTCCTTTGATCTGCTGGCCCAGGAACAGGAGCAAATGTTGTGGAGTGTGACCCTGCATCCGTAAGCGCCACAGGCAGACTTTCCGACACTGAATGCCCCATAGAGTGCTCTACCCCCAGTGCAGGTGGGTTGGACAGAACAGCATCCCTGCCAGAAACACTCACCTGCGACGGGACATATGTCTCAATGTCAGATTCAGCACTTGATTCATAGAGGTGTCCGGATGTGTACGCAGAGACACCCGTGGACAGTATGGTCTGTAGGAGTAATGGGTTTTCACCCACCATCACCCCACGTCCTCCACTGGTGCCTGGGTGTGGCTGTGAGTACTCTTGCCTCTGCACCGTCTCCGACTCCTCAACAGCATCTAGTGCCTCATCACCTGCAAAAACATAAAAGAAAACGAATGAAAACAGGCATGAGCACCATAGCCCACACACATAGGCATGACGAGGTAGACATCGAGTACATCAATGACACATGTCACACATGACAATAACTCTGGCATGCATGCACTGGAAATGAGTCTGAAGGGGAGGCAAAAAGCAGACACCGAGGACTCCAAGATGGTAACGCAACACATGTGCTGCATGCTGGATAGCACCGGCATCACACATTAAGCTGTGAGTGGCATGGACAATCCACATACATGACACATGCCAAAACACAGTAGCATAGCCATGGAAGATTTTACAAGGACGCACAGATGGTAGCAAATCAGTACTATCACCCATCCATATGAGATGTCCATCATGAAATAGAACATGCAAAATAGTGTGACAAAACATGCATGTGCCACACGCTGCAACAAAGCCAGTGTTCACTAATGCAGTGATGGCAGGCACATGGATACATCAATGGTTGGTCACTTCGACATTACAGAAGACAATTGTCATGTTGAACATTCAAAGAGGGCCCCAAAGTGATTGTGTGCAGGCCATGTGTAGGTGCACATTACTCAATCAGCCTGAATCATGAAATCATTCCCATAATAAGGAAACATATGTGGGCCATTGTGGGGTGAAATCTAATTCTGAAGTATGTTACATTTGGGGCAGAAGGGCACAAAAATGTGTGTTAAATATGCAAAGGATTACATCAGTCAGGCAGAATGAACAGGAAAACAGTATGAACAATGTTGTGGCAAGAGGGCAGTTGAAGGGCAAGTGCAGTAATCAGGAGCAAATTGTCAACTGCGGTCACAATGGCCACTCACCGGACATTGCCTCAAGATCTGGTAGGTCTCCCATGCCTTGGATCTGATCCTCTGTGATGAAGCCTCCAGCGATAGACTCATGTTCTGTGTGTACTTCCTCCTCTGGTGGAGACCCACTGCCAGACACCGAGTAGAGGCATGATTGGAAGCCAGCTTGTTCTTTGCTCTGCGTTTGAGGTCATTCCACCGCTTAGAGCAATCGTCAGATGTGCGCCTGACAAATCCAAGGGCACTAATCTGGTCCGCGATGAACTGCCAGTGGGCACTATGTTGAGCAGTCGTAGTCTTGCACCCTGCAGTCACCAGCAATTCGCGGCCATGAGCCGACACGTAGCCCACAAGTGCGTCTAGTTCCACATCATTAAAACTACGCTTCCTTGATGTGCCGCAGGGGGGAGATGTGCTGGGGTCCCAGCCTGTACCGCAAGAGCACGCTTCTTCCTCTTGGGAGGTGGTGCGGACCCTGAGTGGCTTATGCCGCTCTGGTTGGTAAGGGCTGAAGCGCAGGTGGTCTGGGCACTGGAAGTAGTCAAAGGCATGATGACCAAAGGTCTCACTGCAGGCATTGGCTGCTGGGTGATGTTGGCAGGGCCAATCTCGGTGTGATGGACTTGGACCAACACTGTCCCGCTGGGAGACTCGGACCTGGGGTGGATTGAGCTGCAGCTGTCCCTGCAGCCTCCTCACCCTGGCTACTTGGGGCAGCAGATGACATTGCTGCCCCAGATCCACAGGGCCTGGTGACAGCAACTTTCACCGCCACAATTGGCTTTGACTTGGTGACACGGAAGTCAGCCTGGGAGTCATCCTGTGCCGGTTTGGTTGACAATATGGGCCGGGTTAACAAGGCCTGAGCTGGGATGGTGTCAGCTGCTTCTCCCTGACCCATTTGGGGGGGCATAGTTGTCCTTAATTGGTCCTCCACACACTGGCCTCTTGGGCCCCCCTGCACATCCTGGCCACGTCCCCTCGGGCGCCCACCTCTTGGAGGTCGGCCACCTTTGCCTCCCTTATCGCTTGGTCACCTCCCAACCATGGCACTGATGTTCTTGTGCAAATGGGAGGTGCAGTAAATAATTGTCCTGAGCAATTGGGGTGAAAGGGGTAGGGTACTAGATGGAATACGTACCCTAGAGCTCTAGCAAAGCTGTCTGTGACCCCCTGGGGGAAGATGACGGGTCACGCAATGCTCAGGCACGGCGAAAACAAAATTTTACGTGCACTTGACCCCTGGTAGCCCACGTGTGTGGAATAAAGAACCCGCACTACGCTTTGGCACCCAGAAACACAAAAAGAAGCGTATGCGTGGTACACGCTGGCTACAATGACCTCTGAATGGGTATGCAACACACAGGGGCAACCACAGTTGAAAAATATGTGCGCGACTCACCGTCTGCCTCGAAAAAGAACGTGAAAAAGACGCGCGTGTGTGGGTTGGGAACACCCCCGCCAAAAGAAGAATTGAACGCTGTCTGAGTATACAAGGGGTACAAACTGGAACCATTGTGAAGTAATCGAGTGTGAACCAACAAGAAGTACAAGAATCACCTGCTCTTTCTCCACAAAAAGCACGTACAAGAAAATGGTATCCTACGTGTAACTTTTAACCCAGCCCACACATGCAACGTCACTTACGTGCGTACCCGCTAAGGGCCTTTCCTCTAATTACATGCAGTGACACCCGGACGTGCAGTTTTTGCACGTGTACAATCAACAAGCACCCGTGTGGAGGGAAACACCAGTGCGCATCACGTCACAGACGCGCTTATGAGCTAAGGGCCTTTCCTCGAATTATACTCTGACGTGCAGTTTTTTCACGTTCCAAATCACTCTGTATCAAGCTGGCCAAGCGACAACACACGGAAGACCACGCTCCTGCCCAGAAGGCCATTTTCCTGTCCCCCAGAGCCCGAGCACACTCCCACCTGCCATCTGCTGCTGCCTGCCTGCCTGCCTGCTGGCATCGTGCCCTGCTATTTGATGCCTGTACGTCAACCATCTCCAGGGGTCCAGTTGCTGTGACCACCCCTGCTGGAACAGAAGACTCCTGACTCGTATTCCATTGCTCCACAGCCCAGCCCCAGTTGCCCACCCACACCTGCCTCGGGAGTTGCCATGTCCGACACAACACTATCTGGCACCAGTGGCAACCCCCAGCAGAGAGGCAGAGGGCTGCCAGCTTCAGTGCCAATGAAGTTGGCATCCTGGTGGAGCAAGTCCTGGGACATTATGAGGCCCTCTTTGGAAGTTCACGCACCGACAATGAAGGACGGAAGAGGATCTGGAAGGACATTGTGGCTGCTATCAATGTGGAGGGGGTGGCAGCCTGCGACATGCAACACGTCCGGAAGCACTGGGAGGACTTCAGGTCGAGGGCCCTCAGCAAGGCCCGGCGCCTCTTGAAGGCAAAGCATGCAGAGGGCTGCTGGGTCCGCCTTACCAACATCCAGATGAGGATCCTGGAATGCATAGACCCAGTGCTCCACCTCTAGATACTTCGGAGGCAGACCCGTCCGGAGTCGAGCGGTAAGTGTACATGCGTACTGATTGGACGCTTTGCATGTTGAGGTGTGGCAGAAGTGTGCAGGTTGGACATATGTATTGATACGACCATGTATGGATGTGTATGTACAGGGACATGAGCCTGCCGCATGTCAGTCCAGTCATGTGTGAGGCACATCAATGGTGTATGTGTTCAAATGCATGGTGGCCAAATGAATGTGTGGGTGCACACATGTTTAAATTTCTGTGTATGTACTTTGGCATGGTTGTGGTGTGACACATGGAAGCTGGTTCCACCTTCATGTATGTGCACAATGCACATGTGCATGTGTGTGTATTTGACATGTGTGCCACTGTGATACACCATGGATGCATGTGACACTGACATTTAGGTGGCTGATTGGCAGATGTGACATGGATGGTGATTATATCACTGCAACAGGTGGTGGAGATGTACAGATGCATGTATGTCTGGTGGCATGTGTGCATGTGTTCAGCACTCCCCGTGTTGCATGTGACATCAGGCTAACCTTTAGATGCTCAAGCTGTTGACAATATGGGCCGGGTTAACAAGGCCTGAGCTGGGATGGTGTCAGCTGCATCTCCCTGGATGGTGCTGCCTGCTGCAACATTACTGTTAATTTGCGTGTGTGTGGTTTTAAATGATATGTGTGTTGGGGAGTGTGGTGCCATGTGTGAAGTTTGACACTGCCACTCATGTGCAACTGTCATGTGTGTATCAGACCATTTTACAGTGCCCTGATGCCTCTGTTCTGTCTCTCGGCGGAGGCGGTGCTGTGGAGCACAGTGGCAGGGATCCCACCGCCAGCCGGAGACGCAAGGCGCAGCTCCCCTCCCAGGTTGTCATCTCATCGGGGAGTGAGGAGTCTGGTGCCGCGTCTGTGGCCGCAGCTGCCAAGGGTAGGTCCAAGAGGCGGAGGTCGGAGGTGGACTCGGTAGCAGAAGGGGCATCTGAGACCCCACAGGGACCTATGGAGGAAGATGGCACGGAGTCATCCAGGTTGGTGGGGGGTTTGGTTGAGGAGGAGGCCGTGGAAGGGCCACACACGGGGTCTGGAGGGGGGATTCCACTGGTGCTAGTGGTGCAGTCCAGGTACAGGGACAGGAGGCAGCACAGGTGGCCGCAGAGGTGACTTTGTGTAATCCTGTCCCCGATCCTGTGACTGCATCATCCCGCACCAGCAGGGATGCCTTCGTCCAGACCCATTCTCAGGAAGGGGATGCGCAAACAACAACTGGCCTTCCACTCCCTGCGGACATGGCAATCCGGGACCATGTTGAGCCTGTCCTGGCTGGGGTGGCGTTGCGTCAACGTTGCATCCGGGATGACGTTCAGGGCTTTCGTGAGGATGCCTCATTGACCACGTCGACCTACAAGGATGGGTCACCAGTGCTGGGTTCCTCCGTCTGCTAGACCTTGTACTGACCCCCTCCTCAACCGAACCCCCTATGTGCCAGTCGTCCTCCATGCCATCTTTCGGCCCAAGTATCACCTGGGCACCCTGTGGAGCTGCCTCTGACCCATCGGCCAGGCTGGTGGAGGACACATCCCTGCCACAGTCGGGAGTCGGAGGTCCAGCAGGGGTGGCCACCCCAACAACTGGACCCCAGCAGGAGGAGGACGTGCATCAACAGGCAGGGCACATGCACGGGAGCAGCAGGCTGAAGGTGGGAGTGATGATGGCTCAGGGCCATCAACATCAGAGGGGCAGGCATCGGCTGGAGGGCAGGAGGACCCTGAATTAGGAATGTCTTCCGTGTGGCAGCGGTTGTGCCAGCAAATAGATGCGGAGCGGCGGTGGGTGGAAGAGGCACAGCTCACTATGGTCAGGGCGGAGAACTCCATGTGCAGGGCACTGAGGGGGGTTGAGTGCCTCAAAGAAATTCGTAGGGAGTTGGAGGTGAACATGGCATTATCCATGCGAGACCTCGGGGCCAGGGACAGGCCCGCCTCCAGGATGTTGAACAGGAGTTCGATGATGCCCTGGCCCCGGAAGTCAACAAGTGAGCCGTAGGACTTGCCTGCCACCATTATATATAGTTCATTAGTGTTAGGTTTCCTTTCTATTTTTCTTTCATTTTGGGCGCATGGACTATGCCCCACCTTTTTGTATATAGTTATTTATTAGGTAGGTTTCCTTTGGATTGTTGGGCTCATGGATCCTGGATTTTTACATTCTATATAGTTCCGGACTGGATATGACCTCATTCATTTTTTTTCCATGGATCAATGGTTTTCTGTTTTTTTAACCTTTGGATTTGGTTTGATGGACGAACGCTTTGGAGCCATTTTCATTTGGATTTATTTGGATTCACCATTCATATATTTTTCATTCATTTTGGACATCCAGCCTTTTGTTTATTATTTATTTTCTTGTGTCATTTTCTTTCATTCTGTTGATTTTGTATTTAATGCATTTTGATTTCATCCTTCATGTGTGTGGTATTCTCTCATTGGTTTCGTGCATGTCATGATGTGGGTTTTCTCATTCACTTGCCCCCATTGTGTGTGTCTGATGGACATGTATTGATGTGAATACTTGTCATTTGGGATTTATCATGACATGGGGATTTCAATGTGGAGTGGATGGAATACTTGGTTGGGTGTTTGGACTGGGGTGGTGTGGGGTGGGATTTGGGTGGCCACAAGGGCCATGAGTGTGGATCGTGATGACATGTTGGGGGGAACATGAGTCGGGGCCTGCTGGCAGTTGCCCGTCAATGGGGGTGGGTGGGGGTTCAGGGGGACATGAGTCAGGGCCTGCTGGCAGGTGCCCGTCACTGGGGGTGGGTGGGGGTGCAGGGGGACATGAGTCGGGGCCTGCTGGCAGGTGCCCGCCACTGGAGTGGGGTGGGGTGGGGGTGCAGGGGGACATGAGTCAGGGCCTGCCGGCAGGTGCCCGTCACTGGGGGTGGGTGGGGGTGCAGGGGGACATGAGTCTGGGCCTGCTGGCAGGTGCCCGTCACTGGGGGTGGGGTGGGGGTGCAGGGGGACATTAGTCGGGGCCTGCTGGCAGGTGCCTGTCACTGGGGGTGGGTGGGGGTGCAGGGGGACATGAGTCGGGGCCTGCTGGCAGGTGCCCGTCACTGGAGTGGGGTGGGGTGGGGGTGCAGGGGGACATGAGTCAGGGCCTGCTGGCAGGTGCCCATCACTGGGGGTGGGTGGGGGTGCAGGGGGACATGAGTCTGGGCCTGCTGGCAGGTGCCCGTCACTGGGGGTGGGGTGGGGGTGCAGAGGACATGAGTCAGGCCTGCTGTGTTTTCTCATTCACTTGCCCCCATTGTGTGTGTCTTATGGACTTGTATTGATGTGCATACTTGTCATTTGGGATTTATCATGACATGGGGATTTCAATGTGGTGTGGATGGAATACTTGGTTGGGTGTTTGTACTGGGGTGGTTTGGGGTTTAATTTGGTTGGCCATAAGGGCCATGAGTGTGGATCATGATGACGTGTTGGGGGGACATGAGTCAGGGCCTGCTGGCAGGTGCCCATCAATGGGGGTGGGTGGGGGTCCAGGGAGACATGAGTCAGGGCCTACTGGCAGGTGCCCGTCACTGGGGGTGGGTGGGGGTGCAGGGGGACATGAGTCAGGGCCTGCTGACAGGCACCCGTCACTGGAGTGAGGTGGGGTGGGAGTGCAGGGGGACAAGAGTCGGGCCTGCTGGCAGGTGCCCGTCACTGGGGGTGGGTGGGGGTGCAGGGGGACATGAGTCTGGGCCTGCTGGCAGGTGCCCGTCACTGGGGGTGGGGGTGCAGGGGGACATTAGTCGGGGCCTGCTGGCAGGTGCCTGTCACTGGGGTGCGGTGGGGGTGCAGGGGGAACGAGTCGGGGCCTGCTGGCAGGTGCCCGTCACTGGGGGTGGGTGGGGGTGCAGAGGACATGAGTCGGGCCTGCTGGCAGGGGCCCGTCAATGGTGGGTGGGTGAGTGGGTGGGGGGACATGAGTTGGGGCTCACAAGTGTGCTCACAAGTGCATGGTGCCATGTGGGCTGCCTGCAGGGCATGGTGAGGGTCGTAGGTTAGTACCCTGTGGTGTGGGCTGCCTGCAGGGCATGGGGAGGGGGAAACCACACACCCGGGAGGGCCCACAATGCCAAATAGTGTGTGAAAGTCCCAGTGTACCCCCAAAATACACGTACCCCACTCTCGCCTGGAGTATCTCGTGTGAAACTTCCTGCGCACCCCTGAAATACACGTACCCCACTCGCACAAGGCCTATCGCATGTGAAACTTCCTGTGCACCCCCAAATACACGTAACCCGAACGCACAAAGCCTATCACGCGTGAAACTACCCGTGTACCCCCCAAATACACGTACCCCGCTCTCACCTGGAGTATCTTGTGTGAAACTTCCTGCGCACCCCCGAAATACACGTACCCCGCTCGCACAAGGCCTATCGTGTGTGAAACTTCCCGCGCACCCCCGAAACATACATACCCCGCTCGCACGCACAAAGCCTATCGCATGTGAAACAACCTGCGTACCCCCCAAATACACATACCCCGCTCTCGCCTGGAGTATCTCATGTGAAACTTCCTGCGCACCCTCAAAATAAATGTACCCTGCTCGCACAAGGCCTATCGCGTGTGAAACTCCCTGCGTACCCCAGAAATACACGTACCCTTCTCTCGCCTGGAGTATCGCTCGTGAAACTTCCCACGCACACCCCAAATACTCGTACCCCGCTCTCGCCTGGAGTATTGCATGTGAAACTTCCTGCGCATCCCCGAAATACATGTACCCTGCTCGCATAAGGCCTATCACGTGTGAAACTTCCTGCGCACCCCCGAAATACACGTACACTGCTCGCACAAAGCCTATTGTGTGTAAAACTACCCGTGTACCCCCGAAATACACATACCCCGCTCTCGCTTGTAGTATCGCGTGTGAAACTTTCCACGCACACCCCAAATACACGTACCCAGCTCTCACATGGAGTATCACGTGTGAAACCTCCCGCGCACCCCTTACAGTGATTTTAAATACCTTCAAAGTCTTTGGGCTCTTTGGGGTTCCCTTCCCAAGCTTCAACTTATTCAAGTTTCAAAAGCCACAAAAGAAATGTACCAGAGTTCCTCTTGAAGCTTCCCCATGCTTCAGTCCTTTCAACACTATAAAGAAAGCCAATAAGTCTCCAACTTGGTTGTGTCTCTTAGGGTTCCCTCCCCAAAGCTCTGGCCCCTTCCATCTTTCAAACACAAAGTCATTTTTATCAGGGTACACTTTGATTTCCTCAATAGGTCTCCCAGGGTTCCCTTCCCCAAGCTGAGATCTCTTCCAGATTTCAAACACAAAACAAATATATCACAGTTTCTTTTTGGTTTCTCAGGGGGCCCTTTTCCAAGTTTAAGCCCCTCTAGTTCTAAAAACTAGTTCAACTGGTCAGGGCGTGCCTTTTCCTTATATACAGTGTTTCTTACATATAATCTTCCCATGGGGTAGAATCAGAGGCTTTCGAAAGTGCCAGGCTCTTTGCTTTTCCTCAGCACGACCACTCTGATCCTTTACCTCTCTCTTTGTTTCTTACGCGTTTTTTATACTTATACTTCCTGCAAGACTTTCATATATTTATTTCACTTTGTTGTGCACATTTGCACCGTCTTTTATTGCCTTTTCCTTTCTCTCTGTTATACCTCTTTTACGCTTCCCTCCTTCTGTTGTGCATACTTGCAGTGCCTTCTTCCTATCATGACTCTTGCACACTTCTTAACTCTTCCGTGCACCCTTGCATTTGTTTCCTTCTTTCTGGGTAGTTTGCACCCTTTCCTTTTCTTCTGAACTTCACTTTTACTTCTGTGCTACTAATGTATTGTTTCTTCCTACTGTGCTACTAGCACCCTTTCTCTTTCTTACTTTCTGTTTCTTAAAACTGTCCTACTTGCATTCCGCTTCGTACCGCTTTACAAATCTTGCTTTTTCCTTCATTTCCTACTCCAGCCCCTGAACGCTCCCTAGTTTCTCTCTCTCTCATGCAAAGCTCACCGGGTAGCGTAGTTCTGGCGAGCAGTCTCTCTGGGAGGCTTTGGATCGAGGTCAGGGTCTCACCACCTGCCCCTCAGACAGCCTTGGGCTGGGCACATGGACAACGAGAACAAATAATTGCATTGTCACCACCAGCAGGGTCTCAGTTGCCTTGCTCGGGCTCTCAGGAAACAGTCATGCTACACACCTTCTCAAACACCGGACCAGCATCGTAGCACGCTGCTCTCCTCGGATCCTTCTTCCTGCAGCTCCCAGCTAAGTGGCTTCTCTGGTCCAGTATGCTTACGCAGCTCGCTCATTCATCTGTGCAAGACCACACCTTTTAAAGGAAGAAGGTTAAGAGCATACAAATTAATATTTATACAAAATTAATTGACACGCAGATATAATGTATCAGTACAATCATGCTCTTTTATTTGTATTAAGAGACATTCATGATACCCAAATCAACATTTGTGAACACATCATTTAACAAAGCATATACAAGCAAATGCGAAAGTACATACAATGCATCACTCCTATAATAATACCTGATACAGAAAATTAAACGGTAAGAAAAAATGGTGAGGGACAATGTGATTTATCCCACCTCTCTGTGGTTTATATAAAACAATGGTTATCTGACGTGTTTCAATCCTGTGATGCTGCCATCGGATCTTCCTCAGGGGCTAACACAACGCTTTATGGTGTGTCATGACAACCAATGAATTCCAACATGAGATAAACAAACGGTATCTAGGCCACACACCTGTGATCCAAGAAGTACACATAAGACTATGGGCCTCATTACACGTTGTCCGTTAACGGAATACCGGTACCGGTAAAGATTTACCGGTACCGTTAATTTCCTAAGCCAATAACGACCCGGACCCACCGCTATCAGCGCACCCGTTAATTACGGTGCCACTAATAGCAGCAAGGCCGGGGGCGCGCGACCCCCAGGCCGGAATTAGCGCCATGGCGCTAATACCAGGCCATCACAAGCCATGGGGACATGGCATTAGCGGCATGGAAAACACCCAAAAACCCCTTACCGGCATGGCGCTAATAACGGCCTCGAAAAGCACCCATTAAGAGACCTGAGCAGTGTACCCATCTACCACAGGTGGACACAATCAGCACAGGTGCATGCAATGGAGACAGGCAGCACAAAAGAGCACACCACACCCCTACCCACACCCCTTCCCACACCAAGATGGTCCCAATAGCAGCAGCATGACATGACGGGCTTGACTACATGATAGCAGTGCAGCACCAACAACAACAGCCCGCACCAGAGGTGACCCGTAACAGGTACCCATTCCTCACACCATACAGGCGATGCCAGCTATCCACTGAGGAGGTGGCTCCCAACACCTGTACGGAACCCACAGAACCAGCAGGAAGAGGACAACAATATTGCACATCCCCGTACCTGCGTCGTGATAGAGCTGGCAGTCAGCCTTCCAATGACAATGCTCCGCTGCCTAAGCAGCCTGTGTGAGGCAATCCTGTACAGCCGTATCAAAGTGGCCAAGATAACCATGGCATGTGTAGAGCATCAAAAAATGTGCATATGATGGAATGTGCCAATGCCACCTGAAATTGACATGCAACCACCAGAAGAGCATGATGGGGATGGGGATGATTACGGGTGGAATGCCCCGGCAGGACATGCAAGAGGCAATGCCAAGGAGGCACACGATGTGCGTCAGCATCTGATTCTGAAATCCCATCAGGCACAAAGGTGAAATAGCATGGACGGAGACGGATATTGTTGCCCTGGTGCATGTTTGGAGTCCCACAAAGGACCCTGTCCAAGATAAATGACACATACGCAATGATGGAGACCACGCTTGGGTTTCAACTTCAGAACAGTGTGTATTGAACAGAATGTGATAAGAAGTGCAACACCCCAACACACCCAAATGCACCCTTACCCCCCTCCCCCCAAAACACCCAAATGCACCCTTACCCCCCTCCCCCAACACACCCAAATGCACCCTTACCCCCCTCCCCCAAAACACCCAAATGCACCCTTACCCCCATGCCCCCCAACACACCCAAATGCACCCTTACCCCCCTCCCCCCCAAAACACCCAAATGCACCCTTACCCCCTCCCCCCAACACACCCAAATGCACCCTTACCCCCCTGCCCCCCAAATACCCAAATGCACCCTTACCCCCCTCCCCCCAAAACACCCTGGTGAGTCTTATGGTGTCTATGTTTCCTGCACCACATGTGCCACCTGGTCCTTGGCGGAGCTAAGCATCAGGGCCTCCACCTACATTGGGTTGGTGTGATGTGGGGCGCCTCAGGTTGCGCAGGGAGCGGCGCAGGGGGCTGGTCTGCTGGGAACTCGCTGAGGAGAAGGTTCCCGGTCGATCCTGTGTTGGGGGTTGGTGATGCTGCTCCATGATGTCCCCAATACGTAAAATGGCCTGGCGGAGTTGGCCCATCTCCTGGCATATCCTGTCAGTGCAGGCCTCAATGGCCTCCTTTGTTTGCCCTGCATATTTTTTGAGGTCATCCCTTAGACGGCCTGTCTCGGCCACATGCTGGGCGACCAGCGCAGTAATGTCTTCCTGCTTCCGGGTGATGGTTGAAAGGTCTGCCAGGGTGGTAGGTGCTGCTGGGCTGGACGGTGCGCCCTGGTCCGTGCTTCCGGCATCGGGTGAGGACAGCTGAGGGCTCCATGCACCTTCTACAGTGTGGGTGTCATGTGCTCCCTGGGTAGCAGGTCCGGACGTTGCCCTTGGACTCCCCTCAATGGACCATGTTGGGCTGGGGTTATGGATGAGTTGTAGGATGTCGATTGCGTCCTCCTCGTCAGTGGCCGGTGCAGTGGCTGCTGCCTCCCCAGTGGAGCTGGTGGCTGCGGAGTGCGTGCCCTCCGTGCTCATCTCAGCAATGATGGGGCACACTTGCGTGGGTTCAGCTACAACAGGAGCCGTGCCCTCAGGCTGTTATGAAATGGTGCTCCTGCTGCCCTTGGCCCTCTGCAGATGGACTGTCCTCCCAGTTGCCCTGGAGGTGGTGGCGGTGTCACCTCTCTCATGCATACTGGCTTTTTTGGCTGCTAGGGGAGTACGTGCTGCAGTGCTTGTGTCTCCAGTGTCTGTCGGTGATCCTGTGGAGGACATAAATAGGGTACATCATTGTTAATGGGTCTAGGTGCCTCATGCAGAATGTTCACGTTTTGCTGCTCTATGCATTGGGGCCTATTGATCAGTGAATCTTGTAATGGGGATGTCGGGTTGGTCATGCATTGATGGGTCAATATTGCACGTGTATATGGTGATGCATGCATGTATGTGTGTGGCAGGATCAATGGCCTCGTCATGACACATGTTTGGGGTACCCCCTCACCCTTCACTGTGCATTGTTTGCCGTATAGACTCACCTCCATCAGATGAGATGGCCACACCATGCTCCATGTCTCCGACCCCCTCTATGGCTTCGACTCCTATTGTGGAGGCACATGTCTCCTCCCACTCCTTCATCTTCAGAGGTGATTCTGCGTCACCTCCTGTGGCCATTGCAAGGTTGCGGTTGACTGATAGGATATTCCGCACACGTAGCCGGAGGTCGTCCCACCTCTTGCGGCAGTCCTTCACACTGCGGGTGGTAGTGCCCACCGCACTAACTTTGCGGGCAACTTCGTCCCAGATAGCCTTTTTCTTGATGATCGCCTCCCGGCGCATATCATTGGCGAAGACGACTTCGGCATTGGCTGCAAGTGTTCTACTCAGCATTATGAGCTCCTCTGGTGTGAATTTCTCTTTCCGCTGTCGATCAGAGGTTTTTTTCAGGGCCTTTGACATCTTCAGGCAGTCCTGGATGGTTTTTGGTCAGAGTTCTCCGGAAAGATGTCCTGGATGCAGAGGATGGCAATGGATTGTGTTTTTAAAGATGGCTGCCGTTCTCTTTCCCGTTCCTGTGCGATGACGCTATTTCCGGTTCCACTTTTTAACGGTGTCCGCTAATAGCGGTGACCGCTATTTGCATGTTGCGTGAGGGAGGAGGTGCTATCAGCACTTTGGTCGAGGCCGGTAATGGGCATTTTGTGGACTTTTGCGGCATGGCGGTAATGTCATTTACGGCATGGTGCTATGCTCGTGTCCGCGAACTCGTAATGGGACGCTATTAGCGGTCTTTATCGAGGGCGGAGACGCTAATAGCGCCATGCCGTAAAATTCCAATTTTTACCGCACAACGTGTAATGAGGCCCTATGTGTTATGTATGTTTGACTCTCATAAAACTGACATTTAGAAAATTACAAGGTGAAAGAGCATGAAATCAGTTTTCACTCACCTCTGTAATGAGATCAGTATGTGTAGGATGTGTGGATTTTGTGGTCAGACGTATTTTTGATAGTTTACTAATGACAGACTGCAACCTGAAAAGGACAGGGAAAGGTGTAATGATATATACTATATACATCATGAGATCTAAAAATATAGGATATCTCTCCGTGTCAAGCTACGACTCACCTGGGTTTCCTAGTTTTTTAGTGTTGAATAGCCAGGCTTATTTGTATCAATTATGTCTGCAAAATAATTGACAAAATGCATGCTAACTATTATAGCTAGCAGGACATGGGAGGCTGATGAAGTGGTATGAGACTTGTAATATAGACTTACCATTAGTCAGGGTGTTGCAGCTTTTAGTACTTTCTTAAATAAACCAACAGTAAGTGTACATATCTATAAATATAAAAGTGAAAATATATTTTTTTGTGGCAGGATTTGTTGTGAAGCATTGTTCCTCACTGTTTCATGGATATGCACCACATTTTGCATAGTTCCCTGTTAGGACCCTGTAGACATTAATAGCTACATGAAATTTGGACATCCCAACCCTTTGCCTGGATTTCAGCACCTGACGGGAGCCTTAAATTGGAAAAACATCAATGTAGTTGCAGAAGGACCGGTCCCGATGCGTAGAACAGAACTCGGTGTCCAGGACCTAGGATGCAGAGTTTCCAAGATATTTGCACTGCAATGTACGAGAATGAACTGCACCACTCCAGGGTGAAGTGACAGGCGGGGAGAGAATGTTTTGGATGTTTGCTGTTTGAATGTTTATTATGTTGCCATTAGGCCTGCTAAAGCACCATGGTAACACAAGAAGCAAGAATAGTTTGTGTACATGCTTGCAGATGCTCATATGCAAATAACCACATGGTAGGGCAGGAGCACTCAAGGGACCAGACTGCCATAACGCACTAAACTATAGATCATTAGAAGACGTGATTGTAGAAGCCAGACCGTGACTTAATAAAACTAGTAGGCCACGATTGGCTTAGAAATGGGACCCCAAGCCTCACAGAATGATGCCCAAGCACAACTACTGTGGCAGGAGTGAAGCCGCCACCAAGGGCGCAATGTTGCAAATGACATTCCTCACTCTGAACCTAAGTAACACCGGCTGCAGGAGAGGGGAACTCTCTGACAAAATACTGAACAATTCAGAGGTCCAAGGCTCACAAGAATGGTCTGCAAGCACGTGATCTGGCCGAGCTGAGGGGCTGCCAAGATTGGGGCCTGAGAAGAGCAACCTGTTCCGCCGACCAGACAATAGTTGCAACAAAGTTGTTACAGTCACGTTACAGCACTGAGATGTGAACCGGAGCGCGCTCATTGCGGCTATGGGCTACACACTGTCATGATGCTGACACATAGTTGCACCTTGCTGATACATAATTACACAAGGTACCATTCACAGGTGTTCCACAGCTGGGAACAGAGTTATTCCCAGGCTTGGAGGGTTCCTGGATCATCCAATCATAGCCTAGGAACCTTGAGGCAGACAGTGGGTGTCATCGATCAATTACAGGGCTTACTCACTGTAACAACTTTCAAGTAACAACTTTTTGGAAATGGCTAACGTACCACCTGACACTACACATGCCAATAACATAGCACCTCGATATGTTTCTTTATGGGACCTATTACTCAACAACCTATCCCGAGTGGAGATAGGTTTTTGAAATGAATCCTGAGACTGACGCTAATCGTGATGTCAGATGCTAAGAAAATTGGTCTGCGAGCCAGGGTCCTTTGAGAGATACGGGAACGTTCTTCTATGTATATGATCCCTTTGGTGCATTTATCACAATAAACTACAATAATTCCTTGCCTCTTGTGTGGACCTGATGTTCTTGATTGGGCAAAAGGAAGGAGTTGGGCCTTCCACGGATTTGCACCGGATCTGAGTGAAAAGTCCTAATTAAAAAGCCTGAGTCCCAAAAATCTTATTTTTTATTTTTTTTATTTCACATTTGTTCACATATATATATATATATATGGGGGAGACCCCCCAGACCCCCACACCTTGCCCCTCTACGTTTGGATTTACTTTGCCCCCCCAAGTATATATATGTGAACAAAGAGGGGTCAGACTTTTTGGACTCAGACTTTTTGCCCACAGCCATTTTGGACAAAACCTTTACGCCTGGGGGCCCCCAGAGTGGCTGGGCTGCACCAAGGGGGCCTGCCCCTAACACTATGATTGGTGCAGAGGTTGGCATTATGTCCGCAGACCTCGGAAACACCTGCTGATTGGATGGTTAAAAACGTGAACTGTGTAAAAACGTTTGAAATGGTTGCCATGTTAGAATCACGAACAGCGCCCATAGTCTGCAGACATTGCAGTAAAAACATATTAAAAAACACAACACTGTATTTGTCAAATTAATGAAAGAATCTGTGGTAGGTGAGAGGCGGTGAGGATGGGATGGTATATGGCCATAAAAATCCAATAAATGTGCGCAAACAGTTTGGGGACAGGCAGTAATACCCGCAAACATCTCAGCTGTTCGGGGCATCCATCCATATTTTTGCATTACAGGGTTGGTGAAAAGCAGTTTTTGGACAACATACAACTTGATGCCACTCAATGAAACTGTCTGAAATTGTGTGATATTATTCCAGACATGACCTTGACTGGTTCTATAAAGTTTGCTGCTGTTTTGCCAAGAGGGAACAAAATGAAAGGCTTATACTTTCGTTGACTTTTCACAAATCTGCACATAAGTTTCAAAAAATATTTAACACCCAGATTTCAATGTTTTTGCAAAGTTCGGTGGGATTTTGTGAAGAGGTGTCAAAATTAGAGTGGGGGGTTCAAAATTGGTAGATGGCTTATAATTGTGTTGCCATTTGACGAAAGTGCACAAAATATTTTAGAAAGAAAATACACGCAACCTTGGATTTTCCTGCTAAGTCTGAATTGATTTTGTCAACTGCGAGCTAAGTTATATGACTATTTTATGTACGTACATTTTGACAATTTTTTAAATATAAAGCATGGATGGATTTGCAGGAAATTGTGCAAGGAGCATTGGCAAGGACCTGAAGGCATGGGCCCATCATAGGGGCTCATTATATGTTAGCCAGTACGCTGCTTTTGGAAATCTGTCCTGTGTTTTACTTTTTTGACTTTGTCAAAACCTAAGTACAAAAAATAGTGATATAACTTTTATGCCATGGGCAGAGGGCCTGACATTAGGCAAGGACAAATGTCTACTTTCATTTACCTATTCGGGTATTCACTGCTGATAACGACTCACATAAGTATGCGTTGCAAAAAATATGTTTCTTAAAGGAGGTCTATAGTTGTTTCATGTATATGAAAAGGAATTATTAATAACTTATTTACAGTGATGTAACATTATGAAACATTTTCTTTTATGAAAACGTATTCAATTGACAGAAAGAACTTCGTTAAAAGGGGTGTTATAGTTAAGATGTTATCAACTCTTGGGCCTCCTCTGTTCCAGTAGTTAGCTAGTGGCCTCCCACATTGGCATCCCTTGGCACTTCCCTCTTGGGTACTTCATGAGCACTTGCCCATCTGTACTGCCCCTTCTATTTATGCACTTCTCTGACTGCACAATGTATTTGTGCATTTATAGGAGCACTGTGCACACTTTGTTTGTATAGGTAAAGGAAATGCAGATGCAAATGATTTGTAGAAGATTGTTAAGTAGCAGTTTGTGTGTGGAAACTTAATATGGTCATAGGGTTATATGTAAGCGGCACACAAAGATGAAAAAAGACAAAAAAACTAAATCTTTTAATTGTGAGGCTGCTGTGGCCTCCTTTTGATCATGGCCACCCTGTTCTTCGGGAAGTGGAGTGCCTGACCCTCTGTGTGATGCATTTGTTTGAGCCCGTACTTCTTGAAAGGGCGAATCAGAAAAGCCAGGAGGCGAATGCCGGCCTGCCTCATAAGGCCCCATTCCTAAGGCTCCTGACTGTCCCTGTCAGTGCCTGGCTGGACTTCCGGGCCCCACTCTCTTACATCTACAGCCAAAAATGCTCCTTCATGTTAGATATTCCATAAACGCACCCCTGAACTGTGACATCCGCTCTTGCCATCACATGAGTACTGTTGATTGGTGGCTGCTTCGTCTATTTGACTCGCTCCCTCTGTGCCTCTCCCGACACATTGTAGATGTCCCCTGCACTATAGTGAAACTTCACTCTGCTTTCACTCCCTGAGCTCCTCATCTCTGTACTGATGTGCTGCAATTCCTTTGTCTTCCTCCATAGTTTGTTACGCTTAGTGTAATAATTGAATGTAGGTGTGCCTTCATCCTGCATTGAAATTGTCTCTTAGGGTAAAATTCAAATTTAGTTGTGCCTTCATCCTGCATTGAAATTGTCTATTAGTGTAAAAATCGACTTTAGGTGTGCCTTCATCCTTCACTGAAATTATCTGTTAGTGTAAACATAGTTTGTGTCTATTAGTGAAAAAATCAATTTTAGCTGTGCCTTTATCTTGCATTGAAATTGTCTGTCAGTGTAAATATCAAATTTAGTTGCACCTTCACCGTGCATTTGTTTGGTTTTGTACTCCTAACACCCACTTGGTCAACTGTGCATCAGGTTCAAAACTGTGCATTGCAGCACACACACCCCTACCCCCTCTCTCACTTTCTCTCTACCTCTCACTTCCTCCTCTTGCTACGAGGATGCAAAAGATTTGTAGAAGATTGTTAAGTAGCAGTTTGTGTGTGGAAGTTTAATGTGTTCATAGGGTTATATGTAAGCGGTGCACAAAGATGAAAAAAGACAAAAAACAGAATCTTTTAATTGTGAGGCTGCAGTTGCCTTCTTTTCATCATGGCTGCCCTGTCTTATGGAAGTGGAGTGCCTGACCCTCTGTGTGATGCATTTGATTGGGACCGTACTCCTTGAAAGGTCCAATAAGAAAAGCCAGCAGGTGAATGCCAGCCTGCCTCACAAGGCCCCATTCCTAAGGCTCCTCTCTGTCCCTGTCAGTGCCTGACCAGTCTTCCGGGCTCCACTCTCTTACATCTACAGCCAAAAATGCTCCTTCATGTTGAATATTCCTTCGACGCACCCCTGGACTGTGACATTTGCTCTTGCCATCACATGAGTACTGTTGCTTTGTGGCTGCTTCGTCTACTTGACTCACTCCCTCTGTGCCCCTCCAGTCACATTGTAGATGTCCCCTTGCAACTTCACTCCGCTTTCACTCCCTGAGCACCTCATCTCTGTACTGATGTGTTGCAATTCCTTTGTCTTCCTCCATAGTTTGTTACGCTTAATGTAATAATTGAATGTAAGTGTACCTTCATCCTGCATCGAAATTGTCTGTTAGCGTAAAAATCAAACTTAGGTTTCCTTCATCCTGCATTGAAATTGTCTGTTAGTGTATAAATCGAATTTAGGTGTGCCTTCATCCTGCATTGACATTGGCCCTCATTACGACCCTGGCGCTATTGGGTTAACGGCGCTGTTAAAGGCTGCGGCGCTGTTAACCCATTAGCACCTTATTACGAGGTTCCTTTGCGGGACCCGACCTTAACGGCTGGTCTACACAGCCATTAAAGTAGGGACCCGCAAAGGGACCTTGGTGCTAAGTACGGTACCACAATTTGCAGTACCGTACTTAGCGCCTTCCCCATTCCCATTGAGCCCTATGGGGCAAAAATGGGAATGGGGAAGGGCCATGGAGGAAGGGGGAATTACCGCCCCGCCAACCTTGTAATGGGGAGGTAATTCTCCCTTTCTCCATGCGGAGTCGGTAAGTTACCGGCATGGACCATGGTGCTATTAGCACCATGGTTTTCCGCCTGGGTCGTAATGAGGCCATTGCCTATTAGTTTACAAATCAAATGTAGCTGTGCCTTCATTCTTCACTGAAATTGTCTGTTAGTGTAAACATAGCTTGTGTCTGTTAGTACAAAAATCAATTTTAGTTGTGCCTTCTTCTTGCATTGAAATTGTCTGTTAGGGCAAATATCAAATGTAGGTGTGCCTTCATCCTGCATTGAAATTGTCTGTTAGTGTAAAAATCGAATTTAGGTGTGCCTTCATCATGCATTGAAATTGTCTGTTAGTGTAAAAATAGTTTGTGTCTGTTAGTGAAAAAATCGATTTTAACTGTGCCTTTATCTTGCATTGAAATTGTCTGTTAGTATAGAAATCGATTTTAGGTAGGCCTTTATCCTGCATTGAAATTGTCTGTTAGTGTAAAAATTGACTTTAGGTGTGCCTTCACCTGCATTGAAATTGTCTGTAAATTAAAAATAGTTTGTGTCTGTTAGTGCACACATTGATTTTAGCTGTGCCTTCATCTTGCACTAAAATTGTCTGTTAGTGCAAATATGGAATTTAGTTGCACCTTCATCCTGCATTTTTTTGTTTTGTACTCCTAACTCCCACTTGGTCAACTGTGCATCAGGTTCAGAACTGTGCATTGCAGCACAAACCCCCCACCCCCTCTCTCACTTTCTCTCTACCTCTCACTTCCTCCTCTCGCTACGAGATGGCAATCTCCATCTCCTCAATCACTCCAACTGCTACACCATCACCTATCCTCCCTCTCTCACTAAATCTGGATGTAAAAGGCATAAAAAAGACATCCTTGCTGAAAACCCTGGCCTCCCTATTGAAGTCACCTATATCAGTGCATCCTCAAGAGAAATCTTCACTGAAGTCCTCTTCTCTGTCCCATCTCCTGACCTATGGACCTCTCACCTCACTGCCACTCTCGCACCTTACTCTTCCTCATCCATTAATGGCGGCACCTTGCAGGCTTGTTCTAATCTCGCTGCTGCATCCAAGTCTACCTCACAGGCACAGTCCTGGTACAAGGCCCTCAGGCCAACCTCCTTCTCTTTGACCAGCTCCTGACTTCACTCATCAATTTACTTCCTTCCCCTGCCTCTCCCCTTCCTACCCTCTCTGCTCCACCACTTCAGATGGAAACCCCATGTCCCGGCACCTCCCTAAAAAACCTTCAAAGGCAGCGATCATCTCCACCTGGCGACCCTCAATTCACGCTCAGACATCAAACACTCTGCTGACATCTGCCTTCTCCTTGAAGACTCTGACCTGGACATACCTGCACTCACTGAAACTTGCTTCAACACCAGCTCAATTACCTTCTTTGACTCACTTCAACCCGACGGCTTTAAGATCACAGAAAAGCATTGACCCCACTGTGCTGGCGGTAGGGGTGCCTTAATCTTCCCAGAGTGGATTCCTTATTCTATCATATGCACTCAATCTTATTCATCCTTTGAGAGCCTAGAATGCAAAGTGGTCATCTCTCCTTCCTCCACCTTGACCATTGCTACCATCAACCAGCCCCCAGGCACTTCTTCTCTGTTCCTCTCTGAGTGGGCAGACTTCTGTTCCTCCCTACTCTCTACAACCTCCAACCTGCTACTACCAGGTGACTTTAACATCCACCTAGACTCTCCTTGCACAGCAACCATTCTCTTCACTGACCCCTGCTCCTCCCTATCCCTCTCCATTCTTCCCTCAGCCCCTACCCATTCAGAAGGACACACACTAGACTCCATCATCCACTCCAACCTCACTTTCTCTACTCCCCTGGTCACCTCTCTCTCCTGGTCTGACCACTCTCTCCTCACCTGTCTCCTGGGTCCCTATGGCCCTGTGACAACTTCTCATAAAGCTCTGCCAACCTCGTTCATGAACATCCATCCGATGAAACGAGTGTCAGCTGCTGCCTTCTCTTCCACCTTCATTCCCCCTTGTCCACCCAACACTAACTCTACCACTGATTCTGCCCAAAGCAACCTATATCTGTTAATTACCAACACCCTTCAGTTCCTTGCCCCAGTCATGAGGATCCGCCTGAAACCTGCCTTCAAACGTAACAGCTTGACACAACACTGTACTTTCAGACCCAAAACTGAAGTGCAGGGCTGCTGAACATAAATGGCATACTTTAGGCTTCCCCTCTGACAAACTAGCCTGCCGCCTGATCCATAGACACTACAGATTCTCCATCTGTGCCGAAAACAGAGCCTGTATTCAGGCACGAGTGTCCAATGTGTAAAACAACATGGCTGTACTCTTCAGAATCTGCAGGGAACTTGATTACCCGTCCGCAGTATCTTCTGCCCCTACTCCTTCCCAGGCCCTTTGTAATGCACTTGCCTCTCACTTCATTTCCAAAATGCAAGACATACTGAACAGCCTTGTCATGCATTCTTCCAACCCAACCCTCCCCCCTCTGCATCCCACCACTCACCCTTCTCCTTCCTCCTTCTCTTCCTTCGCTCCTGTCTCCCCTGAAGAAGTCACCAGAGTTGTCAACTCCTTGAAGGTCTCTTCCAAACAGGTTGCCCCATGCTCTTCCAACACCATCAAGGACAACATCACCTCTCTCACCCCTGCTCTTGCTGATATCTATAACCACTCTTTTGCTATGATTTTTATGCATCCTCCCTCAAGCACTCCCTTGTGCACTCCCTCCTTAGGAAACCCTCTGCAGACCCTTCCTGCCCAGCCAACTATCACTCCATTTCCATCACCCCCCTCCTGGGGACACTGCACAAGAAATGGGCCCTCCCCCAATGCAAACCTCATACTGAACTTGTTGGCGGTCTACACGACCACCACTCTGGATTCTGAGCATTCAGAGGCACGGAAAACTACTCTTCTGAACACCGATGAAGAACTGCTTGTATCCCTTCCATCCAGCTCCCCTGCTGTCCTCATCCTCCTTGATCTCTCTTTTGCATTTAACACATTGAACCATTCTATCCTCATAAAAAGGTTCCATGATACCCTTGGTATCTCAAAGCGTTCACTGGATTGGCTAATTTCCTTCCTAACGAACCATTTCTCCAAAACCATTCTGGGCTTTTTCTCGGCCCTACTTCCTCTTCCACCTCTGGTGAACCCCAGGACTACATTCTTTCGCCCTGGCTCTTTAACATATACCTTTCCTTGCTTGCACACCTCATGTCCTCTTTCTCACACAACTTCCAGTGCTATGCTGATGACACACAACTCTTCTTCAAACTTCCTACTGACACCCTTGCATCTTCCTTCATCCCTGACTGCCTCTCTGCCATCCAGGCCTGGTGCACTGCTAATGACCTCTGCCTCAATGCCAGCAAAACAGAGATTCTCCCTATTGTGTCCCTTGCACTCTACTTCTTCCCTTCACTCTGGCCTTCCCCCTGGCCCATCTTCTGAAGCCAGGAATCTTGGAGTCATCTTTGACTCCTCCCTTTCCTTAAACCCTTAAGGACATTGTCAAGAAGTCCCACTTTTACCTCTTCCTTCTCAAAGGAACTCTACCCTTCCTCACCTTCCACCAGAGAATCAATGCTACCCGTGCTCTGGTTCTCTCCAGGCTAGACTACTGCAACAGCCTCCTCCTTAATCTTCCTTCGTCCAGCCTGCGAACCCTCCAGCTAACCCAGAATAGGGCAGCAAGACTTATCCTTGCCTCAAGCCCAGGTACCGCTTGTCTCCTGCCCTACAAAGCCTTCACTGGCTCCCAGTCTCAGCACAGATCAAATTCAAATCCCTCTGTATCATCCACAAGGCTATTTTAGGGTGGGGACCACTCTATCCTCAATGCTTTCTGATCAGATACTCCCCTTCTAGACTCCCTGCGTTCCTCTGGCACCAACTCCCTCCATTTGAAGCGGTTTGCTAAACAGAGAGGTGGTGGTATATCACTTTCCTTAGCAGGCTCCGTTATTTGGAATAGCCTCCCTCTCTCTCTGCGTCTTGAGCAGGACCTCTTTAAGTTCTGAAAAAGCTCAAGACCGTTCTATTTACTTCTTCTTTCTTCTCCTCTCTTCCATGCTAATCATACAGTATCATGACTGATGTGCAGGGCCCTTATGTATCCTCGGGGCCCTGACCCCCAACATCTTTCATCCCAGCCGCTGTCTATTTACTGCACTTGCTTAGGCTCACCTTCCCATGGGAAGTTGCACTTACGTTTTATTTTATTTTATTAGCACTTCACCCTGAGCACTTCTTCATGAGCACCACAGCACCTTTCCCTTACCACCATCCCCTCTGCACTTGCACATTCTGAACACTCACAAGGCATACTAAGTTTGTCTCCACTCCCTGTTATTCTCTTGATTTGTTTGTACCATTAATTCAATTAGTTATCTTTGTTGTAATTCATTGTCTACCTTCCCCTGTTCCCACTCTGTTGCCCCGTGGGTGCTTTGAAACTGTTTTTCTAATTGTATAAGCGCCTGACATGTGACCAATAAATACATAAATATATCAATGTACAGTTTTTGGAAGTGATTGGTGGATGGATGTGTGACTGTTTGAAAGCAGGCATTAAGGGAGTTTTACAAATATAAAATTAAAAAGGGTAGAAGGGCTGACCTGTGCAATGGTGTGCACATGCCATCCGGGACTTTTAATGATCCGTGGGCTGGAAAGTGGACTGTGGAGACCACAAATAGTTATAATGGTCCATCGATTATGGGCCTTATTGTATGCTAATGAAAAGTATTTCGGACATACAATTGTTTCTGTCCTTTTAGATATTTCACTAGTATACAATTGTCCATTATTCCAATTAGCATAACACACAGCGCTAATGGAAATGTTGGAGAATCTTATTGAGTCCAACTACTTCACTGAGAAATGTAAAGTAGATGGAGTCTATATGATTATTTTTTTATTTCTATTTTTTAACTGTGAAAAGTGGTTCCTAAAAGAACCTTTTTTGGTGTTTTTTTAATTATTATTCTTATCAGTGATGTCATCAATGAGATTTGTGATGTCATTTTTCATGTCCTAGGTGTTAGTCTTAGCAGTGCGCAGTAGTGGCCATGTAGTTATGGTTAAGTTGCTGTTTCCATAGGAAGAGCACTTTTTGGGCGGCTTATAACTTCGCTCTCCCTGGACAGATCCTCACCAAACTTTGCAAAAAAAGTATTTGGGTCACTCTGAATTTTTTGCAAAGTTTGGTGAGGATTCGTCCAGGGGGGGTAAAGTTATAGGGGAGTTCCCAAAACTTTTTTTTTTCCCATAGACTGAATGGGAAAAAAATGTTGCTCGCGTCTACAGCCCAAACCGCTGGACGGATTTTCACCGAATTAGGACCAGGAGCAGCGGCTTGGTCCTGAAAGCGTGCTTTTGCTAATTTGGTGAATATCCGTCCAGATTTTTTTTTAAAATGACCAAAATGTGGGTAAAAAAAATTAGTGATATCTGTGTTCGGTCCGCGGACACACTTCCCTGTTCGCTCCGTGGACAGTGTCCTGATTGGCCAATCGGTTTGCGTGATGTTTGCGGACATGCAATGTGCTCGCTGATTGGATGGCGTGGAGCGTGAAGCGCGTCAGATTTTCGGTAGCGCCCGCCATCTTGGATTCGCGGTCGTCCGCGACAGCACAGTGAATCTTTGTTCAAAATTTGTATTTAGTAGAGTGTGTTGGTGTGTAGGAGTGTTTGGGGAGGGTGGGAGTGTATGAGATAGGATGAAAGTTGTGTTTTTTATGTGTTAGACGTTCTTTTTGTGTTCGATTTGTCTGCGGACATCACGGGTGTTCTGAAATGTTCTAATTAAACTGAATGGGGGTGTTCTAAGGACTCAATATGTGTCCGTTTTGTTCGCAAGCAAACTGAAACTGTTCTAAGAACACTCGCAGTGTCCTGAAATGTTCGCAAATAAACAAAATGGGGGTGTCCTGAGGACGCTGTCCGTATTGTTCGTTGTCAAGTTGAATATGTTCTAAGAACACTCACGGTGTCCTGAAATGTTCACAAATACACAAAATGGGGGTGTTCTGAAGACGTTGTCAAACACTCGCTGTGTCCTGAAATTTTCGCAAATATGAATGGGGGTTGTGGCTGACAAGTTTAATGTGTTCTAAGAACAGTCGCGGTGTCCTGAAATGTTCGCAAATAAACAAAATGGGGGTGTCCTGAGGACGGTGTCCGTATTGTTCTCTGTCAAGTTGAATGTGTTCTAAGAACACTCGCGGTGTCCTGAAATGTTTGCAAATAAACAAGATGGTGGTGTTCTGAAGACGCTTCTAAGAACACTTGCGGTGTCCGGCGAATGTTCGTAGGGGGTGTCCTGAAGACGCTGTCCGTATTATTCTCTGTCAAGTTGAATGTGTTCTAAGAACACTCGCAGTGTCCTGAAATGTTCGCAAATAAACAAAATGGGGGTGTTCTGAAGACGTTTCTAAGAACACTCCCGGTGTCCTGGAATGTTCGTAGGGGGTGTCCTGAAGGCATAGTCCGTATTGTTCGCTGGCAAGTTAAATGTGTTCTAAGAACTCTCGCAGTTTCCTGAAATGTTCGCAAATAAACAAAATTCTGTCCGTATTGTTCTCTGTCAAGTTGAATGTGTTCTTAGAACACTCATTGTGTCCTGAAATGTTCGCAAATAAACGAAATAGGGGTGTTCTGAGGACACTGTCCGTATTGTTCGTTGTCAAGTTGAATGTGTTCTAAGAACACTCGCAGTGTCCTGAAATGTTCGCAAATAAACAAAATGGGGGTGTCCTGAGGACGCTGTCCGTATTGTTATCTGTCAAGTTGAATGTGTTCTTAGAACACTCACGGTGTCCTGAAATGTTCGCAAATAAACGAAATGGGGGTGTTCTGCGGACACTGTCCGTATTGTTCGTTGTCAAGTTGAATGTGTTCTAAGAACACTCGTGGTGTCCTGAAATGTTCGCAAATAAACTAGATGGTGGTGTTCTGAAGACGCTTCTAAGAACACTTGCGGTGTCCGGGGAATGTTCGTAGGGGGTGTCCTGAGGACGCTGTCCGTATTGTTCTCTGTCAAGTTGAATGTGTTCTAAAAACACTCGCGGTCTCCTGAAATGTTCGCAAATAAACAAAATGGGGGTGTTCTGAAGACGTTTCTAAGAACACTCACGGTGTCCTGGAATGTTCGTAGCGGGTGTCCTGAAGGCGTAGTTCGTATTGTTCGCTGGCAAGTTGAATTTGTTCTAAGAACACTCGCAGTGTCCTGAAATGTTCGCAAATATACAAAATGGGCCATGCACCTAAGACTGTATGCCCTGGCAAAAACCACTGCAGCATATCACATTCATATTTGCTTATAACTTTGGGTGAAAAACAAATGTATAAGGAACAAAGGTATTAGATACTATGGATGTGATATGCTGCTATGGTTCTCCTTATTATTGTATACTTACTGTTTGGTCTAGTAACCGGAATACATGTATTGGTTGTTAATTTCTGTGATAAAAGAAAATAGCATGTTAGTATTAGTATTTTGTAATGACTTATTACATTGTATAATCAATATACTTTTTTTTTTTGGACCCTCATATTTAGTAGATTACAAATCAGAGTACTGTGCAATTTGCTCAGTTTCTGTATTTGTTGCTAAAATCATTGGGTCTGTGGGAGAAAAAAAAATCCATGTTGGATTAAAAAAAAAACTTTTTCTGTTATGCTACAGTTTATTTGTTTGTTTGTTTTCAGTGTTCACTTGTTGTTTCTCGCTAATGCTTTATACTTTGGCTTGTTGTATTTTTTTGGAGCAGTAACGTTTTATTTATTTATTTTGATATTATAAAATTTTGGAGCAGTTAGATACCAATTGGCATATTCTAACTGTCTATTTTTTGTATATATTTTAGTGGTATTGATTTTCTATTTGGATATTGTTAAATTTTGGGACAGTTAGATACCAATTGGCGTATTCTAACTGTGTATTTTTTGGTCTAATTTAGTGGTATTCATTTATCTGATTAGTTGTTGTAGAATCTTTGAGCAGTTAGATAGCTTTTGGAGTATTCTAACAGTTTATATTTTTTTAACACAAGTTTACTTAGGGTTTAAATACAGTTTAGTTATCAAATTTTGGTTTTAAGAACATCAAATAAGCATTTGTGAGATTTCCTGGTAATCTCTGCTTTAGAGTAATGGTACTATCATTACATTCAAACCATCCACATTTCTTTTTTATATATGCAGTTTAGTGCCCTGAATTGGTTGTGGCTCCTGCGTGGTAGATTATACCTATTGTTGTGAAGGTTTTCTTACCAAGTGATATTTGACCATGTGTGAATCCAGTCAGCTTGCAGTTGTTTTTGGTACCATCTGCATTGTAACGTAGAAGCATTAGTATTATGTATTTACTATGTGTTTGTATTACTAACGTGGAGCGATTATCTGAATTGCAGGTAGAGCATAATCTACCATGGTTTGCATTTTGTACAAGTCGCTGAAATGGAATGGATTCACAATTTGGTATTGATATATATATGAAGCGTTCATTGGGGATTTCTTCTTGTGTCACATTGTTGCAGAGAGCGCATGTTTGTTTCCACATGTATGAAATCTGAAAGATTTCATTTATAGGTATGTTTTTGTTTTCCAGTACTTGTAGTAAGTACATTAGAAATTCTTGTGGATCTTCCTGTGAATTTATAGTGAATTTCACCATTCCAGCACAGTAGTCCAATTGTTGTCTTATTCCATAAACACTATACATGTTGTCAGGATTGTTTGCTGCATTTCTGTGAAGTACTAACATTTGCAAACACAATGGGTCTGTACTGTGTAAGTAAATGTTGTCAACAATTGGTGGTAATTGAAATAGAATATTCATTGCTACATTTGCGTAGCAACTTACACCAACTATATTTGAGAATTTATATGGTCCAAGTAGTTCTGTATCTAACTGCTTTTTTTGGAGTTTGTCTTCCTTCTTTAAAGAAGTACCTGGTTTACTTTCCCTATTTGATTCTTTTTTGCTTGTGGTACTTGATGAAGTATTAGTTTCTTTTACTCTCTTTGGAGGATTTGCAGTGACATCCTGTTGCATTTCTGTTTGATTTATTTTTCTTTTATAACGTTTTACTTTTTGTGGAACAGAATATGTGTTTAGGTGGGGGGTGTATAGTGAGTGAAGTCTATTGTATTCTAAAATGCAAGGAATATCAGCGTTTA
Organism: Ambystoma mexicanum; assembly: GCF_040938575.1. Lineage (NCBI taxonomy): Eukaryota > Metazoa > Chordata > Amphibia > Caudata > Ambystomatidae > Ambystoma > Ambystoma mexicanum. Next base: position 890,128,647 of record NC_090922.1, read on the forward strand.
TTTTACTTGCATCAAAGTTGATTAGAAATAGGCCGTCAAGTGTACGTAAGCGTGATAGTGCTACATAGCTCATGCCTTCTTTAAAGACTGTGTTACCAATATCTTTCATTGCTTTGTCTAGGGTAAGACCTTGTGATTTATGAATCGTGACTGTGTATGCAAGAGTTAGAGAAAATTGTTCTCTGCGTACATACATATCTTTGAAGAGAAGGAATCTAGCTGTTGAGCATCCTATCCTTTTTACTTCTGAAGTTTGTCAAAGAGTATATTGACAAACTGAATTTTGTTGTCGCGTGGGTATGTTTGAAAGCCAAAAACTGTACCCAGTGCTCCATTAACTAGTCCTTGGTCCACGTCAAGGTTACGTTTAAGCATTACTCTGCAATTTAAGGATAATTTTAATATCTTTTCTAAGCCTGCTGTGTTTGAGATTGATTTTTCTAAACTATTTAGTCTTGTTGTGGCTTGATCACACATGGGTAGTGTCATACCATGTACATCTAGTTTGTCTGTGGCGCTAATTTCCATGATTGGTTGCATTTCTTTACTTAGCATGGTTTAATTGAATTTGAAACAGCTTGCAAGAGTTGGCATTAAGGCCATACAATTGACATTTTTGTGGGCTAATTGTTCCATAACATCTGTAGCACATGCATTATCACCATAAAGTGCATTAATGTGCCGGGTTTTCAATATTGCTTATGCTTCTTTAGAAAGTATACCAACTCTGATACTTTTTAAAATGTTGGCATAAGTGATATCTGCAGATTGCCGCATGTTTTCTGTTAATTCTCTGTATTGGAAATGTTGCCAAAGGTTGACATTTCCAATGCTGACAACAGTTTTACGGCAGAGTTTGTGTCCTAATGTTTTAAAAATAGGCTCACCTTTTACTGGTGTTAATTGAAGCAGATCTCCAAAAACAATAATGTGTTTTCCTGCAAAGAGCTCTTCATAGTCTGTTTTGAGTACTTCTTGTAATCTGAGGTGAATCAAAGCTAACATCAGGTTGGAGACCATGCTCACTTCATCTATTAGTAGCATTTTCATTTGTTTCAATACTCTGCGTAGTTCCATTGCAGCTTCTGCAGAAAGTTTGTAGTAGTCTAATTGTTCTGGTGTTCTACTGGTAATAGTAGTAATCGGTGTAATGTAACACCACCTATGTTGTAGGCAGCTAAACCTGTGGGGACAGTGACAACAGCTGACAGTTTGTTGTTTGTCAATTGTTGAAGGAACTTACTAATGATTTTGATTAGGAATGTTTTGCCAGAACCAGCTTCACCACTGACAAACAGTAGTATAGTTTTATAATTATGGCAGGAACATTCTTTATTTTCATGTTTTACACCATGTGCAATTTGTTTTGTTACTTCTTGAAAAATGCTACTTTGCTCATTGTTTAGTTTTGATTGTAGTATAGTTAAGTCTTCCTTATCTTCATACTGACACATGGTGTTTTCTACTTCTATCATAGCTAATTCTGCCTCATTTATTATTAGTGGTTCTCCCAGTGGTTCTTGGCTTCCTGTTACAGAAGGTTGACTACTGTCAGGACTGTCCTTATCTAGTTGGGCTTGGAGTTCTTCTTCGTGTTGCTGTTCATTGTGCAACATTGTTTAGTATTGTGTAAAGTTTACATCAGTTATAGTGCTTTCATTTGCTTTGAAAGCATCCTCATATGAGTCATAGTTATCTAGTAATTGTTCTTATTTTCTCCATGGTTTGAAGAGTTGTAGCAGGGAAATGTAATATATTGCTTTATGTTGAGGAGTCTTTAATAACAATTTGATATGATTAATTAAATTTGGTATAGTGAGTTTAACTAAGCTGCCTTCACAGTTTGTCACTCTATATTTACCTTTTTTTTCATCAGGTTTCATATTATTTTTGTATGTGTAGTTTTGGGCTATGTGGTATAGACACATGTTTTCAAAAGTATTACTTTTGTTTGGGTAGTATGTGTCCAATAAATTGTTTTTTAAAATGTCTTGGCGGTTGGGATCATGTTTGGCTATTGTTTCTATATCTTCATATGATTTTAGAACTCTTTTTCTAGATTTAGCTGGACCAAGACTTAGCCATACTATATTTTCAGATTTACCATACAATGCAGTACCAGTTAAACGATCAGCTGCGTCATATGATCCACATTCTCTATGGGTGAGCATTTTTATGCCCAAGCTGTATAATTTCTGAAATACTGTTTTATCTGATGACAGGTAATTCCAGAGGTCTTGGAGCTCTGTCTTTTCTGCTTTGTTAAGTATGCTGTGACATATCGTGCAACTGCAGTAGAATTGTCTGCAATGTACTGCACATCTATGTTTGCATTCCATAAGTGGGCAATGATTGCATTATAATCATTGATAAATTTTTCTTCTTCTTTGCTTTTTATGTAATATGTATTTTTAGGTGACTCACCTTTAACACTATGTCTAACTGAAGACATGAGGTTGTTCACTTGACCTGTATTTGTAACTGGTCTAGGGAAACCAAATCGGCTTTTGGTGTAGTATTTCCCTTTTTTTTGTATTTGCGACGACAATATTTTCCACATTTGTGTCTTTGAAATTGTAAAATTTGTGCATGAAGATCACTATTTGTGGCTTCTGATGGAATATCACAAGTGACATATTTTTCAATAAACTGTAAAACAGTGGCATCACTGTCTTGACCAAATTTAGGAGCATCTTTAATCCATAAAAGCATGTGGATATGTGGTGCTTCTCTGGCTTGGTATTCTTTTCTCCAAAAGAAGTGTTGCACTTCTCCAAGGGGAGGAACAGTTTTATTACAAATAAAATGTAGCATAGCAATGAAGCGATGGAGAAAATATCTTGAAACATTAACAGGATCCAAAGAAGAAAGTTCTCCAGGTGTTAGTATATCTATGTTTGTTTTATTTCTATTTGATATGCGTAGGAAATCATGTAAATCTTCCCATGCATATTCTGCACAACTTAATGTAACGAACCAAGTGGGTGGGCCAAGGTTTCTGATCATACAACGTACATCTCCATGACATTGAAACCAGTACTCTTTAGTACCACGCATATTTGCTAATAGATTTGTAATATTTGATTGTAAAACCTCATCCTTTTGTTGCACTTTTTCTAATAATTGTGTAGCTGTCATATTTTGAAAGTGTGATCCTGATTTTAATATGTGTGCAACTCCGTAACATAAAGTTGCTAGTTCACTTTCAAAGAGTAGGTGGAATATGTATTCCACATTTTGTCTAAATCTGGGATCTTCAGAATACATCCGTAATGAGCGGTATTCTGAAGCTGATATTTGAATAGGTCTATCTATCATCATACCTTCCTCATTTGCCAGTGGGAAAGAGTAGAGGAAAAGCATGTGGTTCTATACTTTTTTCCCATATGCTGATTGGCGATCCTTTTGTTTGACGCATTTGGTAAGTTTCCAGTACATCTTCTACGGTGTCATTACAGTGCAAAGGATGAATTGTATAATGGTCTAAAGTATTTGATATTGTAGCAGGATCTAGTAGCTCAAATTGACCAGCTTCTTGTGTTTCATGAATTATTTCAGTTGTATCTTTCAAGTTTTCTTCAATATTAATTTCTTTGTAATGTTCATTATTCTCTTTAAGATATTGGAAGGCTTGTCTAACTTCATATAAATCTACCAGCTGTTGCCATTTTTTTTTGTCTTTTGTAGGTACTCCATTTACTAAGATAATTAAAGATTGCTGCATTAGACGTTGCACATTTTCTTTTAGATCTAATGGTAAATAAACTACTTTTCCACGAATGCCTTTTACCAATTCAGAGGGAGGTAATTTTGCTGTTTTTGGTTGAAGGCGTATTATTGCTTGAAATGGGTGTACTGTTTGAATTATGATGCTCTCATATAAATTAAGTTGTTGTAGGGGTTTTGGTGCTGGGTATCATTCCAAATTATTTGTGATAGCATGTGAAGGAGTTTGGTTGTTGTCAAGTTTTGTAGTGCAGTAACTGCAAAGTATTAAGGGCTCAGTTATTTTGTATTTGTTTTCTGCTACAAGGTAGAGAGCTAATTCAAACCATTTAGTATCTTCATTGTCTTCTATTTTGTATGATAGGTCTACAGTTTTTGTGTTACTTTTATAAAAAGTTCTACGGCAACATACACATACATGGTTTGGTTCTTCAGCTGATGTACTTTTAAATTTGAGTATTTCTTTTTTGTATGTGTTTAGCAAAAGGTTGCCATGTGTAGAATTGTTGCTTAATTGGTTAAAAGCTATTTCATTCTGTAAATGGCTTTCACTTCCAAAATATTCTTTCTGGATATAGTGAATTTCTTCAAGTAGGTCTTTTGCTGTACCATGCAGAAGGATGTTATTTAACTTTGCTAGTGCTAAAGCAGGACCTTTAGCATAGTACAGTTTATAGACTAGATTTCTTATAGTTGAATGATGTGTTGATATCCTTTTGATATCATGGAAAGTGGTTTTACAAGTAGGTCCTGTAATGCAGGCCAATGAATGTCCTTATAGTCCTGTGTACTTGCGCACTGGACAGGTATCCATATTTTGCAGTAATTTAATTTTGATTTTGTCTTTGCTTTTTACATATTTATTGAGGAATTGGCGTAAAGATTTGAAACATTGTTTGGGAATGTTACACATTGACGTGCATGGCCATTTGTACACTGGACATTCTGATTCAGTTGAATGGAGGGGTAATTCTAAGTTTTCAGGGCATATTTTTGTAAGGAGTACTTCTTGTTCCATTATGGTATTATTCACTTTTTCATAACCTCGACCATTGCTATGTATGGCAATTGTATTTGTTTGCTTTTGCTTGTACGCTTCTTCATTAAAATATGGTTCTGTGCTCGTAGTGTGATTCCATTCACCTCCGCAGATACTTAAGAAGTTCTTTCTGTTGACATTTCGCTTATTGAGAAGTCTTTTTTGTAATTTAGTTATTCGTTTTGTTAGTGGTTTCATTTTGTTTAACAGTAAAATAAATAACTTTCTTTTGAGAAGAATTGCACTGTCCATCAACGCTTCTAAGATTAAGTTCCTACGATAGGTTTTAAGCATTGAACCTGATTTCTCTCCTGTTTTTATAAGATTTTGAAGGACTTTGTGACGGTACATTTTGGCTAAAATACTTTTCTTGGTATGCTTACTTTGCACTATATTAAAATTTGAAGAAGTAGTTTTATCTGTAGTGATAGCTGATTTTCTGTTAATTATTTTTTGGTTTGTTTTACATTTTGATAGAAGAGGCAAAGTTTTTGTACTTGAAACTTCTTGTGTTTCACTAAATGACTGTATTAGCTGTTTTGTTTCAACTTTTTTTTACAAATTCTGCTAGAGATGGATGCTTATGTTGGACACTTTTATTTTCATTTGCTCTACTTTTGCGTTGCTTTCTATGGACTTGACTTTTGGTAGGCATTCTTTAGGGTCTATTGAAAAAAATAAAGAGGATATGGGTTGGGGTGTTCTGGAATGTATGTGTGCTGTGTGCATGAGTGTTTGAGTAAGATGATAAAGATGTATGTAATGGTGTGTGATTGTGCATTGGGAACTACAACTAGTAGGGATAGGTATTCTTGAATTTATGTGTTACTAAACTGGGGTTCAGATGACAAAAAAAAAGTAAGCTAGTTATGTGGAAAAGTACAAATAGTAAATGTAATGTATACAATTAAAACATTTGTTTGTTCTATAATATGAAAATTGTAGCGGTTCAGTTGGGTAATTTGTGTGTCCAGAAATAGGAATTTGTGGGCCATTCTGGCTGTAAATCGCTGTTTAAGACATCGAGATCTTTGGACAAAATGTTACACAATCTCTATTTGTAGGCACCGAAATAGCTTGTATTAACGTTATAGTATGTTTGATTAATAATACAAATATTATGGTGATATTCTACTTACTTTTTTTCTTAAATTAACAGGTAACTTCTTAGTTCTTCTTTGTTCTTCGAATTCGGCTGCTTCTTTTCAGTAGACTGGTCTTCACTGCAATTGTAAAAGCTTCAAATTAGTAACTTTGTTTGTATATAGCGCTGTTTTTAATTTAGATATTGATTTTTTTAATTGAAATCCTCAGTGCCTTCTTTAAAACCGTTAAACTAATTTATTTACATAAGATACATTGCATCAGTTCAGTACATTCTTACTGAACAAATTGTATTGAATGACTAACTGTAGCAAAAAAAAATATCTTTACTATGTCTTGTGAAATTTATAATATACCAGTGAATACCACTATTTCTGTAAGTAAGCTGTTCTAGGTAATAGCGCCTCAATGTCATGTCTAAATTAAAGTAATTAAGTAAATAAATAAATGGAAAAAAATATGGAATTGTATAAGTATTTTTTTAAAGATTGTGCTTGCATGCAATTTTGTTTGAATTATGTAGTCTATATATTTCATTTAAAAAATAATTAGTTTACCATGATTTGAGTGTGTGTGTATAAAGAAAGTAAATAGTATAAAGGTTTATAAGTGATAATTGATTTTAGGAAATTGAAAAAAATACAGTAAATTCATTTTACAGATTACACAAGCTAAAAGTCTGTTTGAAAATGTGTTCATCTACTGTACAAAAAATATGCATACCTGAAGTTTGTGTTCATGCATATGGATATGCATGGAGCTGCAAGTAGAAATCTTGGAGACTTGTACAGTATTTCTGGTAGATGGTGCTTGCCAATGATATGACACTTGTACTCAGAGAGATTCACAGTACATTTGCAGTGCTGATCTATGATGATGCAGTTAGATGTAGAGGTCTTGAATGTGATTTGTGCATGGTCATGTGATTTTTTAGCTACATCCAATGAGGGAAAGGCAGAGAGAGTGAAGTGGAAATGGTAGAAGGGCTGTTCATGTTACGATATGTCCGCGGACATGGTGGTAGTTTGCGGACATCGGGAGTTACATCCGGGGATTTTTGGGTTCAGAAGTCATGCAAATGAGAATAAGGGATTGGTCAGGAAAGTTTAGTGGGTGTGTTGTGCCAGGAGAGAGTTTCTCAGATACTCTTTTTGCTGAGAGAACAAAAGATAGCTATGGCTGTGTGTTTCAGAAAACAGATTGTTTGGATTTTGGGAGATTCGTGGATACATTGGTTGAAGGTGCATGCAGAAAGCTGTGTAGTAGCTGTAGATCTTGGATTCCCACATGTGGAAGTACACTGGCATGGAGTACGTGGAATGAAGTGGTTGGACTTGCTACCTCTCTGTGCTACTTTGGAGACAGAGCAACATACAGACATAATTGTAATTCATTGTGGAGGGAACAGTTTAGGACATGTGACTGGAATTGTATTGCAATGTGCTATGAAAGAAGGACTTGGGAAGGTTATGGACATGTTTCCTAATTCTCAAGTGATATTTTCACGGATTGCGCAGAGACAAATGTGGCTTCGTTCTTCTTCATTTGGTCCACAAATGGAAAAAGCAAGGCGCAATGTTAATAAGGCTGTTTGTGCCTTTCTAAGAGATTTTGGCATGTCCTCTTTTCACAATGAAAATATTATGTTTCGTAGTACATACATTTTTCGCAGAGATGGAGTCCATCTTACTAATGCTGGCAATCAGATTTTTCTGAGAAATGTACAAAATGCATTGCGACCTTTTTTTGGAATTACAACAACCATTTTGAAGTAGGTGTTAAGCATTTATCATTTTTGACTTACAAACACCACCCAAAGGCTCTTTTCAGAGCGACCACTTCTTCCCAGAGAAAATTGCAATGTTTGTGATGGGGTAGCAACCCAATTTTTTAAATGTTCGCGAACTGTCCACGGACTTCTAAAAAATACAAAGGGCCCTGCTTCATTTATTTTCACTTCTATTTTTTAACTGTGAAAGGCGGCTCTGAAAAGAGCCTTATATTTTTTTTTTTTTTTTTATATTTTGTATTTATTTTGTTTTTTTATACACGACACACTAGGAGAGGAGGGGAAAGGAAGGTAAAGGGGGGGACATCAACCACAGGTATAAGAAAGGGCAAGCTGAGAGAGGAAGATGTAGAGTGGGTTTTATTTGGGTAGTGAGCAGATCTTCTCGTGCTCTGAGACGATAGTCTCAAAAGCACTACGAAGTCGCTCCCCCTGCAGAGTACTGTGTCACAGTACATACATACAACTGTGACCCTCGAAAGGTAGGGGTCATCAGCATTCTGTATGTCCTGTGAGGCAGCTTGAGGAAGACGCTGTCCGACAGAGGTGGTCCTTGTGGTGACAGGATCAGAAACAGAGGATGAAGTAGAGGAAATCAACCTGCTACGTTCTTCGCAAGGTACAACCCTGCGAATAGCCCCAGAGTGAAATGACCTCAGGTGTCGCTTCATAGTAGTGGTCCCAAAGCTGTACTTACCGTGCTTCCCGCGACTGAGTATCATTTTGCACTCATTGCAGGTAACACGGTTCGCACGAGCCTTAGGAACATTCCCATGAATGGTAAATAACCGCCACACCCAAGACTCACGCCTAGTGCGGTTAGTAGGGTTTTCCTCTACCTCATTCTCATCATCCTCTTCTTCCTCCTCCGCATCCTCACTCCTGTTCCCCTCTTCAGGCCCTTGGGGAGGTAGTGGTGGTAGACGGGGTGGGGGTGGGGGTGGTGCTGAAGCAGGTGCAGCACCAGGTGGCAGTTTTGCAGCCAGGGATGCCATCTCGATGGTGTAATCAGCAAGTTGCTGGAGAAATAGCTGTGCTCTGAAGAATAGCCAGAAACACAATGAGAATAAGCTCTAGGGCGTGGTCTTTTATAGGGGTGCTTGTGCGTGGTCCGCGGACATGCGCACTGTCCGCGGACAGATCGAACACAAAAAAAAGTTTGAAAAGTTTCAAAAGCTATGTAGAAACTCAGGATTACTATGTGGGACTTGTGCCATGGTGAGATTTTATTGAAAAATATTATGGATTAATTGAAAATGTACTTTTCATTTGTTCGGGGACCCGAACAGTGTCTGCATTCAGAACACGCAATCAGCTTGGGCGATGTCATATGATCCGTTCGCGAACAAGTCCGCGAAGGAAGCGCATGTCCGCAGGACACCAAATGCACGGAGATTGGCTAGCGTATGCGCGTTGATGTTCTACGGACACTGTTCGGGTCCTGAACTAATTAAAATTGCGTCACACGTGAAACGAACATTACAGGACACTGCGTGTGTTCTTAGAACAGTTTAAATTTGCTAGCGAATAGTAAGGACAGATATAGTGTTCTTCAGGAGACGTTCAATTTCATTTATGTACGAACATTTCAGGACACCAATTGTGTTCTTAGAACATTTTCAACTTGCTAGCGAACAGTACGGACAGGTACAGTGTTCTTTAAGACACCTCCATTTTCGTTTAATTACGAACAATTCAGGACACCGCGTGTGTTCTTAGAACAGTTTGAACTTGCTAGCGAACACTACGGACAGATATAGTGTTCTTTAGGACACTTTAATTTATTTTTTTTACGAACATTTCAGGACACCGCGTGTGTTCTTAGAATAGTTTCATCTTGCTAGTGAACAGTACGAACAGGTATAGTGTTCTTCAGGACACCTCCATTTTCGTTTATTTACAAACATTTCAGAACACCTGCCCTGTCCGCGGACACCTACATTGTTTTTAAAAAAAAAAAAACGAAACTATTTAGAACACAATATAAAAATTAAACTTTATTTAACATATATTAATAATTTATGACAGAGAAGGTGAGGCAGAAACAGAAACAAAAACAGGAGAATTAGGGGTTTCATCATGATTGGTATTAGGTGAAGAAGGGATGAAAGTCTCATCAAAACGTTTTGGGTTATGGAGAGGGTTTGGGGATAATTGACTGGGATATGGTGAGGAGGGACAAGTACATGTGGGGCAATGGTACGAGGTTTTTGGTTTAAAATGATCTTCCACATAAGTTTTCAAATTATTAAAATTAGTCAACAATAAATCCATTTTTTCTTCTATACTGTGAAAAGTGTTATCCATAACCGGTTTTTCTGAAATATTTTCTATTTTGGTATGCTCTGTACAAAAAAATATATATATATGTTAAATGTATACAAAATAATAATAATTAAATGGTTTATATTATAAAGTGTTTACCATTAGTTTCACTATCTTGTGACATTTCTTCATGTGGAGAATGTTCCTCTAGCCATTCCAGAGTACTAGACATTTCTGTGAGAGAAAAAAAAAAAAGGATAATATTTTTTTTAATCTAATACAGAAAGTTTATAAATATATGAATAAAATTAAGTACAATTACTATTTCAGGTAAGCTATGTCATATATTCTCAGTGGGTCTGCTCTTGTTCTCAGTTCTGTTGTGTTTGTGAGGTAATTATGTTGGAAGCCAATTTATTTTCTTGTGTTATATTCCATTTTAGAACATAGTGCATTTAAATGAATGGTTAGTGTGTTGTATATATGGGTTACATTTCTTATGTATTAGTACATATAATGTGTTTGTGTGTTTTTTTTGAATTTGTTAAATGTTCCTATGTTATGATATAACAATCAAACATACCCCCCAGAGTATTTTAGGTAGTGGTACTGTTCTTCGAACATGTCCGCGAACATTAAATGAGTTTGCGGACATCAAGTACAGTAGAAGAGATTCAGTCAGTTCCATATGATATGTATATAAAGTGAAAGTCATCATTGTTAAGTTGCACTACTAAAAACCTACGAAATTTAATGAAAAAACTTTGTTAAAGGGACGTTATGGTTAAGTTGCGCTACTAAAAACCTATGAAATTCAGTGAAAAAACTTTGTTAAAGGGACGTTATGGTTAAGTTGCGCTACTAAAAACTTATGAAATTCAGTGAGAAAACTTTGTTAAAGGGACGTTATGGTTCCAAGTAAAACCGAAAAACCCTTGAAATTCACCAGTTATGGTAAGCTAAGCAACCATAACTCACGCCACCACCGTGCACTGCTAAGCATAACACCCAGGACATCAAAGATGACATCACACATATCATTGATGACATCACTGATGACATCACATGTGCATTTACCTTTCATGAAAAGTCTGTACAAGGGACTCTTAGTGTAATGTTAATAAAAAAAAGTGTCAAAGATTATTAGAATAAATGTCAAGTGCTAATCAGTGCATTAAGCAATGCATTGATATAAATAGCATTCTATTATGAAGTTCCATCCAGTATACTAAGGTACTCATGTAGAAACATAGGCATTGTGTGCAGCATACACTATGGAGGTGCAATATTCATAAGCTTGCCATGTTCCATATTACAGTTTTGCGTACAGTGAAACTTGTGATAAGTAGGTAATAAAACCCACTTACTACATAATTGCATTATTATAGACAAATCACAAAGAGACAACACCACATACAAATATGAATATATACAAGGGAATTGAAGTAAGAAAAACAACAGCAATAGTAGCAGAAAGTGTTCATAAGCTAACTGATTACCATGCAGAGAAATGATTGCTCTGTTTCAAAGCTGTTACTTACCCTATCTATATATATCACATGATGTGTCTGGACCCTAAGGAAAATAGTGTGAGTACAACATATAAAAATATGAGTATATACAGGGAAAGTACAGTAATAAAAAAACATCAAAACTATCAGAAAGTGCTGATAAATCTACTGATAATTTTAATGCACAAAAAGGATTGCTGTCTTTCAAGGTTGTGTCTTCCCCTATGTATATGTTTCAAATTATATGACTGGACCATAAGGGAATTATTGTAAGAACATACTTGAAGGATAAGTCTACAAATATAGTACATTTACAATTTTTTGTTCCTGACTGTTACTGAAGAAAATCATGTGGCCTAGATATGTCAGGAAAGGAAAAAAGGGGGAGTCAGACATGTGATATCATCAGTGATGTCATCAATGACATTTGTGATGTCATCTTTGATGTCCTGGGTGTTAGGCTTATTAGTGCACAGTGGTGGTGCGAGTTATGGTTGCTTAGCTTACCATAACTGGCGAATTTCAAGGGTTTTTCGGTTTTACTTGGAACCATAACCTCCCTTTAACAAAGTTTTTTCACTGAATTTGAAAAGTTTTTAGCAGCGCAACTTAACCATAACGTCCCTTTAACAAAGTTTTTTTCACTGAATTTCATTGGTTTCTAGCAGCACAACTTAACCATAACGTCCCTTTAACAAAGTTTTTTCACTGAATATATATATATATATATATATATATATATATATATATATATATATATATTATTTTTTCAATGATAATATATATATCATTGAAAAAATAATCTCCGTCAACCAATGATCCAATCACACATTGCGATGTATTGATGCGGCTACGCCCATGCCGTTTGATGAGACCTGCATGTGCGAAATGAGCCTATAGGACGTTGACCTCCTTCAACGTGGCTATGCATCTTCGTGCCTGATGCACCAGCCAATCATATCTTGTGCTGCGGCTCGGCGCCTACACATGACTCCTATCCACTTCAATAAAACGTCCAATCACATGTTGCAATGTATTGACGCACCTATGCCCATACAGTATGATGACATCCGCGCATGCAAAGGTATCCAATCTGCGTGTGCCGCGGAATGTAGCTGCTAATAATCACCTCATCCCACAAAAAAGGTATATATCGATCATTGCTATTAGTGCTTAGTAAAAGGTTATCCAAGTAACTACAAGAACATTTGCCACTTTATCCCTTTAATCCTCATTCTTTTTTACCCACGTTTCAACTAATACTCTTTTCCCATGTCTTGTGATTTGTTCAGTTTGTCTATTTTTTGTTTTAGTTATTTCATTATCTTTTTAAAAACCTTTTCATTTTTTAGCCATTGTCTTTAACCATGATGGCAGTAGCAGTGATAACAATGTCACTTGGGTCCCCAATCCGTCACAAGCCTGGAATGATGACCATCGCAGACAGTTGGCTATACTTCAGGGTGAAAGAACACTTTTCAAAAAAGAGGTTGAAGACGTACTATGCACATTGTCCAATAACACTCTATGAAGGAGCCCTTCTAATGTTCTGTCACAAAGCCTAAGCACAATAAAAATGATAAATCATCTGGTGCGAATCCACTGGAATGATGGGGACGATGCCTATCAGAAATCACACAAGCACCACAAAATAAAAAATGCATCGAGCTCATGCATTACGAGCATAGACATTAGCACCACCTGCAGCACCTGCATCCACCAGTGGGCCATCAGCGACACTCAATGAAGCCTCAACTTCAGCAGCAGTGTCAACTACACAATCTACACTGTTACCGGCTCCTGATCTCTCAGTGATGGGAGTCCTGTGTGGATGATAACCCGCATGGGTAGCATGGGACGTGCCACAACTAAGGAATGGGAGACGTTAATCTCTGAACACCAGGTTAACTGTCACTCTTAGGTTTTATTTGTAGCAATTTATTTTCCTCCTTGTTTTGAAAAATAAAATAATAAAAAGAAAGAAAATAAAAAAATAAAATGTTTCTTTTTATTTTAATTCCCTTTGTTATATGTTTCATCCTTACGTGATTTCCCCCTGTTCCACCCCCTTCTTTCCTTATTCCAAAATGGCCCTTTTAAGCGCCACCCTTTAAGTTACAAAAATAGATCAAATTGAACACAGACCGCAAATATATATTACAATATCTATTGTAATTTATTTTATGCATTTTGAGTCCCTAAAATTCCCCAACATGTAATTTGTAACCACTGTTACAGTGTTAAGAGAAGAGCAAATTATACACGGATATAACTACTCCAGCCATTACTCGCCTTAGCTATGGAAGCATAATCCCGCACCTCATTGGCTGATCCTGTAGCCACAGCTAGAAATAATAATGTAATAAGAAATATACAACTCTGTGTCTATACATATGTGCATTGAATATATAAATCATATTTATCAAATGTCTTACTCAACACCTTTATATGTGTTGTCTTCTGTCTTCATTATTACTAACTCTGAAACAGAATTAAATATATATCCTAATGTAATAAAAAAACAAATATTCCTGGTTTTTTTCCATAGTGGTACTAAGTGAATATTGAATGTATTGCCAGTACACAGCCAGTAAAAGGTTGTATTAATTAATCATGCAATAGAGGAATAAAACATCTTTTTGTAGAGAAAAGATTTTACAATAAACATATTACACAGTCACAGTAGTGGCTGTGTAGTTATGGTTAAGTTGCTGTTTCCATAGGAAGAGCCCTTTTTGGGTGGCTTATAACTTCGCTCTCCCTGGATGAATCCTCACCAAACTTTGCAAAAAAAGTATATGGGTCACTGTGCATTTGCAAAGTTTGGTGAGGTTTGGTCCAGGGGGGGCAAAGTTATAAGGGGGGTCCCAAAACTTTTTTTCCCATAGACTGAATGGGGAAAAAACTTTGATCACGCCTATATCCCAAATTGCTGGATGGATTTTCACCAAATTTGGACCAGGAGCAGCGGCGGCTGGTCCCGAAAGCGTGCTTTTGCAAATTTGGTGAATATCCGTCCAGTAGTTTTTTTTAAAATGACCAAAAAGTAGGTCACAAAAAATGTGTGATATCTATGTTCGGTCCGCAGACACACTTTCCTGTTCGCTCCGTGGACAGGGACCCTATTTGGCTGGGTGATGCGCGTCGTGTCCGCGGACAATTGACGTGTTTGCTGATTGGGTGGTTGAGAGCGTGCAGTGCGTCAGATTTCCTGAGCACGCCCGCCATCTTGTATTCTCGGACATCCGCGGACAACGCTGTGAAACTTGATGGAAAAATATTATTTAGTCAAGTGTGTTGGCGTGTAAGACAGTTTGGGGGGTGAGGAGGAGTAAGAGATGGGTTAAATGTATTTGTTTTGGTGGCAGGCACCCCTGTTGTGTTTGTTCTGACCGCGGACAACACGGGTGTCCTGAAATGTTCGTAAATAAACGAAATGGGGGTGTCCTGAGGACGCTATACCTGTCCATACTGTTCGTAGGCAAGTTGAAACTGTTCTAAGAACAAATCATGTGTCCTAGGATGTTCGTAAATAAATTAAATGGGGGTGTTCTGAGAACGATAGACCTGTCCGTATTGTTCATAGGCAAGTTGAAACTGTTCTAAGAATACAGGTGGTGTCCTGAAATGTTCATAAATAAACAAAATGGGGGTGTCCTGAGGACGCTATACCTGTCCGTTCTGTTCATAGGCAAGTTGAAATTGTTCTAAGAACACATCAAGTGTCCTGGGATGTTCGTAAATAAACAAAATGGGGGCGTTCTGAGGACGCTAGACCTGTTTGTATTGTATGTAAGCAAGCTGAAACTGTCCTAAGAACTCACGCGGTGTCCTGAAATGTTTGTAAATAAACGAAATGGGGGTGTTCTGAGGACGCTAGACCTGTCCGTATTGTTCGCAAGCAAGCTGAAACTGTTTTAAGAACACACGCGGTGTCCTGAAATGTTTCGTAAATAAACGAAATGGCGGTGTCCTGAATACACTGTCCATATTGTCCGTAGGCAAGTTGAAATTGTTCTAAGAACACACGCGATGTCCTGAAATGTTCGTAAATAAACGAAATGTTGGTGTCCTGAGGACGCTATACCTGTCCGTACTGTTCGCAGGCAAGTTAAAAATGTTCTAAGAACACTCATGATATTCGCGGACATTATAAATTTATAAGCACTGAAGTTATAAGTCACTATGGGTGTGATTTGCTGCGATTGTTGTACTTATTAAAAGATACTTACTGTTTGGTTTAGTAACTGGAGTACATATATTCCTTGTTAATTTCTGAGATAAAAGAAAAGATCATGTTAGTATTGGTATTTTGTAATGACTTATAACATTGAATAATCAACAATTTTTTTTTACCCCCATATTTAGTACATTACAAACCAGTGTACTGTGCAATTTGCTCAGTTTCTGTGTTTGTTGCTAAAATCATTGGATCTGTGGGAAACAAAAAATCCATGTTGGATTAAAAAAAAATGTTTTTTTGTTATGCTACAGTCTATTTCTTTGTTTTCGGTGCTCACTTGTTGTTTCTGGCTAATGTTCTATATGTTGGCTTGTTGCAGATTTTTGGAGCAGTTAGATACCTGTTGGCATATTCTAACTGTCTATTTTCTGTTATAATGAAGTGGTATTGATTTATCTGTTTGGATATTGTAAAATCTTGGCAGAGTTAGATACCAGTTGGCGTATTCTAACTGTTTTTTTTTTGTTATAATGTAGTGGTATTGATTTATCTGTTTGGTTATTGAAAATCTTGGGGCAGTTGGATACCAGTTGGCGTATTCTAACTGTTTATTTTTTATATATAATTTAGTGGTATTCATTTATCTGTTTAGTTGTTGTAGAATCTTGGGGCTGTTAGATACCTGTTAGCATATTCTAACTGTCTATTTTTTGTTATAATGAAGTGGAATTGATTTATCTGTTTGGATATTATAAAATCTTGGGACAGTTAGATACCAGTTGGCGTAATCTAACTGTTTATTGTTTGATATAATTTAGTGGTATTCATTTATCTGTTTAGTTGTTGTAGAATCTTGGGGCAGTTAGATAGCTGTTGGCATATTCTAACACTTTATAGTTTTTTAATAGAAGTTTTCTTAATGTTTAAGTACAGATTAGTTAATACATTTTGGTTTTAAGAAGATTAAATAAGCGTTTGTAAGATTTGCTGGTAATCTCTGCTTTAGAGTAATGGTACTATCATTACATTCAAACCATCCACATTTTTTTTATATATGCAGTATAGGGACTTGCATTGATTGTGCCTCCTAAGTGGTATATTATACCTATTGTTGTGAAGGTTTTCTTACCAAGTGATACTTGACCATGTGTGAATCCAGTCAGCTTGCAATTTTTTTTGGTACCATCTGCATTGTAACATAGAAGCATTAGTATTACATATTTACTATGTGTTTGTATTAGTAAGGTGGAGCGATTATCCGAATTGCAGGTAGTACATAATCTACCATGGTTTGCATTTTGTACAAGTTGCTAAAATGGAACGGATTCACAATTAGGTATTGATACATACACAAAGCGTTCATTAGGGATTTGTTCTTGTGTCACATTGTTGCAGAGTGCATGTATGTTTCCACATGTATGAAATCTAGAAGATTTCATTTATAGGTATGTTTTTGTTTTCCAGTACTTGTAGTAAGTACATTAGACATTCTTGTGAATCTTCCTGTGAGTTTATAGTGAATTTCTGGCACAGTAGTCCAATTCTTGTCTTATTCCATGAACACAATTGGTCTGTACCATGTAAGTAAATGTTGTCAACAATTGGTGGTCATTGAAATCGAATATTCATTGCTACATTTGCATAGCAATTTACACCAGTTATATTTGAAAGTTTAAATGGACCAGGTAGTTCTGTATCTAAGTGCTTTTTTTGGAGTTTGTCTTCCTTCTTTGTAGAAGTATGTGGTTTACTTTCCCTAATAGGTTCTTTTTTGCTTGTGGTACTTGATGAAGTATTAGTTTCTTTTAATCTCTTTGGAGGATTTGCAGTAACATCATGTTGCATTTCAGTTTGATTTAGTTTTCTTTTACAACATTTTACTCTTTGTGGAACAGGATATGTTTTTAGATGGTGGGTGTATAGTGAAAAAAGTCTATTGTATTCTAAAATGCAAGGAATATCAGTGTTTACTTTACTTGCATCAGAGTTGATTAGAAATAGACCGTCAAGTGTACGTAAGCATGATAGTGCTACGTAGCTCATGCCTTCTTTAAAGACTGTGTTACCAATGTCTATCAATGCTTTGTTGAGGGTAAGACCTTGTGATTTATGAATAGTGACTGCGTATGCAAGAGTTAGAGAAAATTGTTCTCTGCGTACATACATGTCTTTAAAGAGAAGGAATCGAGCTGTTGAGCGTTCTATCCTTTGCACTTCTGAAAGTTTGTCAAAGAGAATATTGACAAACTGAATGTTGTTGTCACGTGGGTATGTTTGAAAGCCAACAACTCTACCCAGTGTTCCATTAACTAGCCATTGATCCACGTCAAGGTTACGTTTAATCATTACTCTACAATTTAAGGATAATTTTATTTTTTTTTCCAATCCAGCTGTGTTGGAGATTGAATTTTCTAAACTATTCAGGGGGTAATTCATAGAATCCAGTGCAAAAGTGGCGCACGCGGCTGGCACACAGTGTGTGCGTGCGACAGTCTGCGCCAGCCGTGTCCGCTAAAATCCATTTCCTCGCACAGCGTATTCATGGATTTCAAAATCCAAAACCAGCCATGGCGCAGAGTGGCGCAGCGACCCTGCAGCAGTGCCAGTTACGCCCCCAACCCTCCCTGTGCGCCATGCACAGCGCACAAATCCCGTACATGGTGCACAGGCCCCCAACCACGAAAACGCCTTTAAAACTCCCCGCGCACCCCTCCGAATACTTGTACACCCCGGCGTGGGGAGTTTCACACGCGATTGGCCCTGTGCGAGCGGGTTACGTGTATAACTGGGGTTCGCAGGAAGTTTCACACGCGATTGGCCCTGTGCGAGCAGGGTACGTGTATTACTGAGGTTCGCGGGGAAGTTTCACACGCGATTGGCCCTGTGCGAGCAGGGAACGTGTATTACTGGGGTTTGCCGGAAGTGTCACACGCGACTTCGCTGTCAGAGAGGGGTACGTGTATTTCGGGGGTTCGCGGGAAGTTTCACATGCGATTGGCCCTGTGCGAGCAGGGTACATGTATTACTAGGGTTCGCGGGGAGTTTCACACGTGATTGGCCCTGTGCGAGCGGGGTACGTGTATTACTGGGGTTCACAGGAAGTTTCACATGCAATTGGCCCTGTGCGAGCGGGGTACATGTATTACTGGGGTTCGCGGGAAGTTTCACACGCGATTTCGCTGACAGAGCGGGGTACATGTATTTCGGGGGTGCGCGTGAAGTTTCACATGCGATTTCGCTGTCAGAAGTTTCACACGCGATTTCGCTGTCAGAGCGGGGTACGTGTATCCAGTGGGGTGTGCGGGGAGTCCCACACGTGAATTGGCAGTGTGGGTCCTCTCAGGTGTCCCCTCTACCCCCTCCATGGCCCCTGCCAGCAGCCCACACCACAGGGGACTACCCTGCACCCCTGGCCATGTCCCGCAGGCAGCCCATCCACCATGGGCATGCCCCCCAGCCAAGCCACATGTCACGTTGCAATATGATCACCAACCCATGTCTCCCAGCACCCCCACACCACAGCAGTGAGGGGCACCTGCCAGCAGGCCCCCACTCATGTCCCCTGCACCCCCACCCGCCAGCAGTGAGGGGCACCTGCCAGCAGGCCCCCACTCATGTCCCCCTGCACCCCCACCCCCCAGCAGTGAGGGGCACCTGCCAACAGGCCCCCACTCATGTCCCCCTGCACCCCCACCCCCTAGCAGTGAGGGACACCTGCCAGCAGGCCCCCACTCATGTCCCACTCATGTCCCCCAGCACCCCCACCCCCCAGCAGTGAGGGGCACCTGCCAGCAGCCTCCCACTCATGTCCCACTCATGTCCCCCTGCACCCCCACCCCCCAGCAGTGAGGGGCACCTGCCAGCAGGCCCCCACTCATGTCCCACTCATATCCCCCTGCACCCCCACTCCCCAGCAGTGAGGGGCACCCAGCAGGCCCCCACTCATGTCCCACTCATGTCCCCCGACACCCCTACCCCCCATCAGTGAAGGGCACCTGCCAGCAGGCCCCCACTCATGTCCCACTCATGTCCCCCTGCACCCCCACCCCCCAGCAGTGAGGGGCACCTGCCAGCAGGCCCCCACTCATGTCCCACATATGTCCCCCAGCACCCCCACCCCCCAGCAGTGAGGGACACCTGCCAGCAGGCCCCCACTCATGTCCCACTCATGTCCCCCAGCCCTCCCACCCCCCAGCAGTGAGGGGCACCTGCCAGCAGGCCCCCACTCATGTCCCACTCATGTCCCCCTGCACCCCCACCCCCCAGCAGTGAGGGGCACCTGCCAGCAGGCCCCCACTCATGTCCCACTCATGTCCCCCAGCACCCCCACCCCCCAGAAGTGAGGGGCACCTGCCAGCAGGCCCCCACTCATGTCCCAATCATGTCCCCCTGAACCCCCACCCCCCAGCAGTGAGGGGCACCTGCCAGCAGGCACCCACTCATGTCCCACTCATGTCCCCCTGAACCCCCACCCCCCGGCAGTGAGGGGCACCTGCCAGCAGGCCCCCACTCATGTCCCACTCATGTCCCCAGCACTCCCACCCCCCGGCAGTGAGGGGCACCTGCCAGCAGGCCCCCACTCATGTCCCACTCATGTCCCCCTGCACCCCTACCCCCCAGCAGTGAGGGGCACCTGCCAGCAGGCCCCCACTCATGTCCCCTTGCACCCCCACCCCCCAGCAGTGAGGGGCACCTGCCAGCAGGCCCCCACTCATGTCCCACTCATGTCCCCCAGCACCCCCAACCCCCAGCAGTGAGGGGCACCTGCCAGCAGGCGCCCACTCATGTCCCCCTGAACCCCCAACCCCCAGCAGTGAGGGGCACCTGCCGGCAGGCCCCCACTCATGTCCCACTCATGTCCCCCAGCACTCCCACCCCCCAGCAGTGAGGGGCACCTGCCAGCAGGCCCCCACTCATGTCCCACTCATGTCCCCCTGAACCCCCACCCCCCAGCAGTGAGGGGCACCTGCCAGCAGGCCCCCACTCATGTCCCCCCTACATGAAATAAAGATGCACAATCATTGCCCACTTCTACACCAAAATAACTCAGCACGCCACCCCATTCTTGAGACGCAATGATTTCCCAATCCACCCCACACTGACATGCCTATCTCAAGACACAAAGCAAAAGTCAACTATGTACATCAAAACATGTCCGTCACACACACACACACACTGTTTGGCATTGATTGTGTAAACCCACATTTTCACATGCATTAACCCAATGAGCGAATCCCACGCATGGAACTAAAATATCAAAATGTATTATGTACAAAAATAAAGCAATGAAATCAAAGCATAACAAAATAGCAAACATGAAATGAAAAGCATGTGCAAAAGATGAGTAAATGAAAAGTATAACCAATCCAAAGAAATCCGAAAGAAAAATAGTCCAAACTCTCCCTCCACCAACGCAAATCCAAAGGAAACGTAAAAAGAAAAATCCATTAATCCATGTTCAAAATCAAATAAATCCATTGTCCAACTATGTACAATCCATTGTCAAGGGTCCATGAGCCCAACGAAAGAAATGAAACCTACCTAAGAAACTACCTAAAACTATATACAAATGTGTGTGGCATAGTCCATTCACCACAAATCAAAGGAAAAGGAAACGGCTCACCTCCCGATTTCCCGGGCCAGGGCATCATTGAACTCCTGCTCGATGTCCCGGAGGCGGTCCTCTTCCCTGTCCCCTGTCCCCATGGGTTCGCAGGGACGATGACATGTGGACCTCCAACTCCCTGCAAATTGCCTCGAGGCACTCGGCCCGCCTCAGAGCCCTCCGCATGGAGTTCTATGCCCTGACCATTGTGAGCCATGCCTCTTCCGCCCGCTGCCGCTCCGCATCTATGGCCTGGCCCAACCGCTGCCACACGGAAGACACTCCTGACCAATCCTGGGTCCTCCTGCCCTCCGACGCCTGCCCCTCCGATGTTAAAGGCCCTGAGCCATCATGGCTCCCACCTTGTTGCTGCTGCTGTGCCTGTGCCCTGGCTCTTGCTGCCTGCATGTCCTCCTCCAGCTGGGGTGCAGTTGTTGAGGTGGCAACTCCTGCTGCACGTCCGACTCCCGACTGTGGCAGGGATGTGTCCTCCACCAGCCTGGCCGCAGGGTCAGAGGCAGCTCCACAGGATACCCAGGTGATACATGGGTGGGAAGATGGCATGGAGGACGATTGGCGCATAGGGGGTTCAGGTGAGGAGGGGGTTGGAACAAGGTCCAGCAAACAGAGGAATCCGGCCCTGGTGACCCATCCCAGTAGGTCAACGAGGCATTCGAGATGACGTGCAGTGTCCTCACGAAAACACTGCAGGTCACCTTGCATGCCCTGTTGACACAACGCCATCCCACTGAGGACAGGCTCAACCCAGTCCTGGATAGCCACATCCGCAGGGAGAGGAAGGCCAGTTGTTGTAAGCAGATCTCCTCCCTGAAAACGGGTCTGGACGTAGGCATCCCTGCTGGTGCAGGATGATGCAGTCACAGGATTGGGGACAGTATTACACACAGGCACCTCCGCGGTGGCCTGTGCTGCCTCCTGTCCCTGCCCCTGCACTGCACCACCAGCACCAGTGGAATTCCCACCTCCAGACCCTGTGTCTGTCCCTTCCACAGCCTCCCCCTCCACCAAACCCCCCATCAACCTGGATGACTCCGTGCCATCTTCCTCCGTTGGACCCTGTGGGGTATCAGCTGCCCCTTCTGCTGTCGAGGAGTCCAACTCTGACCTACACCTCTTGGACCTACCCTCGGCAGCTGTGGCCTGGGACGCGGCACCGGACTCCTCACTCCCTGAGGAGATTACAACCTGGGAGGGGATCCGATCCTTGCGTCTCTGGCTGGCGGTGCGATCGCTGCCGCCTTGCTCCACACAACCCTCTCTGCCCTCTTCATCAGTTGACGCTGCAGACAGGGAGAGATAGGACACAGGTATCAAGGCACTGTACAATGTACTGATACACACATGACAGTTGCACATGAGTGGCAGTGTCACACTTCAGACATGGCATCACAATCCCCAACACACATGTCATTTCAACTCACACACATGAGCAATTCCACAGCGATATTGCACCAGGCAGCACCATCCATACACATACAACAGCATGAGCAGCCAAAGGTGAGCCTGACATCACATGAAACACGGGGAGTGCACAAGACATGCACACATGCCACCACACTTACATGCATGTGTACATCTCCACCAACTGTCGCAGTGATGAGACTGCCATCCATGTCACATCTGGCATTCAGCCTTCTACATATCAGTGTCACATGCATCCATGTTGCATCACAGTTGTACACTTGTCAAATACACACACATGCACATGTACACAGTGCAGATACATGCAGCTGGAACCAACATCCATGTGTGACACCACAACCATGCCGACGCACATACATAGTAATTCAAACGTGTGTGCTCCCACATCTGCATTTGGCCTGCATGCTTACCCACACATACACCATCCATGTGTCTCACACATGAGAGGACTCGCATGTGTCAGCCTCACGCCCCTGTACATACACATCCATACATGGCCCTACAAAAACACATGTGCAATCTGCACACTACTGGCACACCACGACACGCACAGCGTCCAATCAGTATTCATGTACACTTACCGGTCGACTCCAGATGGTTCTGCCTCTCAAGGACCTGGACGTGGAGTGCTGGGAATATGCGTTCCAGGACCCTCATTTGGTGGTCGGACAGGGGGCCCCGGTGTCCCTTGGCATCCGCTGCCTTCAAGAGGCGCCGGGCCTTGTCGAGGGTCCTGGACCTGAAGTCCTCCCACCGCTTCTTGACATGTTTGATGTCATGGACTGCCACCCCCACCTCGTTGATGGCAGTCACGATGTCCATCCAGATCCTGGTCTGTCCTTCATAGTCAGCGCGAGAACTTCCAAAGAGGGCATCATACTGCCCCAGGACTTGCTCCACCAGGACACCAACTTCCCTGGCACTGAAGCTGGTGGCCCTCTGCCTCTCTGGCTGGGGGTTGCCAGTGGTGCCAGATGGTGGTGTGCAGAGAGGCAGGTGTGGGTGGGCAACTGGGTCCTGGGGCTGGGCTGTGGAGCAATGGTATCACAGTCAGGAGTCTTCAGTTCCAGCAGGGGTGGTCACAACAACTGCACCCCTGCAGATGGCTGATGTACATGCAGCAAAAAGCAGGGCACGTGGGCAGCAGGCAGGCAGCAGCAGATGGCAGGTGGTAGCGTGCTCGGGGCTCTGGAGGCCAGTAATTCGGCCTTCTGGGCAGGAGCATGGTCTTCCGTGTGTTGTTGCGTGGCCAGCTTGATACGGAGTGATTTGGCACGTGAAAAAATTGCACGTCTGCGTGTAATTTGAGGAAAGGCCCTCAGCGCGTAAGCGTGTCTGTGACGTTACGTGTGCAGGCATTTCCCTCGTGACGTGGGCATAGTGGTTCAGTGCACGTGAAAACACTGCACATCCGCGTGTGAATGTGTGTAATCCGAGGAAAGAGCCTACACGTAAGTGATATGACGCGCGCAGGCATTTCCCTCAGCACGGGTTAAAGGTGAGTGGGGCCAGCAGTTCACTGTACGTGCCTTTTGTGGAGACTGACGTGTGTTGCTGCTTTGTGTTGTTTCGCGCACCATCACAACTTCACAGCAGATCAAGGACGTATCTCTTCTTTTGGCGGGGGTATTGGTTGCACGTGTTTTTCATTATCACGCTAGTCAGATGGTGAGCCGCGCACGGTATTTTTCCCACTGCGGGTGCCCCTGTGTATCGCACCCGTTTTCGAGGTCATAGTAGCCTGCGTGTCCCACGCGTACGCGTTTTTCGTGTTACTGGGTGCCACCGCGTACTGCGGGAGGTTGATTAAACGCACGTAGGCTTCAGGGTTGCGTGCACGGTTTTACTGCAGTTTTGGGGTGCCTGAGCGTTGCGTGACCCGTCACTACATCACCGGGGTCACATACAGCCTTGCAGGTGCAGGGGGGGCTGTTAACATCTTGCATCCCACCCCCTTCACCCCAATTGCCCAGGACAATTGTGGTGTACACCTCCCATTGGCACTCCTCCATCTGTGCCGGCACTACTCCATCTGTGCCATGGTTGGGAGGCCACCAAAGGTGAGGGGCGCCTCAGCTGGGCATCCTCCTTGTGGCGGGCATCGTCAGGGCATGGTCAGAACCTGTATGAACCTGCCACAACTGATGTTGCTGGATTATGGCGCAGACCCAGGCTGGCAAATGCCGTCCTGATCACTATGGAGGATATTGCTGCGCAGGGCCCATTAGAGGGCACCCAGCTGCCACTGATGCAAGTCAGGCCTTTGGTCGACTCTCCACCTGCCACTCCCTTGGCTCAATCCACCAGTGCTACTGGCCATAGTGATCAGGACAGCATTTGCCAGCCAGGGTCTGCACCACAATCCAAGAGGAGGAAGTTTGCACCTTCAGCACAGGCTGGGACGCCACACACAGCCACGACCTCCAGCACGTCGAGGAAGAAGCCTTTCTGTAACCAGGAAATGGACTGCCTCGTGGACTACATGCTGGGCCACTGCCGTGACATGCTAGTGGGTCCTAATTGTCAGACTACGGCTGCCCACTGTGATACCCACTGGAAGCAAGTTGTGGAACATGTGAGTGCATTCGGCCATGAGGTGTGCACGGCGCAAGAGTGCAAAAAGCGTTGGAATGACCTCAAACGCAGCGCTAAGGCTAAGCGTGCCTCAAATTACAACTTGACTCTGGTGTCTGGCAGTGGGCCTACACCTGAGGAGGAAGACCTCACTCTGCATGAGGTACTCGTTGCAGAGTTCATACCATCTGAATTGGTCGAAGGAGTGGGAGAGATGCCAGACTTTGATGCCCAGTCCAGTGAGTGTTGCTGCGTGTTTGTTGTGGACATGTGTGTTTCACTTGAGTGATGTGTTGTGCATGACTGCCACTACATATCACGTGTACATGGTTCTGATGTGCAAGTAATGCAATGCTTCCCTGATGCATGTATGCTCTGCTGGATGGTGGACATGTGGAGCGGGTGGGGACTGTCCGCATCACCACTATTGCAACCTACTCACATGCTGGTCACCAGGATGCCCCTCAAGTCCATGTTCCAGCTCACAGGCCCTTCAGCATGTAGCGTGGGGTGACCTTCCTCTCAGCCCAGGGACTATGTCATAGCATAACTAACATGCATGTGTCCTGTGCCTGCATGTGGGTACTCCATGTAGGCATGCTCCCTTGCCCTTCCACCCCCCCTCTGCACCCTAATTCCACCTTAACACTGGTATGCTTCAATTTTGCCGTTGAGTACTTCCTGTTCATGCATCCTGTGTACATGCTAACTTCCAGCAGCCAATCTGCCAGACATATGCTGTGTGGTACATCCTTTGCACTTGATGAAGGGTGTCTCACTTGGACTGTGCAGAGGTCAGATGCCCCGCAGGGACATGAGTGCCCATTCATGCTCCATGTGTATTCCACTCATGCCCCTATGTGTCCTTGACAGGATGATCATTGTAGTAGGAGTCCAGGGGTACCTATATTGCATGGCATTTCATCAGCCTTCCCATTTCCACAGTGGCTCAGTCCTGCGTCACACACATGTTTAGGGTGTGACAGTCTGTGTAGGTCACAGGCCTCAGCCTGTTTAATGGCCAATTACTATGTCCAACTGGTGTAGTGTCTTCTTCACACGTGGGTGTACTCCAGAGGTTTCATCATGTGTCCTGCTTACTGTCCCATCATCGTTTGCTGTGTTGTCACTTGACTCACATGATGCAGTTGATGCAAGTCAACACTGTCTGTCAATACACAGGTCTATGTACAGCCTTTTGATACCATGCTAGGCATCCCTGCATTGGCACGTGAGGGGAGGGGTGGTTTGCTTGTAGACATGCTACCCATTGAATGCACATTGCACGTGATGCCTGAAGTTGACCTTGCACTGCCTTCACATTTTCTGACACACATCATGAAGTTCTTGTACATGTAGATAGTGAGTAACGTACATATTTGCTGCACTGCATCGACCCACTTCAGTGCAAACTGACACCTTTCGACATGCCTAATCACAGAAGCAATTTCAAGGGGACCCAGCATGCATGGCAGGTTCTATTTTGTGTGTGACATGTCTGCTTGATGTTTTTGGTGTCCGTGTGTGTGTGTGTTGTGTGCTTCTAACATGTGTAGTGACCTTTTTTCTCTCTACTTTTCAGATGATGACGCAATGGAGCCAGAGGATGGTGTTGTCATGCCAGGCACAGGGTTGTCATTGCTACAGCAACCCGGCACAAGTGGGGGTCGTGGGGTGGTAGGCCACGAAAACCCACATGTGCTACAGTCCATCTTGGCTCTGGCTGGCAATGAGTCCAGCCCTGATGACCACTCTGATGTACATGTCGAGTTGGATGAGCATCAGGTCCATATGTCAGGGGTGAGTGATTCTGATGTGGACACTCCTCTGTCCACAACACCTGCACTGAATGGTCAGACAGTCTTGGAACCTCCGACTGTGGTGGATCGGGACGCAGAGTCACCCTACACACCAGTCACTGATGTGCCTGGGCCATCACGTCAACGGGGGCATGTAGTCCTGCAGCCGCGGGCAGTGCCAACACAATGAGGACACCCAGTCCTTGGGTCCCGCAGGGGTCAAGCACAGCAACGCGGGCCCCGCGCGCAACTACAGTATACTAAGTGGGAGCAAGACATGACTGCCAATTCTGAACGGCAGGGGGCAGCAATGGAAAACATCGCTGAGAGCATGGAGCGTGTGGCCCAATCTGTGCTCCCGCCTGCTAGGCAGGTGCTTCTCCAGCAGCAGGCGGCACGGTCCACGGCCCGCTCGCTCAGGCTGGGCATGGCGGCCTCAGACAGGGCACGCCAGGCTGAAATGTCGTCTCTGCGTAAAGCAACTGCTGCTCACGCAGAGGCACACATGGAGGCCCTGAGGCAAGAGTATGCTTCCCTCAGATCCACTGTGGGTGTCCTTCTGATGTCCCAGAGGGAGCGGGCAGACGAGAGGTTTGCGCAGCTTGACAGTACCATCTCGGCTGAGCTACATGCTTGCCGGGAGGTGCATCAGCTTTCCAGCCAGGCCTTGCAGGATGAACTCTGTGTTACACGTGCTACCTTGCAAGAGGAAGCATGTGTATCACGGGAGGTTCTGCATGCAGATCTACGTGTGATCGCCGCACAGAACCAGGCTCACCCGTCCGGCAGACTTGCTGCCGACGAAGGGCAAGCTGCGGCTAGGCATGGTCAGGCT
The DNA here is from genome assembly GCF_040938575.1 of Ambystoma mexicanum. Taxonomy (NCBI): domain Eukaryota; kingdom Metazoa; phylum Chordata; class Amphibia; order Caudata; family Ambystomatidae; genus Ambystoma; species Ambystoma mexicanum. Next base: position 890,156,520 of record NC_090922.1, read on the forward strand.
CTTGTGCCACGTCCTCCTTTCCAGGAAGAGCCAGACTCGGACGACAATCTATCTCCCACATAGGTCGGGCTGTGCAGGCGTTGAGCCCATGGAGTTTTTTTTTTTCTCAACATCATCACATGTGTGTGTTGAGCAGCACCCTGTACCTCCCCCACCCCGGGTCGTATGTGGCCATTTTTGATTTCTCTTTTAGTTTAGTTAGTTTATTTTCATTTTGATAATTAGTTTAAATAGGTAATGTAGGTTTTTCATAGTGTAATTAGTTAATATAGTTTGAAATTGTTTGTCTATTGTGCTTTCATGTGACGGTGTGGTGCTTTGTGGCTTTTGAGAGCATCCACTGTCTGTTCCAGCTGGGCCCTTCAAGCTTGTCTTGTGTATGTGTTTGCAGCTTGGGGTCCTTGACTCACATATGCCACTCCTGCTTCCCTTATCCATGGGCTCGCAAGGATGGTTCGGTGTAACATCCTATTACACAAGGGTTCTGGACTTTTCATATCTGTGGCATGTCTGCTGCTGTGAAATCATGATTGATGTGTACATTCATTGCTATTCATTGTGTAGTATGTTTATTATCTATACTGTACATGTGCTTGTTGCAATTCATGGCGTAGATGGTGTGTTCAACAGTTTGCCCGTGAAAGACGGACTGATGGTGTGATTTGTGTTGTACGTCTCTGACATGGTCCAGTCAGGTAATGCCTGAAGAGACACACACAGATGACTTTAAAGCATTAATCATGTGTTTTATGCCCTTTCTGCAGGGGGATAGGCCTCCAGACCACTTTTGCCATGGGCCATTGGACGTCTGGAAGCTGGACACGTTTGGTGGTGCTGACATGCGCATGTGTACGCAAGTAGAGGCACAGGGATTGCGCTCATACATCCGAAAACAGCTGACGTATTTCAAGGGACTCCAGGCAAGGTGAGCGGGACAGGGGGGCCACAACGCAGCAGACCTTCCACCTGACCAGTTGCACATGAATGCTTAGTAGCAGCACTGACGGTGAGCTTGGACAAATATTGGTGTTGAAGCGCACAATACAGCTGAGATGCGTTGGTGGACTAATGGCTAGTTGATGGGAAAGTTGTCTGGGGCAGTGGCACATACACTCCGGTCCACCATGGTCCATTGAGGTACTTGTATTAGCCATGTAGCATTCCGAGACATGGAAAGAAGCAGCTCACAAGGACAGACAGCAAGGGACAGACTCGTGTGCAGTGCATTTCATTACCATGTAGAATTTGACACATGCACTACCTACTTTTTTTGGGTCATGGTGGAACACAACTTGTTCTGAAATCATTCCTTGCTATATGCGTCTGGCTGCTTACCCAGGGAACATTTCATGTTGTGTGATTCGTGACACATTGGTCTTCCATTTGCAATGCACCCAGCGGCGCATGACTTACTGCATTGACTGTGTATGAACCATCACAGGGGTAATGTTACGTATGGGTGCGAAGCATCCACACCAGATTGTTTGTTTGTAGAGTATTTTGTTACTTTGGGGCATATATGGTGGTGTGTTTGTGTGTTATATGCACGCACAGATTAGTAACTGTGGCTCTCTTTGCAGCATTAAACTGCTCCTATTACCGGACCTGAGAGTGCGCAGACAGGAGGCCAGCACTCACCCCAGAGATAAGTTTCTGTTTGTCTTCCATTTGAGTAATTTGTTACTATGTGCATGATGATCAGGTTTGGTGTACTTGTGTATGTGTTAGTGTGAGTGGTACAGTTTTGTGCATTTCCTACTTTCCCATGTGAATCCTACTCCCCTCTCCTGCCCCTCATTCCGGTTATCCAGTATAGCAATGCTTGTCCCGACTGCATATCCCTGACTCTCCTTCCCCATAGGAGATCATGTAAATCTTCCCATGCATATTCTGCACAACTTAATGTAACAAATCAATTGTGTGGGCCAAGGTTTCTTATCATACAACGTACATCTCCATGACGTCAGAACCAGTACTCTTTAGTACGACGCATGTTTGCTAATAGATTTGTAATACTTGATTGTAAAACCTCATCTTTTTCTTGCACTTTTTGTAATAATTGTGTAGCTGACATATTTAGAAAGTGGGTTACTGTGTGCAACTCCGTAACATAGGGTTGCTAGTTCATTTTCAAAGAGTAGGTGGAAATTGTATTCCACATTTTGTCTAAATCTGGGATCTTCAGAATACATCCATAATGAGAGGTATTCTGATGCTGTTATTTGAATATGTCTATCATCGTACCTTCCTCCTTTGCCTGTAGAAAAGAGTAGAGGAAAAGCACGTGCTTCTATACTTTTTTCCCATATGCTGATTGGTGATCCTTTTGTTTGTCGCATTTGGTACATTTCTAGTGCATCTTCTACAGTGTCATTAGAGTGAAATGGATGAATTGTATGATGGTCTAAAGTATTGGATACTGTAGCAGGATCTAGAAGCTCAAATTGACCAGTTTCTGGTGACTCTAGAATTATTTCAGTGGTTTCCTTCAAGTTTTCTTCAATATTAATTTCTTTGTAGTATTCATTATTGTCTTTTAGATATTGCAAGGCTTGTCTAACTTTATGTAAGTCTACCAGTTGTTGCCAAATTTATTTTGTCTTTTGTAGGTGCACCATTTACTAAGATAATTAAAGATTGCTCCATTGGACGTTGCACTCCCAGAGTGTGCACATTTTGTTTTAGATCTAAGGGTAACTACACTACTTTGCCACGAATGCCTTTAACCAATTCAGAGGGAGGTAATTTTGCTGTTTTAGGTTGAAGGTGTATTATTGCTTGAAAGGGGTGCACTGTTTGAATTATGATGCTCTCATAGAAATTGAGTTGTTGTGGTTTTGGTAGTGGGAATAATTCCAAATTATTTGTGATAGCACGTGAAGGAGTTTGGTTGTTGTCAACTTTTATAGTGCTGTAACTGCAAAGTATTGAGGGGTCAGTTATTTCGTATTTGTTTTCTGCTATAAGGTAGAGAGCTAATTCAAACCATTTAGAATCTTCATTGTCTTATATTTTGTATGTTAGGTCTACAGTTTTTGTGTGACTTTTATAAAAAGTTCAGCGGCAACATACACACACATGGTTTGGTACTTCAGTAGATGTACTTTTAAATTTCAGTATTTCTCTTTGTTTGTGTGTAGTAGAAGGTTGCCATGCATAGAATTGTTGCTAATTTGTTGTAAAGCTATTGCATTCTGTAAGTGGCTTTCATTTCCAAAATATTTTTTCTGGATATAGTCGATTTCTTCAAGTAGGTCTTTTGCTGTACCATGTAGAAGAATGTTAGTTAAATTGGCTAGTGCTAAAGCAGGATTTTTAGCATAGTACAGTTTATAGACTAGATTTCTTATAGTTGAATGATGTGTTGATATCATTTTGATGTGATGGAAGGTGGTTTTGTAAGTAGGTCCTGAAATGCAGGCCAATGAATGTTGTTCTAGTCCTGTGTATTTGCGCACTGAACAGGTATCCATATTTTGCAGTAGTTTAATTTTGATTTTGACTTTGCCTTTCACATACTGATTGAGGAATTGGCGTAAACACTAGAACGAATTTATGGGAATGTTACACATTGACGTGCATGGCCATTTGTACACTAGACGTTCTGGTTCAGTTGAATTGAGAGGTAATTCTAAGTTTTCTGGGGATATTTTTGTAAGCAATATTTCTTGTTCCATTATGGTACTATTAACTTTTTCATAACCTCGTCCACTGCTATGTATGGCAATTGTATTTGTTTGCTTTTGTTTGTATGCTTCTTCATTGAAATATGGTTCTGTGCTTGTGGTGTGACTCCACTCACCTTCACAGATATTTAAGAAGTTATTTTTGTTGACATTTCATTTATTGAGAAGTCTTTTTTGTAATTTAGTCATTAGTTTTGTTAGTGGTTTCATTTTGTTTAACACTAAAATAAATAACTTTCTTTTGAGAAGGATTGCACTGTCTGTCAAAGCTTCTAAGATTAATTACCTACGGTAGGTTTTAAGGGTTGTGCATGATTTCTCTCCTGTTTTTATAAGATTTGAAGGACTCTGTGGCAGAACATTTTTGCTAAAACACTTTTTTTGGTATGCTTACTTGGTACTATATCAAGATTTATAGGAACAGTTTTATAAGTAGTGTTAGCTGAATTCTTGTTAATCGTTTTCTGTTTCGTTTTACATTTTGATAGAGGAGGCGAAGTTTCTGTACTTGTATGACCTGTTTTGTTTGAACTTTCTGTGCAAATTCTGCTAAAGATGGATTTTTATTTTGGACACTTCTATTTTCATTTGCTCTACTTCTGCGTTGCTTTCTACGGACTTGATTTTTGGTAGGCATTCTTTAGGATCTGTTGAAAAAAATAAAGAAGGTATGGGTTGGGGTGTTCTGCAATGTATGGATGCTGTGTGCATGAGTGTCTGAGTATGATGATAAAGATGTATGTGATGGTGTGTGATTGTGCATTGGGTAACTACAACTAGTTGGGATGGGTATTCTTGAATATATGTGCTACTAAACTGGGGTTCAGATGACAGTAGAAAGTAAGCTAGTTGTGAGGAGAAGCACAAATAGTAAATCTAATGGTATAGAATTAAAACAGTTGTTTGTTCTATAATATTAAAATTCTAGGGGCTGAGTTATGTCATTTGTGCGCTGAAAAATGGGCATTTGTGTGCCATTCTGCTTGTAAATCCCTGTATAACAAAAGGTGATTTGTGGACAGAATTGTGTACAATCTCTGTTTTTAGGCGCAGAAATAGCATGAATGAACCCCACAGTGTGTTTGAGTAATAGTAAAAATATTATGGTGGTATTTAACTTACTTTTTTTGTGGAATGAGCAGTTTTCTTCTGAGTTGTTGTGTGTACTTCAAATTTTGCTGCTGCTGTTCAGGAGAGTGGTCTTCACTGCAATTGTAAAGGAAACAAATTAGTAATTTTGTGTGTTTATAGCAATGATGTTTATTAAGACATTGATTTGTATGTTTTTGTACAAGTATTCTTGTTTGATATCTGAACATAGTGTGTGCATGCAATTTTGTTTGACTATGTGCAGTATTTATATTTTACTTTAAATATGTTAGTTCAACATGCTTTGCAAATGTGTGTGTAAAAAGAAATGAAATAACAGATAAGTTTGGAAGTGACAGTTGATTATAGCAGATGGGAAAAATGACAAGTTAAAAGTCAGTTAATCTGTTTATATGAATGCATAAGAATTGTACATGTACTATACAGAAAATATGCATACCTGTAGTTTGTGTTCATGCATATGGATATGCATGCAGCTGCAAGTAGAAATCTTGGAGACTTGTACAGTATTCCTTGTAGTAGGTGCTTTCCAAAGATATGACACTTGTACTCAGAGTGATTAACAGTACATTTGAAGTGCTGATCTATGATGATGGAGTTAGATGTAGAGGTCTTGGATGTGATTGGTGGATGGTTGTGTGACTGCTTAGCTATATTCAATGTGGGAATGGCACAGAGAGTGAAGGGGAGATGGTAGAAGGGCTGCCCATGTTACGATATGTCTGCGGACATGGCGGCAGTCCACGGACATTGCGTGTTACATACAGGGATTTTGGGGTGGGGAGGCATGCAAATGAGAATGAGCAGAGCAAGGGATTGGTCAGTAAAGTTTAGTGGGTGTGTTGTGCCAGGAGAGAGTTTGTCATATACTCTTTTTCCTGAGAGAAGAACAGATAGCTATGGCTGTGTGTTTCAGAAAACAGATTGTTTGGATTTTGGGAGGCTCGTGGATACATTGGTTGAAGGTGCATGCAGAAAGCTGTGGAGTAGCTGTAGATCTTGGATTCCCACATGTGGAAGTACACTGGCATGGAGTACGTGGAATTAAGTGGTTGGACTTGCTACCTCTCTGTCCTACTTTGGAGACAGAGCATCATCCAGACATAATGATAATTCATTGTGGAGGGAATAGTTTAGGACATGTGTCTGGAATTTCTTTGCAATTTGCAATGAAAGAAGGACTTGGGAAGGTCATGGACATGTTTCCAAATTCTCAAGTAATTTTTTCACGGATTGCACAGAGACAAATGTGGCTGCGTTCTTCTTCATTTTGTCCACAAATGGAGAAAGCGAGGTGCAATGTCAATAAGGCTGTTTGTGCCTTTCTAAGTGATGTTGGCATGTCCTCTTTTCACAATGAAAATATTATGTTTCGTAGCACATACATATTTTGCAGAGATGGAGTCCATCTTACTTATGCTGGCAATCAGATTTTTCTGATAAATGTACAAAATGCATTGCAAACTTTTTTGGAATTACAGCCATCCATTTTGCAGTAGGTGTTGACTATTTCAAGTTTTTCAAACAAAAACAAACACCACCAAAAGGCTCTTTTCAGAGCCACCACCTCCAAAAGTGCAATGGTTATGATTGGGCAGCACCCCAACATTTTATATGTCTGTGAACTTTCCGTGGACTTCTAGAAAATACACAAAGCTCTGCTCCATTTATTTTCCACTTATTTTTTATTTTTGTTGTTTTATATTTTTTTTGTTTTTTTACACACGACACACTAGGAGAGGAGGGAAAAGGAGGGCAAGGGGGGACACCAACCACGGGGATAAGAAAGGGTGGGTGGAGAAAGGAAGATGTAGGGTGGGCCTTACTTAGGTAGTGGGCAGGTCTTCTCATGCTCTGAGACCGTAGTCTCGAAAGCACTACAAAGTCTCTCCCCCCTGCAGAGTACTGTGTCGCAGTACATACACACAACTGTGACCCTCGAAAGGTAAGGGTCATCAGCATTGGGAATGGCCTGTGAGGCAGCTGGAGGAATACGCTGTCCCACAGGAGTGTTCCTTGTGGTGATAGGATAGGAAACGGAGGATGTAGTAGAGCAAGTCAACCTACTACGCTCCTTGCAAGGTACAACCTTGCGAACAGCCCCACCGTGGAATGACCTTAGCTGTCGCTTCATAGTAGTCGTACCAAAGCTGTAAGAACCAGGCCTCCCGTGACTCAGTACCATTTTGCACTGGTTGCAGGTGACTTTGTTCACACGCGCATTAGGTACGTTACCATGAATGGTAAATAACCGCCACATCCAAGACTCACGGCGAGTGCTGGTAGTAGGGACTTTCACTACCTCATTCTCGTCATCCTCTTCATCCTCCTCTACATCCTCACTCCTGTTCCCCTCTTTAGGCCCTTGGGGAGGTGGTGGTGGTGGAGGGGGTGGGGCTGGTGCTGAGGTAGATGTAGCACCAGGTGGTAGTAGTGGAACCATGGATGCCATCAGGTTTCAGAAATAAATCTGGAAAATTGGCAGCAAAAATGCACTGTGTTCTGTAAGATAGCCAGAAACACAATGAGGATGAGCTCTGGGATGTGGCCTTTTATAGGGGTGCTTGTGCGCATTTCATGGACACCCGCACTGTCCGTGGACAGATGGAACACCAATAAAATGTTCAAAAAGTCCCAAAAAGTATGTAGAAAGACTTGTGCTATGGTGATTTATTATTGAAAAATATTGTGGATTGCCTGAAAAGGTAGTTTTAAATTGTTCGTGGACACGAACAGTGTCCGCAGTCAGAACACACGCTCAGCGTGGGCATGGTCACATGATGGCTTTGCGAACATGTCCGTGAAGGGAACGGAAGTCCGCAGGACACCAAATGCACTGAAACTGTTTTGCGCATGCGCGTTGGTGTTCTACGGACACTGTTCGGGTCCTGAAACTAATTAAAAGTGCGACACAAGTGAAACGAACAGTTACGGACAGGCGTTTGTTCTTAGAACAGTTTCAATCCGCTTGAGAACAACAAGGACAGGCATAGCGTTTTCGGGACACCCCCATTTTGTTTATTTATGGACATTTCAGGACACCGCGTGTGTTCTTAGAACAGTTTCAACTCCCTGGTGAACAATACATACAGGCATAGCGTCCTGAGGACACCCCCATTTTGTTTATTTATGAACATCCCGGGACACTTGATGTGTTCTTATAACAGTTTCAACCTGCCTACGGACAGTACTGACAGGTATAGTGTCCTCAGGACACCCCCATTTTCTTTATTTACGAACATTTCAGGAAACTGCCTGTGTTCTTAGAACAGCTTGAACTCGCCTGTGAACAATACGGACAGGCATAGCGGCCTGAGGACACCCCCATTTTGTTTATTTACGAACATCCTTGGACACTTGATGTGTTCTTAGAACAGTTTCAACTTGCCTATGGACAATACGGACAGGAATAGCGTCCTCAGGACACCCCCATTTTGTTTATTTACGAACATCCCGGGACACTTGATGTGTTGTTAGAACAGTTTCAACTTGCCTACGGACAACACGGACAGGCATAGCGTCCTCAGGACACCCCCTATTTTGTTTATTTACGAACTTTTCAGGACACCGCGTTTGTTCTTAGTACAGTTTCAATTCACCTGCGAACAATACGAACAGGCATAGCGTCCCCAGGACACCCCCATTTTGTTTATTTACGAAAATTTCAGGACACCACTTGTGTTTTTAGGACAGTTTCAACCTGACTACGAACAGCACGGATAGGTATAGCATCCTCAGGCCATCCCCATTTCGATTATTTACAAACATTTCAGGACACCCAAAACTGTCTTTTAAAAAAAAAAAAAACGCAAAGGGACACCAAAACTGGTTTTTAAAAAAGAAAAAAACACAAAGGACTAAATTAATACACACATAACATTTATTTTTCATTATATTATATATATGTACAATTTATGATAGAGAAGGGGTGGCAGAAACTGACACATACAAAGGGGAATTGGGGTTTTCAAGAGGATGGATAGGAGGAGATGAAGGGATGGAAATTCCATCAACACGTTTTTCTATGTGGTGAGGGTTTGGGGATAATTGACTGGCATATGGAGAGGGGGACAGGTACATGTTGCACAATGGTATCTATTTTTTTCTTTTATATGGTCCTCCACAAAATCTTTCAAAAGGTGGAAATTTGTCATGAGCTTGTTCCTTTTTTCTTCCATGTGCTGGAGAGTTTGTTCTAAAGTATCTTGTTGTGTATTGTTTTCATTGTTTGTATGGTCTGTTAAAATATATATATATATATATGTATATATATATATATATATAATATATATAAGTGTACATAAAGTAATTCTTATTAATTTGGTTGTATAGAGAAGTATCTACCATTAGTTTCACTATCTTCAGACCTTTCACCATGTGAGGAAAAAAAATACATATTACTTTTATTGTATTAATATAGACATTTTAGAAATATATAAGAACATTTATAAGAAAAAAAAGTTTACTTACTAGATTGTGGTAAGTTGTCTTCTCACTGTTTTGTAGATCTGCTGCTGCTCCTAGTTGTGATGTTTCTGTGAGGTAATTATGTTAGAAGCATACCTTTCTTGTTTTGGTATATTCCATTTTACTATATATGGTATTTAAATGGTTGTTTGATGTGTTAGATATATAAGTTCTAATTCTTATTTATTACTATATATAATGTGTTTGTGTGTTGGTTTTTCAACTTGTACAGTGTTCATATGGCATGATATAACAATTTAAGATACCCCTCATTTTTCAGGTAGTGTTGTTGATGTCCGCGTCCGTCTGCGGACATTCACACGGTCCGCGGACATCAAAATCACTAGGTAGTGGTTCAGTATGTTCTATGTTACATGTATATAAATTAAGGGAATCCTAGTAAACATCTATCAAATGTACACTATGAATATGTATATTTAGTCAAATAAAATTTGATAAAGGGAGGTTATGGTCAAGTTACGCTAATAAAAACCTATGAAATTCAGTAAAAAAACTTTGTTAAAGGGACATTATGGTTAAGTTGCGCTACCAAAAACCTATGAAATTCAGTAAAAAAATCTTTGTTAAAGGGACGTTATGGTTCCAATTAAAACCGAAAAACCCCTGAAATTCGCTAGTTATGGTAAACTAAGCAACAATAACTTGCGCCACCATGCACTGCTAACATAAACACCCAGGACATCAAAGATGACATCACAAATGTCATTCATGACATCACTGATGACATCACATGTCTGGCTCACCCTTTTTTCCTTTACTGACACATGTAGGCCACATGGTTCTGTTGAGTAAGAGTCAATAACTAAAAATTGAAAATATACTATATTTGTAGACTTATCCCTCAATTAAGTTCTATACGTGTCTTATTACTCGAATCATATGCAATTGCTACTAAGTTTGAATGATTTGAAAAATTGTAAGTGTAAAAAGTCCAAATTATGTTTGAGTTTAATAATATTTTCTTTTTCTTTTCTTTTTATATTCTCTTTTAATATGTAATATGCAATATGATGAATTTGTATATTTATCAGTATGTGTAAAGTTTAAATATAAACTGTAACACATTATTAATAAATTAAATTAAGTTCTTACAATAATTCTCTTAGGTTCAAGTCACATCATATGAAACATATACATAGTGGAAGACACAGGCTTGAAAGAAAATAATCCTTTCTGTGCATGTGAACATACTCATTAGGATTATGAGCACTTTCCCATACTGTAATTTCCTGTATAGAACCATATTTGTATACATTGTACTCACACGTGTTCCCTTAGAGTCCAGTCACATCATGTGATACACATACATACAGTATGTAGCAGCTTTGAAACAATCATTTGGCTGCATATACTCATATTTGTATGTGTTGTCTCTGTGTTTTTTCTGTAATAATGAATTATGTATTAAGTAGGTTTTATTAGCTACTTATTACATATTTCACAGTACACAACACGCTAATAAAAAAGCAGATATTCATTTCACTATTCAACATGGCAAGATTATGAATATTGCACCTTCATCATGTATGCTGCACACACTGCTTATGTTTCTACATGAGTAGCTTAGTATACTGGATTTAACTTCAGAATAGAATGCTATTTATATCAATACATTGCTTAATGTACTAAGTAGCTCATGATATTTATTCCAATGATCCTTGACACGTTTTGCTCAACATTATAAGAATCCCCTGTACATAGTTTTCATGAAAAGTAAACGCACATGTGATGTCATCAGTGATGTAATCAATGACATTTGTGATGTCATCTTTGATGTCCTGGGTGTTAATGTTAGCAGTGCACGGTGGCACAAGTTATGGTTGCTACCATAACTGGCGAATTTCAGGGGTTTTTCGGTTTTACTTTGAACCATAATGTCCCTTTAACAACGTTTTTTTTACTGAATTTCATAGGTATTTAGTAGTGCAACTTAACCATAACGTCCCTTTAACAAAGTCTTTTTACTGAATATACATATACATATTATACACTATCTCACTTTCTACAAGTATATCGATATAACATGTGAAATAGAAATGTAAACAATTTTATAAAATAAAGATTATATCAAAAAAACACCTTTAAAAAATAAGACTTTGAAAATGAAGGGGTTCCTACAGTACACCACAGGGGAAAAATGCAGTATGATTACTAACCATTTTGGCAACATCGAACTTAGTTTTGCATCAGCAATTTCTAAAATGAATTGCCCACAATCTCAATAGTTTATTAACCTATAAAGGCATTTTACTATAATGAAGATAAGTTAAAACACTATACAGACATTATTTATTATTAAATGATGACAAATTCACAGATTAACTTATGCAACCTTAACCAGGGAACCAAGCCATAAAACCTAACCATGTGTTCAGTTTTGCAAATAAATAAATGAAGACATGCCAATAGTGTTGAGTATACATCTTTTTAAAGTATAGTTATACCAATATTTCAAATAATAGATAGACAATAATAAATGTTGTTTGTGCAAACATATTAACACAAAAATGACACTAATAACCTAACAAATGTAATTTCCATACTTCTTGTAAACTCTGTGTGTGTCCTTTGTTTGGCTACCTACACGCATAATAAATTCAAAGCGACATTTCAAAATGTAGCCATCATATTTAAACATTTTAAAAACTAGGAATTATTATTTAATGTTCTACTGGCATAAATAGTTGTGTGCGGTGTGGAGTACTAGTTTTATGATATTCAAATACATTCTAAAATATAAAACATATATCTACATTACCATTACAATACTTCTTATACCATTTGGTGTGTGTCTTTTTTTTGGCCACCTACACACCTAAGAAGCTAATGAAAATTTTCTAAAATCTACTATAACAAAGAAAAAACACCCACGGTTTCATTACTCAATACATTGTACAACTTTTCTGAAACCTTCCACACTACACATAGAACATTTTTAAACATTGAACAAACTAACACTTCAAGTAAGCTGTTTTCATTGTTTTTATGGAATTTGAATACTTTTTTAAAACATTGTATGCATACTTATTTTTACAACCTACACACATTAAAGTAAACACAGTGAGGCACATTTCGAGTCCGGCAGTAACAGTACCGGATATTCCAGCAGGTTACCGCTGGACTCGTATTACCATTTCGCCTCCGTGATTCCCAGAATCACCGGGGCATTACAACCCTGGTGACCTGGTAATTCCGAAGGTTGAATTCGGTAAATCCCCATTCCCAAGGAATCTCATAGGACTCCATGGGAATGGGGAAGTGGAAACACTGGCACCATCTTGTAATGGTGTCAGTGTTTCCACGTCCACCTGCAGGTGGGTGGTGTTGGTGGGAGTGGCACCTCCCATCTGCAGAACTCGAGATCCGCCGGTCCGGAAAAAACGGTGGTGGCGGGTTTACCGCCACCATTATTTCCAGACCGGCTGACTCATAATGAGGACCAGTATATCTAAATTCTTCCCTAAAACTCTTATATCTCATTTTTTACAAACATTGTACTTTATTGTTTTTGTATCTACAACCTGCTGTTTACTTGTTTCATATGTAAACAGTCATGACCCTCTACACTCCCTAACACTAACAATAATGTACATGGAACCATTTATGTAACCTAGCACTTATAATTATAATTGGTTATTTATAACATGCTTAAGATTCTAAGCACAGACCCAGGGATCAAATCAGTGTTGCTCCACGTCATCTTGCTTCCAAGGCAAGCGCGTTGCACCTGAGCTATCCTCCCGGTAGGGAACACTTGAACATAATAAAATGTGCACTGATGTACACAATAAAACAGAAGTAAAAGAGTGCAGAATGCTGTTTCTCTTCTGATTTATGTGATCCTCAGGATCTTACCTCTACATTTATCATGCACTGTTTTTAAAATATGTCTTAGTGATAATCCATCTTCTACTTTACATAAAACACTTATTACCCTATTCTTCCATTTAAAACTTTTATCGTGCATGTTTATATTCAAAAAGAGTCAAAACATACATTTTAAAGCTTTAGTTCTAACAACATTAAGTAAGCATTATTTTAACCCGTTGGCAATCTAGCTTGGTGTGTGACTATAGAGTCATTACAAACAAGCCAATCTACTTCTGTATGCACCCATGTTGTGAAATTTCCACATTGAATGGATGCCCCTCATGAAAAATAATTGCACACATCTTAAAAGTTTTCTTACTAATAGAAACTTGACTATTTACAAAATGCATTACTGATTTGTTAATTCTCCTATCACCTACACTGTATCTTTAAAACATATTTAATACATACTTATTAAAAACTATATTTTGCAGTATTGATTGTAAATTACAACCACAGTCACTTCATTGCATGTCATGGAATGCTTTAGTTACAAAAATCAGAAAATGTTGCACTTTTCTGATCAGGAACATGCAGATACACAAATCGTTCACAGAGATCTGGAGTAGAATAACCTTTCTTACATTTTTGACACATATGATTCAACTCTTAACTAACCTATTTCTTCACTAATAACTCAAAGACAGTCATTAAAAATTCTTGACTATCTTCCTGAGAAAATTGTTAATTTCCACTTGCAACAGCTACTACATTTCGGATTGACATTGCCCTATGTAAACTGTGTGGATGTTTATCTACAGATGTTTTAAGAGTTGAAAGTTCCACACTTAGCTGCTTCTCTGCTGTGGAAGCTACATCTTGCATCAATGCAGTCATTAGAAACAACATACACAAAGCTGCATTACAATAGCATTCAACTCCTGTTTTATTACTAAATCTGCAATGAGAATATGTTATAGTTGAACAACTCTCCTACTCCGGTAGATTGTGTTGTTTCTCAGTCTTAAAAGCAATGATTTCATTTGAACGTACTTTCACTGACTCCTAATGTTTCCTGCCCAAGTGCGTAGCAGGTACAGGTAAACAGGGTAATTCATAGAATTTCGCAGAAAAGTGTCGCAAGCGGCTGGCGCAGAGTGTCCGCATGCGATTGTCTGCGCCAGGCGCGTGCGCCAAAACCGATTTCCGCGCACAGCGTATTCATGGATTTTAGGCTCCCAAACCAGCCGTGGCGCAGAGTATCACTGCGACCCTGCAGCAGCGCCAGTAACGCCCCCAAGAACGCCCTCGCGCAAGGAAAAGCCATCAAAATCGCTAAATCATCGCAAAGGGCTGCGCTAACCCTGGACCAGTTTAAAGGGCTGCCAAACAAGGAACGCAAAGCGGGTAACGTTCATATCAGGGGTACGCGGGAAGTTTTACATGCGATTAGCCAGGGTACGTGTATGACAGGGGTACGCGTGAAGTTTTACACGTGATTAGCCAGGGTACGTGTATTACAGGGGTACGCAGGAATTATCACACGCGATTTGGCTGGGTACGTGTATGACAGGGGTACGCGTGAAGTTTTACACGCGATTAGCCAGGGTACGTGTATTACAGGGGTACGCGGGAATTATCACATGCGATTTGGCTGGGTACGTGTATGACAGGGGTACGTGTGAAGTTTTACACGAGATTAGCCAGGGTACGTGTATTACATGGGTACGCGGGAATTGTCACACGCAATTTGGCTGGGTACGTGTATTACAGGGGTGCGCGGGAATTATCACACGCGATTTGGCTGGGTACGTGTATTACAGGGGTACGCGGGAAGTTACACACACGATTAGGCTGGGTACGTGTATTACAGGGGTGCGCAGGAATTATCACACGCGATTTGGCTGGGTACGTGTATTACAGGGGTACGCGGGAAGTTACACACACGATTAGGCTGGGTGGGTCCTCACAGGTGTTCCCTGTACACCCTCCACGGCCCCTGCAGGCAGCCCACAAAACAGGGGACTACCCTGCACACCTGCTCATGTCTCCCACCCCCCACCCCCGCAGCAGTGTGGGGCACCCTCCACCAGGTCCCCACTCATGTCCCCTATCACCCCCACCCCCCAGCCACCATGGGAAGCCCCCACCAGGCTCCCACCCATGTCTACCACCACCCCCACCCCCCAGCACTGTGGGGCAGCCTCCACCAGGCCCCCACCCATGTCTACCACCACCCCACCCCCCAGCCACCATGGGCAGCCCCCACCAGGCCCCCACTCATGTCTCCCACCCACCCCCCCAGCCACCATGGGCAGCCCCCACCAGGCTCCCACCCATGTCTACCACCCCCCCAGCCCCCAGCCACCATGGGCAGCCCCCACCAGGCCCCCACTCATGTCTCCCACCACCCCCACCCCCCCAGCAGTGTGGGGCACCCTCCACCAGGCCCCCACCCATGTCTCCCACCACCCCCACCCCCCAGCCACCATGGGCAGCCCCCACCAGGCTCCCACCCATGTCTACCACCACCCCCACCCCCCAGCAGTGCAGGGGCAGCCTCCACCAGGCCCCCACTCATGTCTCCCACCCACCCCCACCCCCCAGCCACCATGGGCAGCCCCCACCAGGCTCCCACCCATGTCTCCCACCACCCCCACCCCCCCAGCAGTGTGGGGCACCCTCCACCAGGCCCCCACCCATGTCTCCCACCACCCCCACCCCCCAGCCAAAATGGGCAGCCTCCAACAGGCTCCCACCCATGTCTACCACCACACCCATCCCCCAGCAGTGCAGGGGCAGCCTCCACCAGGCCCCCACTCATGTTTCCCACCCCCCACCCCCCCAGCAGTGTGGGGCACCCTCCACCAGGCCCCCACCCATGTCTCCCACCACCCCCAGCCCCCAGCCACCATGGGCAGCCTCCGCCAGGCCCCCACTCATGTCTCCCACCCACCCCCCCAGCAGTGTGGGGCACCCTACACCAGGCTCCCACCCATGTCTACCACCATCCCCACCCCCCAGCCACCATGGGCAGCCCCCACCAGGCTCCCACCCATGTCTACCACCACCCCCACCCCCCAGCACTGTGGGGCAGCCTCCACCAGGCCCCCACTCATGTCTCCCACCACCCCCACCCCCCAGCCACCATGGGCAGCCCCCACCAGGCTCCCACACATGTCTACCACCACCCCCACCCCCCAGCCACCATGGGCAGCCCCCACCAGGCCCCCACTCATGTCTCCCACCCACCCCCTCCCCCCAGCCACCATGGGTTAGCCCCCACCAGGCTCCCACCCATGTCTACCACCACCCCCACCCCCCAGCAGTGCAGGGGCAGCCTCCACCAGGCCCCCACTCATGTCTCCCACCACCCCCACCACCCCAACAGTGTGGGGCACCCTCCACCAGGCCCCAACCCATGTCTCCCACCACCCCCACCCCCCAGCCACCATGGGCAGCCTCCACCAGGCCCCCACTCATGTCTCCCACCCACCCCCACCCTCCAGCAGTGCAGGGGCAGCCTCCACCAGGCCCCCACTCATGTCTCCCACCCCCCACCCCCCCCAGCAGTGTGGGGCACCCTCCACCAGGCCCCCACCCATGTTTCCCACCACCCCCACCCCCCAGCCACCATGGGCAGCCTCTGCCAGGCCCCCACTCATGTCTACCACCCACCCCCCCCAGCAGTGTGAGGCACCCTCCACCAGGCTCCCACCCATGTCTACCACCACCCCCACCCCCCAGCCACCATGGGCAGCCCCCAGCAGGTCCCCACTCATGTCTCCCACCCACCCCCACCACCCAGCCACCATGGGCAGCACCCACCAGGCTCCCACACATGTCTACCACCACCCCCACCCCCCAGCAGTGCAGGGTCAGCCTCCACCAGGCCCCCACTCATGTCTCCCACCCACCCCCACCCCCCAGCCACCATGGGCAGCCCCCACCAGGCTCCCACCCATGTCTCCCACCACCCCCACCCCCACCCCCCCAGCAGTGTGGGGCACCCTCCACCAGGCCCCCACCCATGTCTGCCACCACCCCCACCCCCCAGCCACCATGGGCAGCCTCCACCAGGCTCCCACCCATGTCTACCACCACCCCCACCCCCCAGCCACCATGGGTAGCCCCCACCAGGCCCCCACTCATGTCTCCCACCCACCCCCACCCCCCCAGCCACCATGGGCAGCTCCCACCAGGCTCCCACCCATGTCTACCACCACCCCCACCCCCCAGCAGTGCAGGGGCAGCCTCCACCAGGCCCCCACTCATGTCTCCCACCCACCCGCACCCAACAGCCACCATGGGCAGCCCCCACCAGGCTCCCACCCATGTCTCCCACCACCCCCACGCCCCCAGCAGTGTGGGGCACCCTCCACCAGGCCCCCACCCATGTCTCCCACCACCCCCACCCCTCAGCCACCATGGGCAGCCTCCACCAGGCCCCCACTCATGTCTCCCACCCACCCCCACCCCCCAGCAGTGCAGGGGCAGCCTCCACCAGGCCCCCACTCATGTCCCCCTGCACCCCCACCCCCCAGCATCCAGGGGCACCCTCCACCAGGCTCCCATCCATGTCTACCACCACCCCCACCCCCCAGCCACCATGGGCAGCCCCCACCAGGCCCCCACTCATGTCTCCCACCCACCCCCCCAGCCACCATGGGCAGCCCCCACCAGGCTCCCACCCATGTCTACCACCACCCCCACCCCCCAGCCACCATGGGCAGCCCCCACCAGGCCCCCACTCATGTCTCCCACCACCCCCACCCCCCAGCAGTGTGGGGCACGCTCCACCAGGCCCCCACCCATGTCTACCACCACCCCCACCCCCCAGCCACCATGGGCAGCCCCCACCAGGCCCTCACTCATGTCTCCCACCCACCCCCACCCCCTAGCAGTGCAGGGGCAGCCTCCACCAAGCCCCCACTCATGTCCCTTGCACCCCCACCCCCCAGCATCCAGGGGCACCCTCCACCAGGCTCCCATCCATGTCTACCACCACCCCCACCCCACAGCCACCATGGGCAGCCCCCACCAGGCCCCCACTCATGTCTGCTACCCACCCCCCCCAGCCACCATGGGCAGCCCCACCAGGCTCCCACCCAGGTCTACCACCACCCCCACCCCCCAGCCACCATGGGCAGCCCCCACCAGGCCCCCCCTCATGTCTCCCACCACCCCCACCCTCCCAGCAGTGTGGGGCACGCTCCACCAGGCCCCCACCCATGTCTCCCACCACCCCCACCCCCCAGCCACCATGGGCAGGCCCCACCAGGCCCTCACTCATGTCTCCCACCCACCCCCACCCCCCAGCCACCATGGGCAGCCTCCACCAGGCCCCCACTCATGTCTCCCACCCACCCCCACCCCCCAGCCACCATGGGCAGCCCCCACCAGGCTCCCACACATGTCTACCACCACCCCCACCCCCCAGCCACCATGGGCAGCCCCCACCAGGCCCCCACTCATGTCTCCCACCCACCCCCACCCCCCAGCCACCATGGGCAGCCCCCACCAGGCTCCCACCCATGTCTACCACCACCCCCACCCCCCAGCAGTGCAGGGGCAGCCTCCACCAGGCCCCCACTCATGTCTCCCACCACCCCCACCCCCCCAGCAGTGTGGGGCACCCTCCACCAGGCCCCCACCCATGTCTCCCACCACCCCCACCCCCCAGCCACCATGGGCAGCCTCCACCAGGCCCCCACTCATGTCAAACCACCCACCCCCCCAGCAGTGTGGGGCACCCTCCACCAGGCTCCCACCCATGTCTACCACCACCCCCACCTCCCAGCCACCATGGGCAGCACCCACCAGGCCCCCACTCATGTCTCCCACCCACCCCCACCCCCCAGCCACCATGGGCAGCCTCCACCAGGCCCCCACTCATGTCTCCCACCCACCCCCACCCCCCAGCAGTGCAGGGGCAGCCTCCACCAGGCCCCCACTCATGTCCCCCTGCACCCCCACCCCCCAGCATCCAGGGGCATCCTCCACCAGGCTCCCACCCATGTCTACCACCATCCCCACCCCCCAGCCACCATGGGCAGCCCCCACCAGGCCCCCACTCATGTCTCCCACCCACCCCCACCCCCCAGCCACCATGGGCAGCCCCCACCAGGCTCCCACCCATGTCTACCACCACCCCCACCCCCCAGCAGTGCAGGGGCAGCCTCCACCAGGCCCCCACTCATGTCTCCCACCCACCCCCACCCCCCAGCCACCATGGGCAGCCCCCACCAGGCTCCCACCCATGTCTCCCACCACCCCCACCCCCCAGCAGTGTGGGGCACCCTCCACCAGGCCCCCACCCATGTCTCCCACCACCCCCACCCCCCAGCCACCATGGGCAGCCTCCACCAGGCCCCCACTCATGTCTCCCACCCACCCCCACCCCCCAGCAGTGCGGGGGCAGCCTCCACCAGGCCCCCATTCATGTCCCCCTGCACCCCCACCCCCCAGCATCCAGGGGCACCCTCCACCAGGCCCCCACCCATGTCTCCCACCACCCCCACCCCCCAGCCACCATGGGCAGCCTCCACCAGGCCCCCACTCATGTCTCCCACCCACCCCCCCCAGCACTGTGGGGCACCCTCCACCAGGCTCCCACCCATGTCTACCACCACCCCCACCCCCCAGCCACCATGGGCAGCCCCCACCAGGCCCCCACTCATGTCTCCCACCCACCCCCACCCCCCAGCTGTGCAGGGGCAGCCTCCACCAGGCCCCCAATCATGTCCCCCTGCCCACAGGCCCTGACAATCCTCAAGCATGGGCCTCATGGCCAGCCACCACAGCCCAAAGACACAACCAAGTATTACATGCGCCCATGATACTACTCCAATGGAAACAATGTAAATCAACACATGTGTCTCACACACACACAATGGTTGCAAGTGAACCTGAAAACCCATATCATGACATGCATGAAAACAATGAGATGAAACCACACATTGAAGAATGAAAAAATCCAAATAATGTATTAAAAACAACAGTAATGGCAATCAAAATTAAACAAAATACACAAGTAAAAAAATAACAAAATTAAGCTGGCTGTCCCTTTTCAAATTAAAATCAATAAATGATAATCCAAAAAAATTTCTTCCAAAGTTCAAGTCCATAAAAAGGAAATGAAGGGAAAAAAGAAATAGAAAACCATTGCTCCATGGGAAAAAATATTCATAGTAAAAAAAATATCCAAATCCAAAGTCCAACTATTTACAAAGTATTCAGGGTCCATCATCCCAACAGAAGAAATGAAACCTACCAAAAAACCTATCTAAAATGGAACTATATACAAAAGGTGGAGCAGTGTCCGTCGACTCCAAATAAAAATAAACTATAAAGGAAACCTATCACTAAATAACTATATACAATGGCGGCGGGCCAGTCCAGCGGCTCACTTAGTGGTGTTCCAGGCCAGGGCATCATCGAACTCCTCGTCTATGTCCCGGAGGCGGTCCTGTTCCATGGCCCCGAGGGTCCGCAGGGACGCCGACATGTTCACCTCTAACTCCCTGCGGATTGCCTCGAGGCACTCGGCCCGCCTCAGAGCCCTCCGCATGGAGTTCTCCGCCCTGACCATCGTGAGCCGCGCCTCTTCCGCCCGCCGCCGCTCCGCATCTATGGCGTGGCCCAACCGCTGCCACACGGAAGACACTTCCCGTCCAGGGTCCTCCTGCCCTCCGGCCGATGCCTGCCCCTCCGATGTTGAAGGCCCCGAGCTATCGTGGCACCCACCTACAGCCTCCTGCTGCTGCAGCTGCTGCTGTCCATGTGCCCTGTCCGATGGTGCCTGCACATCCTCCTCGAGCTGGGGTGCAGTCGTTGATGTGGCCACCCCTGCTGGACGTCCGACTCCCGACTGTGGCAGGGATATGTTGTCCACCAGCCTGGCCGCACAGTCGGAGGCAGCTCCACAGAGCAGCCAGGTGACACATGGGTGGGAAGATGGCATGGAGAACGACTGGGGCATAGGGGGTTCCGTGGAGGAGGGGGTCGGAACAAGGTCCAGGAAACGGAGGAATCCAGCCCTGGTGAGCTGTCCCAGTGGGTCAACGCAGTCAACGAGCCTTGCGAGAAGACGTGCAGACTCATCATGAAAAGACTGCAGGTCAGCTCGCATGGCCCGTTGACGCAACGCCACCCCACCCTGGACAGGCTCAACCTGGTGCAGGATAGCCACATCCGCAGGGAGAGGAAGGCCAGGTGTTGTAAGCCAATCCCCTCCCTGAGAACGGGTCTGGAGGTAGGCATCCCCGCTGGTGCAAGATGATGCAGTGACAGGAGCAGGGACAGGATTGCACACAGGCACCTCCGCGGCGGCCTGTGCTGCCTCCTGTCCCTGATCCTGCACTGCACCACTAGCACCAGTGGAATCCCCACCTCCAGACCCCGCCTCTGTCGCTTGCACGGCATCCTCTTCCTCCAAAACCCCCACCAACCTGGATGACTCCGTGCCATCTTCCTCCGTTGGGCCCTGTGGGGTCCCAGCTGCCCCTTCTGCTGCCGAGGAGTCCAACTCCAACCTCTGCCTCTTGGACCTCCCCTCGGCAGCTGCGGCCTGGGACACGGCACTGGACTCCTCACTCCCCGACGAGATCAGAACCTGGGAGGGGATCCGGGCCTTGCGTCTCCGGCTGGTGGTGCGACCCCTGCCGCTGTGCTCCACAGCACCTTCTCCGCCCTCTTCATCAGTTGACGCTGCAGACAGGGAGAAAGAAAACACAGGCATCAGGGCACTGTACAATGGACTCATACACACATGACAGTCATACATGAGTGGCATTGGTAAACCTCAGACATGGCATCACAATCCCCAACACACATGTCATTTCAACTTGCACACATGAGCCATACCACAGCCATATTGCAACAGCCAGCACCATCCATTCACATACAACAGCATGAGCAGCCAAAGGTCATCCACACATCACATGCAACATAGGGAGTACACTACACATGCACACACACACCACCAAACTTGCATGCATGTGTACACCTCCGCCAACTGTCGCAGTGTTCCGATCGACATTCATGTCACACCTGACAATCATTCCTCCACATCCTGTGCCATGCAAGCCCACACACACAAGCACCATCCATGTGTCACACATGAGACCCCTCGCATGTGTCACCCTCACGGCCCTGTACACCCCCCCTACTTGCCCACATAAAAATACATGTTCAACCTGCACACTCCTGGCACACCACACGCACAGCTTACAATCAGTATGCATGTACACTTACCGCTCGACTCCAGACGGGTCTGCCTCTCAAGGACCTGGACGTGGAGCGCTGGGGATATGCGTTCCAGGACCCTCATCTGATCTTCCCACAAGTGGCCCCTGCGCCCTTTAGCATCTGCTGCCTTCAGGAGGCGCCGGGCCTTGTTGAGGGTCCTGGACCTGAAGTCCTCCCAGCGCTTCCTGACACGTTCGTAGTCGCGGACTGCCACCTCCGCCGCGTTGATGGCAGTCACAATGTCCATCCAGATCCGAGTCCGTCCTTCCTTGTCGGCGCGCAACCTTCCGAAGAGGGCATCATACTGCCCCATGACATGCTCCACCAGGACACCAACTTCGGTAGCAGTGAAGCTGGTGCCCCTCTGCCTCCTTGGCCGGGGGTTGCCACTGGTGCCAGATGTTGCAGTGCCCGACATGGCAACCCCAGAGGCAGGAGTGGGTGGGCAACTGGGTCCTGGGGCTGGGCTGTGGAGCGATGGAAAAGCAGTCGGGAGTCTTCGGTTCCAGCAGGGGTGGTCACAGCAACAGCACCCCTGGCTGATGTGCAGGCAGCAAATGTCAGGGCACGTGGGCAGCAGGCAGTCAGGCAGCAGCAGATGGCAGGTGGGAGCGTGCTCAGGGCTCTGGGGGGCAGTAATTCAGCCTTCTGGGCAGGAGCGTGGTCTTCTGTGTGTGAACGCGTGGCCAGCTTGATACGGAGTGATTTTGCACGTGAAAATCCAGCACGTCTGTGTGTAATTCGCGGAAAGGCCCTTAGCACGTAAGCGCGTCAGCACACGTCTGTACATTCATTGGCCCAAAGACCACCAGCGTATGCGCGTCTATGAAGTCACGTGCACGTTGAATATGGCACACGTTTGAAATGTTGCGTGTTAAAAAAATGAAAGACACGTCCGAGTGTCAAAGCGTGTAATTGGTGGAAATGGCCTTAGCGCGTACACGCGGAAGTGACAAAGCGTGTAATTGGTGGAAATGGCCCAAGCGCGTACACGCGGAATTGACAAAGCGTGTAATTGGTGGAAATGGCCCTAGCGCGTACACGCGGAAGTGACGCTGGACGTGTGGGCCTGCATAAAAGGTACGTGTAGAACACCATTTCCTTGTACGTGCTTTTCGTGGAGAGCGAGTGGGTGAAATCTGTACTTCTTGTCGTTTCACACGCGATTTACTTCACAGCGTTTCAAGTTCGTACTCCCTGTTACCTCTGACAGCTTTTTCTCTTTTTTTGGTTTTCCTGGGCCTGTTCCCTCAAACAGCGTTCCCTTCTACTGTTGTCCTGTCTCCTCAGACAGCGTACAATTCTTCTTTTGGGGGGGTGTTGCCAACGCGCACACGCGCTTCTTTTTCACGCTCTTTTTCCTGGCAGACGGTGAGTCACGCACGTATCTAACATCTGTGCTTGCCCCGTGTGTAGCCTACCCCTTCAGAGGTCATTCTAGGCTGCGTGTGATACGCATACGTTCATTCTTGTGTTACTGGGTGCCACAGCGTAGTGCAGGTTTTTTTTTCCGCACACGTGGTCTAGGAGGGGTTGCGTGCACGTCATCTCCCTTTTTTGGGCTTCCTGTGCGTTGCGTGATCTTTCCCCAGGGATCACATTCAGCCTTGCTAGAGCACTAGGGTACAATTACCATCTGGTACCCAACCCCTTTGACCCCCAATTGCCCAGGACAATAGTTTACAGCCACTCCCATATGCACATTAACATCAGTGCCATGGTTGGGAGGCGAGGAATCCGTAAGGGTGGCAAAGGTGGACGAGCCACAAGTGGTGGCCGTGGTGGATCCGGTAGGGGACGTGGTCGTTACTTGCAGGGTGACCCTGTCCCCCCATGTGTGGAGGACCAGTCAATGGCACCCATAATCCCCCCCACCCCCCCTGGTTGAGGCTGATGTGGCTGACACCATCCATGCTCAGCCCTTGTTGGACCAGCCCATTGTGGCACCAGACCTGGCTGACTCCATGGCTGACTTCCAGGTCAGCAGGCCTATGACACGTGCGCTGGTGCACGTTGATGTCATCAGGCCACGTGGATCAGGGGCAGCAAGGTCATCTGCTGCCCCAAGTAGGCAGGGTGGAGAGGCTGCAGGGGCAGCTGCAGCTCCATCCACCCCAGCTCTCACACACCGAGCCAGGACAGTGTCGGTCCCAGTCCATCCTGCTGACATTCCCCCTGACACCATTACACTTGAGCCAATGCCTGCACCAACTCCCATGCTGAGTGTGCAATCCCACACTCCTGATACAGAGTCCACCAGGGCTCCTGCCCCTAGTGTCCAGAGCGGCGTAGGACACTCAGGATCACCACCACCTTCCAAGCGGAAGAGGAAGAGTGCTCGTCCGGCACAGGCTGATGCCCCAGACACGGCTACACAGTACGGCCCGTCGAGGAAGCCCAGCTTCACGGATGCCGGACTGAATGCACTTGTCGAGTATGTGTCCGCACATGATAACGAAATGGTCATTGTTGCAGGATCCAAGACCACACCTGCACAACGGCAGGCACACTGGCAGACCGTTGCGGACATCGTAAGTGCCCTTGGAATCGTGAGGCGCACAGCCAATGATTGCTATAAACGCTGGAATGACCTAAAGCGCAGGGCAAAGAATAAGCTGGCCTCAAGTCATGCCGCAACTCTAGTGACTGGAGGTTGGTCTCCAGTAGAAGACATGGAAATCACTCCAAATGAGTCAGTCGCAGGGACCTACGTCACGGAGGAACAGATCCAAGGCGTGGGAGATCTGCCTGATTATGAGGCATTGTCCAGTGAGTGCACATGCATGTGTGTGTCATCCATGTGCATGGTGTGTGTGTGAGGGCTTCTGTTTGTGTGCCAGGTGAGGGTGTGTGCGCCTGAGTCGTTTGGGTCACCCATGTGCTTCATGCAATACATTCTGCGCAGCAGCATTTGGCCATAGCAGTATCCCTTCTGCCAACAGTAGACATCTAGCCCAACAGCACGCCAGTTGCCCTTGAAGTGTCACCTTGCCACAACATTGTTGCTTATTTTTCTCTGTTCATTCAGGCAGATTGTTTGCATTCCACCACTTTTACTAGGCATTTCTCAGTCCTCTAGTCACATGTCTGACATGGCTATGGTAAAGTGGAGTGACTTTGTTACCTGGATATCATTTGTTTAAACATGTCCCTGTGCAATCGGACCATTTTGGACTGGCAGCTCCAGGTGTAAAATCAGACCTGTTTGAATTAGAAAAGCTATTACATGAGGGAACTGGACTGAATGAATACGTGCTGCCCTCCTCTCCATCTTCACTCAATAGCAATGGTACATGCCATCTGTGTGATGGCATGTGTATTTCACCTGGCAATCACAGGCCAATGTGTGATGCCACTGCTAGGCAGCTGTAACGCTCACCTGATTCTCGCAGAGGCGCCGGTCTTGACTGGGCGACTACCGTATCTTCAAAGGTGATGTGTAGCACCCGGTTGGCTCTTTGGGCTGGACCTCTGTGCACTGTATGCCTGACTTCAAGAGTAAGATGTCTGCAGACAGAAAATATGGGATTAATGAACTGGGGTTATTGGGGTGTCCCTATCTCTTCCCTTTTTTGCTCTCCTGTAGACCCCCAAAGGTTAACGCTCTCACCTTAGGTAAGTGAATGCCGAGCTCTCCATCTGCCTCGGGGCAGGGTGCTGTAACCAGTTTCTTCACTGGATCGGTAGCGCAGGCCTCTTGACTTCAGAGGACTGCTGTCCGTCGTTTACTGCACGAACGGTAAGTTTCGAGTAATTCTATTGTCTTTAAAGTCTTTAGCAATGATGTCTCTTGTTTTGCAGGTTCCGGCGATGGCGGATGACGGGCTCAAGTGAGTTGAAGATGGAGTCCGTATGATGAATAGAAGCGCTTGGAAGCACGTAAGTAAGCGCTTGTTGCCTGCTTCACGATGTGCTCTAACTGTCTTTTATTTTGCAGGTACGAGTTCGGAGCAGCTGCAGGGTGCCGGAATACCCACTGGGGTTGATGTGGAAAGGAGTAATGGCACGTGAGTATCAAAGTTCCCCAATGTCTTTAAACGCACCTTGTTTTGTCTTTCAGATGCAGGATGCAGTGCCGAAGGCCTCCGGAGCGTGCGAAGAGTCGGTAAGCTTTTGTCTTTCAGATGCCGGAATGCAGTGTGAAGACCTCCGGAGCGCACGAAGAGTAGGTAAGCCTTTGTCTTTCAGATGCCGGAATGCTAACCTGTTCTTTCTTGTCTTTATAGGTGTTGCTGAAGACTGGATTCAGGATGGTAAGCCTTTTTCCTTAGGCCCAGGATCCGATGCAGAAGACACGATGAGCGTTCTGCTGCAGAGGATGCAGAATAACGCAAAGCAAGATTCATCCACCGGGTGTGGTTTAAATAGCCTCCTGTAGTGCTTAGGTCTCTCCTTCCACAGCCACGCCTAGGTAAGAAAAGAGTTCCTGCTATCCAGAAGAGTTCCAGTGTTCTGAATCTAGGGAGTGGCTCCTGCCCCACCCAACAGGAAAAGTAGTTCCAAACAGAAGAGGATCAGAGGCTCAGCTGGCAGGCAAGTAAGCAGCATGGTCTGCTGCAGGTAAGTCCACCCAAGCATCATGAGCCCGGCGCTTCCAGCGCTGGGACTGGGCACATTTATGAGCCTGGTGCCACTGGCGCCAGGACTGGGTCCAAAAGGTCCCAATTGGGACTGGTTGGCCCTCGGAACCTGGGTTATGGATCTGCTTCCAAGGGAGTTGGGAAAACCCTGACCTTTTGGAAGCAGAGATCATGACAGTACCTCCCCTCAAGGCCCCTCCCAAACCGGGCTTCTCCGGGGGTTTTGGCTTGTCAGGAAATGTTCGGTGAAATCTTTTGATTAGGCGAGGAGCGTGGACATATTCAGCAGGTTCCCAGGATCTCTCTTGGGGGCCGTAGCCTTTCCAGTCAATTAGGTAAAATAGTTTAGATTTGGAGATCTTGGAGTCCAGAATGCTTTTGACTTCAAACTCGAGTTCTCCATCAACTAGGATGGGTTTTGGAGATTTAGTTAGTCGGGTTTGAGGTTGCACGGGTTTTAATAGAGAGACGTGGAAGACCGGATGTATCTTCATGTGAGGGGGCAAGTCCAACTTGACCGCTACTGGGTTTATTATGGTAGTGATGGAATAGGGACCAAGGTATCTTGGGTTGAATGTGCGTGGCCCTTTTAGAGGTAGATATTTGGTGGATAACCAGACTTGGTCCCCTACTTGATATTGAGGGGCTTCCTTCCGATGTTGATCTGCTCCTTTCTTGTATTGTTCTTTAGCCCTTTGAAGGTGAGAAACAGCTTCCTTAAAGGCTTGGGTGATTGTAGAATGCAGGTAGTCTACTGCTGGTGTTTCAAGATCTTGGAGGGGATCCAACTCCGAGGTTCGAGGGTGACTGCCGTACAAAAGAAAAAACGGTGTTTTCCCAGTTCCCGAATGGACAGAGTTATTGTAGGCATATTCGGCTATCCAAAGGATGTCTTTCCAAGTGTTTTCAGTTTGTTGCAGCATGCAGCGTAAATACTGTTCCAGAGTTTGATTGGTCCTCTCGGTTTGTCCGTCGGTCTGAGGGTGGTGACTGGTCGATAGTCTCACATCAATTTGAGCCGACCGACAGCAACTTCGCCAAAAATGAGAAATAAATTGACTACCTCGATCCGAAATTAGAACCGAAGGAAAACCGTGTAGTCGGACGATGTTTTCAAGAAATTCTCGGGCCAGAGTTGCTGCTGTTGGCAAGCCTTTGAGCGGAATGAAATGCGCCATCTTGGAGAATAAGTCCACGATTACTAGAATCCTATTGTATCCGGAGCATGGAGGTAGATCGGTGATGAAGTCCATAGAAAGCGTATGCCAAGGGCGAGGTGGGATGTCAATAGGGCGTAAGAGGCCTGCTGGTCTTTCCTTTTGACTCTTGTTTTGGGCGCATACTCCACAAGACATTATAAAGTCTCTAATATCTTTTTTCCAAGACGGCCACCAGAAGTAGCGCTTGATCTTTTCTGAGGTCTTGGCCATACCGGGATGACCTTCCATTAAAGAATCGTGATAACAGGAGATAACTTTTTTCTGTAAATCTGTGCTGGGTAGGTATAATCGTTCTTGGAAATACAATAAGTTGTCCTTTACTGCAAAGTCCTTTCCCTGCAGATGCCAATTTTGTATGTCTGCTGGAGTTACAAGTTGCCTGGCTTTATCCTTAACCTCCTCTATGGATTCTGTGGCGATTACACCCAGAATTCTTTGTTCGGGAATGATTGGTACAGGTTTAGGGTTGATCAAGTGTTCTTCCACTCCCATCCGAGAAAGGGCATCAGCTTTACCGTTCTTTGTACCAGGTCGATAGGTAATTATGAAGTCAAACTCGGCAAAGAATAATGCCCAACGGAGTTGTCTAGAGGATTGGGCTTTTGCGGTTTTCAAATATTGCAGGTTTCGGTGATCCGTAATCACAGTAACGGTGTGTCGGGCCCCCAGCAGATAATGCCGCCAAACCTTAAAAGCAGACTTGATAGCCAGAAGTTCCTTGTCAGTAATCGTGTAATTGATTTCAGGAGGCGAGAATTTGCGGGACCAAAATGCCACGGGATGCAACTGATTGGTTACCGGGTCCTTTTGTGATAGAACTGCCCCCATGGCAAGGCTTGAAGCATCAGTTTCCACGATGTAGGGGAGTTCGGGGCGAGGGTGTTTTAAGATTGGTGCAGAGATAAATTTAGTCTTCAAATCCTGGAAAGCTTGTTCCGCCTCGGTAGACCATTCAAAACGTTTGTTTTTCTTTAACAAGGCAGTGATGGGCTGGACTATTCGAGAGAATTCGGGGATAAACCTGCGGTAAAAGTTAGCGAAGCCTAACATGCTTTGCACACCTTTTACGGAGGATGGTGATGGCCATTTGAGAACTGCATCGACCTTCTTTGAATCCATACGTACTCCGCCAGGTGATAATATGAATCCCAAGAATTCAACTTCAGTCACGTTGAAAACACATTTTTCCAACTTAGCGAAAAGTTTGTGTTGACGCAATCTTTCGAGGACCATTTTCACGTGTTTCCGATGTTCAGATTCCGATGAAGAATAAACGAGGATGTCGTCAATGTAAACAACAACACACACATCTATGAGCTCTCTGAGGACATCGTTCATAAAATATTGAAAGGCGGCCGGGGCATTGCAAAGTCCGAAGGGCATGACCTGATATTCAAATAGCCCATACTTGGTGCGGAAGGCAGTCTTCCATTCATCGCCCTCTTTTACTCGTACCAAGTGGTAAGCTCCTCTAAGATCCAGCTTTGTATATATGCATGCTTTTCTGACTTGGTCCAGGAGTTCAGGGATCAAAGGTAACGGATATCTATTCTTAACAGTGATCTGGTTCAGGGAGCGATAATCGATACAAGTTCTAAGGTCTCCTTCCTTTTTTGGAACGAAGAACAAAGCTGAATAAGCAGGGGACTTGGAAGGACGAATAAACCCATTCGCCAGGTATTGATCCAGGTATTGTCGAAGGTGAAGGTTCTCAGGCTCGGTGAGGGCATAAATTCTACTACAAGGAGGAGTAGATCCAGGTATCAGGTCTATCTGGCAGTCATAAGACCTATGAGGAGGTAGAGTGTTAGCCTGATCCTTCCGGAAAACATCTTGGTATTCAAGGTATTCGGGAGGTAACTGGGGAGTCTCTGAAGAAATTGCTGCCAGTGCAACACCAGGTGGAGGGTGACAAGTAGAGACACATTCTGGAAACTGGACCGTTCTTGCTCGCCAATCGATCAGAGGATTGTGTTTCTCTAACCAAGGTATTCCTAGAATAATCTGAAACTGAGGGGCCTTGATCACATCGAACACGATCTTCTCATGGTGTCCATCTTGACTTACTAGCGTCACCTCTTGAGTGGTATGCGTTACTGGCCCGGAGGCTATCTCCGTACCATCCACTGTAGTAATGACATCCTTTACAGCCTTGGGACAAAGAGTTAGATTCATCCTCAAAACCATTTCATGATCCACATAATTGCCGATGGCACCGCTGTCGACGTAAGCTTCAATTACATGTAATCGATCCGGATTATCAGGGCTAATGAGGACCATAGGTATCACGAAATGCGAGGTCACGGAACTGGTTTTCACGCTCGGCAAGAGGACCTCTATTCTTGTCGGGCGAGGTCGTTTCCCTGCTCAGAGTTTGTAACTTTGGTAACTGCAGCTCCTACTGCCTTCTTGGCAGGTTTCACCGGACAGTCTCGAAGAAAGTGCCCTGAGTTTCCGCAATATAGGCATAATTGCAACTGTTTTCTCCTTTCCCGCTCCTTTTGTGTTAGAGGACCTTTCAGACCCCCGATTTGCATGGGTTCCCCCAAGTCTACTCCTTTGGAAGGAGTTGGCGGTTTGGAAAATACTCGAGCATCAAACTTGGAACGTCGGCCTTCCTGTTCTGCAGTCTATGATCTATTTGAACGACCAAGTCTATATAATCCGAACAGTCTTGTGGGGGATTCACTACTTGGGCTAAAACGTCTTTGAGCTCTCCACTATTAGTCTATTGAAAGATGCAATATAAGCCAAAAGGTCTTGATTACCCTGTCGCAACGAAAGAAGCTCATTGTCCAAGGCCTGCCCCTGTGAATGTCTTGCGAACAGTTTTTCCATACTAAGCTGAAAGGCTTGAAAATCATGGAGAACCGGATCATCTTGATTAACTAGAGGGATCGACCAGTCTGCCGCATTGCCACTAAGGTACGAAAGTACAAAAGCTACTTTAGCTTGATCAGTTGGAAAGGCTGCTGGCCGGCATAAGAAGTGCAACTGGCACTGATTGATAAATACTGCAAACCTCTTTGGGTCACCAGAAAATCGTTCGGGCGGAGCCAGAGGTACATTCCCAGGTAGGTTGATCTGCACTGGATTCATAGAGGATGTTGAAGGAAGATTTGCCCCTGATGCGGGTAACGGGGTTTGTCCGGCTTGTGACTGTAGCAATTGTCTAGCAAGACCGTCTGTTCTCT
The DNA here is from genome assembly GCF_040938575.1 of Ambystoma mexicanum. NCBI lineage: Eukaryota > Metazoa > Chordata > Amphibia > Caudata > Ambystomatidae > Ambystoma > Ambystoma mexicanum. The sequence goes on from NC_090922.1 coordinate 890,187,857, forward strand.
CCTTGGAAATAATTAGTTCCCTTCTTAGAGCATTCGTTTCCTGACGAGCTGCATGCACTTCTGCCCTTAGTTCCCCAAGTAACCGGGCTAGATGGTCAGTATCCGAGGTTTCCATAGCGCCTGGGCGAGAGTTTTGCGGTAGGCTTTGCGTTCTGTAACGCTCACCTGATTCTCGCAGAGGCGCCGGTCTTGACTGGGCGACTACCGTATCTTCAAAGGTGATGTGTAGCACCCGGTTGGCTCTTTGGGCTGGACCTCTGTGCACTGTATGCCTGACTTCAAGAGTAAGATGTCTGCAGACAGAAAATATGGGATTAATGAACTGGGGTTATTGGGGTGTCCCTATCTCTTCCCTTTTTTGCTCTCCTGTAGACCCCCAAAGACTAACGCTCTCACCTTAGGTAAGTGAATGCCGAGCTCTCCATCTGCCTCGGGGCAGGGTGCTGTAACCAGTTTCTTCACTGGATCGGTAGCGCAGGCCTCTTGACTTCAGAGGACTGCTGTCCGTCGTTTACTGCACGAACGGTAAGTTTCGAGTAATTCTATTGTCTTTAAAGTCTTTAGCAATGATGTCTCTTGTTTTGCAGGTTCCGGCGATGGCGGATGACGGGCTGAAGTGAGTTGAAGATGGAGTCCGTATGATGAATAGAAGCGCTTGGAAGCACGTAAGTAAGCGCTTGTTGCCTGCTTCACGATGCGCTCTAACTGTCTTTTATTTTGCAGGCACGAGTTCGGAGCGGCTGCAGGGTGCCGGAATACCCACTGGGGTTGATGTGGAAAGGAGTAATGGCACGTGAGTATCAAAGTTCCCCAATGTCTTTAAACGCACCTTGTTTTGTCTTTCAGATGCAGGATGCAGCGCCGAAGGCCTCCGGAGCGTGCGAAGAGTCGGTAAGCTTTTGTCTTTCAGATGCCGGAATGCAGTGTGAAGACCTCCGGAGCGCACGAAGAGTAGGTAAGCCTTTGTCTTTCAGATGCCGGAATGCTAACCTGTTCTTTCTTGTCTTTATAGGTGTTGCTGAAGACTGGATTCAGGATGGTAAGCCTTTTTCCTTAGGCCCAGGATCCGATGCAGAAGACACGATGAGCGTTCTGCTGCAGAGGATGCAGAATAACGCAAAGCAAGATTCATCCACCGGGTGTGGTTTAAACAGCCTCCTGTAGTGCTTAGGTGTCTCCTTCCACAGCCACGCCTAGGTAAGAAAAGAGTTCCTGCTATCCAGAAGAGTTCCAGTGTTCTGAATCTAGGGAGTGGCTCCTGCCCCACCCAACAGGAAAAGTAGTTCCAAACAGAAGAGGATCAGAGGCTCAGCTGGCAGGCAAGTAAGCAGCATGGTCTGCTGCAGGTAAGTCCACCCAAGCATCATGAGCCCGGCGCTTCCAGCGCTGGGACTGGGCACATTTATGAGCCTGGTGCACTGGGTCCAAAAGGTCCCAATTGGGACTGGTTGGCCCTCGGAACCTGGGTTATGGATCTGCTTCCAAGGGAGTTTGGAAAACCCTGACCTTTTGGAAGCAGAGATCATGACAGCAGCATGCAGAAAATGTGTTCATCTTCCATCTTGGTGTCATCAGTGTGTGCCATTTGCCTACCCTTCATACGCAGTGAGGGTGCATGCATGGGAGTGTTTTAGTCATGTGGGACATGTGTCAATCAAGTACTGGTTCTGTTGCATCTCAGCCCTCATTGTGTGCCATGGTGCTAATGCCTGTTTCCATTTGTTTGCTTTTATGTCTTTGCAGGGGAAGACGCACCTGATACTGCTGGGGTTGTGGAGATGGTGCAGACCCAGGAGGGGTCTGAGGGCCGACTGACCACCAGTGAGGGACGTGGTGTGGTGGTGGGTGAGAACCAACAACTGCTGCAGGTCGTGCTCTCAAGGGGTGTCTCTGGCTGCACCTCCCCCGAGCTGTACTCAGGTGTTGATTCGGATGATGAGACCTACGTGCCGTCGCAGGTGAGTGTTTCTGGGAGGGATTCTGTTCTGTCCGACCCACCTGCACCAGGGTCAGAACCCTCAATGGGGATGTCAGTGTTGGCAGCTACGCCTTTGGTGGTTACGGATGCAGGGTCACACTCCGCGACATCTGATCCTGTTCCTGGGCCAGCAGATCTGAGGGGGAATGCAGTCCTGCAGCCTCAGGCAGTGCCGGCACAGCAAGGCGCAGTTCGCCTTGCCCCAGACAGGTGTGGTGCCCGCCGACGTGGTGGCCGTATGCCACCTGGCAATACCGCATGGGAGCAATCCATTTACGGTATGACAACCCAACAGGCAGCATCATCAGAGATGATGGCACAGGCCATGGTTAGGATGGCCACTTCCATTGTCCCCCCCCGAAAGGCTGATGGAGCGACTACAGCAGGCAACCGACTCCATCTGCCAGTCACACAGGGAGGACATGTTGGCATCCAACAGGGACAGGCGGGCGGCACTGGCGACTCTGCAGGAAGCCATCTCCATAGAGTCCCAGGGCCACAGAGAAGTCCTGAGGCTGGAACTCCTTCACCTCAGGACGACTCTTGTTCAGCTTGAGGCTTCAAAAAACCGAAGGACAGAACAGCAGCTGGAGCGTCTCACCCGTACGCTCTCAGCTGAGATGCAGGCAACTAGGGCGGAGGTCCGGGCATCCCGTGAGTTGTTGCATGGGGACCTCCGCACACTCATCCTCCTGAACGAGACCTACCACACCTGCATGCTTGCAGCCATGGAGGAACAGACTAGGGCCTTGCGTGGGCTGCCTCCCATAGTGCCACCACCTCCGGATGCAGCTGCACAGGGGGAGAATAGCGACAGCAGTGATACTCCCACAATAGGGTAGCCGTGTGGGCCATGAGCCCATGGAGGTGTTTTTTTTCCGCAAGATTCACACAGGTGGGTTTTGGTGTGCACCCTGTCCTCGGACCTCCTGGGTGGCCTCCCCAACCCCCCCGGGCCCATTAATGGCCATTTTTGATTTTTTTAAAAAAAAGTTTTTTGGGACAGTGTGTTGCCTTGTGTGGCTCCCGTGGGCATACGCTGCATTGTGGCTGGGCACATGCAGGCTTGTCATGTATTTGGTTCAGATGCTTGGGTTTTTGTCACACACACCCCTCCTGCTTCCAGTTTCCATGGGCTTGCAAAGGGTGTGCCCAAGTGACATTGATGTACATGGTGACATTGGACTCCCACTACATTTGTGGGTAGTCTAGTCAATACTGTGTATACATTCCTAGTGCATATTGCTGTTGTGTTGTACACTGCATGTTGCATTGATGTGTAACTCATCATCCATGTCTACCTCCTAATTTGCAGGTCCTTTCCTCATGTCTACACAAGGCCTTCTACTTTGGAGATGGAGTCCATGTTGGCAGCAGTGCACCTACAACTCTACATGGCGGCAACACTGTACAGTTGGAAGTGGTGGGAGTGCAGGCATTTCCAGGTGGTGAGACTACTAATTCCTTACATTCGTAATGTCATGTTAATGGTAGTTTTGAGGGTCAGTAGCTGATAAGTGTTATTGCTAAATACCTGCTCAAGTGTGTTGTTGGTCCTGCATTACTGTGAGCATTTCAGGTGTCGCGAGTTTCAATTAGGGACACTGTACTTTGTGACACTTGTGTCATGTTGTGGGGATTACTTTGTTTACCCGCACATAGCATGACATGGCATGGTGTGTCGTGTGGCGGTGCTGGGGATGGGTTGGGTGACATGGCACTGTCCTCATGTTGCATTTTGCAAGTGGGTATTCATTTTAGCTGCATGAATGTGTTTTTTCACGAAACTGCATTGGTGGTGTCTGTGTAGGTAGGGATGCACACATTGTAACACTTCCAGGTGAACAATCTCAGGCTGATATGGTTTTGACGGTTGATTCTCCAGACATTCAGGATCAGTGTCAGGTTGAGTCATCATTGATTGTCAGATGGTATGTGCCAGGGCAGTGTGCACTCCACAGGGGTGTGATTTCTATGTGAAGTAATTAGCCACTAGCTGTGTACGGGCTGCCTCCCCCCGTGCCCTTTCCCCTCCCATGCGCAGCGGGCGTGCATGTGGTTGGGGATGTGGGGGCACCACCATGTCCACGGCCAGGCCCCGGCGTGTTGCAACGTTGTGCAGGACACATGCTGCCACTATGATCCTGCACACTACTGGGGGAGCGTATAACCGCTGCCTGCCAGAACGGTCAAGGGAGCGAAAGCGTGACTTAAGCACTCCGAATGTGCGCTCCACTATGCCCCGGGTTGCAATGTGGGCTGTGTTATATCTTACCTCGGGTGGCGTGGTGGGGTTCCGAATTGGCGTCATCATGTGGGGGCTGAGAGGGTAGGCAATGTCCCCTGTGGAGGTGGTGATGGGTATCATTGGTGGGGTTGTGAACTTGCTCAGTATCTGACATGCATGCATGTGCAGTGGCATTCATACTCACCAAGCAGCCATGTATTGCCATGCCGCCCAGCTTCTAGGTCCTGGCTTAGGGTGGACATTCGGTAAATGAAGTTGTCGTGGGTGGACCCGGGATAGTTGGCATATACTGAGGTGATGATTCCCTTGGCATTACATACTACCTGCACGTTGATGGAATGCCAGTGCTTGCGGTTCCTATAGATGTGCTCAGATGCCCTGGGGGGACGTAGAGCCACATGGGTGCAGTCGATGGCACATAGCACTTTGGGGAATCATGCCACACCGTAAAAATCCAGGGCGGCAGCATGCCTTTCTGCAGGTGTTCTGGGCAGGTATATGTGCCTGCGGACTGATGGCCGTGCAGTGATGATGTTCAAGACCTGGTGTAGGCAGCGTGACTGCGTGGCCTGTGACACCCCACCCACTATGGCACTTGTCCACTGAAATGATCCAGTGGCTAAGAAGTGCAGTACATTGAGGACCTTCTCCAGGGGGCTGAGTGCTTGGGAGCACAGGGTGGGTGATGTGAGGTCATCCTCCCACTCACTCACCAGGTCCAGTATTATGTGTGGTGGAAACCTGTACCTCCCATACACCTGGTCATCAGGCATCCCGAAAAGGCTGGTTCTGGGTGTGAAAATTCTGGCCCTGACTATCCTCCTCCTCCTCCTTTGGTAGCCCACGGCCACTGCTGCTAGGAACGGTATATTCATCCTGGCGTCTGAGCTTGTTAGTTTTTTGCGCGCAAATTTATGCATGGCGGGTCGACGTATGCCTGCTTCCTACTGGCGTACGTGTTTCTTTGCACGTGTTGTAGGCGAGCGTGTGAAACTTCCTGCGCACCCCTGAAATCCAGTACCCAGGCCAATAGCGTGTGGAAATTCCCGCGCACCCCGGAATACACGTGCGCTGATGTACTCGCGTGTGTAAGTGCCCGCGCACCTCTGAAATACACGTACATAGGCCAAACGCATGTACGTGCACTTTTGTCCAATTACATGCGATGACACTCTGACGTGCAGTCTTTCCACGTGTGCTCCGTCATCACGTGCTATGAGGGAAACACCTGTGCGGGTCACGTCACAGACGCGCTTACGCGCTGAGGGCCTTTGGTCCAATAGAATCGCGTATGCGTGCTGACGCGCTTACGCGCTAAGGGCTTTTCCTCGAATTTCACGTGCCAAATCACTCCATATCAAGCTGGCCACGCGAAAACACACGGAAGACCACGCTCCTGCACAGAAGGCCGAATTACAGCCCCCGAGTGCCCCGAGCAGCCTCCCACGTGCCATCTGCTGCTGCCTGCCTGCCTGCCTGCTGCCACCGTGCCCTGCCATTTGGTGCCTGCACATCAGCCATCTGCAGGGGTCCAGTTGCTGTGTCCACCCCTGCTGGAACAGAAGACTCCCGACTGGGATAACATCGCTCCACAGCCCAGCCCCAGGACCCAGTTGCCCACCCACTCCTGCCTCTGGGGTTGCCATGTCGGGCACTTCGACATCTGGCACCAGTGGCAACCCCAGGCCAGAGGGGCAGAGGGGCACCAGCTTCACTGCCACCGAATTTGGTGTCCTGGTGGAGCATGTCCTGGGGCAGTATGATGCCCTCTTTGGATCGTCCCGCGCCAGCAAGGAAGGACGGGAGAGGATCTGGGCCGACTGTGTGGTTGCCATCAACGCGCAGGGGGTGGCAACCCGCGACGTCCAGAAGGTCAAGAAGCGCTGGGAGGACTTGAGGTCCAGGACCCTCGTGAAGGCCCGGCGCCTCATGGAGGGGGGCCGGGGCCGCATGAGTTCCATCCAGAGGAGGGTCCTGGAATGCGTACGCCCAGCGCTCCACGCCCAGATCCTTGAGAGGGAGACCCGTCTGGAGTTGAGCGGTAAGTGGCCAAGCATTGCTGTGTGAGACAGGGCATGTTGCGGTGTGCTGGTTGTCTGATACTTGCCTGTATGTGTGACATAGGCCATGTACGCATGTATGTGTGCAGGGACATCATGGTAATGCATGTGCGACCAGTGATGTGTGAACCACATGGTCGTTGCATGTGTTTAAATGCGACATGGGGAGCCCTATGCAGATTTTACACATGAGAGCATGCCAGTCTCTGTTCCTGGACATGGGTGGGGGTGAGGGATGGGTGCTGATGCCAGGTACATATATGGTAGCCATGTCTGTGTGCCTGACCTGCGTGTCTGTGACTTGTGAATGCCATGGATGCATGACACATGTGTGTGACAATGCACAGATTCACTGATGCAGCCTAGTTGTCCTTGTATCCGCTGTGTTTGGGGTGTATGAGGCCAGATGGATGTGACTGAGGTGAAGTGTGTGCATGTGATAGGCATGACCCATGATGCATGTGAGTTCCATATCATTGTATGTTTCAAGAGTCCATTGGACATGTATGGAAATGTCCATGGCATGCACCATGCCTGTTACTGTGTGTGTTTTGCCTGGACTGACCCATGTGTTGTGGAGGGACATGATGGAAGTGTACTTTGACAGTGGTACTCATCTGCTATTGCTTCCTGTCTAGGGGACCATTGTACAGTACCCTGATGCTTGTGTTCTATGTCTCCCTCTACGCAGTGGCTAGTGAAGAAGAGGGCAGAGACGGCGCTGTGGAGCAAGGCGGCGGGGATGCCCCCACGGCTGCAGCGGAAGGGGTGGGTGAGCCCCGACAAGGGCCTGCTACGGCGGAAGACGGTGAGGAGCCATCCAGGTTGGTGGTTTCCACAGAGGAGGAGGAGGCCGCCACTGAGGCACACATGGGGCCTGGTGGGGGCATCCCTGCTGGTGCAAGTGGTGCAGTCCAGGGGCAGGAGGCAGCACAGGTCACCGTGGAGGGGCCTGTGCATGTCGCTGTCCCTAACCCTGTGAGTGCACCACCATGCACCAGCAGGGATGCCCCGTCCCAGGCCCGTCCGCAGGTAGAGGGGATGTCCATGTCACCTGACTCCTCTCCACCTGTGGACGAGGGGACCCGTGGCCGTATGGAGAAGGTCCTGATTGGGGTCGCGATGCGCGCGGGTGCAATTCGTGATGACGTGCGTGCTTCCCGGGAGGAGCACGCACGTCATCACGAAGAGCACCGTGCCGACGTGGCCCAATTGGGATCTTCCATGTTCGGGGGTTTCCTGCTTGTGTCGGCCAATCTGGCGGCCCTCTCCTCCTCTGTGGAGGCTATACGCCGGTCGTTCTCCTTGCCGTCTTCCGGCCCAGATGCCACCAGGGCCCCCTGTGGACCTGCCCTGACCAATGCAGCCAGCTCGGTGGGGATCCCATCCCTGCCACAGGCGGGAGTCGGAGGTCCAGCAGGGGTGGACACCGCAGCAACTGTACCCCAGCAGATGGAGGATGTGCCGGCATCATCAGGCAGGGCACGTGCATGACGGCGTCGGTGGATTCCATCAGCCTGGATGCCGTCGTGCTGGCAGAGGCAGTTGCGTCAGAGGCAGCAGCAGAGTCAACGTGGGAGGCATCATGGCTCGGGGCCATCAACATCGGAGGGGCAGGCATCGGCCGGAGGGCAGGAGGACCCAGGACGGGAAGTGTCTTCCGTGTGGCTGCGGTTGGGCCAGCAGATAGGTGCGGAGCGGCGGCGGGCGGAAGATGCGCGGCTCACGATGGTCAGGGCGGAGAACTCCATGCGGAGGGCCCTGAGGCGGGCCGAGAGCCTCGAGGCAATCCGCAGGGGGTTGGAGGAGCAGATGGCGTCGTCCCTGCGGACCCTCGGGGCCATGGAACAGGACCGCCTCTGGGACATCGAAGAGGAGTTTGATGATGCCCTGGCCCGGAACACCACGGAGTGAGCCGCTGGACTTGCCCGCCGCCTTTGTATATAGTTGTTTAGTTTTAGGTTTCCTTTGTTTCTTCTTATGATTTGGAGTCGACGGACACTGCTCCACTTTCTGTATATAGTTGCATTTTAGTTAGGGTTTTTAGTAGGTTTCCTTTGTTCAGTTGGGCTCATGGACCCTTGGATGTTTTGTACATAGTTCTTCATTGGATTGTTTTATTTTTCTTTGTTTTTATTTATTCACCATGGAGCAATGGTCTTTGCATTTATTTTTCTCTCTCGGATTGATTTTATTTTTAATGTGACTTTGGACAACATTTTTTTGAATTTGGATTTGTAGTTTTAATTTTTTTTGACGACCATGCAGCTTATCTTTTTTTCATTGCCATTGTAGTTTGTTTCATTTCATTTGCATTCAATTTTTTTTAATACAATTTTGTTTTCATACTTCACTGTGTGGTATCATCTCATTGGTTTCATGCATGTCATGTTGGGTGTTTTCCCATTCAATTGCAACCATTGTGTGTGACGGACATGGGTTCATTTGCTTTATGAACATTGGGGGTGTAACATGTAATTTCCATTTCCATGTGGGTGAATGGGTTACTTGGTAGGGCCTTTTGGCTGTGGAGGCTTCCCATAACGCACATGATTGGGGATTGTGAGGACCTGGGTGCAGGGGGACATGAGTGGGGGCCTGGTGGAGGGTGCCCTGCACTGCTGGGGGGTGGGGGTGATGGGAGACATGAGTGGGGGCCTGGTGGAGGGTGCCCCTGGATGCTGGGGGGTGGGGGTGCAGGGGGCCATGAGTGGGGGCCTGGTGGAGGGTGCCCCTGGATGCTGGGGGGTGGGGGTGCAGGGGGATATGAGTGGGGGCCTGGTGGAGGGTGCCCCTGGATGCTGGGGGGTGGGGGTGCAGGGAGACATGAGTAGGGGCCTGGTGGAGGGTGCCCCTAGATGCCGGTGTGTTGAGGTGATTCGAGACATGAGTTGGACATGAGTGGGGGCCTGGTGGAGGCTGCCCATGGTGGCTGGGGGGTGGGGGTGGTGGGAGACATGAGTGGGGGCCTGGTGGAGGCTGCCCCTGCACTGCTGGGGGGTGGGGGTGGTGGGAGACATGAGTTGGACATGAGTGGGGGCCTGGTGGAGGGTGCCCTGCAATGTTGGGGGGTGGGGGTGATGGGAGACATGAGTGGGGGCCTGGTGGAGGGTGCCCCTGCACTGCTGGGGGGTGGGGGTGATGGGAGACATGAGTGGGGGCCTGGTGGAGCTGCCCCTGCACTGCTGGGGGGTGGGGGTGATAGGGGCCATGAGTGGGGGCCTGGTGGAGGGTGCCCCTGGATGCTGGGCGGTGGGTGTGCAGGGGGCCATGAGTGGGGGCCTGGTGGAGGGTGCCCCTGGATGCTGGGGGGTGGGGGTGCAGGGGGACATGAGTGGGGGCCTGGTGGAGGGTGCCCCTGGATGCTGGGGGGTGGGGGTGCAGGGGGACATGAGTGGGGCCTGGTGGAGGGTGCCCCTGGATGCTGGGGGGTGGGGGTGATGGGAGACATGAGTTGGACATGAGTGGGGGCCTGGTGGAGGCTGCCCCTGCACTGCTGGGGGGTGGGGTGATAGGGGACATGAGTGGGGGCCTGGTGGAGGCTGCCCCTGGTGGCTGGGGGGTGGGGGTGGTGGGAGACATGAGTGGGGGCATGGTGGAGGCTGCCCCTGCACTGCTGGGGGGTGGGGGTGATAGGGGACATGAGTGGGGGCCTGGTGGTGCTGCCCCTGCACTGCTAGGGGGTGGGGGTGGTGGTAGACATGAGTGGGGGCCTGGTGGAGGCTGCCCCTGCACTGCTGGGGGGTGGGGGTGATAGGGGACATGAGTGGGGGCCTGGTGGAGGGTGCCCCACAGTGCTGGGGGGTGGGGGTGATGTGAGACATGAGTTGGACATGAGTGGGGGCCTGGTGGAGGGTGCCCCTGGATGCTGGGGGGTGGGGGTGCAGGGGGACCTGAGTGGGGGCCTGGTGGAGGGTGCCCCTGGATGCTGGGGGGTGGGGGTGATGGGAGACATGTGTGGGGTCCAGGTGGAGGGTGCCCTGCACTGCTGGGGGGTGGGGGTGGTGGGAGACATGAGTGGGGGCCTGGTGGAGGGTGCCCCTGGATGCTGGGGGGTGGGGGTGCAGGGGGACATGAGTTGGACATGAGTGGGGGCCTGGTGGAGGGTGCCCTGCACTGCTGGGGGGTGGGGGTGATGGGAGACATGAGTGGGGGCCTGGTGGAGGGTGTCCTGCAATGCTGGGGGGTGGGGGTGATGGGAGACATGAGTGGGGGCCTGGTGGAGGGTGCCCCTGGATGCTGGGGGTGGGGGTGATGGGAGACAAGAGTTGGACATGAGTGGGGTCCTGGTGGAGGGTGCCCTGCACTGCTGGGGGGTGGGGGTGATGGGAGACATGAGTGGGGGCCTGGTGGAGGGTGCCCCTGGATGCTGGGGGTTGGGGGTGCAGGGGGCCATGAGTGGGGGCCGGGTGGAGGGTGCCCCTGGATGCTGGGGGGTGGGGGTGCAGGCGGACATGAGTGGGGGCCTGGTGGATGGTGCCCCTGGATGCTGGGGGTGGGGGTGATAGGGGACATGAGTGGGGGCCTGGTGGAGGGTGCCCCTGGATGCTGGGGGTGGGGGTGCAGGGGGACATGTGTGGGGGCCTGGTGGAGGGTGCCCTGCACTGCTGGGGGGTGGGGGTGGTGGGAGACATGAGTGGGGGCCTGGTGGAGGGTGCCCTGCAATGCTGGGGGGTGGGGGTGATGGGAGACATGAGTGGGGGCCTGGTGGAGGGTGCCCCTGGATGCTGGGGGGTGGGGGTGCAGGGGGCCATGAGTGGGGGCCTGGTGGAGGGTGCCCCTGGATGCTGGGGGGTGGGGGTGCAGGGGCCATGAGTGGGGGCCTGGTGGAGGGTGCCCCTGGATGCTGGGGGGTGGGGGTGCAGGGGGACATGAGTGGGGGCCTGGTGGAGGATGCCCCTGGATGCTGGGGGGTGGGGGTGCAGGGGGACATGAGTGGGGGCCTGGTGGAGGTTGCCCCTGGATGCTGGGGGTTGGGGGTGATGGGAGACATGAGTTGGCCATGAGTGGGGGCCTGGTGGAGGCTGCCCCTGCACTGCTGGGGGGTGGGGGTGATAGGGGACATGAGTGGGGGCCTGGTGGAGGCTGCGCCCGGTGGCTGGGGGGTGGGGGTGGTGGGAGACATGAGTGGGGGCCTGGTGGAGGCTGCCCCTGCACTGCTGGGGGGTGGGGGTGATAGGGGACATGAGTGGGAGCCTGGTGGTGCTGCCCCTGCACTGCTAGGGGGTGGGGGTGGTGGTAGACATGAGTGGGGGCCTGGTGGAGGCTGCCCCTGCACTGCTGGGGGGTGGGGGTGATAGGGGACATGAGTGGGGGTCTGGTGGAGGGTGCCCCACAGTGCTGGGGGGTGGGGGTGATGGGAGACATGAGTTGGACATGAGTGGGGGCCTGGTGGAGGGTGCCCCTGGATGCTGGGGGGTGGGGGTGCAGGGGGACATAAGTGGGGGCCTGGTGGAGGGTGCCCCTGGATGCTGGGGGGTGGGGGTGATGGGAGACATGAGTGGGGGCCTGGTGGAGGGTGCCCCTGGATGCTGAGGGGTGGGGGTGCAGGGGGACATGTGTGGGGGCCTGGTGGAGGGTGCCCTGCACTGCTGGGGGGTGGGGGTGGTGGGAGACATGAGTGGGGGCCTGGTGGAGGGTGCCCTGCAATGCTGGGGGGTGGGGGTGATGGGAGACATGAGTGGGGGCCTGGTGGAGGGTGCCCCTGGATGCTGGGGGGTGGGGGTGATGGGAGACATGAGTTGGACATGAGTGGGGGCCTGGTGGAGGGTGCCCTGCACTGCTGGGGGGTGGGGGTGATGGGAGACATGAGTGGGGGCCTGGTGGAGGGTGCCCCTGGATGCTGGGGGGTGGGGGTGCAGGGGGCCATGAGTGGGGGCATGGTGGAGGGTGCCCCTGGATGCTGGGGGGTGGGGGCGCAGGGGGACATGAGTGGGGGCCTAGTGGAGGGTGCCCCTGGATGCTGGGGGGTGGGGGTGCAGGGAGACATGAGTAGGGGCCTGGTGGAGGGTGCCCCTAGATGCTGGTGTGTGGGGGTGATGGGAGACATGAGTTGGACATGAGTGGGGGCCTGGTGGAGGCTGCCCATGGTGGCTGGGGGGTGGGGGTGGTGGGAGAAATGAGTTGGACATGAGTGGGGGCCTGGTGGAGGGTGCCCTGCAATGCTGGGGGTGGGGGTGATGGGAGACATGAGTGGGGGCCTGGTGGAGGGTGCCCCTGCACTGCTGGGGGGTGGGGGTGATGGGAGACATGAGTGGGGGCCTGGTGGTGCTGCCCCTTCACTGCTGGGGGGTGGGGGTGATAGGGGCCATGAGTGGGGGCCTGGTGGAGGGTGCCACTGGATGCTGGGGGATGGGGGTGATAGGGGCCATGAGTGGGGGCCTGGTGGAGGGTGCCCCTGGATGCTGGGGGGTGGGGGTGCAGGGGGACATGTGTGGGGGCCCGGTGGAGGGTGCCCTGCACTGCTGGGGGGTGGGGGTGGTGGGAGACATGATTGGGGGCCTGGTGGAGGGTGCCCCTGGATGCTGGGGGGTGGGGGTGCAGGTGGACATGAGTTGGACATGAGTGGGGGCCTGGTGGAGGGTGCCCTGCACTGCTGGGGGGTGGGGGTGATGGGAGACATGAGTGGGGGCCTGGTGGAGGGTGCCCCTGGATGCTGGGGGGTGGGGGTGATGGGAGACATGAGTTGGACATGAGTGGGGGCCTGGTGGAGGGTGCCCTGCACTGCTGGGGGGTGGGGGTGATGGGAGACATGAGTGGGGGCCTGGTGGAGGGTGCCCCTGGATGCTGGGGGGTGGGGGTGCAGAGGGCCATGAGTGGGGGCCTGGTGGAGGGTGCCCCTGGATGCTGGGGTGTGGGGGTGCAGGGGGACATGAGTTGGGGCCTGGTGGAGGGTGCCCCTGGATGCTGGGGGGTGGGGGTGGTGGGAGACATGAGTGGGGGCCTGATGGAGGGTGCCCCTGGATGCTGGGGGGTGGGGGTGCAGGGGGACATGAGTTGGACATGAGTGGGGGCCTGGTGGAGGGTGCCCTGCACTGCTGGGGGGTGGGGGTGGTGGTAGACATGAGTGGGGGCCTGGTGGAGGCTGCCCCTGCACTGCTTGGGGGTGGGGGTGATAGGGGACATGAGTGGGGGCCTGCTGGAGGGTGCCCCACAGTGCTGGGGGGTGGGGGTGCTGGGTGACATGAGCAGGTGTGCAGGGTAGTCCCCTGTGGTGTCGGCTGCCTGCAGGGGCCGTGGAGGGTGTACAGGGAATACCTGGGAGCACACAGCCAAATCACGTGTAGAATTTCCCGCGTACCCCTGAAATACACGTACCCAGCCAAATCGCGTGTGGAAATTCCCGCGCACGTACCCGGCCAAATCGCGTGTGGGACTTCCCGCGCACCCCAGAAATCCACGTACCGTGCCAAATCGCGTGTGAAACTTCCCGCGCACCCCTGAGATCCACGTACCCGGCCAAATCGCGTGTGGAACTTCCCGCGCACCCCTGAAATCCACGTACCCTGCCAAATCGCGTGCAAGACATCCCGCGCACCCCTGGGATCCACGTACCCAGCCAAATCGCGTGTGTATATTCCCGCGCACGTACCCGGCCAAATCGCATGTGGAACTTCCCGCGCACCCCTGAAATCCACGTACCCTGCCAAATCGTGTGTGAAACTTCCCGCGCACCCCTGAGATCCACGTATCCAGCCAAGTCGCGTGTGGAAATTCCCACGCACGTACCCGGCCAAATCGCGTGTGGAACTTCCCGCGCACCCCTGAAATCCACGTACCCTGCCAAATCGCGTGTGAGACTTCCCGCGCACCCCTGAGATCCACGTACCCAGCCAAATCGCGTGTGGAAATTCCCGCGCACGTACCCGGCCAAATCGCGTGTGGAACTTCCCGCGCACCCCTGAAATCCACGTACCCTGCCAAATCGTGTGTGAAACTTCCCGCGCACCCCGGAATACACGCACATGTTATTTTTCAGTCAGCGGGTGTCCGTGTTTGTGGGTACCCCTTTGCACGTCATTTGTCCTGGAGGGCCACAGTATAGGACATTCATCATAGCTGTATATAGGTGCTATTTGTTGGCGCACCTTTTGACGCACATTTATTACAGGCGCAGAGACGCTACCGCCTGCTTTCTTGTGGCGGTCGTGTTTGTGCCTGTGCGCTGGTTTGACCGTGCGCTTTTTTGCCCTATTCGATTCCATGAATACGTGTTGTAGGCGAGCGTGTGGGCGTTCCGCGCACTTGCACCCTGTACTTCCCCCGTGACGCCCACATTTTGGCAAGTTGTTCCCCATTCCGAGTGTTACGCCCCGTGTTCCGCCTACTTTTGTTGTGTGCGCCGCGCTATGTGCGATTTTCGCTGTGGCCTGTGCGATTTTCGCTGTGACCTGGCGCACGCCGTTAGATGGCCTGTGCGCCAACGTGCGCCGCACACTTTTTTAGCGCACATCCGATGGTTTTCTCGCGCACGGCCTTCCATGAATCAATGTGCGCTGCTTTTCGTGCGATTTTCGCACTTGCACTGCGATTTTCGCTATTCCACTGCGAATCGCACGTTTTTGGCCACTTGCGCCGCGCTAATTATTCCATGAATCGGCCTGAAAATGTTCAGGTGACAAGCATACATTACATGCAACCTATTATATTCTTCAATGCAAGAAATGTCAGCTGTCACTTTTCTTTAATCCTAACTTATTTTAAATAAACATTCTATATTTTTCACACATGACAAAGCTACATATGGAATTCCTTCTTTAAGCATGGTATGACCAATGTAAATAAGCGCTGCTTCTAAAGTCAACACTTGTGAGTTATGAATAGGAAATGTGTTTGCAGAGCACAATGGAAACTGTGCTCTTTTCTCAAAGGTATGCTTAAAAAGCATGACACATGCAGGGGTCTGAGAAATCAAATTAGGTTCTTCTAAACAATCAAATTTACTTCAACAAGTTCAATATTTGAACTGTGAGGAAAAGTGTGAAATGCAATCACTCTTCCCATTGCTACATTAGCATGTCCAATTCCTACGTTCAAGTTCCTCCTTAACATTACTCGTGAATTGATGCATAGTTTTAAAACTGCTGCTAGACCTACTGTTTTAGAAATTGTATTCTCTAGTTGACCTAATTGAGCTTTTGCTCTCCTATCCAACTCTAATGGCATAACTTGACCATCTAAAACATCACACAATTTTATCTCAACAATATTTTGCTTCTCTGACAGTAGCATTGTAGAGTTAAGCTTGTTACACTCTGCAAGTGTGCCCATCAAAGCAACACAAAAAACATCTTTCTATCCTTAAGAGTCAACATGACATAAGACAGACTGCAATCTACATGAAACATGTTAGAAATCAGTCTTCCCTTTAAGACTGTTTTCACATTCTCCTCAAGAACACCTATACAAATCTCATTATGTCTTTCTGCAAACAATTCCAAAGATTAAAAGGGTAAATACTTCCTATATGTTTTTAACTATACTTAGAATGCAGCATTTTGAAAACTGGTTGACCTTTTCACAGGTGCTAATTATAACAAGTCTCCAAAAACAAGTACATGTTTACATCCAATAAAACTGTTGTAGTCAGTCTTCAAATATTCTTCCATTCACAACTGAATGAAAGCTAGCATCAAATTAGACACCATACTTACTTCATCTACAATCAAGTTATTTAATTTTCTAAGAACTTTTCCTACTTCTTGTGCCGCACTTGATACAAAGGTTTGATACTCTAGTTTGTTGTCATGCTCTATTGGCAGCATCAACAGTCGATGTAAAGTTACACCCCCTACATTGAATGCTGCTAAACCTGTTAGGGCAGTTACAATACAAGACAAAGCTCAATCCGTTACATTTCGGATCATAGCTATGTTTGCATGAATTAAACAAGATGTGCTTGTTCCTGCTTGTCCACTGACATACAACAATACAAGTTTGTATGAACAGAGGAATATTTATGCTTGTCATGCTGTAACACATGTAAGAACCTATCTTTAATTTTATAATAAACCTATTCTTGCTCTACATTAAGTTTGCTAACTATTTCATCATAATTAGCATTTTCAAGTTTAGTTTTTTGCATTGCACTTTCTACTTCTTCAATGGCAAGCTCAACATCAGTTTGAATAATTGTCTCACCAAACACATCTTGACTTCCCTTAGGAGTCTCAATTGCCAATTCAGCTGCCAAAAGTTCTTCTTGACGTAGTTCTTTCTCCAGTAACTCCAAGTACTGCTCACATTTTGGCTTTATGATTAAGGATTTTTTTTCCCAAAAATTATTCTTCAAAGGTTTGAAAACTTCCAATCAAATAACTCTCTGCACACCATGGCAAGAACAACTGCAAAATGCAAGAATAAAATAATTCATTTTTCTCTGCAGTTTGGCAAGACAGTTTCATGTAGTTGATGAGAATGTCCTTCTCATGTCTCACTAGACAATCAGTACATCCATGTACTTTAAACCATCCTCTGTCACTGTTTGCTTCGAAATTTCGATATGAATAGAGTTCTGCTACTTCATATAAAGAAGGATCCTCCAACACCACAGATCAATTTGGATAATATGTATCAATGAAGTTGGTTTTCAGAATCTCTGTACTGTCAGGTACTGCTTCAGCTAAATGCTGAATTTCACTCAAAGGCTTCAGTACCCAATAGCTAGTACTAGCTGGACCAATACTTAACCAAAGTACATTAATGGTATGTCCATAAAGAGGCAAACTAGTTAGCCGATCTGCAGCTACGTAGCTACCACACTCTCTATTTGAGATCATCTTCAGACCAAAGTGTAGAAGTTTTTGACTAAGACTTTTATCTTCTGATAAATCTGCCCATACCTCAGTTGCATTGCTCTTTTCAGCTTTTGTCATGTATGTGGAACATAACAAGCAACAATCATCACTCTTGCCGTCTGCCAGTCAATTAGCCCATTGAACATTGGCCTTGGAAATGTTCTCCATGCCTGTACTCTTATATGATGAACCTCTGACATCTTCAATGTTCTCACTCGTCATCTAAGACAGGAGTTTTGTTCTTTTCAAACGTTCTGTAACTACTGCACGAACATTCAGGTTCATGGTGGCCAGCCAAGTCTCTCTTTGATTCACCTCTGCATGTCCAAGGCTTTTCAAACTGTGACATACTGACAGCCTTTCTTTTCTCTGGATCTAGCTCTGGTAAATGCATTGTAGAATCACCCATAGTAAATATATTCCTATGCATATACATTGGCGCATCACCGAAATTTCTTCACTACATAGCTAGCCTTTATGACTACTTTGTCCAATTGCGTTACTGCATCTGTACAATTGTGAAATTACTTGATATATAGTTCTTTATTTCTGTAGCATGAGCATCTTCATCTCGAGCCTGAAATGTACATAGCTAGCCTTTATGAATACTTTGTCCAATTGCGTTACTGCATCTGTACAATTGTAAAATGACTTGATATCTTCTTCATTATTTCTGTAACATGAGCATCTTCATCTCGAACCTGAAATGTTGCTCATCTTTAACACATCCGTTTTAAAGCTTATAGAATGTCTATACTCTTCAGCCTCTTCTTCTGAGTGCGTCAGCTCTAATCTGTGTGACGTCACCAGGCTTCTCCCTTGCTTGTTTTTTCCACTTCCTCTGGGATTTCTTTCAAATGGCCATCATTTTGTTGTGAATGCATGTATTGCTTCCTCAATGGGAACTTTACTTCCAAGATTCTTTTAGGTATAGGTATTTTCACTGGTACTGCATACACTCTGGCTCCCAACATATAGGCAGCATGGGGGAGGAGCTTTGGGTGGGGGTACTTGGATCCACCTCTACACTTCAATGAGTGTAGTACTTGTCTTTACGTTTGTATTTTGCCTCACAGTACTTTCCACATGGGTGCCATTGAAACATTTTCACCTTGTTCCATAAATCAGCATTCACATGCTGTGCAAGAATGGAACAAGTAACATCATTTTCTCCAACTCCATAATACAGCCACGACTTTCTTTACCAAACTGAGGAGCATCTTTAATCCACAACAGCATATCTTTATGTTGAGCCCCACATGCCTGGTACTCATTCCTCCAAAATAAATGTTCCAAAGTGCCTAATGAACCATTTTCTTTATTACAAATAAAGTGTAACATGATTAAAAATCTGTGAAGAAAGAACCATGATACACTTACAGGGTCCATGGAACACAATTGTCCTGGTGTCATGTGTTCTATGTCTTCTTTATGTGGATTACTTTCACAAATCTACTCTGCAAGATCATCCAAACCATACTCACCACAACATAAAGTTACAAACCAAGTTGGAGGGCCCAAGTTTCTGATCATGCATCTAACCTCGGAGTGTCTCTGATACCAATATTCCTTGTTTCCTATTATTGTAACAAGAATATTTGTAAGTTTACCCTCTAAAACATCATCTTTTTCTTTCACCTGTTGCAGCATCTCACATGCAGAACGATTTTGAAATCTAGTTCCGGTCTGAAGTGTATGCGTGACAGCGTAAGATAATGTTGAAAATTCACTTTCATACACTAAGTGAAAAATATATTCAACATTGGTGTGGAATCAAAAATCTTCAGAATCCATTCTTGTACAATGATATTCAAACCTTCTGATCATCCAATATGCCTCCTGTACCAGTAGGGAAAAGCACAGGGAAGCAACGAGCATCTCACGTTGTTTCCCAGACACTGATTGGTACACCTTTTGTTGCTTTCATTTGATGCAATTCTAAACTGTCACCCATGGCTTCACGTGAGTGTAGAGGATGAATAGTGTAATGTTCATACAAACTATTCCCTTCTCCAACAGATAGATGTTGGAACTGACCTTCACTGCTTTTGTTTGTTAACTCAACATCAAGCATAGACAAGTCTGGTACAGTCAGACTGCCTTTGTATACATCATTGTTCTCCAATAGAAACGCCAATGCAAGTTTCACCTTTCCATTATCTATAAGTTGTTGCCAAATGCTCTTACCTTTAGTGGCAACACCATTTAATAAAACAAACAAAGAATCTGCAATGTCATGCTTAACTTCTAGTTTGTTTCCATTTTCTTCTAAATTGAGAGGTAAATACACAACTTTGCCTCTCACACCTTGCACTAATGATTATTTAGGCAGGTTTGACATCTTTGCTTGCAATCTAACAATAACTTGGATGAACAGTTTTCAATGCAATCACTTCAAACGTGTTAACTGTTTGAAGCACAACAGGGATATCAGGCACTACCATGTCATTAAACACACTTTTAGGAGGAGTATTTCTTTGATTATAAAACCCAACACAGTGGGCCTCATTCCAAGTTTGTCGCAAAGGGATACCGGGCACCGGTAAGGAGACAGGTGTCGGTAATCCCTTTGCACCCTATTCTGAGTTCCCTTAGCGGGTCCCTTCCTTAACGCCTGGTAAAACCAGGCGTTACGGACAGGACCTGTTAAGGGACTTTAGAGCTAATAACGGTACCGCAATTTGCGGTACCGTTACTAGCGCCTTCCCCCTTCCCATTGAGCCCTATGGGGGCTCAAATGGGGATGGGGAATGGCTTTCTCAATGGGGAGTTACCGGTCCGCAAAGGTCGGAATAGACCGGTAAGCCCCCATTGAAAGAGGGCGGACTCGGTACCGTTATTGGAGGTAGTCATGGCGCTAATACCACCATGACTACCTCCAAACTCAGAATGAGGCCCTGTGTCTACAAACAATACCTCACGTGTGTCAAATCGTTCTTCTACAAACAAATACAGATAAAGTTATTTCCGAACATCTTCCACACTTTGTTTAATTTTCACTAGTTGCACTTGAGACTTATAAAAAGTGCATCAACACGATCGGCAAACAATGTCAGATCTTTCAGTAGAAGAAAATGCACCCATTGCAATACTTTGTTATACTGTCAAAAAAACAGATTCTTTGAAACCATAGGATCATCATTTCCACTTCCTGTAAGTGTTTCATCTACAAACACAAATGGCCTCATTACAACTGTGCCGGTCCGAAAACACTGGTGCCGGTAAACGACACCAGTGTTTCTGGACTGGCACAGTACGAATTTGCGGGCGGGTGCCGTCCCGCCTGCCAGGGTCAGACCTGGAGGGTGGAACGGAACCCGCCCTCAGAGATTCACGGAAGCACCGGCACTGTTGTTAATGTTGCCAATGCTTCTGTGGTCCCCATTCTCATGGATTGGGACTTACAGAATTACTGGCGCCTGACTCCCTGGCCGCTGGGGTCTTAATACCCCAGTGTTACTCGGGCAGTCAGATGTCAGTAATTAATTATGGGTCAGGCAGCAACCTGCCGGTTTTACCGGCACGGTTACCGCCAGACTTGTAATGATGCCTATACTCTTTTAAATGCATGATATTTATCATTTGCACTGTAGAAGCTAAACTTTCTACAGTTCCCATCAGAAGTGTTTGATTTAAAAGTGCAAGAGTCATACTTGGTGTTTTGCACTGATACCGTTTAACGAGAAGGTATCTCATTTTAGTATGAGTTGCAGCCAGCATCTGTAAATGATGAAACTGACTCTTATATCTACTTTTATATAGACAATCTATAGAGTGACCCAGAAGTATTTTTTTCATGAACCTTACAGTCATCTATTCTCTGTAGTATCTTCATATGTCTTTGAAGATTATTATTTTTGTGCAAAACTTGCAAAGATCTCTTTACAAGAAAATGTATCAACATTGCACAAACAATTACACATCCATACCTCACAATTCTAGACGGACATAAATGTTCCATTTCTGTATTGTCAGACCTTATGATTTCTTCTTTTTTATAAATCACCATTTCAGACTTCATAGCTACATTCACTCTCATCAATAGCTAAGAGAACATTCTTTCCTTGAATTTAACTCTCCTCATTAAAAAAATCTTTCTGAATGAGAAGTGTGTTTACACTATCCAACAAACCTGTCACATGTAAGTACATGAACTCTTTTCATATGTCTATAGAATGGTTTAGTGCCCTTAAGTAATTTCTCACGTTTATTCTATACAAAAATAAATAGTTTTATTTTCATAGGAAAGGCTTTTTTAATTAATACTTTTATTTTTTTCTTTTGGACAAAATGCTTTACCACACATCCAGATTTTGGTTTCACACTTCTCAAAACATTTGTACAAACTTGAGAGTGGTATATTTTCCTATTTATATCTTCATTCCTCTGTTTCAAATTGAACATTTGCTATCTTTTCTTTTAAAAATCTTTATTTTTTACTAGCTACTTACAGATTCAATACATTTTTTTTCTTTACTTGCTTTCATTAACAACATTCTAGTTTCCATCAATGCTTTCAGCTGGCACATCTCCTATTTGAAATTGCAGATTTTGAAACATATTATTTATAACAGGTATTGTAGTATTATCTACAGTATTTGTAGCTACAGATTTCAGAACACTACTTTTTAAAATATTATATTTTAAAACTTGACTTCCCTGCATACGATTCTTTCTTATGTACGTTGTTGTTTTCTTGCGGCTTTTCACAAAAAAGCTGTACAAAAATGGGATGGTGAAGGTCAGTCATTGTTTCTTTATATGTTCAATATATAATATGAATTATTCTGTCTATAAAATATATTCTGTATATTTAGTTTTCTAATTGAATTCATTTTATGGGTATTACATGGAAAGCACAGTTTTCCATATTTAATTTCAGTGTTTTCTGAAGAGCGTTCAAGCAGTAGTACATGTTATGCTATGGTTATGTATGAATAAAAATACATTTCCCATATGAAATGTCCTTCATTCTTTCTCTATACGTATGACTTGACAATTCCCTTAGTTGGTGCACACCTTTCATTTCATAGGGAGGAAAAAACTAAAATGTTGCTATTCAGATCGTACAAATGCACCGGAGAAGGGAAAGGAGAAGTTCCAGGGAGTGAGAGAGTGAGAGAGTGAGATAAGCAAAGTTTAATTAAGTGCCGCCGGGGGTAGCCAGCTTTAAGTAAGTGCAGGGAGGCAGGACACTGTAGAGTTGCAGATACAATCCCTAAGTTCGTGCTAGGCCCGGCGGCAGTGGATGGGGCTACTGGTCGTGACGGAGCCTTGTGCCCATTTAAGTTCAGAGGGTGGGCAGGTAACCAGATAGTGCAGCAGACAAGTACATCAGCAGGGGAGAGAGAGAGAAAAAACAGAAGTAAAAGGAAGGTCTTGAGTTGCTTCCGGAACCTGAGATGGTGCTGTTCACATTTGAGAGAGGCAGGGAGACTGTTCCAGAGGGAGACACAAGCCGAGGAGAGAGATCTACCCCCCACTTTCTGTCGGGAAAAGCGTCTGATCCGCAAATAGTTGGATGTGGAAGAGCAGAGGGCTCAAGAACTGAGGGCTTAGGAAGGGAACGTTGGGTGTAGTGTGGTCCCTGGCCCCAGAAAGCCTTGTGGACAATGCAGAGGGTCTTGTACTCAGTCAGTGGAGAGATTTCAGAGCTGGAGAGAGATGATCCCTGGGCTTGAGGCTAAGGACAAGTCTCGCAGTCCTGTTCTATATTAGTTGCAGAGGGCGAAGAGTAGAGACATGCAGATTTAAAAAGAGGCTTTTGCAGTAGTCCAGCATAGAGAGAACCAGGGTTCTGGAGAGAGTGAGCTTCTGGGGGAAAGTGATAAAAGTCAGAAAGCCTCTGAGGAGGTGCAGCTCATAGTGGGACTTCTTAGAGAGGTCAGTAATGTGAGAAGAGAAGGAGAGGGTGGAGTCAAAGATTACACTGTGGTTTTTTGCCTTGCAGGAAGGCGCAGGTAGAGGGCCTAAGGGGGGTGGCCAGAGTGAAAGAGGGAAAGCGGGAGCAGGGGTCCCAATGAGACGGATCTCTGTCTTGCCAGCATTAAGGCAGAGATCGTCGGAAGCACACCATTCCCGAATCATGGATAGACAGTCAGGAATGAGCGAGAGAGGAGAGGAGGCTGTGGGGAGCATGCAGGAGATCTGAGTGTCATCTGCATAACACTGAAAGTTAGGAGAGAAGGTATAGGTGAGGTGGGCCATAGGTACGAAGTAAAGGTTGAAGAGCCAGAGTGAGAGGTTAGAGACCTGGGGAACACCACATGTGGAGCGAGAGGTGGTGGAGAGAAAGGAAGCCAGTTGGACCTGGGAGGGTCGATCGGAGAGGAAGGAGGCCATCCAGGCTAAGGCCTGAAAAGTGATGCCCAGGTTGTCACAGAGATGATTGATCAGGATGATGTGGTTGACCTTGTCAAAAGCAGAGGAAATTTCATGGAGGATGAGGACAGAAGGAAGGCTAGAGTCTAGGTTTGAGAGCAGGTTTTTACGGATTCTCAGAAGAGCAGTTTCCATGCTTCTGGCTGCTCTAAAGCCAGGCTGTTGGTCATGGAGACAACCAACAGATTCAGAATGGAGAGTAAGCTGGCAGATGGCCAGCTGTTCCAAGAGTTTACCCAGGAAGGGAGTGATAGAGATTGGGCGGTAGTTTGCCACAGAGAAAAGATTGGCAGAAGGCTTCTTAAGGAGGGGGTGCATAAGGGAGTGCTTTAGGTGAAGGGCAAAAGAGTGATTGCAGAAATCGACCAAGGCTGGAGCGAGGGTGTTGATATGGTTGTTGATGGTTCTGGGGGAGCAGGGCAGCACCTGCTTTTAACGAAACTTTCATAGATCAGACTTGTCTAGAAACACCATCAGGAGTGAACACTGGCAAAGATGCAAAAGGAGGAGGAGAGGAAAAGGTGGCTGGAGAGGGCCCGAGAAGGTAGAGGAAGAGGAAGAGGAGAGATAGAACATGATGTCCTGAGTTTTAGTGCCAAAGTGAGGAGCCAGAGCCTGAGAGGCAACAGGAGAGGTGGAGACTGCAGCAGGATCGGCCAGCTACTTACAGATTTTGAATGGTTTGGCTGTGTTGTTAGAGGCCACAGAGATGCAGGCTTGGATGTAAGCTCTCTTCTTGGACAGGACAGAGAGACTGTATTGCCTTTGGAGCAAGCGACAGGCCAGTTTCTTAGATGATGCGCCTGATGTCCTCCACATTCTCTCAGACACCCTACACTTGCGTTTAAGGGTGGTGAGGTTGGAGTCATACCAAGAGTTATACTAGGAGGTGGGCTTCAAAAATATCCTCATGACAGGGACAAGGACATCAAGAGTGTTAGAGATAGAGAGATGCAGGTTAGAGAGTGCTGTGTCAGAGTGTGAGTCAGCCACAGGCATAGGCGGATGAGAGAAAGTAGCAGTGAAAGCCTCCATTGACACATACTTCATGGTCCGGATGATCAAGAAGGTCGGTGGCAGTGCTGGGGTCGGCTTCACCTGGAGAGCAGAGAGTGTCAGGTGGGAAGGCAGAAGAAAGTGATCAGTCCAATAGAGAGGAGTGGTGAAAGGGTTAGAGAGGGGGATGTCTGAAGAGATGAGAACATACATGGTGTGCCCAGCAGATTGTCGGGCCAGAGGGTAAAATAGAAAGAGAGAGAGAGTTGCAGAGATTGCAAAAGAGCCCAGAGGATGGGTTACAAGCATCCAGTTGGCTGTTGAGGTCTCAGAAGAGGAGAAGTTGAGAGGTAGAGGTAAGGAGAGAGGAGGAGAGGTCAGCCTACTTAGAGATGAAGATGGCGACCTGACCAGGTGGCCTGTAAATGGTGTCCACAGTAAGAGAGAGGTCAGGACAGATAGAAAGCATGGAGACCAGGCATTCAAAGGAGGAGTAGGCCTGCATAGGAATGATAGAAGCAGGGATCCACTCTGGGAAGAACGGAGCTACTCCACCTCCTGGATGTTTGGTTCTGGGTTAGGAGAGGATTGTGTAGCCTTCAGGCAGGAGAGTGTAAAAAGTCATGACAGAGCTGACCATGAACCAGGTCTTGATGAGACTGAGGACATCCATATCAGGTTCTTTGAGGAATCTGCAGATGCTGGAAGAGTGTTTGACAGCAGAGCGAGAGTTGAGAGTTGTGACGTGGAGCAGATTTCCACATTTGAAAGACTTCCGTGGAGGGGTACAAGCATGATGTATGCTCTGTGGAGGTGGTAGAGAGGCCCAAGAGTGGGCAGTAGAGGAGGGGGAGATGGCTGATTAGTTGGAGAAGATGAGGAGGTTACCAGAGAGGTGGCAGAGGAAGGAGGTGGCAGAGTAACCAGAGAAGATGAGGAGGATGCCAGAGATGTGTGGAAGATGGAGGTGGCAGAGGAGCCAGAGAGGTTCAAGTAGGAGTAGCAGGAGAAGGGAGGAAGTTGATAAGATGGGGGAAACATCTATTAAAAAGGCGGAGATTGGGCTGAGGGCCCTGAGCCAAGACGGTGCCATTCAGATAGGCATTAATGATGGTCTTAGAGGAGTGGAAGGGGGCCAGGATGACCTCCAAATGAGAGGAGGAAAAAGGGGAGGGAACAGAGACCATGTGAGGGGTCCATAGGCCTAGAGAGGGAGTCACAAAGAGGATGTGGGTAAGGTTCTGTCTGGAGGAAGCACTGGTGTGGGTATCAAAGATAGGGAGGCCTGGGTTGGAAACCAGGATGTCCATTTTGAACTTCTTCCTCCCAGACCTAGTGAGAGTGATAGGAAAAGAGATAGTGTAGAAGTTAGAGAAGAGAGGGGAGACTGAAAGCACCATACAGGGTGTGTTGAGGAAATAGGAAGAGGAGGCAGCCCAAGCAAGAGAGTGGGGGGTCACACACTAGGGACACATAAAGGGGAGAGCACATGGGAGGACAGGTACAATCAATGCAGAATACAGTAACAACATTAATCACGTTAGGGGGTGATCAAAAGAGAGGGAGACAGTGGAACAATGCAATAGTAACCACTGGGTGGGGAACAATAGAAGTAGGATGAGAATGCACACAATACAATACAAAATATACAATACAGTAGGAACCCCTGGGGGAACCTAGGGAAGTAAGACGAGACTGAACACAAGTAAATTTAACTGCTTGGGGGAGCCTAAGAATGCAGGGGGAACACCACACGAGGAGTCGGTCGGGGAACGGAGGGACGTGCAAGGCCAGGAATTAAGTGGAACCTAAGGTTCATGGGGAAAAGTGCACATGGAGTCAGGCGTAAAGGGGAAAGATGTGCAAGGCCGGGGGGAAGTGGTACCTAAGACGCAAGGGGAACTGCTCACATTGAGCTGAGCAGAAAGGGGAAAGAATAGCAAGGTTGGGAAGAAGTGGAGCCTAAGAATGCGAGGGGAACAGTGTATCTAGAATCGGAGGAAAGGGCAAAGACACACAAGGCCGGAAAGAAGTGGAGCCTAAGATTGTGAGTGGAACAGCAGGCATAGAGTCAGGAGGTAAGGGGAAGAAGCACAAGGCCAGGGAATTTAGAGGAGCACAGTAGTGCCAATTATCGCTCTTGCACCTTCTTACCTTTCTGACGCAGATGGATAGCGATTTTGTTTGTTTGTTTGTTTTATTATTTATAATTCGCACCAGACCCAAAGGTATCAGGGCGCACAGGCATCACTAGGTTTGTTCAGCTTCGGTTACATTGCTACGCAAAAACATTGTTCATCTTCGGTTACATTGCTGTGCAAGATCATACAATACAGCATTAGTTATATACAAGAATGTGGGTAGTCATTATGTACAGAGAACAAGCATGAGAGAAGCATGTTACACACTGTAGAGAAAGCACTGTAAGGCAAAATAAATACAATATATAACACTATGATACAGTATAAGCGGCATGTAAAAAGGGAGGTCTAGTACTCAGCATGTGGTACACTGTCAGAAGTCATGCTCCTTGATCCATTGGATGAGGTTGGACCTAAATCGTAAGGTGAAGCCCGCGGGGAAAGGGCGCGGGTGTTGGCGTCCCGCGGAGGGGACATTGTCTGGCCCAGGAGGGCCTTCGTTCTTTGGCCACGCCCCCCCCACCTTCAAAGGCACGGACACGCAAGCCCGCCGGGTGAAGCCCGCGGGGAAAGGGCGCGGGTGTTGGCGTCCCGCGGAGGGTGTTTGCGGACCCGTGGTGGTGCACCTGGACTGTGAGGTGAGACTGAGGCATTTACTGTGGGGAGGGCCAACAAAGCCAATAAAGCTTATAGCGTGTATTGTGGAGGGCCAGACCTCTACTACCCCCCCCCTGCAGGCGCTCAAGGTCATATCATGGTGGGTCTTCCCCAGGAAATCGCCAATGGAGCCACGGAAGGTGGAGACATTTCCTCTCCTTTTTCCCCACTTCACCTCTCTAAATCCTCTCTTCTATCGAGTCTACAGGGACCCTTGGCCCCGCTGGTGAATCGGAAGCCAATTAGGGGCAGAAGGCTGAGGGGAGGTATGTTGCGTAAAGCACTGGGGGCTACGCAGGCAAAGGGAACTGGCATTGGGAGCCTCTGTGGGAAAGGAGTTCCTGTCCAACTGCCCTCGGTCACTGCTTGCACCAAAGAGGGAGCCTCGTTAGAATCCTTGCTCAAGCCACCCGGCCCCCCCAGCTTGCAGGTGGGGCCCCTACCTAGTCTTTCTGGGTCCTCCTGTGATCATGTTTCAATCCCTCTTCTCACAACTGGACATTTAAGCCCATTTCTGGATGACCTTGGGACCCCTGTCAACCTGTTAACCCCTGGAGGGGGTCTTGACTGTGTGGCTACAGCCGGACTTCTGGATACTTTGGCCAACGGATGTGAGAGGATCTCAATAGGGTTTTCAAAACTGATCAAAGGGAATGTGTCGCTGGCCCCATCTAGGGTTCCACCTCTGTTGCCTTCTCTGGCGCCGGCCCCTTTTCATCCATTTTCCGGCCGAAACCATGAGGTTATAGTTCCTCATACTCATGTTGAAGCTGAAGCCCATCCCGCCGCCTCCCCTGTGCCCATGTTTGTGGCTCCTGAGGCCTTGGGTCCAGTCGACTTGAGCAGGGGAGAGAAGTCCTGCCATCCGTCCAGATCTGGTTCTAGGCCAACCTCTGATGCTCCCCCAGGGGTTGGCTTCTTGCCCCGTCTTAGCGCTCCCCTGGCCTCTAAATCCATCCCAAATGGTGAACATTTTCTACCAGCCCAAACTTCCTCTGATTCTGCAACCCTCCCTAGCTGTCCCTGGAACCTCCTGTTATCAGAGATGGCCGAGATCAAAAATCTTTTGTTAGTGTTGATCAAGGGGACACGGGGGACTTGGGGGGAGGAGGGTACGGGTAGGGAAGGTGAGAGCGCAGTAGGGTCCGGCCCTAGGGGTCCTAATCTTGCCTTTGATAAAGGGTCACATCCCCTGATCCCCTGTCCGTCCCTGGCTACTTCCGTGGCTAGGTCTCTGAGGAGCCGTCCAAAGCTAGGTTTTCCCCCACTGTCACCCCGAAGGAGTGAAACCACTGTTCTAGACTCAAGGACTAAGCCCCCATTGATGCAGCACCCTGTGGGGAGGAGGGCTAGTGCCTCAATCCCCGGTCCGGGCAGGCCGAGGTTGGGGCGCCACACTAATGAAGGCTGTAGTAGCTCCATGGTCCTCCTTCATGGTGTTCTAAAACCCACTTTTGGCACAAGAGAACCAAGGGACGCCCTGCGGAATAAATGTCTACATTGGTTGCGGGCTGTGGGGGAGTGTGAGTTTGTGTCCATGGGCTCTTTGTTGGAGTGCACCAGACTGTCCAATCCTTCAGCCAAAACGGACATCGTCAAACTGGTTTTTGGGAGCGCCCATCTGGCAAGGGCCGTATTGGAAAAATGTAATGGCCATTGGCTGATAGGGAAAAGTGGTATTACTGTCAGTGCACCCCCTATACCTGCCCTTGTGTGCCCTGCAAGAGCCTCCTCTGGGTTTAGTCCTCTTTCAGGGGCAAATCTAACCGCCTTGGGCCCGAGGCGCTGCGGGAGATACCTGAGGGAAGGTGGTTGAGGGTTCCTGTTTATTGGCCTAGAGATCTGTGTGGGGGCACTCATGGATGGTTTGGTTCTCTACATGGGTGTGTTGTCGTTCTTCTTTTTTTTTTTTTCTTCATGCGTTCATGTATTAGAACTGTTTTTTAGGATGCACTTTGATGGCCTTCCAGGCCGAATAAAGTTGTTTGACTGACTAAATCGTAAGTATGGTAGGTCTACCCTTAGGAAGGGAGGGAGTTCCAGTATTATGCGGCTTTGACAGGGAAGCTGCTTCCGCTAGTCTTCATGCGTTTAAATCTGGGCACTAGTAAGAGGATGGCATTGGCCAACCTCGAAGGACGGATGGATGATTGTCTCGTGAATCTAGCTGTAAGTTATTGTGGGGCAGTTTCGTGAAGACATTTATGAGTCAGGGAGGCTGTTTTGAGGAATATTTTGTCTTTCGTGATAGCCAGTTGTTGGATCTTCTGAGGTCTGAGATGTGGGCTTTCTTCGGAAGACTTAGGGCTACTCTCAAGGCATTGTTTTGTAAAATCTGGATTTTATTGGTAATGTATTTGTTACTCCCTACATATAGGGCATTACAATAATCCAGTTTGGAGAGGACAAGGGCTCTTGCTAGGGTAATGCAGTTTTTAGATGAGAGGAAAGGCTTGGCTGCTCTGATTAATTTACAAATATAGGCAGTGGTGGAAGCCATAGCATTTACTTGTTTTTTGAAAGTTAGTGTGGAGTCTAGATAGAAACCAATGGTTTTGACTTCCTTGGCCACAGTGATGTTATTATTGTCAATTTTTAAGAAAGAATAATTATGACCTAGTTTGTTGAGGTTAGCAGTAGTGGCGAGAATGAGAAGTTCCATTTTGTCATCATTCAGGCATAGACCGTGAGAAGCCATCCATGCCTGGAAGATGAGGTACATTCTGTTCACAAAGGCCAAATCCGTGTAATCGCCCTTCGGAGGGATGAGGATTTGTGTATCATCGGCATAGTTAGTGTAGGTGATACCCAGGCCATCTAGATCATCAAAAAGAGGCTTTGTAAAGATGTTTTACAAGGTGAGTGAGAAGCAGTAGCCCTGGGGCACACCACAGGTAATGTAAATTGGGTTGGCAGCTGCTAAGGGTGAAATGACGTGCATTGTTCTATTGTCGAAGAAAGATTGGATCCAACCTATTGCCTCTTGTGAGAAATGGGCAGCAGAGTCCAAGTGGTTGCATAGAATATTATGGTCCACCAGATCGAATGCTGCTGAGAGATCAAGGAGCAGCAATAGTGCTGTTTTATCCTGGTCTCTCAGCGCGTCTATTTGTGCTTTAACATCGATGAGCGCAGATTCGGTACCATGTTGAGGTCTGAAGCCTGACTGTCATACTCCTAAAAGGTGGTTGTGTTCCAAGTATTGTTGGATTTGAAGATAGGCTATCTTATCAAGAATTTTGAGCAGAAACTGCACTGTGGGGATAGGGCAATAGTTGGTAGGTATGGATGGGTCGAGTGTTTGTTTTTTAGGAAGTCCCGGGGGTCTGTATATAAGTGGAATGGAAACGGTCTGGGTGTTAGAGATCGTCAGCTTAGCAGTGAGGGATTCACATGAGTCTACTTTATGTGGCATGGAGAGTCTCAGTGCTAGGCTAGTTTTAGCAATTATAGCAAGGCTTCCGCCTCAAGATGTGGTACGATCTAGTCTTAGGAGGGTGTAGTCCTCAGGGATGGCTAGCATAATCGCTGGGCCTGCTGCAGAGTGGAGCCAGGATTCAGTGATAGCAAGGAAGTCTATATTTTCTATTTGGAGTAGGTCGGCTATTTCTGTGGCGTGGGCCACCATTGAGCGGGCGTATATTAGTGCTCCTTTTATGCCAGTTTGTGTAGGTTCAGTTGGTAATAACTGGGCATTGTGGTGGCGCTCCAGGTGGGGGATGGAGTCTCGAAAGTGTCGGCTGTTGAGTTGGAGTGGGTGCTGAGAGTTAGTAGTTTTGCGAGAGGGGGTTTTGGTCTTGGGCTGAAGGCCTCTTAGGGTTTTTGTAGTATAGTTGGAAGGAGGATATGATGTTTTGCCTAATGGCTCATATATTCTGGGGAGGCTAGCGCAAAGTTTAAGGTTTCTCTGGTAGAGAGTACAAGGTCTAGTATTCAGGACGATCTAACTTAGGAGTTTGTTGTGGAAGGGCGCAGGGGCTGATAAAGGCGGGGTGTGAGACATAGTAATGACTTGTATATTAATTTCATATAGGAGGTCCTCAATAGGACAGTGTAAAACAGCGACAGATGCATAGTATGCACGTGGGATGGCTGGCACATGATAACTGTGGCACTGTGGTCAATTGGACATTATCAGTGCATAGGCAAATGGCTCTGGTGGCAATGGGTAAGGATCTTTCGGTGCACTGCAAAGCCAATCCGTTGGCTCCTGAAGACAGCATGCAGTCAGGAACTCAATGGAGACAAGGTCAGGCATGGAGTGCTCTTGGTGCGGCTGCCATCTTAAGGCAGTGCACCTCGAGGGATTTCAAACAGGGATATTTACTCTCGACCAGTATGATGAATGATACCATCAGCTTGTGTAATTAAGGCTGATCTCAAGGATAATGCAAACAGGGTACTTCAATGAAAATCGAAATTAACAGGCACAAAGCAGGAATACTCGGAGGGGCTCTTAGGCAGCTGGTAATATGCCTAAGGCTTACTTCAGCATCGCGGCTCAATTACAGATGGGGGTACTGCTCCTGCAGCACACGACACAGCTGTGGAGCTCCTGCTCCTGTAGTGAAGATTCTGGGACTCAGCTCAGTCAGAGGGAGGCCTTACCTCGTTGGTGGATAGTTAGGTAGGGTGCTGTTGGCTCCTACAGACAACATGCAGTTAGGCACACTTGCACAATGCACTGCTATCCCTTTTCCACCAAACATCTGTGTCGCACAAAATTGTAGCCTTTTCCTGCAAGGACTTTGCTGCTGAGTGTCTGATCCTTGGTTTTGAAAGATGTCGATGCTTGGACATGGGTGCAACGTATTACATGTTCATCACACAAGTGGAGTGTGACCCAGCATCCGTAACCGCCAAAGGCCAAAGGTAACCAACACTGACATCCCCATAGATGGTTCTACCCCTGGTGCAGGTGGGTTGGACAGAACAGAATCCCTGCCAGAAATACGCACCTGCGATGGCACATAAGTCTCATCATCCGATTCAGCACCTGAATAGAGGTCTGGGGAGGTGCACCCAGAGACACCCCTGGACAGTGTGGTCTGCAGTAACAAAGGGTTTTCACCCACCACCACACCACGTCCCCCACTGGTGCCTGGTCGTGCCTGAGATTACTCCTGGGTCTGAACCATCTCCTCCACCTAAACAGCATCAAGTGCGTCATCACCTGCAAAAACATGAAAGACAACAAATGGAAACAGCCATGAGCACCATAGCACACACATAGGCCTGACAAGGCAGAGATCCAGTACATGAATTACACATGTCCCACATGACTATAACCCTGGCATGCATGCACTGTCAATGAGTTAGAAGGGGAGGCAAAAAGCACACACTGATGACACCAAGATGGAAAAGCAAGAGATTTGCTGCATGCTGGGTAGCACTGGCATCACACATTAGCCTGTGAGTGGCATGTCCAATACACATACATCACACAGATGGCTTGTAGCATAGCCATGGTACATTCCACAAGTACAGCCATATGTCAGTGAATGAGTACAGTCAGCCATCCATGTGAGATGGACATGATGACATGAAAAATGCTACATAGTGTGACAAAATACGCATGTGCCACTCACTGCAACACATCCAGTGTACAAGAATACAGTGATTGCAGGCATATGTACACATCAATGTTGGTCACTTAAACTTGACAGGAAACAACTATCATGTACCACATACAAACAGGCACCAAAAATCAATGTGAGCAGGCCAATACTCAATAAGCCTGAATGGTCTAATCACTCACATAACAAGGTAACAAATGTGGGTCAATGTGGGGTGTAATCAATGACAGAAGCATGTCACATAAGTGACAATAGGGCTGAAAAATGCATTGCAAAAGTGGGAGAATTGAAACAATCAGCCTGAATGAACACTGAAAAATTCTGAACAATGTTGTTGCAAGATGACAGTTCAAGGGCAACTGCAGTAATGTGACGCTAAATGGCTACTGTGGGCAGAAGGGATACTGTCGTACCCAAATCCAAGGCCAGTGAATGTTTTGGAGGAAGCACATGGGTGACCCATACCACTCAGGTGCACACACCCTCACCTGGCACTCAATCAGAACCCGTCACCCACACAGCATACACATGGATTACACACACATGCATGGGCACTCACTGGACAATGCGTTGTAATCTGATAGGTCTCCCACGCCATGGATCTGTTCCTCTGTGAAGAAGGTTCCAGCAACAGACTCATGTTCAGTGAGTTGGTTGTCCTCTTGTGGAGACCCACCGCCAGTCACCAGAGTAGAAGCATGATTTGAGGCCAGCTTGTTCTTTGCTCTGCGTTTCAGGTCATTCCACCCCTTGTAGCAATCATCAGCTGTGCACCTCACAAATACAAGGGCACTAATGATGTCCGCGATGGTCTGCCAGTGAGCCTTACGTTGACCAGGTGTGGTCTTGCACCCTGCAGTCACCACCATTTTGCAGCTATGTGCCGACACATAGGCCACAAGTGCATCAAGTTCGGCGTCATTAAAGCTAGGCTTCCTTGACGTGCTGGAGTGTGTAGCCGTGTCTGGGGTCTCAGCCTGTAGTGCCAGAGCACCCATCTTCCTCTTTTTCAAAGGTGGTGTGGATCCTGAGAGGCTTACGCCGTTCTGGTCAGTAGCGGCAGAAGCGCCGGTGGACTGGGTACTAGGAGTGTGCGAATGCACAATCTCCATAGGTCTTGGTGCAGGCATTGGCTGCAGGGTGATGTTGGCAGGGGCAATGTCGGTATGATGGACCGGGACCGACACTGTCCCGGCTGGGAGACTCAGAGCTGGGGTGGATCGAGCTGCAGCTGCCCCTGCAGCCTCCCCACCCTGCCTACTTGGGGCATCAGATGACATAGCCGCCCCAGATCCACGTGGCCTGGTGACACCAACTTGCACCGCCACACGTGGCTTAGACTTGCTGAGTCATCCTGTGCCGGTTCAGGTGCCACAATGGGCTGGTCCAACAAGGGCTGAGCTGGGATGGTGTCAGCTACGTTTCCCACAACCATGGGGGGGGCATTGGTGTCCCTGATTGCTCCTCCACACATGGGGGTCTAGGGGCACCCTGCAAATCCTGGCCATGTCCCCTACCACACCCACCACACCCACCTTTTGGAGGTCGGCCACCTTTGCCTCCCTTACCGCTTGGTCGCATCCCAACCATGGCACTGGTGTTCTTGTGCGTATGGGAGTAGCAGTAAACGATTGTCCTGGGCAATTGGGGGTGAAAGGGGTAGGGTATTAGATGGAATTCGTACCCTAGTGCTCTAGCAAGGCTGTCTGTGACCCCTGGGGGAAGATCATGGGTCACGCAATGCACAGGCACCCCGAAAACAAAAAATAACGTACACACAACCCCTCATAGACAAAATTAAGCGTACGCGTAATACACACAGCCTACAATGACCTCTGAAGGGGTACGCGACACACTGGGCAAGCACAGTTGGTAAATACGTGCGCGACTCACCGTCTGCCTAGAAAAAGAATGTGAAAAAGACATGCGTCTGCGCGTTGGCAACACCCCCGCCAAAAGAAGAATTGTACGCTGTCTGAGGAGACAGGACAAAAGAAGAAGTGAACGCTGTTTGAGGAAACAGGCCCAACAAAAAAATGGAACGCTGTCAGAGGTAACAGGGAGTACGAACTTGAAATGCTGTGAAGTAAACGCGTGTGAACCGACAAGAAGTACAGAATTCACCTACTTGCTCTCCATGAACAGCACGTACAAGGAAATGGCGTCTTACACGTACCTTTTAAACTGGCCCACACTTACAATGGCCCTCATTACGACCCTGGCGGAAATCGAAAAACGATGGCGGAAATGCAATACCGCCATCGAATAGCGCTCGGTGCGATTATGACCCGTCACCGTAAAGTACGATGCCATTAGCGACACCGTAGTGAACGCCAACGCTAACTGCACCAAGTACGCGCACGCGCGCCATGCCAAACCGTAATTACCACCATGGCGCAACGGTACGCGAATTCTGACCCTAGCGGACATGTACCTAACGCCATCAAGCATGGCGGAAAGTACCATTCCGCCATGGTGAGAAGTACGGCATCGCGAATCAACCGTAAACGGCCCTACTGAGTGCCTGTACACCACTCCCTGGCCACATTGCACAACTCCTCGTAGGTGCAATGAAGTCACACAATGCAACCAGTGAAATGTACAAGTCACCCATGCATGCCAACGAACAAATGAATCTAGGGGCTCCAAGTGCCTTGTGAGTGGCCATCCATATTTGCCATGGCACCATTGCCGCACTGATGCAGCACAGGCATGTGAAGGTTCAAGTACAGCAACATGAGCAGAAAAATGAGACAAACAAAAACAGGCCCCCCCATCGACTGACACCAGTGTAAGGCAACATTCAAAGCAGTATCCTGAGGGAGACTGCACCAGCCCTGTACTCCTGCCAGTAAACAAACCAACCATCAGCATAAGCATGTACCACACAAGTTGGCAGAGTGACTGAGCAGCCAGGCTCATCTCAAGAGGGGCCAATGGGAGCTGCAGGGCACAGATGGCACGAATACAGAAGCTATTCCAATGGACATGACCTCAGTCTCCCTCCAAGAAACGCACGCAAACACAGGCACCTGTGACCAGCCATATTCTGATAATCACATCATTCCACCAATCCACCTGGCTGACCGGCATCTGTTACACAAAAGCTAATCCCCCGCCCCTGAGCATGACATCATTAAAACAGTCATAATGGTAGCCCCTATCCCTGACCACACTGGGCTTCGTAGGCAAACGCGGCCAGTACAGTACCACGCAACTATACTCAGAAGCCGGAACCCAATGCAGATCTTCTCACAATACATCGCACCACAAATAGGAATATGCTACATTACTTGCAAAGAAGAACGCTACACGGTTAATATCAGAATAGAAATTTAATGCACCACAAAATCACCAAGCCCATACAGCCATTAGGTCATGAACTCCAAAATATATTTCATTATTGTGGGCTGCATCCGCAATAAATGACCAGCTTCTTCTTGTGTGACGCCCTGTTCCTTCATGGTACACAGGGGCTACATTCACGTTCAAAAAGGCAACATGGAAGGGCCTAGAACCGCAGGGCCGTCCCATTAGGTAGGCACTAGTCCAGCTGAAAGGTCGAAATGTTGCTCCTAGCCACTAGTACTGCGTAAGGGCATGTGGCCCATTGGCGATCGTCCCATAAGATCGTAATGGTGCTCCACTGATTAACTCGAAGCAGCAGGTGTCGGGAGTAAAAGCCATCTGCAGGAGTGGCATACAGATGGCAGCGGCAAAAGGGGAGGAGATACCTGTCACCCAAATGAAATGAAAAAGAATAGTATGGCCATCAGAACTTGATTTGTATTACTCACTTCAATTATCACACTAAATCTACAGCCATATGCATGCTAGCCCACTCCAAAGGATTATTCCCACCCAAAAATCACTTGCGAATCATAACTATAAAAATCGAGGTGAAAACACTATTACAAACGAGTGTTTGTGTGCATGCGTCTGTCAAAACAGAATCCATTCGATGGGATCAGTAACGTGCATAGACACAAGTGTTTGAAGGCGCGTCGAGACAGGGAGGGTTCAACAAGGGCAGATAGACGATGGTCCCACTATGGCAGCTCTGCATCACATAGCGCAGGGGAGGTGGATAGATTCCAAAAAGCCCTGTACATGGCAAACTCTCCATCAAATCATCTGTCCATGCATCCATACATCATTCCCTCATCCCGGTATGAAAACGCCTGATTATTTACTCACATAACATGTGAAATTTCCATTGAGTCTGTGCGTAATGCAGTCTGCAAAATCCACTGTGCTTCAGGCCGGAATTCCAGTGTTGTGAAGTAACATGTATTTGGGAACGTCCTGCCTTATCGTCCACTACGCTATTGCGCATCCCATACTATTCATATCAATCATTGCATTCTCGCCATGGCCCCTGTCCCAAGGACATTAAACAATAGAACGTTATATTTGCAGTCAGACCTGTGGGCGTCTCCTCGCAGCTAGCTGAAGACCGAAAGCGCCGTCCTTCGAATTCCTCATTTGCAACATCACGTCGAAAAGGCATCTGTGACCGCTTGAAATCACAAATCCATCCATGTAGTGCGGCAATGTGTGAAAATGCAAACTGGCTTCACTCACAAATGGGACGCCCCGCCCGTCGGTGAACCGCGGTACAGTGCTGCATGAGGGTCCACCGTTAATCGAGTACTACATTCCACTGACCCTTCACAAGTTTGTTCGCGACTGCAAAGATAGTATGTGAAACAATGGGACCATAGCAGAATGAACATATGAACCAATATCTCACTGCCATCGGGATGAAATACATGATTGTAATAGCAAGATGCCATGCGTCGAATTGCAGCGTTGTGTGCGGGACGTGCTCGCCCAAAGGGGATTGCAGCTTGCACAGGTGGAATGAATCACCACAGGTGGAGGCAATACAGCTTGAAAACACATAAATTGCACACCCAACCCCCTCCCACAACCACACCCACTCCAAAATGCTACCGGCAGGACTAGCGATGTTGGCCCTGGGGGACCTGATAGCACTGCAAGTACTCCAACTTCAAGAAGAAGACGAACACCAACTACTACAACAACCGGCCGCACAGAGGAGACGCAGGAGGAGGAGGAGGGCAAGGCAGGGCCAGCAAGGCCCGCCAGCACAGCCACTACCACCACGCAGGCAGCCCGCAATCCCACGCCTCCGAGCACATCCGTTCAACCTCACGGATGAGCAGATCCACACCCTCTACCGTTTGGACCGGGACACCATAACCGCCATTGTGGACATGACACAGGCTGACCTTGTCAGCATGATAGATAGCCCAACCGCCATCCCACCCCTACTGAAGGTGGTGTCTGTACTCCACTTCCTGGCCACAGGCACCTACCAGCACACATTCGGACAGTTGCATGGCATTTCACAGCCAGTGTTCTCACGGACACTATTGCAAGTGCTCGATGCCCTCCTGAAGCACGCAGACGACTACATCTCTCTACCACGCTCGGAGCAGGAAATTACGAACACAAAAGTGGGATTCCATGCACTTGGTGGCATACCGGGTTGCATTGGTGCCATCGACTGCACCCATGTGGAATTGGTCGTCCCACATGCCATGGAGGCCCAGTACCGCAACCGAAAACAATTTCATTCGCTTAATGTACAAATGGTGTGTGACTCCAACAGGATCATTACACATTGTTGTGCACGATTTCCTGGATCAACCCATGATTCTATGGTCTTGAGGAACTCTACAATACCACGCTACATGGAGCGACACGCAGGGAACAGATCCTGGCTACTCGGTGAGTCTCATTTCATGCATGATAATGTGGGGTATGTGATGCGGCAATGACCTGGCAGGAAGGGGGGGGGTGCGTACGTAGCAATGTCATTCCACAAACATCCTTTATTGTCCACATACAGGTGATGCCGGGTATCCACTGAAGAGATGGCTCCTTACACCACTCCGGAACCCACAGAACCAGCATGAGGAGGACTACAACCATGCCCACTCACGTACCCGTGTAGTCATAGAACAGGCATTCGACCTACTGAAGACTCGTTTCCGCTGCCTCAGCAGGTCTGGCGGGGCACTCCTGTACCGCCATGAGAAGGTTGCAAAGATGGTCATGGCATGTGTCATGCTACACAACATGTGCGTACGTAGAAATGTGCCCATGCCCCCTGACGCAGAACTGCAAGCACCTGAAGATGGTCATGATGAGGGTGGGGATGTGGCAGCACCTCAAGGAGTCTGCGAGGCACAGGAGGGCCGTGACATTCGTCAGATTCTCATTGATTCATGCTTCTAGCACTCACGCCTGGTGGCTGATACATGGACACGGGACTTGTGGCACTGTGTGTGTCTGGAACATGCACAATATGGACTGTACGCCTATAAAGGCCTCGTACACAAAGATCAATGTCCACACATCTCATTGGATGATCGTGCATTGTTTATAGCATAAGTGAAATTATGTTACACACCCCATCGACCCGCCACCCAAGAGAGCCCAACACACCCCCTCCACCCTCCTACCTCCCCCCCGAACACCAGTGTCCGAAGATGCTCATTGTCAGTGGGCAGACGCTATTGCAAGCCCCCTCTCCGGGTATCAGGGGCACCCCTGCCTGTGGAGCGCAGGTTCCTCCCAGATCTACGTTGGGGGCTGCCCTGGACGGAACTTGCAACGGATGATGTCTCTGCCTGCTCACGTCCATGCATGTCCCTAAGGGTTTGTGAGAGCTCAGTGAGCACACGGCGCACAGCGGCAAGTTCAGCACATACGTCTTTGGACGTCGCATGCAGTTCCCCCTCAGGCTCTCGGTGCTTCTCTCCATTTGTACTCTCAGGCTCTCGGTGCTTCTCTCCATTTGTACTCTCAGGCTCTCGGTGCTTCTCTCCATTTCTGCCCTAAGTGTCTCAGTTGATGTTTCTATGGCTGCCTTAGTACCCCCACATTCATCAGCATGGTCCTTGAGGAGCGTGGCCAGTTGCTGCTGTTGCACGATCACCTGGTCGAGGGACTGTTGCCTCTGCTGTGCCTTGGCCATTTGCGGTGGTGTCACAGAGGGGCTGGTCACCTCATGTTGCCTTGCCACAGGGCTTGTGGGGGATGGCCAGTCGTCTTCTTGTGGGTGCCCCTGCGTGGTATCCTCATGGTGTACGGGATGAAACAAACAGGGGGATTGAGACAGGTCATGGATGGATCTTACTTCGACATCCCCGTTTTCTGTGTCGGAGCATGCTGCCATTAATGCAGTGTCACCTATGGTGCTGCTGCCACCAGAAGCAGTGCCTTCTGTGGCATCCATTGGGGGGACCTGTGGTGGTGCTGTTGTGGGCATGCTGGCTGCTGGGGTGCCTGTTGAAGTTCCCTCCTGTGTGCTGCCACTTGATTTGTGCTGCTGCCGTGTCTTGATGCGTGCAGCTGAGGTGGAGGGTCTTTGGCCGTTGGTCTTGGCCCTCTTTGCAGGTGTGCTGGTAGGGGTGTCCTGGAGCTCGTCGTTTGAATCAGACCCTGTGGTGGAGTAAAGGAGGGCGAGCGTTATTAATGGGTTTGTTGAAATTGGAATGGCAATGTATCACATGCATTGGGGTGGTACCTGAGGGTGATTTGGGTCGGGGCCTTGGAGGTGGTTTCATTTTTGTGTGGATTGAGGATGCAGTTGTTTTGCAGCCTGCAGTTAGGGTGTGCCTGCTGCACGTGTAGAGGGTGTTTTTAGGATTTTTAATTATTTATGTATTTAATGTGAGTTTTAAAGTGCGCTATCAGGCCAATGTATGTGGACGTTCTCCTGGACATGTGTTACTGTTGCACTATGTGGACACATGGTACTTCACATGATTGGACATTGTGGATTTAGCATTGTTTTATTTGGCCCACCTACCTGATTCTTCGGATGTCTGCACTCCTTTCTCCATCCCTCCGACTCCCTCTATACTCTCCATTCCAATGGTGGAGGCACAGATTTCTTCCCAGGGGGTCAACTTGATGGGTGATTCCGATCCTCCCCCGGTAGCTGTGGCAATGTTACGGTTGGCGGATAGTATGCTCCGTACGCGTATCCGCAGGTCGTCCCATCGCTTTCTGCATTGCTGTGGGTTGCGCGGTGCGGTCCCCACCGCACTTACCCGCTGTGCCACCAGGGCCCATATGGCCTTCTTGTTCGCAAGTGCCGTCCTGGTCATTTGCGTCGAGAAGACGACGGCAGCATTCTCCTGGAGGGTCTCTGTGAGCACGGTGAGTTCCTCACGGGAGAAGTGGACCTGCCGCTTGCGGTCGCACGCTTTTTTCGCTACTTTTCCCATTTTTATTGCTTTCACTAGGGTGGATGACGGGTTGGGATGTGTCTCAGGGTAGTATTTTTTATGGTTGTGTGGGAATTCTGATTTTATAGGTGTACGGCGTGCTGTTTCCCGTTCCGGGACCATGTTTTTACTTCCGTTTCCGTATATTTACGGTCACCGTACTTTCCGATTGCCGCTCATTACGGTGACCGCTAAGATGGGTGGCGGAATTGCACCTAGGGCGCCGTACGACGGCGGTGAGGGGCGTTTTGGGGACATTTCCGCCATCGCGGACTTTGCACTTCCGCCATGGCGTAGTGCTCGTGCCCGATGGGTCGGAATTAGCCGCACTTTGCTCCGTCGTGCAATGGCGGAAACGCTATTTACGCTATGGCGGTCAGGTCAGTCACTTCCCGCCAGGGTCGTAATGAGGGCCAATGTCACTTACGCGTATACGCGCCAATGCCCTTTCCTCCAATTACACGAGCTGACACTCAGACATGCAGTTTTTGCACGTGTACGATGAACATGCACCCGTGTTGAGGGAAACGCCCTTGCGCGTCACATCACAGACGCGTAGGCCCTTTCCTCGGATTACACGCATTCACATGCGGACGCGCAGTTTTTTCACGCGCCCTGAACCACTATGCCCACGTCATGAGGGAAACGCCCGGGTGCGTAATGTCACAGACGCACTTACGCGCTAAGGGCCTTTCCTCGAATTACACGCAGACGTGCAAGATTTTCACATGCCAAATCACTCCATATCAAGCTGGCCACGCAACAACACACGGACGACCACGCTCCTGCCCAGAAGGCCGAATTACTGCCCTCAGAACCCCGAGCACGCTCCCACCTGCCATCTGCTGCTGCCTGTCTGCCTGCTGCCCACGTGCCCTGCTATTTGGTGCCTGCACGTCAGCCAGGGTTCCAGTTGCTGTGTCCACCCCTGCTGGAACAGAAGACTCCCGACTGGGATACCATCGCTCCAAAGCCCAGCCCCAGGACCCAATTGCCCACCCACGCCTCCCGCGGGGGTCGCTATGTTGGGGCAAACACCATCTGAGATCACTGGCGACCCTCAGCCAGAGAGGCAGAGGGCCACCAGCTTCAGTGTGAAAGAAGTTGGTGTCCTGGTGGAGCATGTCCTGGGGCATTTTGATGCCCTCTTCGGAACATCGCGCGCCAACAAGGAAGGACGGAAGAGGATCGACGCAGTGGTTGCCATCAACGGGGAGGGGGTTGCAACCCGTGACATCAAGCACGTCAAGAAGCGCCGGGAGGACTTCAGGTCCAGGACCCTCTACAAGGCCCGGCACCTCGCGGAGGGGAGCCGGGTCAGCATGAGTGACATCCAGATGAGGGTCCTGGAACGCGTATGCCCAGCGCTCCA
The DNA here is from genome assembly GCF_040938575.1 of Ambystoma mexicanum. Classification (NCBI taxonomy): domain Eukaryota; kingdom Metazoa; phylum Chordata; class Amphibia; order Caudata; family Ambystomatidae; genus Ambystoma; species Ambystoma mexicanum. The sequence continues at coordinate 890,230,329 of NC_090922.1, forward strand.
CGCCCAGATCCTTCGGAGGAAGACCCGTCTGGAGTTGAGCAGTAAGTTGCCAAGCATTGGTGTGTGAGACAGGGCATGTTGCAGTGCACTGGTGGTCTGATAATTGCCTGTATTTGTGACATAAGTCATGTATGGTTGTGTGTGTGCAGGGACATCATGGTCATGCATGTGAGACCAGTAATGTGTGAACCACATAGTTGGTGCATGTGTTACAATGCAACATGGGGTTCAAAACAAGGAACCTAATAAAGGAACCCACGCCAGAGACAGTCCTGAATTCCGTCAATGATTTAAGGTTAAATCTCCATATTATTATGAGGTATGTGCTTTCAAAGGAAGTCACAGAGCCAACAAAACCAATGGAAAAACCTAGGAGTACATGAAAATAAATTTATTATACAGAAAAACATATTCTTTAAGAATATCAAGGTGCTTCTTACACAAGTTTAAAAAACATAACAAAAAATGAAAGAGAAACAAAGAGCATAACATGGTTACATTGTAATTTCATTTAGAATATTGTGCAAAAACAATTGATAAAAGGACGAAGGCCCAACAGGAAAACAGTTGTACCTGTGGGTTGGATTTTAACCAGGGTGTATAAAAAATTACCCTGGTTGGTACAGAGTGAAATCATTCACAATCAATTTATGACATATGTTTATTTTGCCATATCGTTAACTGCCAACGTGTATGAAATATCGTAGATTTGTTCCCAAAGGTGCTTCCAGAGGTGAGGGGAACACAACACAGGGAAAAACACGTTTCGGCGGGCCTAAACAGGCTAATGTGATTGAAGCCTTCCTCGGGGCAGAGTTGATGTAGTATAGAGATTAATCCCTAAAGGGGGCAGAGAAAATTAAAACATGATTGGTCAAACTAGTACTCCATGGGAAAAATTACAAAAGAGTGTTGAGGTTGTATGATACTGTTGACAAACGGACGCGAAACACTCACCCTTTGAATGTATGGGGGACAGGGGAATGTTGCGTGGCTGCTGTCCCAGTGTGACAGAACTCTTGTACTGCTTATGAAAATGGACAAGGCTAATGCCAGAAAGTCTACTAGTTGTGCTGGAAATCCAACAGCTGTAGAAGTAAGCACATAAAAGGAGTAGATCTCAGAATGGGGAGAGGAGGGGGAAGTCATGAAGTTAAGTATCGTGCACAAGTGCATGCAAGCGTCAAAAGGATTCAAAATAATGGTGTGTTAGATAAAACTGCAGTGTATACACATGTGTCCATGACTGCCTAGAAGGAGAATAAAGGTACAGAAGTGATCATATACTGTAGAAACGAGTTAAGAACAAGGCAAAGATAGATGTGTGAGAGAGGCTGGAGAGCGGCAAACACAATGATAGGTTCCATGTGTAGAGTGGCAAGAACAGAAGAAACAGGGGAGATGCGCACCGCATAAACAATTGGTGACTCGTGTGGGGCATACTGACAAAGTATACAGAGGTGTACGAGCAGGTTACCTTGCAGCACGGTATCAGTCAGCGCTGGGTGGTGAGGTTGAGGACAACACAGTCCAGTCCAGGCGAGGCTGGTGTGGTGCGGGTGCGGTGTTGCAGTACAGAAATAACTGTAAAATGAAAACAAGAGGCGCCCGAATCGAGCGGGTATAAACGTTACTTATGTGGTCCGTTTATATAGGTGGCGAGACCACCAGTACAGACAATGTAGTGACAGTGCCTGTAGGAACTGGAAGGTGGCCTCATAATTTCATAAAAAAATGGGGGGAAGGGAAGGAAGAATAACTGGTATGTGGAAACCACGGTATCTATCGTGGAGCCCACCGTAAATATCCCTCTGCTTGACCAGGCTGGGTATGCTTACCTTGCGCACTGGTGCAGGAGTGTAGAGAGTTGGGAATTGAGGCGCACGGCAGAGCGTGAAAATGCTGTGTCATGCGGGAGACTCGCAACGAAGGAGCCTGCACCCGGGGAGCAGCTGCAGCCGAATGATGCTGCTAAGCGTACTAGGGTGAGGATTGTCATGGCAACCTGTCTTCAAATAGCCTGAGAGGGGGTGTGGTGAGTGCCAAACCATTCCTGCGGCTCCTGATAGGAGCATATCCGGTTCCCACGCGTCAAATGGCACGGGAGGTGGGGCACGAAGTGTATCACAGTCCCGCAAGGCTATTGGTGCAAGACGCAGAGCAGCTGCCTCGTCAAGAGCGAGTACGGAGAGGCTGTGGAAACACAGCCCTACACAGACAAAGGGGGCTGCGTGTGTGTTTGTTTAGAAAACAACAAATGGCACCCGCATATAGTAGGAAAAAGAGATGACCAACTGCTCAAAAGGGCAGGACCCTGTGGTCCCAGAGGAAGAAGGGACAAGGAAGGCCAACTAACAAGGGAGGGAGTGATCATCTTAGAGTTATGAATTCCTCATTAAGTCCATTATGAAAAGAGTCCAAACAATGGATCCAACGGGCTTCTTTAGATAGAAGTCTTGCAAGGGCATTAGTTGAGTGGACAACTATGTCAATAATCCACCAAGTAATGTCATCGACGGAGTGATGAGATTCTATAAAGTGGGTAACCAGGGGGGCACTCATGTTCTTACATCGGATTCTAGATCAGTGTTCACAAATCCTGATATGGGCTGGACGCATCGTCTGACCCACGTATCTGATGCCACAAGGATACTCAATCACATATACTACTTGTTTGCTCTTGCAGTTCGTGAGGTTATGGAGGGTCCATGGTCTGCCGTTGACCAGGAAGTCTTTGGTTTTCCTAGTGAATTTACAGGCTGTACAATTGCCACAAGGAAAGTGTCCCGTGGCACTCCTCAAACTCCATAGACCCACCCTTGGTGCCGGTTTTATGAACCTGGAGTGAAGGAGGTGTCCCGCAGGTTTTTTCCCTGTTTGTACGCAAACCTGGGTGTTGGCTCATCTTGTAGACAAAGTCGGGTCAGTGGCCAGTATTTCAGATCAATTTGCGTATATTTCTGTGAATGGGTACCATGCGTGATCACGCAGGTTGTCCTGGTGTTGAGGTCCGGAGTTTCGAGTATCAGGTGTCAATAAGGCTTCCCTGTTATAGAATCTGGCATGCTTTTTGGATCTTGAGATTATATGCCGTGGGTATCCTCTCTGTGTCAGTCTGTTGTGGAGGTCCTGTGGATGATGGTAAAAATCAGAACAATTGCGTCTGATTCTAAGAAACTGGCCAAATGGCAGGTTCTCTCTAAGGTGTCTCGGATGGTCACTCGAAAAATGAAGTAAGGTGTTCCGATCACTTGGTTTGCGGAAGAGATTACATTTGATAAGCCCTTCTTTGTGTCGTATTTCTAGGTCCAAAAAATTCACCATATTGTTGCTAGATTCCATAGTGAATTGGATGTCAGTGTTAACGTTGTTAAGCCACACTAAGAAGTTGGGGAGCTGTATGCCAAATGCACACATGAAAGCATGCCAGTCTCTGTTCTTGGACATGGAGGGGGTGTGAGGGATGGGCGCTGCTGTCATGTACATGTATGGTGCACATGTGTGTGTGTCTGAGAAGTGTGTGTGTGACTTTGAAACGCCATGGATGCATGACACATGTCCGTGATGATGTGTACATTCACTCATGCAGTGCGGTCACCGTTGTATGCACTGTGTCTATCCACTGTGTCTGTGGTGTACAAGCCATGATGCATGACCCTCCGGTGATGTGTGTGCATGGGATCAGTTTGAGCCATGATGCATGTGAGTTTGAAGGCAACATTTTGGTTAATAGAGGCCCTTGTACATGGATGCTGATATTGATTGCAGGCGCCGTGCCTATTTCTGCATGTGTGTTGCGTGCATTCACCCATGTTTCGTGGAGGGACAGGATGGAAGTGACGTTTGACACTGCCACTCATGTGTTATTGCTTCCTGTCTAGGGGAATATTGTACTGTACTGTACCCTGATGCTTGTGTTCTTTGTCTCCCTCTGCGCAGCGTCAAATGAAGAAGAGGGCAGAGAAGGCGCTGTGGAGCCACGCGTCGGGATGCCTCCACTGGGCGGTGACGCAAGACCCAGCCACCCTCCCAGGACTTGCCATCATCCGGGAGCGAGGGGGCTGGTGCCGCATCTGCCACTACGGCTGTGGCGGAAGGGCCGTGTGAGCCCCCACAAGGGCTAGCAATGGCAGAAGACGGTGTGGAGACATCCAGGTTGGTGGTCTCCACAGAGGAGGAGGAGCCCGCTACTGAGCCGCACATGGGGCCTGGTGGGGGTAGTACCACTGGTGCAAGTGGTGCAGTCCAGGGTCAGGAGGCACCACAGGTCACCGCAGAGGGGCCTGTGCATGTCTCTGTCCGTGACCCTGTGACTGCACCACCATGCACCAGCAGGGATGCTCCGTCCCAGGCCCGTCCGCAGGTAGGGGAGAGTGCCATGTCATCTGCCTCTCCACTACCTGTGGACGAGGGGTCCCATGAACCTATGGGCTCCGTCCTGATTGGTGTCGCGTTGCGCACGCATGACATTCGTGATGACGCGCTTTCTTCCTGGGCGGAGAACGGACGCCATCACGAATAGCAGCGTTGTGACGTGGCACTGTTGGGAGGGGCCCTGGTCAGTGGGTTCCTATATGTGACGCGTAATCTGGCGGACCTCTCCTCCTCTGTGGAGACTATGTGCCAGTCGTTCTCCCTGCCGTCTTCCGGCCCAGATTCCACCAGAGCCCCCTGTGGACCTGGCCTGACCAACACAGCCAGCTTGGTGGAGATCCCATCCCTGCCACAGTTGGGAGTCGGCGGTCCAGCAGGGGTGGACACCACAACTGTTGACCAGCTGATGGAGGATGTGCAGGCATCATTGGACAGGGCATATGGACAGCAGCAGCAGGAGCAGGCTCTAGTTGGGAGAAATGATGGTTCGGGACCATCGACATCAGGGGGGCAGGCATCGGCCAGAGGGCAGGAGGACCCTGGAATGGGTGTGTCTTCCATGTGGCTGCGGTTGGGCCAGCGAATAGGTGCGGAGCGGCGGCGCCCGGAAGAGGCGTGGCTCACCATGGTCAGGGCAGAGTTCTCCATGCGTCGGGCAGAGTGCCTCGAGGCGACTCGCAGGGAGTTGGAACAGACCATGAGTGCCTCCCTGCGAGACCTCGGGGCCAGGACAGAGGCCCGCCTCCAGCAAATAGACATGGAGTTCGATGATGCCCTGGCCGAAAACATCACTGAGTGAGCCGCAGGACTTGACCGTCGCCATTGTAAATAGTTTATAGTGTTCGGTTTCCTTTTTTTTTTCATTTTGGGGCTTTTGGACTATGCCCCACACTTTTGTATATCGTTTTTTTGTTAGGTAGGTTATTAGATAGGTTTCATTTGTTTTGTTAGGCTCATGGTCCCTTGAAAATTGGATTGTACACAGTTGGACGTTGTATTTATTTGGACATTTTAATTTCATTTCACCATGGATCAATGGATTTACCTTTTTGCATTTCATTTGGATTTGGTTTGGTGGACAGAGAGTTTTGGCCATTTTTCTTTTGGATTACTTCCTGCGCACCCCCCAAATCCACGTACCCTGCACGCACAGGGCCAATCGCGTGTGAAACTTCCCACGCACCCCAGTAATCCACGTACCCCGCACGCACAGGGCCAATCGCGTGTAAAACTTCCCGCGCACCCCAGTAATCCACGTACTCCGCTTGCACAGGCCCAATCGCGTGTGAAACTTCCCGCGCACCCCAGTAATCCACATACCCTGCTCGCACTGGGCCAATCGCGTGTGAAACTTCACGCAAACCCCAGTAATCCACATACCCCGCTCGCACAGGCCCAATCGCGTGTGAGACTACCTGCGCAGTGGGGTACGTGTACTCGGAGGGGTGCCCACGGAGTTTTACAGGCGTTTTCATAGTTGTGAGCCTCTGCGCCATGTACGGGATTTGTGCGCTGTACATGGTGCACGGGGAGGGTTTGGGGGCGTAACTGGCGCTGCTGCAGGGTCGCTGCGCCACTCTGTGCCACGCTGGTTTTGGATGTTAAAATCCATGAATATGCTGCGCGCAAATGGATTTTAGCGCACGTGGCTGGTGCAGAAAGTCGCACGCGCACACTGTGCACCAGCCGCGTGCGCCACTTGTGCGCTGAATTCTATAAATTACCCCCTTTATATTAACATGGACCTAGGTTTGACAGATGTTAGAATTAAATGGTTTGAAGTACGGGGAATACATTGGTTCCAAGTTTTTCCAAAATTGTTAAGTCTAAGATGTACAGGGCAGCCGAACATCATACAAATTCATTGAGCAGGCAATGATTTGGGGAATGTACGAGGTGTGTGCCTTACTTTAATGATGAAAAAGGAAATGAGAATACAAATGTAACTATTTCCTCACATCATCTTTATCTTTTCCAATTTGAATCAGAGGCATCAATGTCTCTGGACCACCAGATGTAATGGCAACACTGAGAAATCATGGAGAAATATAGTTTCAGCATTCATGAGTGACCACAACCAATTATGGATTTCAAACAACAACATACAGTTCAACATGGCCAATTTCTATAAACATGATGGAATACCACTAACCGATGTAGGAAATGCAGTGTTCTTTCATAACATCAAAACAGCAATCCAAATGTGCTAAAATAATACACTCAGTGGCCCTCATTACGACCCTGGCGGAAAGTGACTGACCGGACCGCCACAGCGCAAATAGCGTTTCCGCCATTGTACGAAGGAGCAAAGTGCGGCCCATTCCGACCCATCGGGCACGAGCACCACGGCATGGCGGAAGTGCAAAGTCCGCGATGGCGGAAAAGACCCCAAAATGGCCCACACCGCCGCCGTACGGCGCCCTAGGTGCAATACCGCCACCCATCACAGCGGACACCGCAGTGTGCGCCTACCGGAAAGTACGGTGACCGGAAATATACGGAAACGGAAGTTAAAACATGGGCCCGGAACGGGAAACATCCCGCGTACACCTATAAAACCACTAAAACCACACAACCACTAAAAACACTACCCTGAGACACACCCCAACCCGTCATCCACCCTAGCGAAACCAAGAAAAATGGGAAAAGTAGCGAAGAAAGCGTGCGACCGCAAGCGGCAGGTCCACTTCTCCCGTGAGGAACTCACCGTGCTAACAGAGACCCTCCAGGAGAATGCTGCCGTCGTCTTCTGCACACAAATGACCAGGACGGCACTTGCAAACAAGAAGGCCATATGGGCTCTGGTGGCACAGCGGGTAAGTGCGGTGGGGACCGCACCCCGCACCCCACAGCAATGCCGAAAGCGATGGGACGACCTGCGGATACGCGTCCGCAGCATACTCTCTGCCAACCGCAACATTGCCACAGCCACCGGGGGAGGTCCTGAATCACCCATCAAGTTGACCCCCTGGGAAGAAATCTGTGCCTCCACCATCGGAATGGAGAGCATAGAGGGAGTCGGAGGGATGGAGAAAGGAGTGCAGACATCCGAAGATTCAGGTAGGTGGGCCAGATAAAACAATGCCAAATCCACAAAGTCCAACCATGTGAAGTACCATGTGTCCACATAGTGCAACAGAAACACATGTCCAGGAGAACGTCCACACACATCGGCCTGATAGCGCACGTTAAAACCCACAATAAATACATAAATAATTAAAAACCCCTAAAACACGCACTACACGTGCAGCAGGCACACCCTAACTGCAGGCTGCCAAACAACTGCACCCTCACTCCACACACAAATGAAAGCACCTCCAAGGCCCCGACCCAAATCACCCTCAGGTACCACCCCAATGCATGTGATACAATGCCATTCCAATTCCCACAGACCCATCAATAACCCTCGCCCTCCTTTACTCCACCACAGGGTCCGATCCAAACGACGAGCTACAGGACACCCCTACCAGCACACCTGCAAAGAGGGCCAAGACCAACGGCCAAAGACCCTCCACCTCAGCTGCACGCATCAAGACACGGCAGCAGCACAAATCAGGTGGCAGCACAGAGGAGGGAACATCAACAGGCACCCCAGCAGCCAGCATGCCCACACCACCACCACCACAGGTCCCCCCAACGGATGCCACAGAAGGCACTGCCTCTGGTGGCAGCAGCACCATAGGTGACACCCCATTGATGGCAGCATGCTCCGACACAGAAGACGGGGATGTCGAAGACAGATCCATCCATGACCTGTCCCAATCCCCCTGTCTGTCCCATCCCGTACAACATGAGGATACCACGCAGGGGCACCCACAAGACGACGACTGGCCATCCCCCACAAGCCCTGTGGCAAGGCAACATGAGGTCAACAGCCCCTCTGTGACACCCCCGCAAATGGCCATGGCCCAGCAGAGGCAACAGTCCCTCGACCAGTTAATCGTGCAACAGCAGCAACTGGCCACGCTCCTCAAGGACCATGCCGATGAATGTGGGGGCACTAAGGCAGACATAGAAACATCAACTGAGACACTTAGGGCAGAAATGGAGAGAGGTACAGAGACACTAAGGGCACAAATGGAGAGTAGCACCGAGAGCCTGGGAGTCCAAATGGAGAGAAGCACCGAGAGCCTGAGGGGGGAACTGCATGCGACGTCCAAGGACGTATGTGCCGAACTTGCCGCAGTGCGCCGTGTGCTCACTGAGCTCTCGCAAACCCTTAGGGACATGCATGGACGTGAGCAGGCAGAGACATCATCCGTTGCAAGTTCCGTCCAGGGCAGCCCCCAATGTAGATCTGGGAGGAACCTGCGCTCCACAGGCAGGGGTGCCCCTGATACCCGCAGAGGGGGCTTGCAATAGCGACAGCCCACTGACAATGAGCATCTTTGGACACTGGTGTTCGGGGGGGAGGTAGGAGGGTGGAGGGGGTGTGTTGGGCTCACTTGGGTGGCGGGTCGATAGGGTGTTCAACATGATATCACATATGCCAGAAACAGTGCACGATCAACCAATGAGATGTGTGGACATTGATCTTTGTGTACTAGGCCATCATAGGCGTACAGTCCATATTGTGCATGTCCCAGACACACACAGTGCCACGAGTCCCGTGTCCATGTATCAGCCACCAGGCGTGAGTGCTAGAAGCATACATCAATGAGATGCTGACGAATGTCACGGCCCTCCGGTGCCTCGCAGACTCCTTGAGGTGCTGCCACATCCCCGCCCTCATCATGACCATCATCAGGTGCTTGCAGTTCTGCGTCAGGGGGCATGGGCACATTTCTACGTACGCACATGTTGTGGAGCATGACACATGCCATCACCATCTTTGCAACCTTCTCATGGCGGTACAGGAGTGCCCCGCCAGACCTGCTGAGGCAGCGGAAACGACCCTTCAGTAGGCCGAATGCCTGTTCTATGACTACACGGGTACGTGAGTGGGCATGGTTGTAGTCCTCCTCATGCTGGTCCCGTGGGTTCCGGACTGGTGTGAGGAGCCATCTCTTCAGTGGATATCCAGCATCACCTGTATGTGGACGAGAAACGTATGATGTGGAATGCCATTGCTACGTACGCACCCCCCCCCCCCTTCCTGCCAGGTCATTGCCGAATCACATACCCCACATTATCATGCATGTAATGAGACTCACCGAGTAGCCAGGATCTGTTCCCTGCGTGTCGCTCCATGTAGCGTGGTATTGTAGAGTTCCTCAAGACCATAGAATCATGGGTTGATCCAGGGAATCTGGCACAACAATGTGTAATGATCCTGTTGGAGTCACACACCATTTGTACATTAAGAGAATGAAATTGTTTTCGGTTGCGGTACTGGGCCTCCATGGCATGTGGGACGACCAATTCCACATGGGTGCAGTCGATGGCACCAATGCAACCCGGTATGCCGGCAAGTGCATGGAATCCCACTTTTGTGTTGGTAATTTCCTGCTCCGAGCGTGGTAGGGAGATGTAGTCGTCTGCGTGCTGCAGGAGGGCATCGAGCACTTGCAATAGTGTCCGTGAGAACAGTGGCTGAGAAATGCCATGCAACTGTCCGACTGTGTGCTGGTAGGTGCCTGTGGCCAGGAAGTGTAGTACAGACACCACCTTCAGTAGGGGTGGGATGGCGGTTGGGCTGTCTATCATGCTGACAAGGTCAGCCTGTGTCATGTCCACAATGGCGGCTATGGTTTCCCGGTCCAGACGGTAGAGGGTGTGGATCTGCTCATCAGTGAGGTTGAACGGATGTGCTCGGAGGCGTGGGATTGCGGGCTGCCTGCGTGGTGGTAGTGGCTGTGCTGGCGGCCCTTGCTGGCCCTGCCTTGCCCTCCTCCTCCTCCTGCGTCTCCTCCGTGCGGCCGGTTGTAGTTGGTGTTCGTCTTCTTCCTGGAGTTGGAGTACTTGCAGTGCTATCAGGTCCCCCAGGGCCAACATCGCGAGTCCTGCCGGTAGCATTTCGGTGTGGTTGTGGGAGGAGACTGGCTGTGCAATTTATGTGTTTTCAGGCTGTATGGCCTCCACCTGTGGTGATTCATTCCACCTGTGCAAACTGCTCTCCCCTTTGGCCGAGCACGTCCCGCACACAACGCTGCAATTCGGGGAATGGCATCTTGCTATTGCAATCATGTATTTGTACCCGATGGCCGTGTAACATTGGTTGATATGTTCATTCTGCTATGGTCCCATTGTTTCACATACTATCTGTGCAGTCGCGAACAGACTTGTGAAGGGTCAGTGGTACGTAGTACCCGAGTAACGGTGGGCCCTCATGCATCACTGTACCGAGTTGCAACGACGGGCGGGGCGTCCCATTTGTGGGTGAAGGCAGTTACCATTTTCACACACAGCCGCACATGATGGATTAATTAGTGATTTCAAACGGCCACAGATGCTTCTTCGACGTGATGTTGCAAATGAGGAATTCGAAGGGTGGCGCTTTCGGTTTTCAGCTAGCGGCGGGGAAATGCCCACAGGTCTGTCTGCAAATATAACGTACTATTGTTCAATGTCCTTGGGACAGGGGCCATGGCGAGGATGCAATGATTGATATGAATGGTTTGGGATGCGCAATAGCGACGTGGGCGATGAGGCCGGACGTTCCCAAATACATGTTACTTCACAACACTGGCATTACGGGCTGGGGCACTGTGGATTTTGCAGGCTGCATAACGCACAGACTCAATGGATATTTCTAATGTTATGTGAGTAAATATTCAGGCGTTTTAATCCCGGGATGAGGGAATGATGAATGGATGCATGGGCAGGTGATTTGATACAGAGTTTGCCATGTACAGGGCTTCTTGGAATCTATCCGCCTCCCCTGCGCTATGTGATGCAGGGCTGCCATAGTGGGACCATCGTCTATCTGGCCTTGTTGAGCCCTCCCTGTCTCGACGCGCCCTCAGACACTTGTGTCCATGCACGTTACCAATCCCATCTGATGGATTCTGTTTTGACAGACGCATGCACAGGTACACTCGTTTGTGATGGTGTTTACACCTCGATATAGATAGTTATGAGTCGCAAGTGGTTTTTGGGTGGTGATGAACCTTTGGAGTGGGCTAGCATGCATATGGCTGTGGATTTAGTGTGATCATTGAAGTGAGTTGTTCGAATGTAGTTCTGATGGCCATTCTGTTCTTTTTCTTTTCTTTTGGTTGACAGGTATCTCCTCCCCTTTTGCCACTGCCATCTGTATGCCACTCCTGCAGATGGGTTTTACTCCCGACACCTGCTGCTTCGTGTTAATCAGTGGAGCAGCATTACGATCTTATGGGACGATCGCCAATGGGCCACATGCCCTTACGCAGTACTGGTGGCTCGGAGCAACATTTCGGCCTTTCAGCTGGACTAGTGCCTCCCCATTGGGACGGCCCTGCGGTTCTGTGCGCTTCCATGTTGCCTTTTCGTACGTGAATGTGGCTCTGTGTACCATGATGGAACAGGGCGTCACACAAGTAGTGGCTGGTCATTTCTTGCGGATGCAGCCCACAATGGTGAAATGTGTTTTGGAGTTCATGGCCTGATGGCTGTATGGGCTTGGTGATTTTGTTGTGCATTAAATTTCTATTCTGATTTGGCCCGTGTAGCGTTCTTCTTTGCAAGTGATGTGGCATATTCCTATTTGGGGAGCGATGTATTGTGAGGAGATCTGCATTGGGTTCCAGCTTCGGAGTTTACTTGCGTGGTACTGTACTGGACGCGTTTGCCTACGAAGCCCGTGAGGTCAGGGATGGGGGCTGCCAATATGACAGTTTGAATGTTGTCATGCTCAGGGGCAGGGGATTGGGTTTTGTGTAACAGATGCCGGTCAGCCAGGTGGACTGGTGGAATGATGTGATTTTCGGAATATTGCTGGTCACAGGTGCCTGTGTTTGCGTGCGTTTCTTGGTGGGGGACTGTGGTCATGTCCATTGGGATGGCTTCTGTATTCGTGCCATCTGTGCCCTGCAGCTCCCATTGGCCCCTCTTGTGTTTCATTTGTTCGTTGGCATGCATGGGTGACTTGTACATTTCAATGGTTGCATTGTGACTTCATTGCACCTACGGGGAGTTGTACTTTGTGGGCAGGGAGCGGTGTACAGGCACTCAGTGGGGCCGTTTACGGTTGATTCGCGATGCCGTACTTCTCACCATGGCGGAATGGTTCATTCCGCCATGCTTGATGGCGTTAGGTAGATGTCCGCTAGGGTCGGAATTGGCGTACCCTTGCGCCATGGTGGTGTTTACGGTTTGGCATGGCGCGCACGCGCGTGCTTGGTGCAGTTTGCGTTGGCGTTCACTACGGTGTCGCTAATGGCTTCGTACTTTGCGGTGATGGGTCATAGTCGCACCGAGCGCTATTCGATGGCGGTATTGCATTTCCGCCATCGTTTTCCGAATTCCGCCAGGGTCGTAATGAGGGCCAGTGTACCCCAAAACAGTGCTTTTATGGACTACTTATCACACACAAATATACAAATACAATAAATTGATAACCCAAAATTTCTTTTTATAATACCCATGGCTACAGTTTATTGACTTTTATTAGAACCGCGGTCACAGTACAACACTGCTCATGCAGTTATGTAAGATAGCTGAAGATAAAGCAAGCCGAGAATAATAAATAACTGTAAACAAGGTAGGGAAACATTTAATAGACACAAGATATAATAGTATGAGTGACAATACAGAGACTAAAATACAACGTATGGGGCATCTAAACCTAGAGTAAGGTGGCTACTTTTGTATACATTTTTGTAAACTATTTTCTTCTGTTTTTCCCCACAGTTTCACCTGTAAGGAAGTCTAAAAAGACACAGCAAAAATAGATACTCCCAAATACCTACCTGATCACGTCACTATACCTAAAAAAATAACATTTAAAGAAAAATAAAACACTGACACCCCAAAATGTATAGCCTCTGGTACTGAACTGCACATTCCCTTGGCTATCAGTTGCCCTTCATAGCCTTGGATGTAGCAGCGAATATCAAAAACAGCCCCAAAAAATAAATGCTTTCCTCCTTCCCCCAGACCCTCACCAAGCAGCCTTCTCCTCTGTGCCAGCTTCCCCCACTCCCCAGATGGCATGCTCACCCCCCTGCTCTCTCCCTTTCCCCCACAGCACATGCTGTTTCTGTGATGCAGTTTGCTTTGATATGTCAGCTATTCAAGGCTATAGCCAAGGCTAAAGAACGCTTTGTGTTGCAAACTCAATTCCCAACTTTCATTTGGTACCCTCTAGCCACTGCCCACCTCTAGCCTGATGTATATCAGCAAATAGCATTTTTCCTGCATTCCATTCTACAATATCCTCGGCTATAGTGGTGGATATCTCTTGAATTGGTGGATATCTCTTGCATCGAGAGAAAAACAAGATGGTGGTCATGTCGATGGCGGCTATAATATATATGTTATAGGGCAGCGATAGCCGCCCTATATTTAAGGTGAGTCGGACTCCCATAGGAACATCTAAAAATTCTATTGTTAATAACCTTTTATTCGAGTAACAGATTAAACCAAAATTTCTAAAGTGATTAAGGACTCGCACCACCCCCCAGACTGAAAAGTTTCATAATGATTTGTTAAAAAATAAAAAAGTTATAAAGCAACAACATTTGTTTTCCAACAGTGCTGCCTACTTCCCATTCATTTTCCCTTTTTGTTTTTTGAATTTTCACATCTTGTTAACAGGTCCTTGCTCCAATTGGATGTAAAACTTTCTGGTGGGCTTTGGTAGCCATGGGTATGAACCCATTGATTGTATCCATGGTTATAGCTGTTTGTATTTTGGTGCAGTGATCATATTGTTTTACGGATGTTTTAGTATAGATTTTTACTTAAATTTCTGTTTGGATATTCGTCCCTCAAGACATGTGTGATTTAAATTTAAAATCTTTGCAATATGTGTTTTTCAATGCATTTGAAAAATGTTTGTGTACTCATGGCTATCAGTGGGTCCTCTCAGTGTAACCAGGGTTATAGCCATGGTTATGCAATTTGTCAAGTTTAAAGAAAATTGTTTTATTTAATTCTGTTTCTACATGTACTAGAAAGTATTCTTTAGAAGGATTGTTTTGGGGTTTATTGACTGTTACAGGTTGTAATAAAACTATGTTGGCCATTTTACTTGTTTGCTTTGTACAGTTCTCTTTTTGTGGTATTGATTTCTGAAGGCTTTGAAAGTGACCTTTTTGTGAACTTTTTGACATTCTGATTACAGAACACAGAGTTTGCAGATGTGCTGTGTTTCGATATTGTGAAGATCTATTCATTACTTGGAATAGCTGAAGGTCAGCAATTGTGTTTTTTTGTATATTTTATGTATAATATGAATGGTTGTTCCTATTAGATAAATTAAGTATGTTTAGGTTTTTGATTTAGTAAAGTTTAGAAGTATTATTTAAAAGTAGGGTTTTCCAAATTGTATTTTAGTGTTTTCAGGAGAGTGAGAAAGCAGTAGCACACATTATGCTATGTTTATGTGTGAGAAAAATACATTTCCAATTAAGGGTTGTTTCTCACTGTTCAGTTGAAGTATTTATTTGATAATTTGCTGATAATGTGGTTTTGTGATTGTTTTATTCTTTCTGTATTTGTTAAAAATAATGTGCCGCGTCTCTGTATCTAAGAAGTATATAGGCACAACTCTAACAAGTTATTTGTTAGGCAAGAAAATGATACGTTGAAGAAATAGGGTGTTTTTCTGCTACTCATATACCTATGCATTGTCAGTGTTTTACTGAGATGCTATTAAATATAAATTCAACTTTATACCACACTAAACCTATGGGGCATATACCTGGTCACTCTAACTGAGAAAGAATCTCTTTAAAATGTTTCAATCAATTCAGAAAATATAGCCTCTTTTCAATCAAACTTTCAGAAAACATAAAAAACACATATTCCGTAAATGTCTTTTAGTAGGTAATTGTATTCATCATTCGTACAATATTCTTGCTCATCAGAATTTCATGATTTCATCAAATACAAAGATATTTCATCAAACAAGAGCAGAACATTCTTAACCACAAGCAATATTTGTTATAAAAAAGCTTTTTTTGTTCAGCAAATTTGCTGAATTTGTAATTGCTAAGATAAGTTTCAATTTAACAAAAGGGGTTTTGTTTCCCCACACAATCACAATCACATGATGTGTATCCACTACGCGTTTCAGCGTTATCTTCACCTCTTCTTCAGGTGTTGATGTGTTGTTTTTAACAATTTCTCTGTACCCTAAAAGTAAATTTAACAAAAATCAGAGATTTGTACTAATATTGCCTCTATGGTCCAGCGAGCGCCAGTATCCCACAAATTAATTTTAAGCTAATTTCACTGACCTTGGAAATATCCAGGATCTCTATAGTCAATTCTGACTGCCGTGTCACTTCCTAATTAATCTTCCAAGGGTCTGGCCAGATATTGCAATCACTCTGTAGAGAGAACAATAATAATGAACTTTTTACCCACCACAATCTGCTATTCGCTACATCTGTGTCAAAATAAATCTAAAAAGAATTAAAAAAAAGGACAAAATACCATTTCCCAAACTTACTTGCCCTCAACTCAACTGGTATCACAAACGCAACGCGGTGACGGCGAAAAGGCTGCAACCAGAGCCTCCCGTCCCGCGGTGCGGTTTTAAATAGGATATCAATGAGTCACGTGATCGTAATTCTGATATTAAATATAACCATCCCTATTCATACACCTATGCATTAGCAGTATATATTCTGATGCTATTAAAAATAGCTATCCCTAAAATGTAGCACGTTTCTCACTATATAAAGCTACACTATTTTATAAGCACTGCTATCAGATTACATGTAGTGCCAACATAGTATATCTGCTGTCACCAAGTTCCAGTTACCAGTATTGTGAAAAACGTTTGCATTTGCTTTGCCTTTTGTTAAAAATAAGTTACAAATGGGGCTCTTAATTCATCTATGCATGTTTTAGTTCCACTAAAATGCTGCTGAAGAAATATAGTATTCATCTTCAAATTATTTCCTTTTTCTCATTCATCTTCAAATTATTTCCTTTTTCTACACAGGTTACTGAGGTTAAATGTGTATTTGCTTGTCGTTGTCCTAAACGTTCACTGCACCTCCATCATGAAATGATGTCTGCAGTTTTGTCCTAGAAGGAAAATGTAAAATAAAAACGAAAAAGACATCAGAAATAGCACTATGACACTGACAATACTATCATTTAAAAAAAAAGAACATAATTAACTAAAATAATGATCTGAGAATTTCCTTTGAGTTCAAAGGTTTATTTTCATGAACTTGACCTACATATTCCCTGGATGAAAATGGGATCTCCCACTGTGATGAAATTATGTCATTTGACATGTGTCAAACTTAGATAGAATTGTGAAGTTTAGCCACACATCCCATTCAGATACAATGGAGAAGATTAACCATGTGGCATACCTACATAGAATTGTAAGTTCAACCATACGTCACTTCTAGACAGAGCTGTGAAGATTAACTATGCATCACAGTTAGAGTGAATTAGGAAGCTTAGCCATGTGCCTGACTTAGATAGAATTGTGAAGATTAGCCATGCATCCCATTCTGATAGAACAGAGATTTACCATGCATTACACTTGGATATGATTGTGAAGTTTAGCCATGCACCACATTTATATTGAATTGAGAAGATTAGCCATGCCATAACAGATAGGACTGTATAGATTAGCCACATAAAAGAATTTAGCGAGTAGCCAAAGCACTAACCACCCACTTCTATTTCCTCAAATACACCAACCAAACACTATACACGCCCACCGGTCTAGCCAATCTATACCCTAACACACACCCAACACAAGCTACACACACAACAAACAAACGCAGCCACTGGGCCTTACCCGTACAGACACAACAAGCCAGTGCGCACAACCTTAAACACCTGCCAATCTACAAATAAACCACACAGACATACCAAACACAACAAACAGCCACACAGAAAATTTCCCAGGCACCTCGCCCATACGGATACAACAAAACCAATGCATGTAACCTATCCATCTGCAAACTAACACACATAGACGCCAGGTTCTTCTGGTTTTGGACCTATCCTACCATTCTCCCCTTACTAACTGACCCCACCCTCTTTCTTGCAGAGCCACGTGAGCTCCTGGAGACTGCCCTTGGGTGGTATCGCTGAGCGGTATAAATCAACATAACATAACATAACATTTGCCGCACAAAACTTTACACTGCTTCAGATCAGGTTTGAGTAGCGATAGGGGAGGTTGGGTCCTGGTGGAGGTCATGGAATGTGCAGTAGTGGAGGTGGATGGTATGGACATTGCTGTGGTGGTTGATGCTTTAGAAGGCACAGCAGCTGTTTCACGACACACAGAGTTTGGCCCATGTGCCAGTATTTTGAGTTTCGCATGGGCCTTTTGATAATCCACATCAATGTCTTCCCAGCGGACTAGGACTAAGTGTTGTATGATGATAGATGTCCCCAAGCTCTGTGATGGGACATTAGATGGGCCACAGCATGAATTCTTTTGCAGATCCTGCACTGCACCTTCTCTGTCTGTTGTACATAGTGGTGCTGCTCTACCATAAAGTACATCCAGTTGTCTGTGTTTTTTTCATGCCATATCATTTTTTGTGGGAGGATGGATTCTTTGTCTAGCTACCCGCCCCCTCTCTTCTTGCCCACACATGTTACCCTCACACTGTGTACCACTATGCACCATACCATCACTCTTTATAGCCAAGCCCATCCCCCCTTTCTAACTTCACCCATCTCACCCTAGTTTCAGTTCCCCCACCCACCGTACTTAAAGCTTGTGTACTCTCACCCACCCTACTGCATTCTGTGTACTCATACCCACTCAGTGTATCCCCACCCACTGTACTCTCACTCATTTACCTTATCAATGTGTTAGACAGTGTATTTTTTTGTTTATCCAACTTGGATTTTTCCCCAATGATTATTATATGTGAAGACAACACCAGTGCAGTATGTATACATGTTGTATCAAACATAGTGCTTATGATGCTCTACATATGAGGGTCCAACATATGTGTACAACTGTAACTAATTGTATTCAATAAAGTATAGGCTCTAATTACTTTTTCTTTTTTTTTTAGACAGAAGAGTGCAAATTATACCTTTTTCATATCTACAACATGTCATGGGAAGTGCAATGAAACACATTTAAATCTGGATTGTAATTCCAACCATATGTTCATTATATATATCAATCAGGCACTAAGGAGATTTTTACCATCCTTAAAGAACTCGAGGAAAAAACATTCAGGAGACCTGTAATTGTTAAAGATGATCCTTGGTGCGAGAAGATTCAGGATGCCATGATGGCCAAATTATAAACGCATCATCATAACATTCAAAACAATCTTGTTTGCAATGCTTCATTCAATCCTTTGTAGCCCACATCATTCCTCAAAAATCCACAGTGCCACATTTCCTTTTTAGGCTATCACTAAGAACATTATCAGGGAAAATATTAATAATCTCAAGCCTACATCATTTAAGGGAGACATATGTCCTGCGTCTATTATTAAATTCTGTGCTGAGTCATTCATAACTCTTATGACCAGGATTATTAATGCTTCCTTTGATGCAGCTTCTGTGCCCAGTGTTCTTAAACAGGTTTGGATTACTCCCCTCTTGAAGAAAGAATCCCTTGACCTGCGAATCCCTACCAACTACAGGCCCATTAACTGTGTCACCTTTTTGCTTAAGATTCTTGATAGAGTGGCTTACTTGCAGGTTCTGCATTTCTTGGAAGCTCACAACATCCTGAGCACTAGGCAATCTGATTTCCAATCCTGCCATGGTACTGAAACTGCTGTGATTGATCTTAAAGCTAGCATCTCTAAAATCATTGATCATGGTGATACTACACTGCTTATGCTATTGGACTTATTGGCAGCATTCAACCTGGTTGATCATTCCATCCTGGTCGATCACCTTGCTGCTGTTGCTAAATTATCTCCATCTGCCTCTGCCTGGGTCAACTCGTTTCTCTCCAATAGACATACCAATGATGCTTCTGTATGTCCTACTTTCCTTGATTGCCGTGTCCCACAGGGATCTTGTTTAGCTACAGCCCTTTACAACATCTATATGCAGCCTATTTTTGATCTTCTTGACCATATGGGTATGTGCTACACTATTTATGGCGATGATAACCAGATACTTTTACAACTATCTGGTGATCATGACAAACAAAGACTCCCTGGCTATTAATCATGTCTATTCTGGTATTCTGGTATTCAGGCCTGGATTGCCATTTACTCTCTTGCACTCAACAATGCGAAGACCAAGCTGGTCATCCTTGGTACTAGGCAACGTATTAGGAAGTTAGACGCCCACTACTGCTCCTTTTGGCTGTACCATTAAAGTAGCTGACAAAGTTGACACTAGGATTCATCTTGGAATCTTGAAATTTCTATGACTCCTCATATCAACCTGGTTAGACTCTCTTGTGCTTACTATCTCAGATTACTCAGACACATCAGACCATACATTTCTGACACCAACTGCTGTCTTTTATCAAGGGCAATTGTGGGTTCAAAGTTGGATTACAACAAAAGTCTTCTTATAGGCACCTCATATGCCAACTTTCATAAATTGCAAGTTATCCAGAACACCGCAGTTTGTATTGTTTGTAATCTTTCCAGCCAGGATCTTGGCACTTCTCCAGGCAGTTTGTACACTGGCTTCCAGTCCAGGCATATCATATGTTAAACACAAGATTTTAACTTTGACACATAAATGCCCCAACACCATCTGCCCATCCCCTCCCGCTTTAGCTTCTCCAAAGTCTCCACTCTCGAAGTGGAAAAAATCATTCTCAGCCTAAAACCATCTAACTGTCAGGGCCACCTTTGCCACCCACAAATTATTAAAGATGCAGCAAGAGACCTCTCGCCATTCATCACAAGACTCATCAACGCCTCTTTCTCCTCAGGTACCGTTCCCAGCAACCTCAAAGAGTCCTGGGTCCTCCCCCTTCTCAAAAAGCCTTCTCTGGACCCCTCCATTCCCACCAACTACAGACCTATTACTACCGTCCCCTTCCTGCTCAAGATATTAGACAAGACAGCCTACCAACAAATCCAAAAATACCTTGAACTAAACCATCTCCTTGGTATCCGGCAATCAGGCTTCAGACCCCAACACGGGACAGAAACAGCCCTCATAGACCTGAAGGCTCAAATTGACACTCTTAGAGACAAATGGAAAACAGCTTTATTGCTTCTCCTTGACTTCTCTGCAGCATTTGATTTAGTTGATCACAAAATTTTATGCAATCACCTGGATTCAGCTGCCCACTTCTCCCAGGAAGCCATTGGCTGGATCGAGTCATTCCTCAGCAACAGATCCATGTGTGTCTTCTCCACCACAGCTGCTGCCGACCCCATCCCCATCACATGCGGAGTCCCCCAGGGCTAATGCGTCTCCCCTACACTGTACAACGTGTTCATAAAGCCCCTGTTTTATGATCTAGATGGTCTGGGTATCACCTACTCTAATTATGCTGATGATACCCAGATCCTCATTCGGTTGACGGGAGATTACAACCATGATTTGGCCAGGGTGTCCCTCATCATCCAGGCATGGATGGCATCTCACAGTCTATGCCTGAATGATGACAAGACTGAACTCATTATACTTGGTTCCACCACAAACCTAACCAAATTGGACCACAACTACACCAGCTTCATTATAGACGGGAACCCGATCAAAGTAGCTAAGAAAGTGAAAACCTTAGGAAAATACATCAACTCCTCCCTCTCCTTCCACAAACAGGTTAGCTCTATGGCATCCTCCACGGCCTACCCATGTAAGCTTATAAGAGCAGCTAAACCCTTCTTATCCACCCAGAGCTGCATTACACTAGCCAGAGCCCTTGCATTATCAAAACTGGACTATTGTAATGCTCTCTACATAGGAGCTAGCAAACAGGTTACTAACAAAATACAGACGCTTCAAAACAACGCTCTCAGAGCAGCGCTCAGCATCGCCAAGAGAGAACACAATTGGCTCAACACGACAGACAAAATCCTGCTCAAAGTAGCCTCACTAACACACAAATGCCTCAACAACGCTGCCCCCGCTACTTAGTCGATAGAATAAGTAAACACACTTCCAACAGACCTACTAGAACCTCCAACGCTAATCTCCTCACAGTTCCCAGATTCAAACGCACCAAAATGGGTGGCAACAGCTTCCAGGTGAAAGCAGCCCAACACTGGAACTCCCTACCACCTCCTCTAAGGACACCCCAAACCTACACACACTTTAGACGCAACTACATACACTGGATAAAGAACAATGACTGCTAGTTCCATCCATCCCACCTCACCGCTATCTACCTTGTAAATATGCATATTTACAAGGTAGATAAGTTGTAAATATTTATATCTGTAAATCCGTAAACTTTTGCCTTTTTCATGACTGCTTCAACCATCTATTATCCATTGTATTTACTGTATTGTATCCATAAAACCATTGTAATTACTGTACTGCACTGTAACATTTAACCAAGCTGCGAATAACCTTGTTGCTCCTGCGCCCTCATACCCTCGGGTCTGGTGCGCAATACAAATGAAACTAAACTAAACTAAACTAAACTAAGGCTCTAACCCTGCATATCTCGCCAGTCGCATTAAACATTCTTTTTGTAGGAGATGCCTTTGCTCCAACAACTCTTTTCATCTGGATGTCAGGCACTTCAAGCTGCAGTGTAGTGGCAATTCCATGTTTGATTTTGCTGCCCCAACTCTCTTGAACATTTGCATCTCTTCCTTCGCTGTTTGCTTCCACGCCGTAACTCCCTCTAACACCATAGTACATAGAACACTTGAAGCGCTTTGAAACACATTGTGTATAAGCGCTGTACAAATAAACTATCAATCAATCAATCAATCAATCAGCACTACATACAGGCACACAAGACTCCCTGGACCCCAGTGAAGGCAGCTGCAGATCCGGCACACTTGCCAAAAATGGACCCAGAACAATGCTGCACCCAGGAGGAGATGTGCTCAGAAGACCCCAAAAGCACCACTGTTCACAGGCACTGCTGCCATCTCTTGGGGCACAGGCACACCTGCCAGAGTCGAGCCACCAACTCCAGCCACGATGGAGGTTGTAGGACCTCCCTTCACTGGGCCACCTCCCACCACTACTGGGGAGTCTGATTTCCCACCCGCCCAAGTGCCGACGACATGCAGGCATGGAACTAGGCCACTTCACACAGCTGCATCTGAGTCTGCCACCACTGCTTTGACCTCTGCAGCTGCCCCTATCAGGCAGCTGTCCCCAGATTCATCCACCCTGCCCAGCATCTTGCCATGCACTCCATGCCCTCCCTCTTGTGATCTCACCTTGCCCTCCATTGGCACTGTCATGAGGACACAGATTCCACACCTGAGGTTGATGAGGAGCATGATGGCCAGGCATTTGGCATCAAGGGAAGGCTCACCCAGATCGAGTGGCATCAGGAGGCAATGCAGCATATAGCCCAGGAGAAACCTGGACTCTTTCAGGCAATGTGGGATGCTGTGCTGGGTGCCTCCAGATGGGTGTCCATTGGCCTGGACCATCTGTGCCAAGGTGCGGCAGATGCCACTGCAATAACACCTGACGATCCAAAGGGAACAGGAGTTGGCTGAGCATTTGTCTGCCACCCTCATGATACCTGCCCATTCTGTATTGGCCACCCACCGAATGAAGGATTAGTGGTAAGCATGCCACCATGCATATACAGTGCTGCACCAGTCGTGCAACCATACCAATAAGGAAAGGGGACCAGAGGAGGAGGTAGTGGACACAATAATGGGACACACTGGGCACACTCGAGACCACAAGGGTGTGGGGAGGGTGATGGTGTTGGGTATGAGGGTGTGGGGGTAGAGGATGCAGGTGTGGGGAGGGTCATGGTGTTGGAGATGAGGGTGTGGGGAGGGTCACGTTGTTGAGGATGCACGTGTGGGGAGGGTCATGGTGTTGGGGATGAGTGTATGGGGAGGGACATAGTGTTGGGGATGAAGGTGTGGGGAAGGTCAAGGTGTTGGGGATGATGGCATGGGGAGGGTCATGGTGTTGGTACAAGGGTGTGAGGGGGTCATTGTGTTGGGGATGAAGTGAACAGTTGTACAATAAATCACTTTGTCAATAGTCCATGATTTCTTGCCGGACAATCCGCCCTTCACTAATTCCTAACATTTATTGTGAGGTGACTTGTCATCACCTCCATCTTCTTCATCTGAGTCAGGGCACACAATGTCCTCATCTGGAGGCATGGGTATATTCTAGCATGTGCGCATGTGCAGAGCATAGCGCAAGTGACAATGGTCTTATCCACTTTTTGTGGGGTTTACATAGGTGCCACATCTGTCTGGTGGAGGTACCTGAACCTTCCCTTAAGTAGTACAAACGCGTGTTTTATGCATGTTCTGGTCCTTATGTGTGCCTCATTGGAGGCTGTCTAATATAGTGTAGCTGGGTTCCTGACCTGGTTCAACAACCATGGTATCGATCGGCATCCTGAGTCCCCTACAACAGGTAGGAAGGAGAGTGTTTTACATTACTGTGTTGCTTCAAAATGCTAATTTCATTCACTATTGCACTGGTGGCCTTTGTGTACTCATATGTGTGTATGGCTGACTCCCTGTACTACACCGGGTGGAGGGGTTGTAGTGGCTGTGAGTGGGCACATGCATAAGTATGCAGTATGTTCCCAGGTATCTCTGTGGCCAGCATTAGTTGGATCATGGGCGATTAAGTGCCACAAGGTATATGTTTCATGGGACTTGTTTCCTCATATATGATATCATGCCTGTCTCCATGTGTGCTCTGTTGGTTATCATTATCAGATGCCATACTTACCCAAGATCCAGGTACACTGTCCTCTGTGTGTCCATATACGCTGGGAGGCTGCTGCTCCTCAGGGCCATGGAATCATGTATGGAACCTGGGAATTGTGTGCAGCGGTGTATGATGGTCAGTTCCGCATCACAGGTCATCTGGATATTCATGGAATGGTACTGTTTACAATTCCTGTATGCAGGCACCACTGATGGGGTGGGTTCACCAATGCCACATTTGTGCATTCAAGTGTAGTGCTGACATTAGGAGAATGGGCAATGGCATAGAATCATGCCTTTGCTGCATGCACCTGGGCCTCGGTTGTGGGCAGTGAAATGTGTCGATGGTCATGCCTTGTGACTGCATACAACATTTGCACCAGCACTATTGAGAATGTTGGCTGGGACATGACATGCAGCATTCCCATAGTCTCATGGAATGCGCCTGTGGCGCAGAAGTGGAGGACGGACACCAACATCAGCAATGGTGGGATTGCAGTTCTGATGTGTATGGCAGTCTGGAGATCTGCCTCTATGAAGGTCAGAATGTATGCTATCGTGTTCCTGTCCAAGTGATACAGCGAGATCAATTGTCCATCTGTCGAAGCCCAGGAGGATGGACGGACACGTCATATGGCAATACTCTTCAACACTTGCCTTCTCCGTCTTTGTGCTGCCTGTATACTTAAATGTTTTGGCCTTGCATGCGGCTGGAGCTCAGAGAACAGCAACATGTTGTGGATTCTGTAATTCACATCTGGTTGTGGCTGCATGTTGCTTGAAAGTGTGTTTGGGCACGGTGTGGACCTTAAATACACTTGTGGGGGCTATTATTGGTCCCTGTGCTTGATTTCCATCACCTGGATGATTTTAACTAACACTCTGCTGGAGGTAGAATTACCGCCAGTTTTTTGCAGTATTTCAGAAGTATTTTCACTTGTGATATGGTGAAATTAGCATTTGTGTTTGTGGTGGTAATTCAGCCAGTATTTCCACCGGGGCTAATTCCACTGGCGGAATTAGCACCGATTATCGGTGTCCTGTAATTTGGAAGGGTGGTAAAAGAGGTAATAGTGGCTTTGCTGCCAATTTTACCAATTATCGCCAAACTTGGAAAGAGGGCCCCAGCCTTTCTGGGAAATGTACTCAAAGGCCCAATGTGTCAAATTGTATCTCTCAGGTGTGCAGGTGATTACCTGCATTCTGCTGGTGGACCTTGTCATTGTAGCGAGTAAGAGGCGGAAGTCATAGCTAAAAAGATACATTTTTATTGTGCCTCTCTCACTTAAACTTGAAATAACTTTCATTGGTTTTTGATTCACTCTACACTGAGCTATCCGACTCACATTTAAAAGGAGGAGCGAAATTGGCAGTTTTTAACATCAGTTCTTTTAGGGAAATTTCCATGTATTTATTGTGTGCAGTTGGGAATGCATGTATGTTGATTTTTGTATATATTTGATATGATTCTGTCATGTGGCTGGTGATGGATGATTGACTGAAGAAGCTAGTGTTGTGCAGCTCCTCCCCATATGCCACAATAATAGAAGGATTCGAGTAAGGGAAATACGCATGTGTGTTACCCATCTGTCCTATTGCAGATGTTCTCCTTAGCAGCTCCATCTGCAGAAGCTGCGTCCACAGTCGTTCAGTGAAACGCCCTGCAGCGTCTAGAGAAACATGACTTGGTAAACCCCCCATGTGGCCTTGCAGTGCACATGGAAGAGAAGCACCTTCAGCACGTTGCATCTCATAAGGTGATCTCACCTCTTTGTCGCATGCTGCTAAGCCATCTGGTCACGTTCTGGGGCACACACATCTTCCCCACGACTTTCCATCGATGCGCCTGCTCTTTGTTGCTCGTATAGCAAAGGAGGGCCTCCTCACGCATACCCAATCTTCGCTGAAGTACAGAGGACCCTTGTGTATTGTTCCGGCTTTTGCCATCTGCTCGGTGTATCCATGACGGGGTATTTCCCTTTTCTCCCCTTTACATTACATCCCAAATCCCCAGACAACGAGAGTGTAACAGTAAACGTTCGCACCTCGCGGGTTTTATGCATGCCAGAATTTAATAGCGTGCATGCTGCAAGTGTTTGCCTTGCGAATTCTGTATTGTGTGTATGCACACACTAACACAAAAAAGTACTTTATTTCTAAAATCACATGTTTTACACAATCTTATTGAGATTGCCCTAAAGACCGAGTTAATTGATGTCATTTAAGGATATGCCAACTTTGCCACACAATAAACGCCAAAAACCTTTGCTGCTCCAGATCATGAAATACACTCGTCTAAAAAATACATGTGTATATTTGATTGCAAATAGTCTATTCACGACCCATAAAGGTACCGACATCTTGAGAACATACATGAAAGGTTCATTCAATAGAACCATGCAATAGCCTTCTTCTGTCATTCCGAGAAATACAGACTGCATGTCATTTATTTGCCTTAAGAAATAACGTTGAATGTTGAAAGCGACATCATGAATTAGAGGAGTGGTTTTCTGTACTGGAGATTGCGCATTATTCGGCAATACCATTATTTTGGCTATACAGAAGCACACACCCTCATGCCTCATGCTCAGTGCCTTTTCCGCCGCTTGAAATCGTTCTTTGTTGTGAGCGCTCCGCTGCCTTCTGCAAGGTAATTGTATGACTGTAGGCACATCCTCCAGCAACCCGAATTAGCTTTCATTTACTGAGAACTTGAATGCGGGCAGACGTATGGTGGTGCGAGTCTAATTGGCTCCAAACATGCGCCAATCTGCACTCCTCCAGTCATTGAAAAGATGCATTATGGGGCTAATTTCTTAAATGTTAATGGATATTGGCCATTTGCCAGAGTCCCAGCTGTGCACAAAACCCGAGGACGGGAAATAGCTCGTGATCTGTTTAGAAACAAATGATAATGACTATTAGTATTCCACATGACCGAAGGCATGGCAACCAGGACAAGCCAAACATTGACCCCATTAGCTGCAAGAAAGACAATGGGCAGACTCATACAGTTGCGATTTAAATAAAGACTAGTATTTTGTTTTTTTTTTACAAATATCAAGAAATACCCTGAAAATACACATTTTAAAGACTTCATTCCTTAGGCATAATGGGGTTGCTATCTGTTCTGCCCTTTTCAGTTCAGTTGCGTGCAGCATACAACGCTACTCATCTGAAAATAACCCTCCCTCAGCTTGTAACTAAATGATCTATGAAGTTTTTTTTAATGCTGCAAAGTCTTTTCTCATTCCTGTTTACTGATTTTAGCTTAAACGTCCTGGGAGGCGATTGTTTGTTAATATTTAGTGCTTCTATTTGTCCCTTTCAAGAGTGCCAGACAGGATTGTTTAACGAGTTCACGTGTGTTGTGGTGTGTTATAATGCCCACTTGTGTTGGACAATACATGATTTGTTGTTCAAAATGATTACTAATAAGGAGACAATCGACAGTACTTACAAGCATACTGGCTGTGAAATTACAAAAAAATTCCTTCATTAGTTAGGCGTTTTTATTGATTTTATTTTTGATGGGTATTCATAAAGTGTGAACCTTGGCCCCAACAGCATTCACAACACTGCAAAAGGCAACGGTATGAATGAACTATAGAATAAAAATAGCTCATCAAAATCACTAAAAATCCAACAAACTTTAAATGAGATAGTTCACAAAAAGTCAGACTCCCAAAAATAAAGTTATGCTATTTCTTTAGGAGAAAGGCAGGCAATCCCAGTATGACAGTGAGGACATTCCAAATTCCAAAAGCAGGGGAAGAGAGAGAGAGAAAGCCTGCATTTGTGCTCGAGTTTTTTTTATAACCCGTGGATTAGAACTAATCACTGGCATCTCAGAGAAGATCTGGACCAACCTACGAGTTAATGTTTAGAAGATGGATGTCTTGTGGTTGGTGCATAATTAATGATTTGTAGGTTTAACAATCCTAGTCTGTAAAACATCCAAAGGCAACCAGTGTATTGAGACCAGAACAGGGTAGATATGATCACATTTTTGAGACAATGACAACAATCTGACTACTAAATTGAATGCAGATGGAAGTGGATGCAAGGCCACTTAGAAATACCCTTCCAGCAGCGCGATAACGACCATCACCAAGAAATTAACAGTGATTCCCTAACTTTCAATGCTGTGGAATCACCCACAATGTTGCACTCAGTTTGTCTAAACATAAACAAACTCAACCTGCCTGCTTATTATCTGACTAATCTTTACATTTACAATTCCAACAAACACCCATACGTATACAAGCTAATCTGAATAACTGCGCAGACATAAATAATACAATTGTTTCTAATATGACCTTACACATTTTCATAGATGTTGGAAAACCATCCTTAGAATACATTGGGAACCAACATTTTTCTTTGTTTTTTTCTAACCATTGACAAGTGTTGGCATCAGAGAACAATATTGGCTTAACATAGGACTGATTAAACTCTTAAATGTTGGTCACTGGTTTGGGTTTACATGATTACACTTATTCTACAAGCTTGGGTTCAAAGTAGAATATTTTTTTTTTTTGGAGAGAAACATATCTTGATGTAGCAGTCACATAAGAATTCTAATATATAATTGAAATAATAGGGAATCAGCATTCAGTGTCTTCCTGGTGAGTGCAAAATATACTGGTTTCTTACATACAGGCTGGTATTGACAGAGTCAGTATCTCCTCTTTCCTGCACAATGGGAAACCCTGTAATAGCATAACATCCCACAGGAGCGGATGCAGGTGGTTGGAAATGAGCCTATTTTACACTATGTGTTGCGTGACCTGCTGGCGTCTCTCAGTTCAGCTGACTCTAGACCATGGGGAACATTAGGGTCCATAGGTGTAGTCACCCCTAAGGAGTAGAAGGATCTGAAAGTCAGCAATTATATCTTAGCAAACTCAGGAATGAATGAATCTTCATATTTAATGAGGTCACAATTGTATTGATGCTGTAAGATATTTCTATCACCACAAGCATTTTGATGTTGGTGTTCCTCCCTCGATTTTAAATGTATTGTGTTGTCCCGGATGACTCCTATCATCATTTGACCATAGGTTCAGCTTGGGCATTGTGGCCATCTGACTCAACAGCCTGGCATATGCCTTTGGGTAGTAGGGCTATTTATGCATTCACATCACAAAGAAGACATTTCTCCCATAATGTACTCAGTAGGCTCAGGTTGACTGCCTGCTCTGACCTCTGCTCCTCTGTAGGCCAGACATGTGGAGGATGCTGATTGCCGTGTCCTCTGGCATTAGGATGTCAAAAACTGTAGCAGGCAAAACGCGCATGTGCCAGTCCAATCATTGCAAAGTAAGCTAAAGTTGAACTAAAGCACGATCCATGATGCACATGAAGTATCCAAATATGTAATTCGTTTTCAATCTTCAAATCAGCCACAAGATCTATGCGCATTCACAGCAGTCAACAGTAAGTTGGCAAAGAAATTCAAGACCAACTGTGAACATTTAAATAATTGTGGTTCCTTACGCGCTGAAAAGAAATGTAAGATTACCATGAAATCTGAAAGTTGAGTCAACTAATAAGATGAACATAAGTGAACTAGTATATTTGGGGGTAGATCCTTATCCTCTGCAGGTGCCCCCCTCTGGAACAGCCTCCCTACCTCTCTCAATCTTGAGACGGACCTCCTTAAATTCTGGAAACTCCTCATGACCTTCCTCTCTCTCCCTCTCTCCCTCTAACCTCGTTCTCTCTCTCTCCAGCTTCCCTCCTTCTTTATCTTCCCCAACCTACTCATTGCACTGACTGGTTGCCTGGAGCACCCCAAGAGCCTCACAGGTCCCAGGCCCCCCGCCCGTCCTGCACTTGCCTCCGGGCCTCTGCACTCTGCTTGGCACTACTGCACTTGGAATATGTTCCATGAGAGGGGCAACTACTCTGCATTTAACCCTGGCCCGTGCTGGACTGGGCGCACTTGTTCCCCTCCCCGTCCCTCGCACTTCGTTCTATGCACTTGCACATCCTAGTATGGTTGTTTATTGTTCTGTATTTCCTTTTCCCTTCCCACCCTCTCCCCCACTTCTTCGACACACACTTACACTAGTAGATATGCCTTTTGCCTAGTATGCAAGCTATTGTTGTTAGATCATTCGGAATCTTCAAGGCCTAAGAATTACAACTGTATTCCCTTGTTCCCTTCCTGACTTTAAGCGCTTTGAAGCACTTCACTTGTGTATAAGCTCTTTACAAAATAAACAATTGCAATTCTGATTACAATTTGGGGATAGGAGACATTCAATCCACTTTGTAGGTGAGTAGCAGTCAACATATATGTATGTATGTGTGTTCAATGACTCAAGGGCCAGATGAAGTCAATTGTCTATAATTTTATCTTGTATATTTATGTATATTTCTGTAACATTGTAAGCCTTGCATATCCTTTCTGCCTGCGCCCTGCTGCCCTTGGGTATGGTGCGCCATATAAATAAATAAACAACCAAACAAACAAACAAACAAACCAACAAACATTTGACTATTGTTAACAATGAAATAATATGCATACTAGGGGGTGTGGATCATGAAGTTCAACTGTTAACATGACCGATGGCCATAAGGAAGGCCACACGCTCAATCTTTGCAATGTGTAAGAGTAAGGATCTTGTGAACATTACAGATAAAACAAAGGTAAATTCATGCCATCAAAAAAAGTCCTGCCCTAGTCACCTTATTCCCAAGGAGAGAATGTTGAATGCTTTGATTACTTTGGCATTCGTTTAGCCAAGAAATGCAACTGGCCCCCACATAAAAAGTCCAATCTGGCTGTATTCTCTCTATCTCCAATTGATAAAGAAAAAAGAGAAAAGAGCGTAATAGCATCATCTTTAGGGGGGTATAGGGCCCAATTAAAGTGAGCAATCTCTCTAGGCACCAAGATATGGGGACACCAGATCAGCAAATACTTGTGTGCCAGTAATAATCTCCTGTTTAAGAAGTTATTAGCAGTTCCTAAAGGATCTCTGAATATTCCTCAGAAAATGGAATTGGGCTGGCAATGGATTGAATATGATGTTTCCATTAACCTCATTTGATTATGATTGAAAATATGGTATGCACCAAATAGTTTATGTTACAAGGCAGCTATGTTGGACATTTTACAACCAATAATCACATTTCTTTGCTCTGATTGGTCCATGTTTGAGATGTCCTTAAGAAAACCAACTTGAGTGATGTATAGGACAAACTTGATACAATTTCTGAGGTTAATTGTTTTAAACTCCTGCTGCCTCTAAATGACTGAAGGATCATGGGTATTTCACACGCCAAGTAGGCATAGTATTATGGGAATGTCCTGTTGACTTCCTATTTCAAAATTAAATAATGTAACCAACCACTAGATGTCGGCCTATGCAAAGCATGTGAATATAAGCAGATACAAGCATCAGAAAGTTGATTACTGGAATGTAATGTTTATCTTACCACATGTCAGACAAGTGTGTACTGACACAGCAAGATGGTTACTGCATCAAGCTATTGTCAACCGAAAACAAGACCAACTGCTATAGAACATTACATGGTCCTGCAGAAGAGATCTGGGTAAGCATCCTATAAGAGCAATAGAACAAGCTCCAAAACAGGTTAAAACAGGAATACACTTGGTTTTTTTTCTGGTACCCAAAAACGACAAGACTCAGATTATTGCTTCATCTAAGACCTGCAAACAAATAAGTAAAACTGTTTCAGAATGACAACCCTACACAAAGGCCTAGCTCTCCTACAAAGGGGAATCTTCAAGACATTAGGTTTGAAATATGCATATTTTCACATGTCAATGTTCCAAGTCATCAAATGACACTGGTTCAAAATACAAAACTGACATTACCAATTCAAGGTCCTTCCTTTTGGAATTGCATTTCTAACTCATGTATTCACGCAGTTATTCGCAGAAGTCGCAGCACACCAACGCAACACAAAGCAATCCCGGTGAATCTTGAGGATTGATTAATAACGAGGAAAAATGCACTGGAGTGTCTAGCACACACACAATACCCTGCAGACCAATTACACAGTCTGGGTTTCTTAATAAATCAGGAAAAGTCCAGCTCATACCAAGTAGGGTGAAGG
This sequence comes from Ambystoma mexicanum, assembly GCF_040938575.1. Classification (NCBI taxonomy): domain Eukaryota; kingdom Metazoa; phylum Chordata; class Amphibia; order Caudata; family Ambystomatidae; genus Ambystoma; species Ambystoma mexicanum. The sequence continues at coordinate 890,262,644 of NC_090922.1, forward strand.
TTTCTTAGGGGCTGTTTTACACACTCCACAGGAACAGCCTATCCAACACCAGAAAGGGTACAGGCTTATCAAACACTCATTCCTTTCCAAGGCGGGCCAGGTGATAATGGTCAGAAATGTAATGCGGATATGAAGCATGATGTCATCCTACATCTTCATAATGCACCATGCACATCTCAGGATGCACATAATCTAAAGGACCATCTAAAATACAGAAACCTCTAAAAACCTGACTCTTCAGCTCTGAACGGGATGTAAACGATTGAGCAATATCAATGCACCATGAAGTGAACACAGAGCTGAGAAGGAGTGGTCAGTAGGCCAGACCAGAGTAGAGAGCAGAGAAGAAGAAACCCATCTGAATGGGAGGGGTAGTTTTGAGACCTGGGATGTGCCCATCTAGATAGAGGGTCAAAGGTGAAACAAGGCAGGGAGGTGGGTCTGACTTAATCGGACCACCGATAGACGGCCTAAAATGGAAACAGGGGAGAGAGACGTGTCCCGCTCTCGCACGGATGGTCCACGGGGCACAGGGAACACATCACCTCTGGAGGAACCCAGAGGGGTGGTAATGGCTGCAAACTAGAATGTACTAAAGGGGAAGGAATATGGGCAGCATTTAGTCAGAACACCAGGGGTAGAAAAGGTACTATCACTAAGTAACCCTACTAAAAACTCGCCCTCTGTATACACCTCTCAAACTCAACTAAAAGCAATCTTACCTCTACAGCACAGCAAACTGCATGCACTTCACAACACCACCACAACAAATGATACAAACCATCTGAAAAAGACACCTACGCTCAGTGAACGGCATCACCAAACTGAAGTTGCCAACAGCACATCACAGCTATCTTGCCCTTTTTTCCCCACTCAGTCCTACTAATTAATGTACCTCAATTCTTGCCTTACAGATCCGCCAGAGCACCAAGAAACCATGCAGGTGGCAACAGAGTGTGGTATAAGAACCTTTAACATAACATAGCTTAAACAAGCATTTAAAGGTTGGATTTTAAAAGACATGCTGTCCTTGGCAAGTAAAAAGCCCTTGCATCAACATATTTCAAGTACAAATTGTGTGTAGGGTATAAATCATGTTTGTTAAAGCTTTAACTTATTTGTGACAAAATCTTATTCTTGAAGTTTAGATTTGGTGTTATTGCTTTAATGAACTAAACGGCTTCATGGTGTACTTCTAATTCAAAGTAGTGCATACTATGGAAATATTGCAATGTAGATGAAAAACATTGTTTGGTCTTTTGCCCTACAATTTATGATTTTAGGCACACCTGGCAAATTCCACTTTTCAAAAATTCTAATGTTGAAATTATGTAAATCAACTAATTGTGAAAGTTTCATTCATGCTACCATGTCATATTTTAAACATTTTTGAAAATGTAGAATCAACATCTTAAACCAAATGCAACTATGAGCTGTTATTTATTGGTGGAACTGAAATTCAATACTTACACTATACATTTGTTTGCAGATTATGCTCAAATGATGCATGTTTGCAGATTATGCTCAAATGATGCTTATTTTAAGCATTGACTATTATTTTATATTTGTTTCTTTTACTGTATCACTAATATATGACTGCACTGAATGTATATATATTTTCTTTGAAGTTAACTGTTTGTGATGCTTTTATGGCAATAGTTTTCGAAATAAAGTATTATAAAATAATCGTTTTCTAACAAATTTTCAAGTGGTTTGGCATCACCAAATCATCAATAATTTGGGTCAGTTGCTTTGTTACAAGGGTTTGTTATTAGGATTTGGCCTTTGTAAACAGATTGTACCTCATCATCCAGGCATGGATGGCCTCACATGGACTATGCCTGAATGATAACAAAACAGAACTCCTCATTCTTGGTATAACAGCTAATCTCAACAAACTTGGCCAAAACTACTCATAATTCGAAATTGACAATAATATTATTACTGTGGCTAAGGAGGTAAAAACTATTGTCTTCCACCTAGATTCCACATTATCATTCAAAAAACAAGTAAACGCAATGGCCTCCGCCACCTCCTATACCTGCAAACTTATCAGGGCATCCAAAACCTTCCTGTCTTTTAACAACTGCATCACCTTGGCTAGAGCTCTGATCCTGTCCAAGCTGGATTATTGTAATGCCCTTTATGTAGGTAGCAACAAATACATTACAAATAAGATTCAAATCTTGCAAAATAACGCTCTAAGAGCAGCCCTAAGTCTCCCGAAGAAAGCCCACATCTCAGACACTAGAAGATCTGTCAACTGGCTCTCCACGAAAGACAAGATCTTCCTTAAATCTGTCTCTCTGGCTCACAAATGCCTCCACGACTCGGCCCCTCAATACCTCACAACGAGATTCACTAGGCAGTTATCTCATCGCCCCTCCAGAAAGGCCAATGCCAACCCACTACTGGTACCAAGATTCAAACACACTTTGACCGGAGGGAGCAGTTTCCCTGTCAAAGCAGCATTACACTGGAACTCACTACTACCTTCCCTAAGAGAAGACCTTCATTACTTACAATTTAGGTCTAATCTTATCAAATGGATTAAGGATCACGATAACTAATGCACTGGCATTTCCTCCGGCCTGCTGATCTGATACAACATTAACCTGTAAATTGTGATTATTGTATGTTATTATATGCACAGTGTACTATTGTAATTATTCTATCTATATGTAAATTGTCCTTGGATAACCTTACGTTGGCACCTGCTGCCTATGTTGTCAATGTGTCCTCTACTGTAACCCTAGTGGGACTTTATCCAATATGTTCTATGTAATCTAAGCTATACAATCCTCTTATTGCTCCTGTGCCGTGTTACCCTTGGGTTAGGTGCACATTACAAATAATAAAAACAAACAAACAAATGAAACAAACAAATCATAAAGCAAATCTGTGGCTTTCCATTTATTTAGATGTTACACAAGTCCATTTTAGGCATGATCTAAATCAGTAATACTTCACCAGATCCTGGAGTTGGTAATTTGCAGCAGTAAATGCAGCTTGATAGATGGCCATCAGCTCTGATGCCTGACTACACCAGGGACCAATTCTGTAACTGGCTGCTAGTTCAGTGGTGTCATAAGTCTTTCCTGATGCCAGCTACCCATTTCTGTTCCTTACTTTCACTGCTATGGTAACAACATCAACCAACATAAACTGTGGGCATCCCCTTGCAGGTGTTTTCTTTATGCACCTTGTAAGAGGAAGTTAGTTAGGGCTCCATACTATAAATTCTCTTCTTCATACAGATAATGATCTCCAGCATTCATCCAGGTCAGCTAATCTTTGAGACATCAGACTATTTTATTTATTTGGCAATATCATGGATTAGCCTGATATAGAAATAATCCAGGAAGTAATTCCCAGTCTGTATCTAGTGACTCTGAAAATATTTGAGAGGCTGATGGGAGGTCTCAACTATGATATACACAAAATAATCAGAACACTGTTTATCTTGCCTTTCTGTACTGAGTTATATCTACAAAGGTAATCTCCCACAATTTTTTGTTATCGGGGGGCCAGTCTCTCGGAACGGGAGACACACTAAAGGGAAAATACAAAATTGAGTTCTGGCTACCCCTCTCTCTGTACTATCAGATTAGGCCGGGTGATCTAAAGGATCATGTTGAGCAACACATTTCATTTACTAATTAGTGAGCTATGTGCATACACAAAGCAAAGAGCAAAAGAGAATAGAAACATCTTATTCAAAAATTAAAATACAATCACAAAATGAAATCTTTTATATTAATTTATTCAGTATTCATGTCTGCATTGTTGTTGTACCTCTCGTTCTTCTTTCTGTTTTTAACAATTTTTGTCTTTATACTGAATAAATTAATATAAAATATGTCATTTTGTGATTGTATTTTAATTGGTAATATGGTAATCCTGTACAACATGCTCTCCTACTGGGTGAACTAATTGAAGTGATAAATTACCCAGCAGAGGTGGCACTGGTGAAGTGTCAGGCACACACTCATGGTGATGATCCAATATCAAGAGGCAACGAAACAGCAGACGCACATGCAAAATATGCTGCGTACTTTGGCGAGTTATGGAACCTCCCAGAAAAACAAAAAGATAAGGGGGGAGTATGACAGGTGTTAATCAAGGATGGGTACACACACATCCCAGAGACACAGATTACAGCACTGCAGGCAGCAGCACCAGTGGCAGAAAAGGAACTGTGGGTCAAAAGAGGATGCACCATGTCCCCCACAGATGCGCTATGGAGACAGAACACTACAGGGAAAGTTGTGATGCCCCTGGCCCTATTGAAAACAGCTCTGACCCAACTATACCATCCCACGCACACAGGGAATGAAGTAATTGCAGCGCAAATAAAAGAATTATGGTTCTGCCCGAGCTAAACTCACACGTTGCAAATTTCATTAGCAATTGCCTCACATGTCAGCAATACACGGCCGGTCACACGCTGCAAGTGATCAAAGGTACAATACCCCGTCTGGAAGGACCCTTTTTGCACCTACACATTGACTACCTTGACATGATCAACATATGTCAAGGTTACAGATACATGATTGTAGTAGTGTGCCCATTTTCAAGGTGGATCGAGGCCAGTCTGTGCTCTCATGCAGATGCATTCAGAGCAGCTAAGTTCCTGGTAAGGGAGGTGTTCTGAGGTGGGGAGTATGCAAAGTACTGAGATCAGAAAATTGTCCTCACTTTGCTAATGAACTGTTCCAACACGTAACTGCCCTTTTAGGAATTAAGCATACGTTTTCCAGTGCATATCACCCACAAGCCAATGGCGTTTCTGAACGTCTCAATGGTATCCTAAAAGAAGATATAGCAAAAATCCAGCAAACAACCAAAAAGAGTTGGCTGTACTGCCTCCCCTTGGCCTTGTTTGAGTTGAGGAATAGACCAGGGTTGGACCACCACCTCACACCCCATGAGGTGGTGACCGGACGCCAGATGCACCTCCCACTCACACCACCATCAAGGGCAATGACTGATCGTAACAATGCAAGTACTGTTTTTGGTGAAGAAATGCACGAGTCTGTCTCATCCTTGGTTACCAGTGCCGCTTTTATCTCTCAGCAGATCCAAAGGACATAGGGCGGGTCGAAGAACAACCAACAGGGAGAAGCAACCAACGAGGAACAGGAACTGACTGCACAATGGACAGTGAAAGAAGGAGATGAAGTTCTCCTAAAGAACTATCGTAGAAAGTGGAACGCCCCTAGATTCACAGGGCCCCATATAGTGCAAAAAGTAGCCCCTAGAGCTGTTAAGTTGCATGACAAGGATGTGTGGACACATATTCATGACATCAAGCCCTATACAACACAGACCTGCCCTCACCTCAGCGAAGGGGCCAACACTTCAGCAGCAAGAACTGACAACAACAACACAGCGCAAGAGCCAAATACCCCAAAAGACACAAACGATCAACCACCCATAGCCCACTCTATGATCACAAGATCCCAGACAAAATAAATAAGTTTAGCTAAAATTGGCACTACCCAGCCACCAGTTGATGTAGAATATTGTCAAAGGAATCTGCAATATACACCACACTGTGTAAACACATGCATGCTCTCTTCTCTTTTTTTGTCTCAAACATGCAGGTATTGTGTATTGTTACTGTATATGTTAGTGGATAACAAAGAATATACGCCACTGCCCAGGGGCAAATGCTGCCCATAGATGATATACCAGAATCTCTGTCACACCAATTTGTATATATTATAAAAAGGCCAAAATATTTTAAACCTCAGAGGATACGCATCTATTATAACGCGTTTCTCCTACTAATTGTACGCTCGTTTCCACTTCTCCATGCAGCATTAGCTGCCTTAAGAGTTAGGACGGTAGGAAAGTGTGGGAAGAGCTTTTTGCCTGTGCATTGAATGACCACTTGATACGCAGTGCTTGAATAAAAGTACTAACAGTAATAATGCACATTTTGAGAGATTTTCAGGCGGGCACCTATATCATCCAAAGTAAAGTAGCTGCAGGACAGCAGCAAAGGTAAGAGGAAAATGCCAGTGGTAATAGCAACTGTAATAATTTTTCATCACTGGTATCATTGCTGCCGCTGTCTGACAGGCCTACTATGCTTTCTATGTGACAGCATCACCCTCTACTAACATTTCCCCTACCATGGCTGCAAGGAGCACGGTGTCAGGTGGTACCAGTAACACGGGGTCCAAAGTAAGGAGGGATAAATGTAGAGTTTCTATTGATGTACATGGGGTGGACACATATCTCACAGAATCTCCACACGTCTCCAACAACATGAGGTACAAGCACATGTCCGAAATTGGTAAGCACACGACAAAGGACAACTGCTATGTGTGCTCGTTGATCCCATATGCCATGAGCACCTCAAGAACATTTGTGGCAACAGAAATACCTGCAACAACTGCAGAACACCTGTTATATTTGGCGTTGTTTCAAACACAAGGACATTTCAAGCGAAAAGAGCAACACTAAGATGGAAATCAAGGTCGACATACCCCTATGAAGACAACCTCATCAAAACACTACCAATGTTTGACAATTCCTGCCAGCTGACAGAAGGACTTCAGTACTTAACATATGGACACGACAAAGGAGAAACGAAAGAGGTTACACTGAGCTATCTACCATGCCAGTGGAGCGCAAGGGAGGTTGGGGGTGAGCCAGGGTGCTGGGAAAGGGCACTAATACTCAAATATTAGTAGAGATCCCTGAAGGTGATAGGAAGCAAAGCACAGAGCGACACTGCACACTTATCCAGAGTAAAAAGACAAGGAGAACCACTGACAGGAAATTACCTGTGAGGTAAGTGAGGAACAGCCCTGAGTGAGCACACAGACTATTTAGCAGAACGGCAATGTTCTTTTCCTCCATCATGCATCCAGGTGTGCAAGCATATATTACTTTGATTCCGCAATTTGGAGTGCATCTATAGATTCCTTTCTTTTTTGATGACGATTAACTCCACAGTTAACGGATTCAACGCGATAAAGGAAGAATTAAGAGGGATCAGAATGGTTGCCCTACAGAACAGATATGTGCTTGATCTTCTGACAGCTATGGAAGGAGGTGTTTGCGCAAAGATTGGAAGTTCATGTTACACGTTAATTCCTGCAAATGACGAGGACAACGGTACATTATCTGAAGCGGTCTCACAGCTGGCCAAGATGCACGCCAAGATGGAAGAAGACGTAATGGAAGTGAAAAAGGATGGAAGCTAGTTTTCATACATCTGGTCCTGGATGCCATCATGGCTCTCAGATGGCCTCAAGGTTGTGGCAGGATGCGTAATTTTGGGAATAGCTTCTCTGGTGGGGATAAAGCTATGGAAGGAAAGATCAAAGTGTACTGCTGAGGAAATGATCGGCATGCACGTCCTAATGCCAGCTGAAGACCACCAGCACACAGACATCATAATCAAGGAACATGAACAGTTGCGCCAGCAGATAATAGAAGCAGATTTGTACCCACCATCAATGAAAGTTGAGAATACAAGGAACCCGAAAAGCTATTTTGGAAAATGGGTTTATTGCAAGCCCAGTGGTGGATGTGTATATATGTACTGCTCATTTGAATACCATGTGGACCGGTGCAGACACTTGGCAGGAATAACGAAGGTATGGCGAGTACGAGGAGATAAGAGAGAGGATAATTTTGTGGTCGACATTTCGACCAGAGGGGGACTGAAGAGGGAAAATGGGACAATCCCTTCCCCCGGTACTCGTGCAGACCATAACCTAAGACGTCACAACCTAATCAACCGTCGCGGTAGGAGTACGACCATCTCATTGCCGCCCCGGACGTCAGGATCCACTGTGGCCCCCAGGCAAGCTGCGTGTCATCCCAACCTCGGGCTGGGACCTCGGGTGGAGCTGACACCGACCATATGGACCAACTCGATTAGACATCACCCACCAACCCTGCCATCGTTAGAGATGCCATGCCGACATAGCCAGCGAACAAGAACACACGTGCCACCAAGCACATTGATCAGACACACACCAACCCACACGAAGAACACACTCAGTGCTATGACATAGAGGACTACTCACACTCACATATGCATCATTCTTATTTTTCACATAGACCAACTACAGCACCGCAGAAATGCAAGATGTCAGAAGAGCTCATGTACATGCATAAGAATCCATGTCGCCCCTCGCGACCCCTGTATTATGGACTGTATACCGCCACTGATGAGCTAGGCCAAGGTAGGCCGCAAAACCAGATTCCCCGGGCCGGAGCAGCTCAGACAAAGCTGCAAGAAGCTGATCATAAAGAACGAACCCTGATGAGAGCCCCACAGCCAAGGCCACGAAGTTGCAACTTACACGCCGCGCTTCCCGCGCCAAGGTTACACCTGCTACTGCTAAATGCTCCTCAGAGCCGAAATACAAATCAAATACCCAAAATTCTGCTCCAGCCACGGTCTCACAACACGTGACCAGGCCAACCTGATACGATGCCAAGCCCCAAGGACCAGAGAAGCTCTGGGGTCCCACGTCTGGGACACAGACTGCAACAATGAAGTGACAAGTTGGACACCGACAGCTATGGGAAAGGGACACTCACCAGCCAATATTCAGACCTGTCCAGTGTCCGCCACTGACACATAATCATACATAGTTGCCAACACCAGTTACACTGCGAGGTGCGAACATCGATGGTCCCACGCTTGGAGGCTCACAGGTGAACCAATCAGAATACGAGGGGCTAACCACTGACGCCACTACAGTTTAGCCAATCACTAATTTTCCCCTTTTAACAATTTTCATGTAGCAACAATCAAGGACGAACCAAGCGTACCACCTGACCCTTTCTCTACCAATAACCTTTTCCTCTATACGGGTCCATACTGACCCTACCACTCGAGAAGCCAACCCGAGATAGCGTTAGGTTTAGGGGCTAGTTTTCCCAGGTGACGCACATAGCCGCATCATCCGGTTGGAACAAGGGCCTGCGAGCCCACCACGAATGAGACGTTTACTGGGTACATGTGATCCGAGAACCTGTCCCTGTCTGTCTTATACAATAAACAGCAGTAACTATTTTGCTCTTGTGTGTGCCTCATACTCCTTTGGGACGCGGGAGGAGTTGGGGCCTCCCCAACCCCGGAGGTCCACGGACAGCCCTGCCAACCCCCGGAAAAATACCCCGACAAAAGATGCAACCTTCCTTTTCTAATGGCTAATCTCCTCAGTTGTGAACTTATTATGCAGAAAGTTTACTTTGATTCTGTGCCATTGTGCTTTCTGGAGAGATCATTTTGCATAATTTAGCACATGATTTCTGTAACTGTGTCAGCACAAGGTAAATCTCAGGAAGTGTTCTTCTCCAATTTTACTTTTTATAATGAATTCATCCATAGGCCAATTCCCTTCTTCTAAATGTTCAGGTTTATGAGATTGTACTTACTGACAATGTACCTAAACAGGAGATGAGTTAATTTACACTGCTTCCCCATCCAAAAGGTAATGGTTTCCTTATATTGGTGTTACCAGAAGATCAAGATAGGTCAATATCCATTTGCCAAACTGAGAGCAGAGTATCATGGACCTGTCATTGCCTCTGATTGAAGGTAGGTGCAACCATACCATATGTACCCATGTTATTTAATTTTCTTACGTCTGCACAGGAATTATGCCAATGAGAATAGGAATGTGAATGTGGAACCCTTGGCTGGAATGTATGTGGGCAAAGTAGGCTCAATGTTCTGGGAGATGCAGTTGAGAGGGTGAGCATGAAATAGGAGGACATGCTGGGGGTTACTGCTGTAATAGCAGGGTTATAAACGTACCTGAAGTCTCTGCCATCTTCATATCATTGGCAATGAGTGTATATGAAACCCAGCTGACTCTGTAATGTTCCTTTCGGCACCTTTGTGCTGGTGGCCCTTTCCCGAGCTGCTACCCATTCTTTTGTGGGCCACTGTGAATGCTGTTCTATGGGCCATTGGCTACAAATACTGAAGGACGCATAATGGTCTGAACCATGTGGTGGGATCGCTGCCATGCACTCAGGTTCCACATCACTTGCTGGCTGCAGACACACGAGAGATGAGAGGAAGACAACCACTCTCCATGAGACAAGGAGGAAGCGGTGAATGGTTTTGGTTCACGTAACTATTGCTGAACTATTTTCCTTTCCAAATAGAGGACAGTAAAGTGGAGCAAAAAGCTCAGCTTGCACTGCATAGCACATAAACCGCTCGTGAGCTGCGTGTGCAGGGCAGTGCTTGTGCCATTAAGGAATGCTTGTGCGCATTGAGGAAGGAACACTGGGATCTCTCAGCTGATAACAGGACTTTTGCTCAGAGGAGCATGTCTTTATGCATAATAGGAAAGGACCTGATGCGTGTGGCCATCTTAGTTCAGGCCATCCCAGGTTAGCGGGCTGGAAATTGAACAGAGTACATTGTTTTTGGACGCTTATGTTCCTCCTGAAGTCATTCTCACTGAAACTATTAATTTTGTAGTTCAGGATACACAGGTGTGGATCGTACAAGTAGTAAGGGAAAGATCTGTGTCTATTGTCAGCAAAATATATGACAAGAATGTGGTGAATGGTAGATAATGAGGAGTGGTTAGAAGCGGTAAAAGTTGATGAGGCATTGGCAGGTGTATTGGGCTATTGGGCGTCTGAGTTGCCTGCAAAATCAAGATTGAGAAAGAGTGAAAGGACCTTTTGGGAGGTCCCCGATGAATTAAACTGCATAGGTGGAATTGTGTATCATTGGGAGAGGTAGGTTGTGCCCCAATCCATTCACAATACGATTATTGTATTTGGTGCAAGAGGGCTACTTAGGAGTGGCTAGCACTACAGCTGTTCTATGGAGTGAATATTGGTGGGTGGGTTTTGACTGGGATGTGGAGAGAAGAGAGACAAAGGGGGTAATTCATGGATTATTTGTGCCGAAAAAAACGGGATTTGTGAGCCATTCTGCCCGCAAATCACTGTTTAACAAATGTGGATTTGCAGACAGAATGGCGCACAAATCCCTTTTTGTGCGGTGCAAATAATCCATGAATTACCCTCAGAGTGTGTGGAGTGTGGATAAATAGGAGAAGGATAATGTGCAGGAGAATAGCCCCTGATGGAGGCAGAAGTGCCCAAGGGAGTGTGGTAATATTTAGCGATGGATGTTCTTGGTGCAGTGGAGATGGGAGCTGGATGAGGCAAGTTTATTTTGGTTTTGGAGTATTTATTGTTCAGATGGACAAAGCATACAGTTGTAAAAGAGGCTACTGGTGATGTCGTTGTAGAGTTTGTTCAGATGTTTTTTGCGATGGAAGGTTTTCCCAAAAGCATACTGATGGATAATGGGACCCAATTATGTGGTGGATTGTTCCAAATGTATTTGAGTAGATGTGGTATTCAACACAAAACAGCTGCACTGTATCACCCCGAATATAATGGAATGGTGAAACGAAAAAATAGGTTTATTATGGAGGCCCTTCGAATGGCTTGTGCATATGGCAAGGACAAGCACGTTTTTATCCAGGAGAGAATGTATGTGTTGCATGTGTTGCCTCGTGGATTTACTGATTGGAGTCTCTTTGAGATGATGAGAGGGCAGAAAGCAAACACCAGAGTGGTTCCTCCTTGCTTGGGAATGGCAAGAGAGACGGATTGTGTGGTGGAAGTTTTGAGAGGGAAGCTGGATGAAAAAAGGATGAATGGCTTGTGAAGGAGAATGAAAAGAGAAGTGGAAGGGGAGTGGAGGTAGAATGTGGAGAATAGGTAAGAATTAAGAAAGCAGTGTTAAGGAGGAAGGGCGATCCATGATATTCTGATCCTGTACAGGTGGAGAGAGCAATAGATGGTGTGGTAAGAGCAAGAGGTGGAAAGGTGTGGAATATGAATGGAGTTGGAGTGGTGAAAAGGAGGATGTGTTGATAGAAGGACAGGTGATATGTTGTGAAGTTACCTATTCCATTGAGCGTAAGAATGGGAATGTGGAACCCCTGTCTGCAATGTATGTGGGCAAAGCAGGCTCAACGTTCTGGGAGAGTAAGTTGATAGTAAGAGCCTGCGATAGGAGGGTGTGATGGGGTTTACTGCTGTAATGCTTAATAAAGCAGTGTTATAAACTTACCTGAAGTCTTCATATCAATTTTCAAGTGAGTTTTTAAACTCCTTGTACTGGATTATTAAAAGCACTGTGAATCAGACGAATGATACCACATGATTACCACATTTTGATCCTCTATATGAGTGATTCCATGGACTCGAGATGCAACCTGTACTGTGTCAAAATATGAGTGCCCCAGCAGGGGCCACAGTTATGGTTGCATAATCAAGAGATATGTGCTCAAAATGTGCGAGTCAAAACATACAATTTTCTGGGATCTTGAAATGCTTTCCTGAATTGTTGCGTTTGTTCATAGTTCGCACAGGCATGATCCATACTAATCTTTTCTTGGACAATCTGAACAAAACATGGGAATATTTCTAGAGTAGGCATTTATTACATTTCTTTGAGTTGGGAGAAATGATCTCTATTTACATTGTCTACCTGGGTGGATGGTTCCTTAGTATTGAGGTAGTTACAGATAATTCTGAACCGGTTTTGTTTTCAAGTGTGTCACAGGTATTGCCCTTCACCGTATAAGGGTACAGACAGTACAACCAGAAATCCCCCTCTTTTTGAGTGTAAATAGTTGCATGTCTGATACTGCAAGTATTATTAGAAAAGTGTCCAGATGCATTGAAAATGTTTGCAATAACCTGCCATGCCACTAGATGTGCCTTGAAAGAAAAAAGCATTTTTAGGATCATTATTGTCAACCAATATTAAAATGGAATCTTCTTTCTGATGCAATAGTGATGTTGGATTTAATGAGAGTCCTTGTTGCTGAAGAGTTTTATTTAAATCAATACAAGTTCTGTTATTAAACATGGCCTGTCCTTTTTTGATATTTATAGGCAAAATATACCATACAAAATCAAATAAACAATCTGAATTATATTTCTCACCTACAGTATGTTGATATTTGATTAAAACAGCAATTTTGCTAAAACACTTATCTAAAGACAATAAGTAATTGATAGTAATCATTAACTTTCAATTCATCTTTATATGCCTTATTCTGAAAAATAACAGTACCCTTTGTGGAACTGTTCACCTAGAAACATCTAATTTAACCCAAGAAGGCAATTTACACAGATTTGTGTTACCTAGTGAATCGATGTGTTGACAAGACTGACATCACAATCCAGGACAAACACCCAATGTGTAGGAATATTTTATCTTCATTAATTCACGGTGGTCCATCACATAGATGGGAACAACACTAATCTAACAACAAATGCACGCAACAATCTGGGGCAATAAACTGGTCGTTGTGGATGTAATGTTTGTGTCTGATTAAAATAAAACATATGCCAACATGTGGGTGAAGTAACCTCAAAACAATACTAATGGATTCACACTCCCATAAAAAGTGGATTAAAACTCGAGCTGTCTGTTTTTCTCTCTAGTTTGTTGTATCAAAACATAGAACATCATGTTTACTTTGCACATTTGCAAACACATGCACACATATATAAGCAGATATGAATGGCAGATCTGTGTGATATGCTCAAATATTTAATTAACAATTCAATACTACACATGTTTATCTGCATCAAAGGAAATTAATCTTAACACTAAAGTATGCACAATCAACTCATTTGTAAACAATTGGCAGCATGAGTATATTACCTTTATAGGGGACATTCTAATCAACACTAACTTTAATTTACTAAGGGGATTCAAACATTGATATTTCTCTTTGGTGCTTAAAATTACATATAATTCTAAATAAACCATTGATAAATATGGAAGGATTATTCTACTGGCAGTATAAGTGAAACATATTAAAGAATAATTGCAATTAAAAGAGCTTTTATTTAGATCACTTGAACAGAGAAAATAGTTTTGGTTTTTAAGTTGTAAAGAAATTATAGGAACATTCAAGTGTTGCTTTAATTTTTTAATTAGACAGGCTTACAAGAAAGGAATCACCTGAAATATGTTATGCCTATATTTGGATTTCTGTAACAGTGCCCTCTCCACTACTTACACACTTAGGATAATATTCTACTTTTGGACAGTAGTATCAAGTCTTTTAATTCCTTTGCAGATCCCAGAGACAATTTGCTTTTTGAATTAAGTCCAGGAAAGGAATGATGTATTTTATGTGGTTTGACTAATGACACTGGCACAGGCAAAGAACCATGGTCTGCAGGGTTGCCCAGAGCAATGCCAGAGTTTATAATTTATTCTAAACCATCCAGCCATCACCTCTTGTGTTTTGCTATAGTAATCCCAGTGGATGGGTAAGCCCGGATGTGGGTCCCGTGCCTGACAGGACTAGAGACCCAAGCTGCTCCTCAGTGATGAGGCCCAACAAGGCCGAAACATGTCTGGTGATGCTTGTGGTCTCGTGCAGAAGGGATGTAATCTAGCAGTTCGGGCTGGACTTCCCCTTTTGGGGGACCAAGCGTGATTTACATATGGTCTTTCCTCTTCCATAATGGCTCGGCAGGAGAAGAACGTTGGTCTGGAGGGTTGCCCTGAGCAATGCCAGAGGTTAGGATTTTTTCTAAACCTTCCAGCCATCACCTCTTGTGTTTTGTGACAAATGACACCTCTTCCTAGATATCAGTTGCTAAGGAATTGAAAATGTAATTCACAGCGGGCCACAGTTTTGCTTACATTTGTAGTAGTATCATTAAGTTATGTATGAATAAATCTGCTTCTTTGAGTGATGTCTCAGGACCCATTCTAGCTGTCACTATCTTTGGTGGCATGGGAGTTGGACTTCCATTTCATCTGGTTCTCTTCAGCCCTTTGGATCCAGATAAGAAGGTGTCAAACAGCATTGTTTGACATTTCACATAGTGAGCCACTCCATCCCCATTGAGCATCATTTGAAGGTTCAAGTTTTATTTGATGGGTTCTTTGGTTCATTTATTTAATGTTCAGTCAAAAAAGATCTCCCTCAACCATACATTTGCCATTCAACGTGGTGTGTCAGAAGAGGTCTGCTCCTATCTCAAACTGACCGCCAGCTAATGGGTGGAAAAGTGATCATCTAGGTTGAAAAATGTATTTTTGGTATAACTGTTTATGTAAATGTGTACAAGCAAGATAACATCATTTAATTTGTGAGATTAATATGTAAATTTAACTTCTGTCACGTCAGTGTTATTAATATATGCAAGATGCACATAAACTATGCATTCCAGAATATGGTAATTGTATCCATCTGATTAAGCTTGCTGTGCTCAATTCGAAGCTATATTGCATAACTGAGATACATGACTAAAATATATGGGAAGTACATTAATTAATTGGGCATTCTTAAGCAGTATTTTGTCCCAATGTTTCAGCATGGCACATTTTAACAAGGTTCTTAAGATGATGCTTCGGCCACAGTTAATAATCCACCTGGTGCTGCTTATAAGTAGCATATTCAAACATATTCCACTTTGCTTCACATAAGACTAGATAAACAGTTTCATCTGTATATTAAAGAATCATATTAAGCTACATGTGGAAACATATTCCTCAAACTTAATGATTCAATATCAAATGCCTGATTTTTCATAACAATGAAATCCCCTACATGGCGCAAAGGCCAGTGGACCAGCATACAGCCCCCCAAACATGAAACGCACTAAAAACACCACACAGCCCTCATGTGCCAGCAAAATCACGTGTAAAACTCCTGTGCACCCCTTTGAATATGCGCACCCCGCTCGCACCTGAGAAATCGAATGTAAAACACCCCACCCACCCCTCGGAACACGCGTACCCCGCTCGCGCCAGTGAAATCACGTGTAAAACTCCCCGTGCACCCCTCAGAATACGCGTACCCCGCTCGTACCAGCGAAATCGCATGTAAAACTCCCTGCGCACCCCTGGGAATACGCGTACCCCACTCGCGCCAGCGAAATCGCATGGAAAAAATCCCCCCTGTGGTGTGGGCTGCCTCTGGGGCATGGGGAGGGTGGATGGGCTGCCTGTGGGGGCTGGGGAGGGTGGATGGGCTGCCTGCAGGGCATGGGGAGGGTGGATGGGCTACCTGCGGGGCATGTCCAGGGGTCATGGGCTGCCTGCGGGGCATGGAGAGGGTGGATGGGCTAACTGCGGGTCATGGGGAGGGTGGATGAGCTGTCTGCAGGGCATGTCCAGGTTTGTAGGTGGCTCCCCTCTTGTGTGGGCTGCCTGCAGGCGGCGCATGTAGCTCCTCACCACACGGGTGCACAAAAATGGTGTTAGGTGAGTGTGCTTTTCACGCCAATTGGCAGTGCGGGCCCTCCCGGGTGTGCCTTCCCCATGCCCCACAGGCAGCCCACACCACAGCAGACCACCCTATAACCCTGGGCATGCCCCTCAGCCAGGACATCACTCCTGGGCATGCCCCGCAGGCAGCCACATGGCACCATGCACATGTGAGCCCCAACACATGTCCCCACCCCCAGTGACGGGCACCTGCCAGCAGGCCCCGACTCATGTCCCCCACCCCACCCCCAGTGACGGACACCTGCCAGCAGGCCCCAACTCATGTTCCCCACCCCCAGTGATGGGCAACGGCCAGCAGGCCCCGACTCATGTCCCCCACCCAACCCCCAGTGACAGGCATCTGCCAGCAGGCCACGACTCATGTCCCCTCACCCAACACGTCATCACAATCCCAACCCATGGCCCTTATGGCCAACCAAATCCCACCCCACGCCACCCCAATCCAAACACCCAACCAAGCATTCCATCCACTCCACATTGAATTCCCCATGTCATGATAGATACCAAATAAACAGCATGCCCATGAATACATGTCTGTCAGACCCACACAATGGCGACACTTGACTGAGAAAACCCACATTGTGACATGCATGAAACCAAGAAGAGAAGACCAAACAAATAAAGTAGAAAATGAAAATGTATTAAATACCAAACTGAATGAATAAAATGAAAGCACACAAGAAAACAAAAAATAAATCCAAGTCCGGATGTCCAAAATTAAGCAACAAAAATGAAGGCTGCAAACAATAAAATCCAAAGTAAAATGGCTCCAAAGCGTCAGTCCATAAAGCAAAATCCAAAGTTTCAAAAAAAGCAAAGCATTCCTCCAGGGGTCAAAAAATAAAGTAAATCCAGGTCCATAACTATAAAACAATGAATATTCAAGGGTCCATGAGCCCAACTATCCAAGGAAACCTAACCAAAAACCTACCTAATAAATAACTATTTTCAAAAAAGCGGGGCATAGTCCATGCACCCCAAAGAAAAATAAAAAAGAAAGGAAACCTACATAACTATTTACAAAGGCGGCGGGTCAGTCCCACGGCTCATTTTTCGATGTACTGGGCCTGGGCATCATCAAACTCCATGTCAATGTTCTGGAGGCGGGCATGTTCCCTGGCCTCGAGGTCTGGCAGGGATGCAGCCATGGAATCCCTCAACTCCCTGGGAGTTTCCTCGAGGCCCTCCGCCCACCTTCAAGCCCGGTGCATGGAGTTATCCGCCCTGACCATCCTGAACCGTGCCCTCTCCGCCCGCTGCCTCTCTGCATCTATTTGCCGGCCCAACCGCTGCCACACGGAAATCACTCCCAGTCCGGGGTCTTCCTGCCCCAGTGATGTTGATGGCCCCGAGGCCACATGTCTCCTACGTCGAGCCTGCCGTTGCCTTTCTGCTACCTGCCACTGCTGCCACGACTGCCTCCAGGTAGATGTCAACACCCGGGGCTGCCCTGCTTGAATGTGCCTGCACATCATCCGTTGGCAGGGGTCCAGTTGCTGGGGTGACCACCTGTGCTGGAGCTACGACTCCCGACTGTGGCAGGGATGGGATCTCCACCAGCCTGGCTGCGTTGGTTGGGACAGGTCCACAGGGGGCCCTGGTGGCATATGGGCTGGAAGACGGCATGGAGAACGACTGGCATTTAGTGTGCACAGAGGAGGAGAGGGCTCGCAAGACAGATCAACACATGGAGGAAACCCGCAACCACGAGCCCTCTCAAATGGGCCACGTTGACACACGTCTCTTCATGATGACGTGCATGGTCCCCCCAGGAAGCACGCACGTCATCACAAATTACATGAGTGCACAACGCGACACCAATGAGGACGGACTCGATCCTGTCAAGGGTCCCCATGTCCGCAGGTAGAGGAGTGCCAATGAGGTGGACAGGCCTGGGATGGGACAACCCTGCTGGTGTATGGTGATGCAGTCACAGTGTCAGGGACAGTGACATGCACAGGCCCCTCTGTTGTGACCTGTGCTGCATCCTGCCCCTGCCCCTGGACTGCACCACTTGCACCAGTGGTACCACCTCCACCAGGCCCCATGTGCAGCTTGGATGCAGCCTCCTCCTCCTCCGTACACACCACCAACCTGGATGTCTCCGCACCATCTTCCGCCGTCGCAAGCCCCTCTGGGGGCTCACCCACCTCTTCCGCTGCAGCCGTAGTGGCAGACGCGGCACCAGTCCCCTCGCTCCCGGATGATGGAATTTCCTGGGAGGGTGATTGGGCCTTGCATCGCCGGCTGGTGGAAGCATCCCTGCCGCTTTCCTCCACAGCGCCGTCTCCGCCTCTTCTTCACTCACCGCTGTGTAAAGGGAGACATTGAACACAAGCATCAGGGTACTGTACACTAGTACCCTAGACACAAAGCAATAGCACATGAGTGGCACTGTCAAACGTCACTTCCATCATGACCCTCCACAACACATGGGTCAGTGCAGGCAACACACATGCAGGAACAGGCATGGCACATGCAACAAAAATTTGCATCCATGTCCAAGGCACCGTATAAACATCCAATGGTGGGTTGAAATTCACATGCATCATGGGACATGCTGATCACATGCACACACATCACCGGAGGGTCATGCATCTGGCCCCGTATACCCCAGACACAGTGGCTACAAAGATGACTAGGCTGTATCAGTGAATCAACACATTGTCACGGACATGTGTCATGCATCCATGACGTGTACCAGTCACTCACACACTACTCAGACACACAGACATGTACACCAATCATGTCCATGACAGCACCCATCTCTCACACCCCAAACATGTCCAAGTACAGACACAGGCATGCATACATTTGTGCATTCCGCATGCTGCTCCGCATGATGCATTGTAACACATACACCATCCATGTGTGTCACGCCTGACTGGACTCACATGCAGCACCATCATGCCCCTGCACACACACATCCATACATGACCCATGTCACACATACAGCCAAGTGGCTAACTACCACCACACTGCAACAAGCACTGTTTTAAATGGGAATGCATGGGCACTTACCGCTCAACTCCAGAAGGGGCTGCATCCTGAGGATATGGTGGTGAAGCACTGGGTGAATGTGCTCCAGGACCCTCATCTGCTGGGTGGTAAGCTGGCCCCGGCACCCCACTGCATCCGCTGCGTCTAAGAGGGGCTGGCCCTTCTTGAGGGTCCTGGACTTGTAGTCCTCCCAGCGCTTCTGGATGTGTTTGATGTCGTGGGGTGCCACCCCCTCCGCGTTGATGGCACCCACTATGTCCGTCCAGATCCTCCTCCGTCCTTACTTGCCGGCGCACAATGGTGTGAAGAGGGCATCATAATGCCCCAGGACTTGCTCCACCAGTATGCCAACTTCATTTGCACTGAAGCTGGCAGCCCTCTGCCTTTCTACTGGGGGGTAGAAAGGCAGAGGGCCACCATCCGGCACCAGTGGCCAGCTGCCGGCCACTGGTGACGGATGGTGTTGGTTCAGACATGGCAACCCCTGAGACAGGTGTGGGTGGGCAACTGGGTCCTGGGGCTGGGCTGTGGAGCGATGGAACACCAGTCGGGAGTCTACTGTTCCAGCAGGGGTTGTCACAGCAACTGGAACCCCTGCAGATGGCTGATGTCCAGGCACCAAATGGCAGGGCACTGTTGGCAATAGACAGGCAGGCAGCAGCGATGGCTTGTAGGAGGCTCCCTGGGGCTCTGAGGGGCAGGATAATGGCCTTCTGGGCAGGAGCATGGTCTTCCGTGTGTTGTTGCGTGGCCAGTTTGATGCAGAGTGAATTGACACGTGAAAAAACCACACATCAGCGTGTAATTCGAGGAAAGGGCCTTAGCACATAAGCGCGTAAGTGATGTAACGCGAGCAGGAGTTTCCTTCTGCACGTGTAAATGGTCCACGCGGGTCTGCAGCAGGCTGCACGTGCTTTCAGTGGAGACCGATGCATGTGTTTTTCCTACTTTGGCGTTCACACCTGATTACTTCACAGTGGTTACAGTGCCTACGCGTATTTCTTTTCCACGCCGACGGTGAGTTGCGCACGTCATGGCATGGTATTTTTCGCAATCTGGGTGCCCCTGTTTGTCTCGTATCCCATTTATTGAGGTCATAGTAGCCCGCGTGTTAATTGCTTATGCTTTTTTGTGTTCCTGGTTGTGACAGCGTACTGCGTGAGGTTTTTTTACACGCATGTGGGCTACAGGGGTTGCATATATGTTTTTCCTGTTTTGGGGTACCTGAGCATTTTGTGAACGTCATTTATCCCCAGGGTCCACAGGCAGCCTTGCAGGAGCACAGGGGTGCGTCTACCATCACGTACCCTGCCCACTTCACCCCTATTGACCAGGTCAACTGTTCAGTGCAGCTCACATTGGCCTTAGTACATCCTTGCCATGGTTGTGAGGGCACCAAGGTTAAGGAGGGCTCAGCTGGGCATCCTGCCAGTGTTGGGCGTGGTCGGGCACGTGGCCGGGATGACCAGGGAGTATGTGGAGTCCAGGGTGGCCGTAGAGCTGGAAGAGGCAGGTGTGCACCATAGGGACAGGATGTCCAGCCACATGCTGGTGCAGCCATGCCATCGCTCCTTGCCACTCCAGGTGATACTGCTGTTGCATCCGACCCTGGCACCCTTGCGACCCGACAGTAAGTAACATGTGCTGACATGGGCCCACCGGTAGTGGTAGCTGCAGGTGCAGCTGTGGTGACCACCACACAGCCCGGCACCCACCAGGGTTACTCGTAATATGGTGGTATGGTGTGGACGGTGCCAGTGACGTACCAGCACCATCTGTGGTGTACCGCATACTCGTAATGACCCCCTTTGTATGTGTGGGAGATTTTTGCCAAGTGAGTTCATCAGGTTCTATGTCAGGTGGGAAAGTCTCATGACTGTTTACATTTCTCACGTTGCACTTAATGATGATAGTGTCATGTGTTGTGCATTTGGATGGCTTTTCAGCTGTTGCATGCCATGGCATGGGGAACAGGGGTCATGGGTGGTGGGAGGGTTTGGGTGACATACCAGCAATTTACATGGCCTGTTTTACAGGGGGGGTGGTGGGATATGCACCTTACATGTGTTCCTTGTGGTCACACCAGATTGGTTATGTTTAAGTAGCTAGGGATGCACACAATGTAGCACTTCCGTGAAAACATTCTCAGGGTGGTAAGGTTGTGACAGTTGACTGTCTCTTTGTCATCATCGATTGTCACCTGGTATGTGCCAGGCCTGTGTCCACTCCACAGGGGTGGGAGTTTAGCTGAAAAATGTGGCCACAAACTGGGTCCGGGCTGCCTTGCCACGTGCCCTTTCCCCTCCCATGAGCAGTGCCTGTGCATGTGGTTGGTGATGTGGGGGCACCACCATGTCCACCGCTATGCCCCGCTGTGTTGCAACGTTGTGCAGGGCACATGCTGCCACAATGATTCTGCCCACTACTGGGGGTGCATGTAGTAGCTGGCTGCCAGAGTGGTCAAGGGAGTGTAAGCGTGACTTGAGCACTCCGAATGTGTGCTCCACTATGGCCCTCGTTGCAATAAGGGCTGCATTGTATATTACCTGGGGTGGTGTGGTGGGGTTCCATATGGGCATCATCATGTGGGTGCTCAAAGGGTAGGCACTGTCCCCTGGGGAGGTGATGATGGTTGTCATTAGTTGTGTTTGTGTATTTGTCTGTGTGTGACATGCATGCATGTGCACAGGCATTTGTACTGACCAATGAGCCATGTGTCGCCAAGCTTCCCAGCTTCCAGGGCCCGGATCAGGGCAGACATTCTGTATATGAAACTGTCATGGGTGGTCCCTGGATAGTTTGCATAGACAGAGGTGATTATTCCCTTGGCATCGCATACAATCTGCATGTTCATGGAATGCCAGTGCTTGCGGTTGTGGTGGATGTTTTAAGTGGCTCTAGGTGGACGTAGGGCCACATGGGTGCAATCTATGGAACCAAGCACTTTGGGGAAGTGTACAACCCTGTGGAAGTCCAAGACACATCCTGTCTTTCTGAAGGTGTTCTGGCCATGTATATGTGCCTGCGGACTGAGGGACGCTCAGTGATGATTTCCAACACGTGGTTTAAGCAACGTGACTGCGTGGGCTATGAGACCTACCCACTATGGCAGTTGTCCTCTGAAATGATCCAGTGGCCTAAAAATGCAGTACATTGAGCACCTTCTGCAAGCAGCTCAATGCTTGGGGGCACAGGGTAGGTGATGTGAGTTCATCCTCCCACTCAGTGACCAGGTGTAGGATGATGTGAGGTGGATACCTATTCCTGCCGTAGGCCTGGTCTTCAGGCATACCAAAAAGGTTGGTCCTGGTAAAAAAATGCGGGGCCTGGCTATTCTCCTCCTCCTGCGGTGTCCCATGATCACTGCTGTGAGGAATGGTAGCTGTATATGCTTGTTTGTTGTTTGCATGCACTTATATGCTGCGCAGGGGTGCTTCCGCCTGCTTTAGTTTGGCGGCGTATTTGTGCATGTGCGTGTGTTTTGACTTGCGCAGGTTTTCCCTATTCGATTCCATGAATACGTGTTGTTCACTTGCGTGTGGAAATTGCGTGTGTTTACCAGCGGTACTTCCCACGTTACGCCTACATTTTCACACGTTGTTCCCCATTCCCCGTGTTCTGCCCCCTTTTTAGGCGTGTGCGCAAGAAGTTGTGCGCTTTCCCCTTTCCTATCGCGCACGTGGTTGGAAAGTCGCAGTGACATGTAAGGTTAGCATGCATTTGGCACACATCCTGGGAAAAACACACGCAGGGCCTTCCATGAATTGCACGCGCAAGCTTTTTCATGCTTGCGCCAGCTTGAGCCACATATTTCGGTGCACATTTATTCCATGAATTACCCCCTATGTGTACATATTATTTTTATAATAAGCACAACCAAACATTTAAATCCGAAAATGTAAGATTTATCAAAGATTTAGGTTTCAACATGTTTCTATTTCTAATTAATGATATTCATATTTTTAGTACTTTACACACATGTCATATTATCTTACAAATATCTTACATATGTTTAGTGCAATCAGGTACACTCTATGCAATGAGCAAATTAATTGCTATTAAATGAAAGTAAAGATATGTATACAATGTTACATAATTAGATTTTTAATGTCATCCTCTACCAAATACTACAAATGAATGCTTGACAAGTACTGATATCATGGCTCTGTAGCCATTTAATGTTTTTTACAACGTTATTAAATGTACTGAAATCACATATGTACCAATATACCTAATGAGTGATCTTATGTCTGATGCCATAAGCGATGTCATATATGATGCCTTAGTGATGTCATCAGTGATGCCATCAGGTATGTTTTATATGATGTACTTAGTGATGTCATCAGTGATGTAATATCTGATGTTATCGTTCTGGTCATGTGTTGCTGCTGAATTTCCGAGGTTTTGTTGCATTACATTTTCACTTTAACATCCCTGCAACTAAATTGTTTCCCTGAATATTAAAGGTATTTTGCAATATATTGCTCACCTTCACATCCCTCCAAATAAATATATTTTTCCTGAATTTTGTAGGTTTTGTAGGTTTTTTTAATTCAATGGTTTATATGTTTTGTAGGTTTTTTTAATTCAATGGTTAATGCATTTCCTTTCCTATAGTCATAAATAGTATTTACACAACTTACTAAAACAACTATTTGGGAGAAATAATATTTCAAAAACATTGATAAGACATCAAATATTCTCTATTATTGCTTACCTGACTTCTTAATCATTTCTTTATTTGTGTAGCTTGGTCAGCATGAAATCTGTCAATGAGAATTGAACATATTTCATAATGGAAATAAAACAGATTAGTACATTTTTATTCTCATAATAACACTTTATGAACGCTGAATACATTCTTAGTACTCAACCAATTAAGGTTGAGACTATTACTCATGTTCCTGTAGAGGAAAACAAATTCTCGCTGTAGAGTAAAAAATCCTCTATTTTCAGTAAACTAAAATGTGTGATGTATTCATAGTTTTACATCCGTAGTGTTTATAATTCTGATAATAGCGTAAAACTATAAAATGATTAATACAAGTCACACATGCATTATTCAACAGTTTCTGAAAAACATCATTACTATTTACAGTTACTACTGTTAAAATACACCCTTTCCCTAAATATGAGTTCACTTTCTAAAAAATATATACACACCAATTGAAATAACTACTCCTTAATAATATTTCAGAGAGTTTCCCCAACTTAATTTTACACTTGAGCAACATAAAATGTGTATTTACACAAATATGTACAATAACATCATCTTAACAATAAGTAACTATATATACATAGCTTATGTTTCATGTTTGTACAAACTTACTTTTACTTTACTGTAAATAAATTCTGCTGAGTAGTTCATGTAACCGAGACACATAGGGCCTCATTACGACCCAGGCGGACTTCGCGGTGCTAAATGCACCGCGAAGCATGGCGGAAAGCCGCCGATAGCGCCATGGGGGTTGGCGGATTTACCGCCCCATTCCGACCTCGGCGGAGCGGTAAATCCCCAATCCCCATTCTGCCCTTCCCCATTCCCATTTTCGCCCCATAGGGTATAATGGGAGTGGGGAAGGAGTTAATTACGCCACCGTAAAATACGGTGGCGTAATTAACAACGAGGTCCCGTAGCGCCATGGTTTTCTCCGGCTGGTAAAACCAGGCGGAGAAAACCTCCATGGCGCTACGGGAACTCGTAGTATGGCGGAGAGGTACGCCATGCACTACGCTGGCGTAATACCCTCTCCGCCAGGGTCCTAATGAGGCCCATAGTCTAACTATGTCATTCATTTTACTAAAAATATAAAGTCATGGCAACATTGTACCATTGGTCTGAGTGAACATTTTTTAATGTATAGTCATACTATTGTATACAAAATAGGGAGATAAATTAAAATGTACCCTATAACTAAACATATAGATAATTAGTACAAACCACAGCAATTCTCTGTTAATTATCAATAGAATACTTCTTGTAAAATCTGTGTGCATCCTTATTTTGGCCTCCTACGCACATAAGAAGTTAATGACAATATTCTGCAATGCATACTTCGAAATTGACACCTTTTTAAACATGTCCCCTTTTTTTTCTTACTTTACTTTACTTTACTTTTCTCTGACTTTTTGTTGTAGCTCACTTTACTCATGTTTACTTGTTTCATATGTAAACAGTTATAGACCACTTATACAACCCACTACTTTTACATGTAAAAACATGCATATTGTTTTCCATAATAAAACCAACTTAGACGATTTCAGAATGCTTGCTGCTATAATATCTAGGACATTGACCTTTTGCTGAACAAGTTGTTTTGTTATGAATATCATGTTATGCACAAATAGTTCAAAACATGGATTCTAATAAATTTAAATGCACATTGTTTAAACCCTTAGGCAATCTAGTTTTGGGTGATACATCAGACACAGGCCAATCTACTTCTGTATGCACCTATGTCGTGAAATGTCCACTATTAATGGATGCACCCTCATGACAGATAATTGCACATGTTTTAAATGTTTAAAATGGTGGTGTTATTGTTCCAAACATCCATTCTGTATGTCTGTAACATCACTAAAAAGTACTTGTTAAACTGTATAGTTTGAAGTAATGATTGTAAATGACAATCACACTGCCTACAACTCATTTCATGGTATGCTTTTGTTACCAAATCTGCAGAATTAACACTTTTCTCATTGGGTACTGAGAGATATTACAACCTTTCATGAGGATCACAACTAAATTCTTCTTTATCACATTGTGTACACTCATGGTTCCATTCATATGAGATTCCTATCAAATTATTTACATTTACTGTGTCCTTCACTAACACCTCACAAATACTCACCAGAAATTCCTGAGCATTTTGTTGATTATTTTCAGAATAAATCTCTCTTTCTGTTCTTACAGCTACTACATATCGAATTGTCATATTCAGACAGAGAATAGGGATTGGTGTAAAGGAGGATGGTGAGGAAACGAGAGAGGCAAAAAGACAACATTGTAAGAAAAATAAAAAATGTTTACAATTTATTCATAATCACTTATCTAAGTCACAATGGACTGGATGGATTGGTCGTAGAAGTCCTTAATTTAGGATTGATTGGAAAAATGTATATAGAGGATATAGAGGTGTAGCATGTGCTTACCTAATTGTAGTTGTGCTCATTAGTCATGGGGTTGAATCATATGTCTCCTGTAAGCAATAATGGGAAAACCGCCCATTACTGATGGCGGAAAAACTGGATACTGTTTGTGAACAAGAACAGTATTCAATTACGGCGAACCGCCTAATATAACAAATTGTTATGACATTGAAGTGTGTCTTAGAAGTGACTGTGACAGTCCATGCAGCGGTACGCTCTGTGGTCTTATTTTTCAAGCTTCATCCGATACGAGATAATCTATTGGTGATATTTGTAATCTGCCTGAAAGAGTTAGTTAAGGCACAGGAATATAGCAATCAGTTCAAAACGGGCCCTGATGTGGGCATGCAGGTCATGCAAAATTAATATATACATGTACAATTTGAGGTTGAAACCGCTCACTGAAATGTAAGCATGCCCTGCTTGAAGCTGCGTGTATGTTCACCAAGCTCAATCGGCTCTCTAATTACATGAATCGGATGTGAAAAAGAAATATATTCATTCTAAATGATCTGAAAGTTGCTGCCTAGACTGCAGCTTATCATGTAAATGTGAGTTCTGATACGCATCGGCTCTGTCTCCAAAGTGAGCCCGGCGTCATGGATACAATTGTAGAATTCGGTTCCCCTGGGAACCTGCACGTAATGTTAAGACATTGATAGGGCAACGTGTCGTATCAACAGTAGTCCTTTTACGATTGCACTATTTCAATATATCGCAGAGGAGAGGAAGGAGGGGGGTAGAAGATTGTGGAAACCCTGATGTCTTGGCCAACTTCAACAAAAGATATACGAGGGCCAGTGCAAAAGAAGTGAACCTAAAAAAGCAATGACAGATCGAGTGCTGAATCTTTCCAAATGTAACATAACCCCGGATGAAAGATCTTTACTCAATAAAGGACTCGCGTTTGCGCCATCTGCCAAATACAATCACATTGATGTACACATAGATTTGTTCAAATTTGTTTGGAAAATCAAATTAACATTTTATTTTGCTACGAAAGCACCAGAACATTTTCACAAGAACATTCCCACACCTATCAGTGAACTAACTATTCAAGAAATAGAGGACCCCTTTGTCTTGCGCTCCTTAATGGAAACTGAAGACTACGAAATGAGGAATCTAACATAAGAATAGACTCTATGACCCCGAAGGAGCTTAAGAGCAAATCCAAATTCCTACCACAACTGTCCACAGACAACGTGATTGATACTTTTTACAAAGCTGTTACGGATGATCTATATAAGATTTCAGAAAGGGAAAGGAACAAAAGCAGACAACATGACAACCACAGTAATAATTTGATACAGGCCGAAACGAAGGCACTAAAAGAATTAGCAGGAGACGTATCGATAACAATCAAGGAAGCAGAGAAAGGCGGCAATATTGTTAATCTGAACCGGGAAGACTATTTGCAAACGGCCTCAAATCACCTAACATTGCCAGGATGTTACAAAATTCTAACAGAGAACCCAAGAACTATAATTATTTCTGACTTAGAACAGCATGTCATCACCTGGCACAAGAGGGACCTCATAACTGATGATGAAAAAACTTTTTTGACGATCAAGGAACCCACAACATCGACCATGTATTTTCTATGCGCAATACTTAGCGGAATTGGATAGGCAACTGAAAACATCACACAGTATCTAGATAACATACTTAGACCTAGAGCCAGTCTGGTTAAATCATATCTTAAGGACACAACAAGTGCCATTAACATTCTCTGAACAATCAAATGGCAAGAAACTTACCAACTTACCACCTTGGACCTAAAGGCCCTCTACACGTCGATCCAATACAAATGGGCAAACACTACAATTGAGTATGCCTTCAAGGATGACTTGGCGTCATACTTCCAGCAAGTACAGATGATTAAAGAGATGTTACAATTAACCCTGGAACATAAAATGTTCACATTTAATGACTGTATATACCAACAAACCAAGGGAATTGCCATGGGCACCAGATACGCCCCAGCCCTGGCCAACCTATTCATGGGTATGTTTGAGGACCACGTTATATACAAGGACCCCGAGTACAAGAACAAAGTCAAACTTTGGACGCGTAATATTGACAGTGGGCCTCATTACACGGAAGGTGGTAAGGGTTAACGGTCACCGGTAATGGTACCAGTGACCGTTAACCCTTACCGTCTTACTACAAGGTCCCTTTGTGGGTTGGTACTTTAACGCCTGCTTTTTAGCAGGCGTTAAAAACCAACCCGCAAAGGGACCAGGTTGCTAATTACGGTACCGCAATTTGCGGTACCGTAATTAGCACCTTCCCCATTCCCATTATGCCCTATGGGGCAAAATGGGAATGGGGAAGGGCAATGGGGGAAGGGGGAATTACCACCCCGCCAACCTTGGAATAGGGCGGTAATTCCCCTTTCCTCCAAGGTGGTGCCGGTATTTTACCGGCATGGACCAAGGTGCTAATAGCACCTTGGTCCACCGCCTGCGTGTAATGAGGCCCAATGTCCTTCTAATTTGGGAAGGAACTGCAGAAGAATTCTTCAGATTCATGGATAGACTAAATGTGAATAGTTTTGGAATTGAGTTCACAGGTCAATGTAATAAGACAAGCATCAACTTTTTGGATATCACCATTCATGCACAAAGCCTCGGATTGGAGACCTGGACTTATAGAAAAGAAACAGAAGTTAATTCCCCCTTACATGCTAAAAGTTGTCACTTCAAACCAATCATAGACAATATCCCAATTGGAAAAGGATACACACAAACAAGCATAGAGAGAGCATATAATGTCACAAAGACCAAGAAACAACTAGAT
The DNA here is from genome assembly GCF_040938575.1 of Ambystoma mexicanum. Lineage (NCBI taxonomy): Eukaryota > Metazoa > Chordata > Amphibia > Caudata > Ambystomatidae > Ambystoma > Ambystoma mexicanum. The sequence continues at coordinate 890,291,883 of NC_090922.1, forward strand.
GCACTGTGTGAGATACAGAAGAGTGTTATTAACCCAATGCTGATTAAGTTCATCACCAAATACAGTCAGAACCATTATGTTTTGCAGAAAGTTTTACAAAAACATTGGTATCTCTTGAAATTGGATGAATACATCAAAAATTATATAGGCACACAACCTATCATGACTTTCAAAAGAGCTGACACTTTGAGAAAGATTGTGAGTCCATCACTCTTACCTGGCATGAAGTAAATAAGAAAGAGGGCTTGGTTAGAAGCAGATCATATCGGATTCAGAGAATGTGGTATCTGCACAATGTGCAAATACGCACATCCACAAACTAAAGAATTTCAAGATAAGAGTGGACTCACTCTCAGGATCAAGCAAGAAATTAACTGCAGAACGAAATTTTTCCTATATGGGATCATTTGCATTTGTAGCAAAATATACATTGGTAGTACCGAGAGAGCTTCACGCAAGGATAAGAGAGCATATAGCAACTATTGGGAGCCAGGACCCCAGGTTCCCACTTGCGCACCATTGGCAGACAAATCAGCAGATGGAAGATAAAACCACAATCAAATTCATAGGATTACAAGAAATTCCTCAATCAAGAAGATGGGGCAACAGACCTTTAAGACTGAGACAAACAGAAGCAAGAACCATTTGTTTTCTAAATGCTACTGTTAATGGGTTGAACTCTGAAAATGAGATGATCTCTTTTCTTTGAAAACTGTTCTCATACAGTAACCAATGCAACATAAGCCATTATCCTAGTAATAGTATAATCATGACACTTGACCATTTTTGAACGAATACATTTTCTAATATTGCTGTGCATGTCATCTCACATCTCTATAGCCTCTATCAGAATGAGAGACCAGTTGTAAGTTTGCAACAACATATACAATTGAGTCCACCCACTGACATGGCCTATGCACCGTGAGGATGTAAGTATTTATAACAACACATATTATTGAGTTCGCCCACTGACATAGCCTATGCAACATGAAGAAGGCTTATCACGCCAGTATATATGCACCCTGCATGGCATGCAGATGTAATTTGGACTTTTGTCCTCCTCATGTCACCGGTTTCGACACATCACACTATGGTTCATTAATATCAGATGTTGTGTTCTATTGTTATGTGCACTGTGCAAGACATGCACAATTTCACTTGGGCACCTATCTCTCTTCCCCCCTTATATTTATATGTACTCTTATCATTTTATGGTTTGTTACATTCTTTTAACTGCCATATGTTTTCCCCCCCAGTGCCAAGGCCTTTTTTGGTGATTTCAGTATTTCACCATGCACAGCCTTCTAACATTTTCTCCTTCATTAACCCCTTAAGTGCCAAGTACGAGCTATCTCGTCCTTGGCACTGGGGAGGTAATCCCAAGGACGAGATACCTCGTCCTTGGCACTTAAATATTAATACTCTAATTTCGTCCACCACCTACTGTTTGTGTCCACCCATGTTGGTGTCTCATGCTAGAATTCTAGGTTCTATATGTAGAATCAACTACCTGTAATGCATTAGGCTGTATCCACAAGTATGGACTGCACATTACAAGATGGCCACTGCGATATATTGAACTAGTGCAATCGTAAAAGGACTTCTGTCGATACGACACGTTGCCCTAGCAACGTCCTAACGTTACGTGTGGGTTCCCAGGGGAACTGAATGCTACAATTGTATCTATGACGCCGGGCTCACTTTGCAGACAGCGCCGATGCGTATCAGAAAGCACATTTACATGGTTAGCTGCCGTCTAGGCAGCCACTTTCAGATAGTTTATAATGATTATATTTCTTTTTCACATTGGATTCACGTAATTAGAGAGCCAATCGGGCTTGGTGAACATACACACAGCTTCAAGCAGGGCATGCTTTAATTTCAGTGAGCAGTTTCAACCTCAAATTGTACATGTATATATTAATTTTGCATGACCTGCATGCCCTCATCAGGGCCCGTTTTGAACTTATTGATATATTCCTGTGCCTTTACTAACTCTTATAGGCAGATTCCAAAAATCACCAATATATTATCTCGTATCGGATGAAGCTTGAAAAATAAGTCCACAGAGCGTACTGCAGCATGGACCGTCACAGTCACTTCTAAGACACTATTATGTCATAACAATTTGTTATATTAGGCGGTTAGTTGTGATTGAATACCGTTCTTGTTCACAAACAGTATCAAGTTTTCCGCCATCAGGAATGGGCGGTTTTTCCCATTATTACTTACAGGAGACATGGGATTCAACCCCATGACTAATGAGCATGACTACAATTAGTTAAGCACATGCTACACCTCTATATCCTCTATATACATTTTTCCAATCAATCCTAAATTAGGGATTTCTATGATCAATCCTGTCCATTGAGACTTAGATAAGTGATTATGAATAAATACCATGTTGTATGTCTTCCCTCTCTCCATTCCTCACCATCCTCCCTTACACCAATCCCTATTCTCTGTCTGAATATGACGGTTGATACATAATGACTTGTTGAAAAATGCATCTAATCAACCATTTTGTGTATTCATTACCATATATGTTTTCTTTTGATGACAATATGCTTCTTATTATTTCAACCCGTGGTTAATTGGGCTGCACAACTGTTTGCTTATGCACATGTGTATTCAGACTTTGCCCAGCTCTGAGAAAGGCTTGAGCTAGCCGAAACACATGTTGTGCAAAAAGGCACCTCAAAAATAAAAAGAAATCATGAACACTAATTAAGTGTGTGGACGAATTATTAGCTGGCGCTGTCTTGAGAAATCATTTCATACAGGTTTATAATTGCGGTTTCTGGCTATATCCGCTTTTCTACAAGACGCGACAGATGACCTGCACTTAACCATCAGTAAAGTAATATCAGTCTATTCAACCTAACAGGCTTCTATTGAGGAGTCGCCGCCTGACCAGCTTACTAAAGCCAAAATTCTTTCTATACATATCGAATTGACATTACAGAATGTATGTCATGTGGTCATTCATCTATCGACAGTTAGGTAGCATTGGTAATGTGAACCTATGTAGTTATTTCCTATATAAGGAGATTACCATTAATGTGAGGCAGTCTACAAGTTTAGAGTATGCCGATATGCAAACTATTTTCAAATAGGGTTGCTTCAGAATGTTATGAAAGCAGGCTTGAAAGCACACTGGTTGCTAACATGTTTCATGCAGGTTGCAGTAGACCTGATGTCATGTTGAATATCCAAGAAAAGAACATTCTTTCTGTTGCTTTGATTTGTAAACTTTCAGAGTGTGACAAGTTCAACTCTATAATGATGCACTATGAGAAGCAAGAAATTATAGGGTTACGATTGTGTGAGGTTTTAGATGGCCAGCTCATATCACTAGAATTAGATAAAAAACAAAAGCTTTATTAACTCAATTAGAAAAATCTATTTAAAAAACATGTTTAGGGTCAATGCTAAAACTGTGCATAAATTCATGGGTTATGTTGAAGCGAAACCTGAATTGGTCTGGTGAACGAAGCAATGGTAAGAGTGGCTGCATTTGTAATTGTTCCATACAGTACAAATTTAGAACATATTTTGGTGAAGTTTGATTGTGTACAGGAACCTCACTTGACTTTTTTGTACCTGTGCATGCTTCATGATTTTTAAATATATGTCTGTCTGCATATGAAATAATGGTGCATACATCACAAGGATTGACTTTAGCAGCTGCAGTAATGGACATAGGTCACACAGTGTTTAAAGAAGGAATGTCATATGTAGAAATGTCACAAGGAAAACATTAAGAAGGATTGTTTTATTAAACTTTGATGAGACAAATGTGACAGCTGACATTTCATGTATTCAAGAGTACAATATGTTGTGTGTACTGTATGCACCTCATCTTGGCTTATTGCCAACTCCCATCAGATGTATGCGGGGAAAAATAAGCAACAGATAAAGGTACATTCAAAGGAAATGGTTCCTGCACATTGTGTAAAGGAAGACAATCTAACAGTGTTGGAAAGCAAAGTAGATTTCAAATACTGCCACTGTAGACTTAGTAATGAAACAGGAGTTGAATGCTTTGCATCTTTGTGTAGGTGGTTACAAATGATACCACTCATGGAAATAGTAGCTTCACCAGCAGACAAAAAGCTATGTGTTGCACTCACAGAGGAGTTAACTAATCTCTAAAAAGAAGGACATGTTTACCTCCAAACAAAATGTTGTAGTCTGTCCTCAAGACCTCTTGCATTTGCAAGTGAATAAAAGCTAGCATCAAGTTAAACACCATACTCACTTTATCCACAGTCAAAACAGTGTTAGTTGAAATCTCAACGGTTCCATTGGATTCAGTAGTCAACACGGCTTCTGTCTCAAATTGTAGCTGTTCAGATAGTTTCTGTTTAGGACACATTGCTAAATTAGTATCTTTACAACTTTGCACAGAACATGAAACATCAGCCGGAACATTTTTAGATTGAAAAACTTTACTTCTCTTCAAATATTGTTCCTTCCTTTTGTCACGCTGTGCCCAGTTCTTTGAAGTCAGTGTTAATCCATACTGCAGAAATAAACATAATGAACAATGAACACTTAAAGTTCCACACCAGTTCCCTATTGCTTCGAGGCATTATAACAAAAATGAATAATCATGCAGCCCCATAACAAGCCATTCTACATGCTGTATGCCATACACACATAATAGAATAAGTGGGGTTATTAGATGCTGAGATAGTTAAGAGCATACTAGATACTATACAATTGATGGATTATAAGTTAGGGTTTGCATCTAGCGCCAAATTATATTAGCGGCACACTGTACACTAGCTAAGAGCTAAAGCCAGAATTGTCTAACAATTGCACCCTAAAGCTAATGTAGTTGGCTCATCTCACTGACATTCATTTCTATAAATTCCCACACAGCGCTGTTCAGTGTGCCTTTCCCACTCAGACCCTACCCTTTCTACATCTCTGTTCTAGCTCCTGGTACTCCAGAGCAGGCTCCTGCCTAACTGGTTATGCCTGATACCCAGGAGCTGCTTTTTGTTCCTGGTCAACAAATCTCCATATCATACCTTGTATCTCTCAGAAAATATTTCCACATGCCTAAACAGCTTTATTACAGCGACAGGAAGCTTTACAAATTGCACCAGTTTTCAGTTATTAATTCCCACATGCCTACAATGTGCTGCTTACTGTATATGTACAGATTTTGGATAGGCCTTGACTACTGGGGCCTACCCCATCAACGCCTCTGTTCTAGCTCCTGGTTCTCGAGAGCAGGATTCTGCCTAACAGATTATTCTTAATACCCAGGACATGCTTTTTGCTCTTAGTCAACACATCTCAATTTTGATCCCTGTAGCTGTCAGAAAGTGTTTGCACACTCATAAACATCATCATTACAGTGAAAGGAAGCATTAAAAATTCCACCCCTTTTCAGTTATTAATAGCCATTACTAATACATTTTTAATGTACTGGTATGCAAACATAACAGGGAATCTACACACTTATAATCCAACAGTTATTAATGTGTGCACATGATAAGAAATGTTCCCCCATTACCTTATACTCTGTGGAAAATAGAAACCTTTCTAAGAAAGGTTCAATTATACATCTGCACATTTTCTATTATGCTTGCTTGACAATATATGTTAATGTTAAAGGACAATTATACCATGCACTATCACCACTGGAGTGGTCCTTTGGTGCTCTGTTGGATCCGAAAGGTAAGATGGTAGGATGGGTTTGTAGGGCTTAGCGGAAAAGCAAGAGTTTTGATGTCCTGTTGGCAGCTTCATTTCGGCTAACACCGTTAGCTGAACATGGGTGCAATTTACGGATCAGTAGATTGCCATGTGCTATTGTGTGGGACTATGTGTGGTTTGTTTTGTTGTTGTGGTGTAGTGGAAAGCATGCAGATTGCTGTGAAAGAGGTGGTTGTGTTTGTTTAGCGTTTGAGAGGTGTATGCAGAGGGTTGAGGTTTTAGCATTTGGGTTAGTGTTTTTTTTTTACCTTGTTGCTTCGGACAGCTGTGTTTGGTATCTCTGCTTGTGATATGAGCTGGGGTCATCCTGCGGTAAGGTCACTCGCCGGGTTCTGTGCATATTGTTGGCATGTCTCTGTAACTGTCTAGTGGTCTGTGGGCAGTAAGGTTGTGAAGCCACCCCACCCCGGGTTGAGAAGTGTATGGTAGCAGGGTCTTAGGTCCTCAAAAGGGGTCTGTCTGCCATTGCCTCCCTGAGCTCCTAGGGCAGGGTCCCCTCCCTCTGAATTCCACGTGCTCCCTGGCCTCCAGGGGTGCCAGTTATTGCTTAATACTCCCTCATCTGCAGCTAAGGTGCCAGTCCGATAAGAAATTTCTAAAAATAGGGGTTTGATTTGGGAGTGGGTGTATCCTGGGTTACCGCCCACCCTCCCCGGCTTCTTCCTTCCATGTGCACTTGTAAAGGTGCGTTCTATTTCCAGTGGTGTCTTTTTTCCAGTAATTACCCTCTGCTTCTGAGGTGAAGAGCCAAGTTTTAAGTAATGTTCAGAATTTTAGATCATCCTTCGTATTGCGTATTTCTATTGGTAGGGTGTTCCAAATCTTTGTTTGCTGCCAGGTGGGAGAAAAAGTATCTCCCAAATGTTTTTCATGTGCATGGTTTTGGTCCCAGGTGGATGTCATTGCTTGATCTTAGTGCTCTTGTTGTTAGGTAAATGGGTATTTTCTTTTGTAGGAATTATGTTCTTTGACAATGGATTGCCCTTTGCGTCATGCACATCATTTTGAAAGTGAGTTGTTGTTTGATTGCCAGCCATTGCAGCATGTTTAGTACTGGGGTGATGTGGTCCCTTCGTCTTAGTTTGAGGAGAAGTCTGGCTGCTGCATTTTGGATTTGCTTACAATTTTTTTAGCATGTATTCTGGTATTTCGAGGAATAGGCTGTTGGCATAGTCTATTCTTGACATGATGAGGGCAATGATGCTCAGTGGTATGAGAGCAATGGTAGGGTCCGTTTTATAGTGTGTAGGAGGAAGAAGCATTTCTTGATTATTGTGTTTACTTGTGGTTCTATTGTTAGTGGGTTGTCCATAAGGTTTTTCACTATTTTCAATGGTTTGGATGCTGTTCTAAGTTCTGTGGGCCATGGAATATAATGGTTATTTTCCTGGTTTTTGGATATAACCATGATTTCTGTCTTGCCTGGTTTGAGTTTGAGGTTGTTTGTGTTCATCCATTCATGCAGTTCTTTTAGACCGTCTTCCAGCGTTGTGTTCTCTTCTTGTGTATCTTCGATTTTGTAGATGATTTGTGTGTTGTCTGTGTATTTGCAGCATGTAAGGCTGTGTCATTTGATAAGCTTGTGTAATGGAGTTAGGTAGATATTGAAGAGCAGTGGGGATAGGGACGATCCTTGCAGTACTCCACAGTTGGTGTCCGTTGGAGTGGATTTGAAGGGTTTTATCCAGACAGTTTCCATTCTATCAGTTAACAATGATTTAATCCAGAGTAGCGCTATATCAGTTATTTCTATTTTCTCTAGTGTCTTGATGAGGGTGTCATGGCTGACTGTTGAACGCTGCAGAGAGGGCGAGTATTATCAGGGTTGAGTTTGTATCAGAGTTTGCATTTGTCTTTAGGTCATCCCAGATAGAAAGGGGTGCTGTCTCTATCCCTCTTGTGGGTCTGAAGCAGATTTGTGCCTGGTCCAGCAGCTGACATTTTTCTACGTGCTCCTGTATTTGTAGACGTAGGTTTCTAGTAGCTGTTCTGGGTAGTGAATGTTCAAAATAGGTCTGTAGTTAGAGAAGTCTTCCACATCGCCTGTTGTGTCCTTGAGAAGTGGTTTGATGTACGCTGATTTAAATGATTGTGGTAATCTCCCTGTTGTGAGTGATAAGTTAAAGAGGTTTCTGCAGCATTCCAACATTGTGCCCTGTGTAAGTATTGATTTGTAGATGTCTGAAGGTCTGTGGGGGATCCTGCTTTGTGGCCACGTCTTGCCAGCTTGATGAATGTCTCTACTGATATTGGTGGGCAGGTTTGGAGTTTGTTTTGTGGTTTCACGGTTGGCAGGGAGGGTTGTGTGTTTTGGTTGACTGATCTGCTTGTTATGAATCGATGGATGTCCCTTAAAAATGGAAAATGCATTTCACATATTTTTTTTTGCATTTTTAAAGCGCTCACACAGCCTGCGGGCATTGAGGTGCTGTCACAGAAATTGTTTGTTTTATAATTGCGTAATAGTTTTATTTTTTTGTCTTACTTGCGTATTTGTAACACCCTTAAATACCCAGAGGTTTCTAAGTGCAGACCCAGGGATTGAACCTCTGTTGCTTAGTATCTTCTTGCGTCGAAGGCGAGAACGTTGCCGCTTGAGCTATCCTCCCGGGACAACATAGTTAGTGATAATTAAAAGCAGATGAACTTTGTAATACTTCCATTCTGTTTGTATTACAATTCCATCATTACCACACTGTAGGATATCAACAGGGTAAGTGGGTTAGTAGAATATAGGCCTTGTGTAACTTTCCATGGACTTTATTTCAAGTGTACACAATACAAATGTATTACAGTAACTTAATTAAAGGATCCAGGGTTCTGCAGCTCTTTTTGTGTGCAAAGCTTTGCTATCCAATTTCTAACACCTTCACTTGGCAGCCTTATCGGTAAGGGATTATAGCTGTTGTATTGTCAAAAGTATGAAACACCGCATATTGCACTGTCTTTAGATTGTGAGTAAGTATGCAAAACAATTCTATGGAAAACAGCAGAAATAAAATGCTTCTACCATTTACATACAAATTAACCCGCATGGCTTCTGCAATGTATTAGCAATATAAGCCAAAACTAAAAGATAATCAAACTTACACCTTTAAATCTCTTCTAAACTACAATTCCCCAAAACCTTCACCATTCACTATACCAGAAGAAGCTGATATAAATTGAGCATCAATATATTCCCAGGGTTCGAAATTGCCACCAGGTCAAGCTATTTAGCTCCTGATTATAGGCAAGCTGTGCCATCTTAACCACTTTTGGGGCCCTGGGCACGGACATCTTTGGGGCCCCCCCTCCACCAAACCAAAGGAATGAAGTGATCAAGAATATCTGGTCACACCCCCGACCCCATCGTCGCTATCACAACCTATAAGTTGATATGCTGCCTTGCAGCATTCGAAATAAGCATGGGTACTCCTTTTCAGTCCCCTGACCCTCTTCATTCTTGCTCTTATCAGAATGATAAACAAGTAGCATTGCAAGGTGAACATTAGCAGTCTACAAAGAGGTTACTTATGTTCTAGTATAGATACAGAATACTTTTTATTAATAGCATCTAGGAAGGTATGCAGCCTGTAGTATTAATGCAGGACCGTATGTAAAAGGTACATGTAACCCAGGATAGACAGAGAACTCACATTAGCTGCCTCACGGTATGCAAAAGGGCTGAAGCATGGATAGGGGAGACCAATTGGAAGGAAGGAGAAAGCTACACATACCATAGTATGGATAGTGGATGCAGATTAGAAGCTACCAGGAAGGTATCTGTATCCAGACAGACTGAGATAAGAAGTGGAAAATTGTTTTCAAATAGTGTTGCCATTAGAGATCAAAGGAACAAGTGCCTGTGGTGTGCAATATATCAATGCTCACTATTCTAATGGAAGCAACACCATAGTGAAACCATGAAAGAGGCTTTTGTGAAGCTCATACCCTGAGAAGGAAATCACTATGAAGGGCTGACAATTTTGACAGGATTAGGGACTGGCAATTTTGAGAGGTTAGGCAATACAAGATTAAATTAGATGCCCAGGATCCCACATTGGTTAAGGGGTGGATGTGTGCCAACTCTGCAATTTATGCATTTCAACACTTTCTTTCTAGTTCTTATAATGAACTAAAACAATCTAATTTTTTAAAACTGACATGGAAAGTGCAAAAATCACATGATCAAACTTGACAATTTTAAACAAAAAAAAATATTATAGAAGGGTGTTACGCAAAATGGGAATGATTCTAGATTAATTCTCTCCATCATCAAGGAAAGTATATAATTACCAGCATACCAATCGATGCGATTTAACACATTTAATCTGGTTTTTTATTTTGTATTTTAAAGCTTTAAATACTTCCAAAACAATGGCTTGTGCCATTATCATTTATAAACGTGCATAAAAACCTTTGACTTTTACAAAAAAGCAAACCGTTTTTTTTGTGTCAAACGAGCAGACCTTAAAATATGCTTGCCCGAGGCCTGCAACATCTGGTCTGCTCTTTTCCGTCTACCACCCCTTCCAGTCGAATGGCCTACATAAGAAGAAAGATCTACTAATGGGCTAAACAATATCACTGCATGCACTAAGGCAAACCTCACAGAAGACAGCCGTTATTTAAGGGATATTAGATGATTTGACCAGGATCACTCTGTCATCTGCTGACAAAGCCAGTATACAAGCATGAGCGCTTTTGTTCCACAGTCTTGAATTTGGATACTTATTCACCTCTTGGACTTGCTAATCATTGCAGGTGATTGCCTAGGTTTTAGAACACCCAATCTGAACAAACCAATGTCTAGACCTTCACCATACAGATGATATGTTTGTTTTTATAGCAACCCCTATCTGGTGCAGGTACATTGCTGATAATCACACCTTTTGGGCTATAAAATCAGGTACATGTGCAGGCAGATTTATAAACTTCAAACATAGGAAAGGCTCAGCTAGCTTTGCTGGAATGTGCTATTCTAATCTTGCATTGAACACATATCTCTGCAATGACACACTGAGCTAACTACTAAACGATTGTGGCGATCAATTTATCAATATGCATTTCAACTTTAGCTATTGCGCATGATCAACATACTTCCCACAGGAAGGAAAGAATGCTACAGAGTTGTGCCGTTAGGAACACACAATGTATGTATACCACAGTGAACACAGAAGGCAATACATGATGAATTGTTCAAGACAGAATGTACTTGTCAAAATAGACAGGCAATGGGTTTAGAACCTCAGCAGCATGCCATAAAATATCCTGACATGTGCTATTTAGGTCTGGTGAACAATGAAATCTGACGTCTTTAGATCAGGCAGCCTTGTTGGGCCCCGCTCCAAGGTGGGGGCCCTGGGCAAGTGCCCCTTTTGCCCTCCCATAAAAACGTCTCTGTAGCCAAGGGGAGCATAGTTAGTTTAAACTAACAATTACCAATAGCTATCCTTCACTCCTGTGGCAAATGGTGCCATACAAACCTAGCTATGCAATGTTAACTGTCTATGTTTGCGAATGTATATAAATAAAAATAAAGAACACACATAAGAGACATGTATTGCATGTAAATCATATTGTACTCTAATGCATTTTTCATGTACTGCCATGCAAACTGTGTGGGATCAGATATGAGAGGCAGACACAAAATGTTAATGTTTCCACTGTCAGACATCTTTATTAAAATAAAAAAGGGTTTGATAAATGCCTCTCTGTCCCTATCCTAAAGAGAGTTTCCCTACCTAGGAAACTAAAACTATGGATCAGTCTATGTCTTGTCGTCAAAATTATATAAACTGTCCTTGTGTCCAAAACATACTAATCGGACCCACATACTAGAAATGAACAACTAAATGTGTAAGGAAATGTCTCTTTGGCAAAAAGTGTTCACAATTAAAACAAGTAGATCAATCCAACAAAAATAGTATTTTCCGAGGAAAAGTCCTTGGTTCCAGAGGGTGGCGTTTTCCCCCTAGATTATTCAGGTAGGATCGCAAAAGTGTCTTTTCCAAACATCAGCTCCTTATGGATGGCAAAAGTGTCTCTTTCAAACAACAGTTTCCATAGTTCCTTATACCTGATCCAGGATGTTTCTGTCCTATATGTCCTATACCTTTTAGCACTTCCTAGGTTTCTTTGCAATGAGTTCACAAACTAAAGGGGCCTTATTCACAATAGAATGTTCCATGTATGGGGTCTCTTTAAACTCTTTGATATTTTAGCGGACCCCCTGATGTAGTTGTCCAACAGAATCCTCCAGTGGGCTCTTCAGGTCTCTGCATATACCTTTCCACCAGGGATTTTGATTTCAACGGGAAACAGGTCTTTGTCCAATTTCACAACTTGCTTAGAGTCGCTGATATTCTTAATTTACCATGTGTTTTGCACAGTAAGTGTGTTTCTTTCTGTGACTTTTAGTGTTAGTGGACTGTCTGGTATACTCCCCTGCCAGGAATCCTTTTGTAGGTTCATCAGATCCCCTGGTATACTCTCCTGCCTGGCATCTTCCCACAATTTTCATGTACTTATTTAACTGCTGCTTGCTGGGTGTTTTCACTGCCAGGACTCATCTGGTTCTCAGCTCCCCTGGTATACTCTACTGCCAGATATCTTGCTACAATGTCTTATTCTTTCTTATATTTTAAATGGCCTGCCTGGTCTACTGCGCTGCAGGAATCCCCTTTTTTTGGGGTCTTGCAGATCCCCTGGTATACTTCTGTGCTAGGTATCATCCCCTCAAATGTTCACTGCCTGATGTACCCCTTTCACCAGGACTTCCTCTCTGAGTTCACTGTCTTTCAGTACAACACATATATATTCCTTCACTGTGTCTATATTTCATTGGCTTGAAGTACTACTTGTTCCAACTTTCCCCACATTGATATCTCATATATGGAGACTTGTTCAAGTTCTTTCAACTTCTTCATTAGTATTCTTTTGCTTTTAATAATACTTGCACCAACTTTGCCCATATTGAAATCTCATACATGAGGATTTGTGCAGGTTTTGTCTTTGTATTTTACTTGGTCGGTATTCAAAACCGTTTCTTAATTGCTCATATGCCTGTTGGTATGCCCTGGGGTGCCCAATGGCTCTGGCCAGACTCATCAGTGTCTTGTCGCATTCCCGACACATGGGTGAAGCTTCCTCTCGTGGATGGTGTTTCTCACACTGCGGCCCCTCTCCCACCTCTCCTGCTGTCTCTGTGTTCACCCGCCGGTGTGACTGCTGCTCTCTGCATGACTGTGTCCCCGGTAGCCCAGCTGCTGCTGCCGGCTCCTCAACGGTTCTCCCATGGTGCATGCTGTCTCTTGTGGCCTTGCGCTAGTGCGGTATGTGATACTCGCGAGCGGCAGTGTGGAAGTGCCTCCCTTCTCCAGCAGGGCTCGCCCCCGTGCCGCTGCCTTCTCCCTCAGATCTACTTCTTACTTCTCCGGTTCTCCTCCTCTGAATGTGGACACCATTTTATAAATGTCTTGGGCACTCAGGCGTTACTACAACAACTAGTCTGTTTGGTGTTTCCTTTAATCCACATTAACTCCTTCCTCCTCTACCTCTTCTTAGTACTTGAGGCTTTATGGGAGTTGGAGTCCATAGGATTTCTGGTACTTCCAAAGTGATATGTTATGTTATATTATGCTACTTTGCATTTATATAGCGCCTTATGTACCATTGGTATGATCTCAAGGCGCTGGTAGGTTGAACACCCTTGGAACCGTAGTTCAAGTCAGTAGAGAGAGAGAGAGAGAGGGGGCCAAAAGGTGCGTGTGTACACCGGATATGTGTGCAGCAGGTGTGGCACTCGTATGATAGCTGCTTCTTAGCGGTAGGTGTGGTGGTTGAGGGATCAGGAGTATGTGTTGGTTCTGGCAGGGAGATACCAGACTGATTCAGGCTGCGTTAGGCCTGAGGAAAATGCCTAGGCTGGCGGGTGAGCAGCCAGCTGTATTTAGTTAGGATGATGGGGAGTATGTGAAATGTGTTCTTATGAGGACAGCTATACCGAATGTGTCATAGTATCGCTGTGTTCTAGTTGAGTGGTGATGTATAGAAGAGAGTAAGCGTGGTGATGTGATAAGGTGGCTTTCTGTAGGTGCTTGAGATCAAGCACCTTCATGCTCGATGCATTCCATCCGCTTCAACCGTTTCACCCGCTCCATACTCTTCACCCGCTCCACACTCTCTACCCCTTCACCCGTCGCACGCACTCCATCCGACACATGCACTCCATCCATCGCACGCACTCCATCCGTCGCACACACTCCATCCGTTGCATGCACTCCATCCGTCACATGCACTCCATCCGTCCCATCCACTCCATCCCTTCCATCCACTCTGTCCCTCCCATGCACTCCGTCCTTCCCATACACTCCATCCCTCCCATGCACTCTGTCCTTCCCATGCACTCCGTCCCTCCCACACACTCCATCCCTCCCATGCACTCTGTCCTTCCCATGCACTCCGTCCCTCCCATACACTCCATCCCTCCCATGCACACTGTCCCTCCCATGCACTCCATCCCTTCCATCCGCTTCGTCCTTCCCATGCACTCCGTCCCTCCCATGCGCTCCGTCCCTCACATGCACTCTGTCAATCCCATGCACTCCATCCGTCCCATGCACTCCATCCGTCCCATGCACTCCATCCATCCCATGCACTCCATCCATCCCATGCACTCCATCCGTCCCATGTACTCCATCTGTCCCATGTTCTCCATCTGTCCCATGTACTCCATCCGTCCCATGTATTCCATACGTCCCATACAATCCATCCATCCCATTCAATCCATCCGTCCCATGTACTCCATCTGTCCCATGGACTCCATCCATTTCATGGACTTGATTCATCTATTTCATTTGTTCCGTTAATTCCATGCTATCTATCCATTCCGTACATTCTATATATTCCGTGCATACCATCCGTATCATGTACTCATCCTTTCCATACTCTCTTCCATTTTATTCCATCATCCACTGTGTTCCTCTCTTCCATTTCATTGATTTAATCAATTTTCTTGATTTCATCCACTTCCCTGTTTTCATCCAGTTTATTCCATTCATCCACTTTACTAATTTCATCCACTTCACTCGTTCTTTTCAGTTTAACCGTTATAATTTACATTGGCGGTTATTAGTTTTCGATTTCTCGCTCGGGTCATGATGCTGGATTGTTATTTATGATAAGGCAGCTTTGGGCTAGGGTCATTGATTGTTGTTATCCAGTTTGACTTAAGAGTTGATTCTAGGGGAAGAGCCATGTTTTCAGTAATTTGCGGAAGGACATGAGGTCCTCGATGAGTTGGATGTGGGGTGGAAGTGCGTTCCACAGAGTGGGGGCTGGGGCTGAGAATGATGATCCACCTAACCTGACTGAGTTGGTTTTTGGTTTGACTAGGAGGCTGGCAGAGCTTGATCTTAGAGAGCGTGGAGGATGGTAGGGTTTTAGTTTATCTTGAACATATTGGGGACCGGTTTTATGCACCGTCCGTTGAGAGATGCATAAGGTTTTGAAGGTCACCCTTCGGGCAACCGGAAGCCAGTGCAGAGTTTTGAGGGCTGGGGAGATGTGATCTCTTGGACCCAGTGCTAGTAGCAGTTTGGCTGCAGCGTTTTGTGCTCTTTGTAGTTTAGTCAGTTGGTATGCATGTACTCTGAGGTAGAGGGGGTTAGCATAGTCTAGTCTTGACAAAACAATTGATTGGACTGCGGAGAGTCTGTTGGGAAAGGAGAGGTATGGAAAAATGTGCCTAAGAGTTTTAAGGTGGAAATGGCAGGATTTAGAGACGTTGTTGACTTAAAGCGAGAGGGTTAGGTCTGGGTCTAGGGTGCAGCTAAGGTTTTTTACTGAATTTGAGGGTGTCGGAGAATTGCCCATGGCAGATGGCCAGGGTAGTGGGTGCGGGTGCGGAAGAAGTTTGGTGTTGCCACATAGCATGATTTTAGTTTTGGAGGGGTTTAGCAATAGGTGGTTTGTGGTCATCCAGTGATCTATGTTGAAGAGGCAGGAAGCGAGGCTGGGTTGGCAGTTGGGTTTTGAATTCAGGAGTTTTAGGATTAGTTGTGTGTCGTCAGCGTAGTTATAGCACAGGATAATGTGTGAGCGGCTTATTCGTGGGAGGGTGGACATATAGAGGTTAAACAGGAGGGCTGATAGGCAAGCTCCTTGTGGAACTCCAGTGATGACTGGTTGGGAATGGGAAGCATAGGTGGAGAGAAGGGTTATTTGGTTCCTATTATCGAGGAAGGATGCTATCCATTTGAGAGCGTTTCCACTGATTCCTTAGGGAGTGGAGGCGGTCAAGGAGGATCGAGTGGTTTATCGTATCGAAGATGGTGGAAAGGTCAAGAAGGATAAGTGTGGCGCATCCCGCAGAATCAGAAGTGTTTTTGAGGTCATCCCAGATTGAGGTTAGGGTGGTTTTGGTTCCGTGTCGGGCTGTGAAACCTGATTGAGCGGGGTCTAGGAGACTGTTGGCTTCCACAAAGGCATTTAGTTGGGAGTAGGCGGTTCGGTCAATGAGTTTGGCAAGGAACCTGGTGTTTGAGATGGGGTGTTAGTTTTTGGGTTCGAGAGGGTCGAGGGAAGTTTTTTTTAGAAGAGGCTTGACATGAGCAGATTTGAATGCTCCCGGAAAAATTCCAGAGGAGAGGGAGTCGTTTATGATGGTTCTTGCATATTCTTCTGCGCAGGTAACTGTGAAGATTTCCTTGAGGTTTGTGGATAGGCAGGGGTCGAGCGGGGAGCCGGATGGTTTGCGGGCAGAGAGAAGTTTGAGAAATTGGTCAGTTGATATTGGAGTGAAGGAGTCGAAAGTCAGTTAGGTAGCGGCCGCAGGTGGTGGGATGGCAGGTAGGGTGGGTGGATTGCATAGTGGATGTAAGAGAGCTAGTTTGTTGGTTAGAGCGTGTGTTCTTTCGAGAGCTGTGGTGTAAAAGTGTAGAGAGAGTGAGTCACACAGTGATTGTGAGGGGGTGGGAAAGGTGGTGTTACATGATGGTTTGGTGATTTCGGCAATGATTTTGTGAAATTGTTTGCTGGGGTTTTTACAGTTTAGGATTCGGGAGTTGTAATGGGCTTTTTTAGCTTTCCAGATTTTGGCCTTGTAGAGGCAATGGTGGCCAAGGAGGATCTGCTCAGGGCTGTTTTGTCTTTCTGCCATTTGCGTTCTAGGGATTTATATAGCTGTTTAGTGGTCTTCAGTTCTGGTGTGAACCATCTAGGAAAGGACCCATGGTGATCTGATGGTTTGCAAGAGGGGGTGAGCGGGATTATTGAGGTGTTGAGCCATGGGTCAAAGGCATCAGAGGTTAGGGGTTTGTCGGGTAGGCGAGCAGGAGGGGAGACTGAAGGAGTGCATCGGCTAGGTCAGGAAGTATTTTTAGTTTCTTCCAACATTTACATAGATTCGGGGGTTCTGGGTCGGGTAATTGGAACGGGTTGGATGAGCGAATGGTGAAAGAGACAATGTAGTGATCGGACCAGATGACAGGGGTGGTGGGGTTTAGATGTATCAGGTTGTGGGAGCTGAAGATGGCATCAAGTGTGTGTCCTTTATGGTGAGTGGGCCCGTTTATGTGGGTATGGAGTTTAATCACGACTAGGCCATCAACCAGAGAGTGGGTCATAGTGTTCGTGGGGATTTCAAGCCATATGTTGAAATCTCCTAGAAGGGTGAGAGTGGGATGGTGCAGTTGGAGGGTCGCAATAGAGTCGCAGAAGTTGTTTGAGAATTGTCTATCGTAGCCAGGGGGTCTGTAGATGAGTAGGAAACTGTGGGAGAACGATTTAGAACAAAAACATGAGGGACAGGAGATGGTAGGTGTCTTTTATGTGTCTATGAGGCATGCATGGTATTCTGCCTTGAGTGTTTTGTAGGAAAGGGTGTGGGGGTTTTACAACAGGAGGGATTTGCATAGTGACAAGCCATCAAGAACCTAGGAATTATGAGAAAGGGAAGACTGCGTCTCTTCTGATGGGGTCCAAACCTTGCCCTGACAGCCGTCTCCTCCCTCATGATCCTCCTTCATAATACCAATGCTATACAGAGGGCTATCCAGGAAACAGGTGTGATTAGGTTCAACATTTATAAGAAAAAACATTGAATGGGATAGCAGCAGCTACTGGTATACATAGGCTATAGACTTGCCTATTTAAATAGAACAATAGGGAAATTGACAACCAGAAATATTGTGCTTCTCCTTGAATTATAAGACTGTGGGGGTAATTCATGGAATAATTGTGCGCCGAAATTTGGGCAACAAGCTGCCGCAAGCGTGAAAAATGCTAGCGCACTCATGCGATTGGCACAAGTGCGATTCATGGAAGGCGCTGCGCGTGTTTTTACCGGGATGTGCGGCAAATCCATGCGTGGCGCACATGGGTCATCACTTCACTGCGACATCTCGAACGCTGTGTGCGACGCGCACAGCGAAATCGCACAACGTGTAGCGCACACACCAAAAAGGGGGCGGAACACACGGAATGGGGAATAATGCATCAAAATGAGGGCGTAACTGGGGAAGTACTGCTGGGAAATACATGGAACGCCAACACGCGAGCGAACAACATGTATTCATGGAATTGAATAGGGGAAACCCACGCACACCTAAAGACACGCACAGGCGTAAACATATCCGCCACAGGAAGGCAGGCGGAAGCATCCCCGCGCATTATAAAAGTGCACGCAAACAGCAAACACATATATACAACTACGATGAATGTCCCATTTCTCGCAACACTGATCGTGGGACACCGCAGGAGGAGAATAACCTGGCCACGCATCTTTTTGCCCAGGACCAGCCTTTTTGGGGTGCCTGATGACCTGGACTATGGCAGGTATAGGTTTCCACCTCGTATCATCCTAGAGCTGGTCACTGAGTGGGAGGATGAGCTCACATCACCCACCTTGTGCTCCCAAGCATTGAGCCCCTTGGAAAAGGTGCTCAATGTCCTGCATTTTTTGGCCACTGGGTAATTTCTGTCTCACAGCCCACGCAGTCACGCTGCCTACACCAGGTGTTGGCAATCATGACTGCGCGCCCCTCAGTCCGCAGGCACATATACATGCCCAGAACACCTGCAGAAAGGAAGGCCATGGTCCAGGACTTTTACAGGGTGGCACAAATCCCCAAAGTGCTTGGTGCCATAGATTGCACCCATGTGGCCCTACGTCCACCTAGGGCCACTGAGAACATCTACTGCAACAGCAAGCACTGGCATTCCATCAACGTACAGGTTGTATGCGATGCCCATGGAATCATCACCTCTGTCTATGCAAACTATCCTGGGTCTACCCATGACAGTTTCATATACAGAATGCCCGCCCTGAGCGGCGACATGGAAGCTGGGAAGCATGGTGACACATGGCTCATTGGTGAGTACAAATGTCTGTGCACATGCATGCATGTCACTCACAGACAAATACACAAACCCGACTAATGACAACCATCCTCACCTCCCTAGGGGACAGTGCCTACCCTCTGAGCAACCACATGATGACGCCAATACGGAACCCCACCACACCACCCCAGGTAAGATACAAAGTTGCCCATATTGCAACCAGGGGCATAGTGGAGCGCACATTCAGAGTTCTCAAGTCACGCTTTCTCTCCCTTGACCGCTCTGGCGGGCAGCTACTATATGCACCCCAAGTAGTGTGCAGGATCATTGTGGCAGCATGTATCCTGCACAATGTTGCAACACAGTGGGGCGTACTGGTGGACATGGTGGTGCCCCCACATCCCCAACCACAGGCACAGGCGCTGCTCATGGGAAGGGAAATGGCACGTGGCTAGGCAGCCTGGACCCAGCTTGTGGCCACATTTTTCACCTAAACTCCCACCCCTGCGGAGTGCACACAGGCCTGGCACATACCCGGTGACAATCGATGATGACAAAGAGACAATCAACTGTCTCAACCTTACCACCCTAAGAATGTTGCCATGGAAGTGCTAAATTGTGTGCATCCCTAGCTACTTAAACATAATCAATCCTGTGTGACCAAAATGAACACATGCAAGGTGCATATCACACCACCCCCCTGCAAAACAGGCCATAAAAATCACTGGTATGTCACTCAAACCCTCCCAGCCCACATCACCCTTGTCGGCCACACCATGACGTGGCATGCAACAGCAAAAGAGCAAACCAAAAACACAACACATGACCAATTAGATAAGAAGTGACACGTGATAAATGGAAAGAGGCCTGAGACAATCACACCTGACATGGAATCAGATGAAATGACTGACCACCAACTTCCCACACATACAAAGTCATACACAAATGCATGCCACCAGCGGTACCATCAACAAAAGACAGAATGCCTGTTGGCATGCACATTGGCCAATCCGAATACGCAAATCCCAAACCCGTGTGCTGTGTGTGTCTCCTGCAACACACCGCTCAGCACACAGCACATTGAGCAGCCATTGTGTTGGGGATACACCTTGAGCATCATGTAAAAAGGAGAGGCAACAAAAATAACCCAGTGATGCATGTACATGATCCCCAAATGGTAAGTGATCATGCGCTGCAAGGGCACAGCATGCCAGAGAAGGCAATCTATGTGCACGTGTGGGCATGGAAGGGTGGTTGTATGTGTGGTGGAGCATTGTGTAAGTGTGTGTGTCAGTAAGGACATGCACTCAACACATGCATGTGAAATGAAGTGACCCTCAGTGTCCTGTACACATCACATGTGAACATTGCCCATGTGGACACCCCAGTATGTCAAACCACAACAATCCCCTGACCCCTGAAAAATAAACCCAACACAGGAGCAGCCATTGACCAGCAGAACACATCATGCACATAGTACCCCACAATGAGAATGTCAGAGAGTGCCCAATCACTGTAGCCCAAGCGTAATGTCCGACAACAAAAAGGCCCTACCTCATTTACTCATCACAATGGCCTTCAGAAGAACTGTGTCTGGGGTCCGTCGGCTTCTTCCTTCTAGTCTACCTGGCTTCAGGATCCCCCTTACCCTTGGTTTCCTTGTTCTTCCTTTCGTATAAATAGGGTCCAGCCCCCTCATAGGCCAGCTTGACTGGTAAAAATACCAAATCGCAGAGAACTCCAAGGAGCCAAACCCCCAAACCAGGGAAAAAGCCTCTAGGCACCAAAAACACCCTGGAAGAGTCTCCAGTAGATGACTTGAAGTCTCAGAATATGGCCAAGCACATGTCCAAGCAGAATGAGAGAATAGCTACCAAGGTAGCACAGTTGAACAATGGTTCAACAGGATGGGTAGCAATTTGAGTACACAATAATCAATGAGGATGCAACAAATGATGGGTAGTGTCACAGCTCCGGTCTCCAGGTGTGGCACGAGCCAACCACCCCCTCTGCGGTCTTGGCGCCTGCAAGGTAAAACTTACACAGGAATCCGAGACCCCAGCAGGGAAAGAGGGTTATGGATCCAATCGGTTGGATAGGTATCAGTATTTGGGATAACCGGAAAGATGGTTAGGAGAGGGGAGGTGGATGGGAAAGGGAAAGAAGGGAAAATACAAAATACAACAATTGACAATTACACACACTGAATTAGAGAAACCAAGGTGAGCCAAAGAGAGACTTATCTCTGGGGTGAGTGCTGGGCTCCTGCCTGCGCACTCTCAGGTCCGGTAACAGGAGCAGTTCAATGTTGCAAAGAGAGCGTGAGTTACTATTCTGTGGGTGTTGCCTCACACACACATAAGATCATTCATGCCTCGAACTTAGTGACTCCTCCTCAAACAAGCACTCTTGTCTGCTGCTTTGTTCGTATTGTTTTGCTCGCCCCTGTGATGGTTTATACACTGTTCATGCGGTAAGGTAGCCGCACGTGGCTCCGCGGTAAACGGAAGACCATGTGTTAAGAATCACACATGATAGTATGGGCCTTGGATGTGCTGCTAGCCGCGTGTGGCGAGGTGCGACTTCAACGGGGGCAGGGTTTTGTAGTTCTTGGCCTGGTGTCTGCTGGGAAAGGTAGTCTGGAGGCTCCTTTTCCTGCAGAAAGGGCATACAATCCTTTTATAAGGCTGGAATCTGTTCCATGTGTGTTTCTTTATGCTGCTTGTTACTGGGCCATGTCTGAGACCTACATCTGACCTCCTCCCACACAACCCCAGGGTCTGTACCCTGACAGGTAGAGCTGGAACTTGAGTAGAAAATAACCAAGGAGGCTGGCACAACTGGATGGTTGAGCCGAAACCCAATCAATCTTTGATAGCGTGAACGAAGAAAGGCAAAGACAGCACATGTCTGGAAAGGCACAGTAAATGGGAGATAGCCGGAAACAGCTGACAGCAAGTTAAGAGCCACAACAGTTGAATAGCATTGGTAAAAGCCAAAAGTCAACATAAAGGCATGGATGTAATAGAGGAAAGACAGGAGGACCGACGGAGAGATGCTGTGGAACAGAAGTGTACGGAGGCAAACCGAGACAGTGAAAGAGTATGTGGAAATAAGTGCCTGAGAGACGGGCGGACAGATCTGCAACAAGGGCAGTAGCAGGAAGAAAAACTGGGACTAAAGGCACGAGAGTGTGAAAAAAAAGTAAAAGAGCTGTAGTCCAGTAGGAAAACTGTGCCGTCAGGCAGCAGCGAAGTCCAATAGGGAAGACAGATACAACGTGCCGTCCAAATGGAATGGAGCGGAGTAGTAGTATAGGCGGACATCTCAGGTGAGGACTGGACCGTGAGTTGTGCCTCTTGGGTCACATACCTAATGTATCCTCCTTTGCCACAATCCCCAGGGGCTGAACTCAACCGGTAACAACTTGACATTGTCACCACCCGTCCCCCTCCCACCATCATTGTGACTATCACAGCTAAAGGGTGCAGGATACCATCTACAGCATGAAGTGCATCAAGCATGTATACAGGCAAGAAAAGAAAATACATCACAATCAACATCAATAAATCGACAGTTGAAAAATGTACTCACCAAAATTGATTGCAGACATGCTGTGGAGAAAACATCCATAATCCCCACCAGGGTTGTAAAAACAAGTAGTACAGCACCAGACAGGCCACAGATATGACGAAAGTCAAATGCCCTTGTGTAAATAGTTGTCACACCGAACCATCCTTGCAAGCCCATGGAAAGGGGAAGCAGGAGTGGCATATGTGTTAGGACCCCAAGCCACAAACACATACACGAGACAAGCTTCAATGGGCCCAGCTGGAACAGACAGTGGATGCTTTAAAAAGCCTCAAAGCACCACACTGTCACATGAATGCACAATAGACGAACAATATTAAACTAATTAAATGAATAAAATAAAAAATTGCCACATATGACCCGGGGGGAGTGAAGGCACCCAGGAGGGGGGAGGTACAGGGTGCACCTCAACACCCACATGCAATGATGTTGAGATAAAAAAAACCTGCACAGCCCGACCTGTGTGGGAGATAAGTCGCCGTCCTGCTCACCCTCTGGACGGAAAGCAGAAGGTGGACATGGCACAGTACCCTGACCACACCTATGTGCAGCTTGCCCCTCGACGGCAGCAAGTCTGCGGGACTGGTAAACCTGGTCCTGTGCAGCGATGACACATAGGTCAGCATGCAGCACCTCATGTGATATGTGTGCTTCCTCTTGCAAGGTAGCACATGTAACACAGAGTTCTGCCTGCATGGCCTCTCATGACATCTGGAGTACCTCCCGGCATGCACGTAGCTCAGCCAAGATGGTATTCTCAAGCTGCTCCAACCTCTCCTCTGACCGCCTTCTCTGGGACATGTTGAGCACACCCAGAGTAGATCTGAGGGATTGATGGTCATCCCTCAGGGCCTTCTTGTGTTCCTCTGCGTGAGCAGCAAGTGCTTGATGCAGAGACACCATTTCAGCCTGGCGTGCGAGGAAAGCCGTTAGAGCCCGAGCTTTCTCACTATGGGGTACGCATTCTGTTAAAGTGGTTACCCGGTTTAGTGGGCAAGATTATGAGAATACCTGATGAATTTCTGTTCAGGTGACAGATACCTATGGACGTAGAGGGGGGACATATTTTTTCCTTAGAATTGCAGACAGTCATAGTACGAGGGGGACTGGCCATGCTCGAAGGATTTGATGATGAGGGCAGGCCATGTAGAACAGTGATTGCAATCGCGGGAAGGGTATAGATTGACTAATGTCACTGACGAAGATATGTTTAAAGATGACCCGTCGGACGATGAAGTAGTGTTCGAAATGAGCATTACTTATTGGATAGTGATAGAAAGAAGAGAGATCCCACAGCAAATGGTGATAGTGAGGCAGCGTCCCACATTTTTTAATGAGGACATGGAGAACGTGCCACTCTCTTTATGGACTATGGGCCCTTTTGAGATAGGACTGTTAAAAGGGGGGGTAGCGGTTAAGGTTAAGTTAATACCAGGAGCAATTTTAAGTCGAGCAAGGAAGTATCCTATTTTTTGAGAGGCGAATGAGGGTATTTTTAAGACTATATCGGCCATGATGCAACAAGGCATCTTAGTGACGTCAGAGTCACCATGCAATACCGCAGTGTATCTGATCAAATAATCAAAGGGTGCTTCATGGGGTTTAATTCAGGACATGAGGCCGATTAGCCAGATTGTCGAGGCAGAGTTTCCTTTAGTTACAAAACCGGCAACGATTTTATGCAGCATTCTTCCAGAAGCACGATATTTTATAGTAATTGACTTGAAAAATGCATTTTTCTCAATCCCCTTGCACAAAGATTCTCAAGATCTTACGTTGTTTACGTTCCGTCAGACAAAGCTGAAAAGCACACGTCTGCCCCGGGGGTACTGTGAGCAGCCATCAATCTTTAATAGGGTACTGCAGATGAACCTAAGCAATATTGATTTGCCAAGTGTTGTGCTGCAATACGTAGATGATATTCTAGTCTGTAGCACAACAGAGGAAGAGTGCAGATGAAACCCGATTCAGCTAATGATTATTCCAGCAGAAAAAGGAGATACACTGGATATGGAGAAATTGCAGTATTGTCAGGAAGAGGTGTTGTACATAGGTCAGTTAATTTCACATGACGGAAAGAAAGTTACACCTGAAAGAGCTGAGGCAATCATGAAACCGTCAAAACTGCACACAATAAAACAAATGCAGCATTTTTTGGGACTGTGTTGTTATTTCAGGGCATGGGTATTTGATTACAGTTCATATACGAGACAACCGTGTTGCAGGCTTTGAAGAAAGCACAGGTGAATAAGGAAAACATTGAATAGACTGAGGAAATGGAGGAGGGGTTTGATGAATTGAGAAAAGCAATTTGCACGGCTCCAGTTTTAGGAATTCCCAATTATTCAGAGGAGTTCTTTTTATTTTCGCACACGAATGGAACAGTTGTGACAGGAGTACTCACACAGAGAACTACATTGGGATACAAACCCTTAGCATACTACAGTGGGATTTTAGACCCAGTTCTGAGGGGTCACTTCCCTTGTGAACAATCGCTGGCAGCAGCCACGTTCGCTATTGAGAAGTCTGCAAGCATAGTAATGGGATGTTCTATGACTTTATTTGTTGAGCATGCTTTGTTTGCTGTTTTGGAGAAACCTAAGGGTATGCTGACATCTCAAAGAGCTTCTGCTTATGAGGTAGTTATATTGATTCCATGCAATCAAAATAGTCAGGTGTAAAATGTTGGATCCTGCCACGTTTGTAGCCGAACCACTGGCAGCGGATGAGCAAATGCACGATTGATCTAACTATGAGGAGTTCTATGATGAAATCCCAAGAGTGAAGGAGAATGCTCTAGAAGTGAGGGAGGTTCTCTTTATTGATAGGCCTTCAAAAATTTATGAAACTGATGGGGAAAGGCATTCAGGTTCAGCGGTGGTAAGGCACAGAGCTAACAGGTAATTTGAAGTGGTAGCAAGTGCAAGACTACCGTCTCACCTTTCAGCATAGTGGTGCTTATTGTCACGCTCGAGAAGTGACAGTGTACAGTGACTCCACCTATGTGACGTCAACCGTGTATGCAGGGCTAGCACGTTGGAAAAGGAGGGGCTACCTCTGAGCGGATGGCACTCCAGTGCAGCACGCCGCATTATTGGACAGGCTTATTGGGCAGGCTTATTAAAGCACTACAACTCCCAGTAGCCATTGCAATAGTTAAGTGCTCAGCACATATCGCACTCTGAAAAACTTGTGTATGAGTGCAATATAAAAAGAAATTCAATATCAATAAGAGAACTGACTTTATCTCACGCGGAAACCAAGCTGCAGACGAAGAGGCCAAAAGGGTTGCATATTCACCTGATATTTGAAGTTTTATTACTCCTGATGTGAAAGAAAAAATTGTTGTAATAATGGTTGTGAATGAAGGGTTTAACCATTTGTCAAGAACACAATTGATGCAAGTGAATGGTGGCGCTCCACAGGAAGAGAAAGAGCTGTGGACACAGAGGGGGTGTTCTTTATCCCCTTCTGAAGCACTGTGGCAACAATACAGCACTGGTAAACCGGTGATGCATGTAGCCTTATTAAGGGTGATGTTAGAACAGCTGCACTGCCCTGCAAATGTTACTAGGGAGAGCCTCACAGCAACCATTGCGGAGGACTGGTTCATAGTGAACCTGTTAGAACACGTTGCTTTTTATGAAGTAAATTGCATCATATGGCAAAACTACTGGGCACACGCTGCGAACAATTAGAGGAATAATTCCTCGACCAAATGGTCCTTTTCAGCATTTACATATTGACTATGCTCAAATTCAACTTCCTCTGCCTAGTTTTCAAAGACCTCTATTGTCTTGCCCCTCCCTACCTATCCTCCCTTCTTAATTTCTATACTCCTTCTCGCTCTCTCCACTCTGCAGATCACTTCCTTCTCTCTTCTCATCCTTCACCCTGTGCCCCTTCCCGCTTCCGCTCCTTCCAACTTCTCAAACTTCTCACTCCTTTCCATTGGAACCGCCTTCCTCTCCCCATCCGCTCTATTACCTCCTACCCTTCATTTCTCACTTCCCTAAAATCCTATCTCTTCCACTCACCCCATTAGCTCATTTTTCTTCCTTTTCTCCATTGAAGCCACCTCCACCTTCACATCCTACCTCCCCCGTTCTCGCCCTAGTCCCTCTCCATTTACAATTAACCTCATAAATAATGTAAATTGTTCCTTGTACTTTTTTCTGGTTTAGATTTAATGTCATGTATTGCTTGTTTCATTTTCGTGTTCCTCATGTAAAGCGCCTTGGATTAAATCGCTTTATACATTTAAATAAATACAAATAAATACAAATATGCTGCAGGTTTGGAATGGATGCAGGTATATGATAGTGGTAGTGTGCCCCTTCTCGAGATGGATGGAAGCCAGTCCATGCACACATCCTGATGCCACTTGAATTGTGAAGTTTTTAGTCCGAGAAGTAATTCCTAGATTGGGAGTATGTGAGGTGTTGAGATCAGATAATGGACCCCATTTTGTGAATGAGTAATTCGAACAGATTAACCTATTGCTTAGCATTAAACACATGTTTTCTTCTGCTTATCACCTGCAAGCGAACAGGATATGTGAGAGACACAACAGTGTGCTGAAAGAGAGAATAACAAAATTGAAATTGACATTGAAGAAGGGTTGGCTGCATTGCCTGCCCCTTGCATTATATGCATTGAGAAACCAGCCCGGTTCTGACAACCACCTCACACCTCACAAATTAATTACATTGAGGTGGATGAGAACGCCTCTGATTCCTCCATTGAGGACTATAAGTGATGCCCAGACAACTGCAGAACTGTTAGAAAAGAGTTACGTGAGTACTTAACATGTATGAGCACTTGTTACGTTCACCTGGTTTCTGCGGAGGTGTTGGGGCACGGTTGCAGCCCTTCCTGAACTTGAATCACCCCCTTCAGGCCTCTCCCTCAGTAGAAAAGCTGTGAGCGGTGGTACATGGTGATACTGGTGATACTGGTGGTACTGCTCCTGCGTGGAGATAGAGTGCGTGAATGCACCAATCTGTGATTGTTGTACTCTCGAACCCTTCATCCCAAAGTACGGTGTTTGTGAGCATATGCTGGCCCATAAAGCTCACCTAGAGAGTGAGCACGTGCAAAGGCAATCCATTAGCAGCCACACCCAAGAATCCACTTGGGGCTGCTTATTGGATGGAATGTTCAAGGTTAATGCATCCTGCTTAATGGACGGAATGTTCAAGGTTAATGCATCTGAAGTGCTATGTCCATAATAAAAGCTTTTTGGTGTTAAATGGATGTTCTTGTTTACTTTTGTTCCTGAGCCTGGTGCCAAAGGCGCCTGGATAGTGTCCACCCAGGTCTCCTGTGTATACGACCCCTGCATGCCTGTGCCCCTGACTTCATGACCATGAAACCGCTAGTATCTCTGTCATTTCAGATCAATTCAAGCGGAAGGGGTGTCAGTCTTAGCACACAGATGAAGATAATACAGCAACCGGACTTGAGAAACTATGTGCTCCTAAATTGTTTATTGGAGATAAGGTTTTAATAAGAAATTTCACAAGAAAGTGGCACAAGCCCAGATTTAGTGGCCCTTTCATTGTGGAAGAGATTACTCCCTCAGCAGTCAAGGTCCAAGGGAGGCGAGTTTAGATACACTTAGGAGATGTGAAAATCTATGCTGGAGAAGCTGTCAAACCCCTAACCCATTCCGAAGCAAGTCAAGAAGTTCAGCATGTGCAGACTCGATCGATGACAATGAAGAAGGACGCAAAGACTATCCAGTAGATAGACGAAAGTGTACATTTGGACTGTGGCTCCCCTGAAACACTCCTTATAGATATTATAGTAGGAAGTTAGAAAAGTTACTGTTCTTGAGCCACAGGAGTTTATTGACATTGAACTTTGGAGTGCGAAAGTAAAAGAAAAATGCCTGGTTTGGACTTTCTGTTTGACGACTGGAAAAGGGAGCAGTATCCCTTATGAGATTGTTCCTACTCCAGCAGCAGAAGTAGAGGTACCTATGTCGGTGACAAGTGGCCCTAGGCTTCCCTTTGGAGGGAGGACTGTGTTTGATTTACTCCATGATTATTATGTGAGAAATCATTTGCCAAAAAAGAGACCTAAGAGAAGTGCAATGGGGAACGATTATGAACTAAATGATTATTTAGACAGTATAGCACATTTGGAAAATAAGATGTGGTAACAGCTCAGGAAAGAAGTGGGAAAAATAACTAATGAGGATTGGTTTGTATGTGCTCTCCTGCCATATGCTATGGGAAAGTCTGAAATTCATAGCCAATGAGATAGATGCTCAAACAGCTCATTGCCTGACTCACCTTGCACTCTGTCATACAAGAGATCAGTTCCAGGGTCGAACAGCATCCTTGGTATGGGTGACATTTTGGTCAGCCCCAGAAGAAGATGATTATGTCCCAGATTTGAAGACAAGAGAAAGCGCGCACACCAGAGACCATGTGATAAGGTATGATGAGCCTGGAATGAAGAGAGCTGGAATCAGATGGGAAATAAACAGGAAACTCAACTGCCAAAAAAAACTGATGAAGAGGTTCGAAGCTGCAAGGAAAGTGGGCAGATGCGAATCTGGTGAACAGTACTTTCTACAGATGACTCGGAAGAAGGCATAGTTGTATGCGGAGCAGTGGCAGTAACTGGTCATCACAAGCCAGTTATCGAAGGAGTGGAAAATGGATGCAAACCTCTATGGCTGAGGCTTGCAAAGCCTCTGACGTGGGTCAAAGCCAACGGAGGCCCACTGCAGATAGTGCCTTTGGCCAGTGCAGACTTATGCTTCAGAAACAATGGCATGAGAAAAGTGGGAAAGAATGAACAGTGCGGTCCAATCTTCAATATGCCAGGAATGAAGGATGGGACAGTGCTGATACTGGATCACTACTGGGCCTGTGGATCAAGAGCTTACATGAAGATGCCCAGAGATTGCAGAGGATTGTGTTCTATAGTGATTGTTCATGTTCCAGCATTGGTGATTCTAAAAGAGTGACTTGAACAATGGCGAGTTTCCGAAAGCATATGTTCACAGGAGGAAGAGAAGATCTGCTGAACTCCTTAATAGAATGAAGAGGGAAAACAATTTCTCAGCCAAATCAATAGAGACCTTTGATGTTATTCCAGTTTTTACTGTTATTTTTATGCCTGGGATCCAGATGATGGTGAATGCCAAGTATTTACAGATAACCAGATGGGATCTTCTACAGACGATTAACACCACCGTAAAGGGATTCAATGCTATCAAGGAGGAGCTAGGAGCCATACGTCTGATGACTCTTCAGAACAGATATGTGTTGGATATGGTTACAGCTATGGATGGAGATGTCTGTGCCAAAATTGAAGAATCATTTTGCGCATTCATACCTTCTCATGATGATGAGAATGGCACCTTGAGGCCATAACGATGTTGACAAACTTGCACGTCAAGATGGAAGACGAAGTGGAAGACATTGTTGATGACAGCTTTTTTTTTATTGATATAGTTGCAAAAACAACTTTACAATAATTTAATACAAGTGAAATCTGAACATTGTATTGCCCTGGGGACCAATTCCGTTGGTGACGGTGCGCTATATAAGTACCTTTAACATAACATAACATAAAAAAAGAAGGAATAAGGAAATCACATCACACTATAAAATCTAGAACCTAGAATCTAAAAAGAATAAGAAAAATACAACCTATACACCTAGAAAAAAGCCTAATGGACAATGCAGGTTTTTTTTTTTCTTTTTTTTTTCTTTACTTTGTTTATAATTGCTTTAGCAAATTTTTACAAAACTGTTGCTGCTCGTTCCAGAAGAGCCACATAAAAGTGAGAAAACCCAAAGGTAGAGAAGACTGGGCCAAGGCAGGCAGACAAACAAGGCAGACTTTAGGTCGACCGAGCGTGCGCCCAGTTTATCATTCTAGAGAGCGTTCCGCCTCGGGAGTCTTTATAGGACACCCTCTCTCGTCGGGGTCTTGGTGGGTGGTTACTGTTGAGGAGCGACGGGTGATCATATGGAAAGCTGTCTCTAAGATATTTACCGTGGCTATGGTCCAGCTCGTTTTCTCCCCTGACATTAGCCTATTCCACCATGTTGAGTCTTCCTCTTCTAGGTATCCTAAATAATCTGTACGAAGGTTGGACAGGTATGTGGCTCTTACGATTCTTAGCTCCGGGCAGTTGAGGAGGCGGTGTTTTATTGTTTCTGCGTCGGAGGATTCAGTGCAGAGTCGACAGGTGTTGATGTTTGATTGCATCCTGTTTGCCATGATTTTGCGCGTCGGGAGGAGATTGAA
Source organism: Ambystoma mexicanum (assembly GCF_040938575.1). Taxonomy (NCBI): domain Eukaryota; kingdom Metazoa; phylum Chordata; class Amphibia; order Caudata; family Ambystomatidae; genus Ambystoma; species Ambystoma mexicanum. The sequence continues at coordinate 890,322,804 of NC_090922.1, forward strand.
ACGCGCTCTCATATATAGTTTCTTAGTTGTTGGTTAGGGAATTTGATACAATATGGGATGGGTTCCTTCAGTTTGTTAAAGTTGGGTGGCAGGTCTTTAGTCAGCTTGTTAGTTTGTGCTTTGGCCAACGTCTCGATCCAGTCTTGCACCTCAAGTTTCACTTTCACTCTTTCGGGATTCGTTTTTAGATCCTCTTCTGTGCAAGCAATGACAACAAGCTTTTCTCTGAGCCTGTCCGTCCATTTGTTCAGGATAATTAGTTTCTGGTTTGTTATTTCCTCGGCTATGATCTTATATACAGACGTACTGTCTGGCATTAAGATGTTTCTGAGCAGTTGCATTGCGTGCTGGGTCACAGTCGCTTCAAGTGAGAGCAGCCCTAATTCTCTTCTGATAATGTCCATTGAGGTTGCATTTGGCAGTCCAAGGACCGTCTTCCAAATCAGGCTCTCTAATTTCCGCCAGATGTCATTTGGCATAGTTAGAGTTGCCCCAATGCCGTACGTTAGGGTTGGCACCACTTTCCCTTTATAAAACGATATCGCTGGAATTAAGGAGAATTTGCCATATTTTCTGTCAATGATTTTCATCTGGGCGGCGAGATTTTTTGCTTTTCCCCATAGCACGCTTTGCATGGTGGCTTCTTTTGCTGAGTGATCGATATGCACTCCTAAATATTCGAAGCTAGACACCACTTCAATTTCTACTTTGTCCAGTGTCCAAGAGAATCGTGCTTTGGTCTTCTTTGCGCTTTTTCCCAGGATCACTATTTTGGTTTTAGATTTATTTATTTTCAGGTTGTTCTGTTCCATATATTTCGCCAAGTTTGCAAGTTGGCGTTGAAGGCCGATTTGTGTCTGGTCTAATAATATCAAATCATCAGCGTATAGAAGGCGCAATATGTTTTCCTTGCCCAGCTTTGGTGGAAACGCTTTGACTGATTGTGCTGATTCTTTCATATCCCCCAAAAAAGCGATGAATAGCGCCGGTGCCAGTGGGCAACCCTGCTTCACTCCTCGCTCTACTGGTATCTCTCGTGACAGTAGGCCTTGATTGTTTAAGCGAATTCTTAGTTTCGTGTTACTGTGCAGAGCCATCACGGGGTCCAGTAATTCCATTGGGCAGTGCCATTTTTTCAATTTACTCCACAGCATTTGCCTGTCCACTCTGTCAAAGGCCTGGGATAGGTCTACAAATGCCAGAAACGCAGTTTTATGACTTGGAGTGTCGATGAACATGTGAAATCAGCAGGACGCTTGAAGACTCCTAAGAAACATTTCTTCAGAAAAGGATGTCTAGATGTGAAGATTGATGAGAGAGTGGTTGATGAATCGCCCAGAGGGTGGAGTGTAGAGGAGGAGCCAAATACCCCTACCAGAAGCTACACCCTCATGTTGCCTATATTTTGGGAACCAGAAATTTCCAGTGAGGATGCCTATACCGCAAAGAATTCTTGAGACTAGGTATCCACTGAGAAAACCGTATATGCATTTACGAAGAAGTACTGGTCTTCTGGAGAAAGTCGCAGAAGCAGTGTGAAAATGAATGAGAAAGAGGGCTGGTGACGTCATACGAAGCAAAAATGACACACCAAGAAAAAAAGATAAAAGACTAAAGAATATAAACATTCTATAAGATCTGAAGAGGAGGTATCGAAGTTAAGCAACAGATCAGGGTTGAAATGAAGATGCTGGCACGAAGAAATGCTGAAGAAAATGCAAAGTCATTTTATAGCTGTACAGATGCTGTAACACAAGTAGACAAATTAATTCTGCAGCTGGCTACATAGTGAATAGATTGCGGCAATGCACCAATGTATATACACAGGAATGTATGGATATGGAAGTTCCACGATGCACTTTAGCAATTTTAAACCCTGTGAATGGAAAGGAAACTGGATTAACTGACGCTTGACCTTGAAGCCCTGCTGGACGAGAAGAAGTGCTGTTGCTCTCCTTCACAATCTGAAAGCTGCTGTGTTTCCAAGGACTGACCCAGAGAGGACCTGGTAAGGCGCCCTCTTCCCGAGCTACGAGGGACCATCGTGCACAGCTGATCTTTGCCAACGCTCCCTGGTAGACAGACCTACGACAGGCTGCCGACCCGATACAGGGACTGCTGCGGAACTCCAAGGAGAAGCACTCGGACTGTTGTCCGCCAATGTCGACGACCGCCATCGCCGACCGGAGCCGCCGTGCTCTCGTTTGCCTAAGAACTTCATTGATCATCGGACGCTCTCGTCTGCATCGTCATCCGGTTGTCTCCCGCTGGAGAAGGCCCGACCGTCGACGCGCCTTGGAGCATCCACCGGTGGGTTTCCCGCCACCTACAGACCGCAGAGACGCCGACGACTCGACGCCCTTGCTGGGCCACAGTTCTTCATCATCTCTTTGCGGTCCAGAATTATCGTCACCGAGGTTCCCCGCAAGCCTCTTCCTTGCAGGACGCAAACGCTCTGTCGTCGACGAGCACCGCTAGGAACGAAGCTGCCACTTCCCTGCCGTAGTTCACCCTGTTCACCGTCGGACGTTCGACGACCCGTGACTCCCGCCTTAAAGGGAGGGCACTCAAGAAGGGCCGTCGATTCCCCGACACCGAATGCCAAGTTCCCCGACACCTCTCAACGATCCGTAGCTCCCGCCTGAAAGGGAGGCACTCAAGAAGGATCGGTCGGTGCATCGTCAGAGAACTCTACTCCACCAGGTACATTGGGGGGGTAAAACCTTAACAGGAAGAAGTAAGACTATTGAACATTTGGACTGGGCTTGTGCTATATATCTTTATCTACAGGTTGCCCAGGTGGGGGGATCTCCACACAGAACCGTGCCTAGCGGTAGGGGTCAGTATTCTGCCTATTGTTTCAACCATCTTGCGTTCCTTCCTATCTCTAATGCTGGTTTACTCGTTATTGATCTGTGTGACATTTTAACCGTACAGTTGATGCACTTTAATGAGATTTGATAACATTAGTGGTACCACTCTGGACGTGTATATATTTATCATTATTGACTTCCAAGTACAAAGTGCGTTATTGTGATCGTGTACATACCTTTGAATATTAATTATATAAAGACTGTGTTTTCAGTAATACAGTGCGTGGACATTCCTTTGTGGGGGTTCGGGGACTACACTGTACTTAAGAACCAGCCCGCATCACCTCCTGAGAAGCTAGGCCTTGATTGCTCGTCCATTGCTACCTTATAGAGAATCTTGGCTGGGGTCTTCTGTGCCTCTCCTCTACCATATAGAGAGCAGAAGTACAGACACCCCCTACCGGTCTTTACACTGGTGGCAGCGGTGGGATGCTTATGGTTTTAAGACTCAGTGTATAACCGTGCCACTTACAAAATATCTGCACTTTATTCGATTAAGGTTTGGGTGTGTACAAAATAACTGCATTACAAGCAATGGAGTCTATTGCGAATGGAAAATTGACCCGGATGAGCTTAGAGGCTCTCCAGAGCGCTTGTGAAGACAGGGAGTTAGACTTTGTGGATAAGTCTAGGGCTCAGCTGATAGCTGCCCTGGTGGACTACCAGACCGATGGTGAAACTCTTGATGAGGGGGAGAATGCAGCCAATTAGGACTTTGCCCCTGGGGTTTCTACTGAATCTGTTTCTGGGAATGTCGCCATTCCTGCTGCCTCTGTTCCGAACCCCAGCAATACCTTGGAGCTTGAGTTATTAAGGATGAAATTGGCCTTTGAATATCGCAAGTTGGAGACAGATGCTGAGCTTAAGAAGGAGGAGTTGGCTCAACAAGTGGAACTCAAGAATAGGGATCTTGAACTCAAAGACAAGGACACTGAATGTCAGAGAATCCAACTAGAGAAAGCTCGAGTGGAGACTTCAGCGAAACCCAGTGAGAGTGTCAGGTCCCCAGCCACTAAATTCATGAAGGATTTGGTCGGTGTGTTTTCGGAGGGTTCTGATATCCTCCAATGGATTGAAGCGTTTGAAATGGCTTGTGCAATTCATGATGTTGACAAAAGAGATTGGGCTAAGTGTTTGATAAGCAGATTGCCTCAAACCAGATATGACTGTATTCTGAAGCTGAGTGTGGAAGAACGGGGTCAGTATGAGTGTATGAATCTGCTTTGATTGCCAAGTTTGGCAAGACACCTACCCAATACCTTAAAAGGTTCAGGGATTTTAAGAAAAGAGAGAATGTGTCTTGGGTTGACTGGGTGAGTGCTGCGCAGATGAATATGATGGGGTGGATTGATGGTTACAAGGTGAAAACTTTTGTTGAATTGTCCCACCTGTTGTTTTTTGAGCATTTTTCTGAAGCCTGTTCACCGGAGCTGCGTCAGTATGTTGCTGACCAGAACATTTTGGATCCCTTTAAGCTGGCTAGGTTGGCTGACAAGTGGGTCTCCCACCGGGTGTCCCCTAAGGACTCCAGTGGGAAGGACAAGGACAAAGAAAAGGGGGCCTCTCAGAAAGCTGAGGAGTCCCAAAAGCAGTCACAGTCGAATAAACCTAAACCCTCCTCTCCTAAGACCCAAAAATCTAGTGGTGATAAGTCATCTGTGGGTGGGAATAAGAGTAGTGGTCCACCTGCTGCAAAGCAGGCTCCCGGTGGTTCCAGTACCGTACCCTGAACTCCCGGCACTTGTTGGGACTGTGGGGCTCTGGATCACAAAAGGGGTGACTCCAAGTGTAAAGGTAAGGCACTCGGAGTACAGGCTGTCAGCCTGACCTACCCTTACCCCATGTCTGAGGTGGAGGCCACCGTCCTCCCCTCTTCTACCGGGATCACTTTTGGTGCTCCTGTAGAGATTTCCTTAGTGTCCCTTGGGGCCTGGGACCAGTACGCGGAAGTACTGGCGACTATCCCACAGAACACCCGTAGATTTTTGAGAAGTGTCCTCCTGAATGGCCAGCCTTCTACTGGTTTGAGAGACATTGGGGAAAGCATGACAGTGGTGGACAGGACCCTGCTCAAGCCAGAGGACTATGTAGATGCTCCTCTGAGAACCACCAGGTTAGCTGGTGGGCCTCCCAAATTATCACCTGTATCCCGAGTCACACTCGTAATTGGAGACAAGACAGCAAAGCTTCCTGTCCTGGTTCAGGACAACGTCCCTGCTAACATTCGGTTAGGTAACAATCTAGTCGAGTTGGGATTGATCGCGGATGGTCTTCCCATGACTGCTGCTGCGGTCACTAGGTCACAGGTGACACCGGGTCTGGCTGTGAGTCAGGTACCCGAGCTGAAGGCACGGCCTAAGGCACGACGAAGGAAGAGCAAGAAGGCCACCTCTGTGGAGGGAGCCCCTTCTCTTCCTGCTGTTCCCACAGCACCCATTGGGATCCATGCTCCGGACGGGGTGGGTCCAGTGGTAAACCCCGTCTCAACTCCTGTGGAAGAAGAGCCAGAAGACTCTCCTGTGGGAGAGGTTCTCAACCCGGAGGATCATCCCGATCTTCAATGCTTGTTAGCTGAAGGGCGACCCTCCCGGGCAGACTTCTGCAAAGGACAGAGAGAGTGTCCCTCTCTCGAGGGTCTGAGGAAACAGGCCCTGTCCCAGGCACACGGAGAAGTACCTAGGACGTTCCGGATTTATTGGGAGGGTGAGCTCCTTGTTAGTGAGCCCACTAATCCTGAACCTGGTGCCCTCAAGAGGGTGGTGGTACCCCAGGTTTACAGGCCCTTCCTACTGCAGTTGGCGCATGAGGTGCCCTTGGCTGGTCATCTTGGTACCAAGAAGACTAAGCAGAGGCTCTCTGCCCATTTCTACTGGCCCCGGATGGGAGTAGAAGTGGAGTCCCACTGCAGGACCTGCCCAACTTGTCAGTTGTCTGGCAAGACTGGAGGCAGTGTCATTGCCCCACTGCAGCCATTGCCAGTGGTTGGCACACCATTTGAGAGGTAGGGCATCGACATCGTTGGTCCCCTTGACCCTCCCACGTCAGGTGCACATCGGTTCATCCTGGTTTTGGTAGATCATGCCACCAGGTACCCTGAGGCTATACCCCTTCGGACTGTTACTGCCAAGGTGGTTGCCCGGGCCCTCCTGGGCATTTTCACCCACGTTGGATTCCCCAAGGAGGTTGTCTCTGACCGAGGATCCAACTTCATGTCTAGTTACATGAAAACCATGTGGAAAGAATGCGGGGTAACCTACAAGTTCTCCACTTCTTACCACTCCAGACCAATGGTCTGGTTGAGAGGTTTAATAAATCTCTCAAGGGCATGCTGGGTGCTTTGGAAGAGCCCCTAAGGAGGAAATGGGATCTCCTCCTGCCATGCCTGCTGTTTGCTTACCGAGAGGTACCTCAAGAGGGTGTTGGTTTCAGCCCCTTTGAGTTGCTCTTTGGACATCCCGTGAGGGGGCCCCTCGCCTTGATCAGAGAAGGTTTGGAAGCCACCCCTCCCGTTCCCGCCAAGCAAGTGGGGGACTATGTGTTAGGCCTCAGACGGAGGATGACACAGATGATGGGACAAGCAACGGCGAATCTCAAGGCCAGCCAGGAATTTAACAAATACTGGCATGACCTTAAAGCATCGCAAGTGGAGTGGACTCCGGGACAGGAGGTCCTCGTGATGGAGCCTACCAAGCCTCGGGCATTGGCAGATAAATGGACTGGACCCTTCCGGATAGTCTCCAAGATGGGCGAGGTCAATTATCTGGTTGACATGGGAATCCCAGGGGTAGCCCCTCAGGTATTCCATGTTAATAGGCTCAAGCCGTTCCACCGGCGAGCAGAAGTCTCATGTCTCTTGCTGGCTTCAGAGCAAGAAGAGGATGAGAGTGAGCCCCTTCCTGATTTGCTGCATAGCAACCCTCAGGATGGCTCAGTGGAGGGAGTACAGCTCTCTCCAGATTTGACAACCGAGCAGCAGAGGGCCTGCAGGACTTTGCTTCAGCATTATGCCTCTCTGTTTTCGCTGACGCCAGGCCTTACACCGTGGTGTAAGCACGAGATTGACACTGGTGACAGCGTGCCTGTCAAGAGCAGGAGCTACCGAATGTCAGATACGGTTAAGAACCACATCCAGGCTGAGGTCCCAAAGATGTTGGATCTGGGTGTTATTGAACCCTCAACCAGTCCCTGGTCCAGTCCAGTGGTCCTTGTCCCCAAGGCAAGTTCCCAGGCCGGTACCAAGGATTGGAGGTTCTGTGTGGACTGCCGAGGAGTCAATGCCGTCACCAAAACTGACGCGCATCCACTGCCCCTGGCTGATGAGCTCGTGGACACCATAGGTGCTGCCAAATTTGTGAGCACCTTTGACCTCACCTCAGGCTATTGGCAAATAGCTCTGACGGACCATGCCAAGGAAAAGACGGCGTTCTCCACCCCAGATGGACTCTACCAGTTTAGGGTCATGCCTTATGGGTTATAGAATGCCCCTGCCACCTTCCAGAGATTGGTCAATCATGCTCTCAGTGGGATGGAAGCCTTTTGTGTGGCTTATTTAGACGACATTACCGTCTACAGTTCCACTTGGGAAGAGCACTTGACACATCTGGGTAGAGTGTTGCAGGCCTTAAAGAGGGCTAACCTCACTATCAAGGCCACCAAGTGCCAGATAGCTCAGGAGAAAGTCACGTATCTTGGTCATGAGGTAGGAGGGGGTCAAATCCAACCTCTCCCCAGTAAGGTACAGGATGTACAGGAATGGGAGACTCCCACTACTCAAACCCAGGTGAGAGCCTTTTTGGGTCTCACTGGGTACTATCGCAATTTCATGGCGGACTATGGAACTATAGCTGCACCACTGACAGCTCTGACTTCACCCAAGCAGCCTAGGAAGGTCAATTAGACTGAAGACTGTCAGAGGGCCTTTAAAGGCTTGAAAGAAAGTCTGTGTCGGGCACCCGTGTTGTGTGCACCTGACTACAGCCGACCCTTTATCGTCCAGACGGATGCCTGCGACACCGGAATTGGAGCTGTCTTGTCCCAGTTAGATGACAAAGGGAGAGAACATCCTATCATATTCATCAGTAGACAACTCAAGGGTAGAGAACTTAGGTGGGCTACTGTTGAATAGGAATGTTTTAGTATAGTTTGGAGCCTTCGGCGTTTTAGGCCCTACCTTACGGGGTCTACCTTCAAGGTCCAAACAGATCATAAGCCCCTAAAGTGGCTTATGCAGATGAAGGGTGAAAACCCGAAACTGCTCAGGTGGTCCATTAGCCTGCAAGGGCTAGACTTCACCATAGAGCACAGACCAGGGAAGAGTCACGATAATGCAGATGGCCTTTCCAGAAGGTATGTTGACCGTCTGGATGAGGGTGTCTATCCCGTGGGAGATTAGGCACCCTCCACCTCAGGCTGGGGGAGGCGACTGTGATGCTGGAAATGCATGGGAGGGACAGGGCCTCCGCATCCTTGTCCTTTACTGCTTTTTATCGTGTGTTTTGTTGTGTTTTCCGTGCAGGAGTTCATGTGGGACTCCTGGTGGTGCAGCTCTCTTTCTTTTGGTTTGGTGAACAGACCCGTGGGATACCCTTATGGCACCCATGGGTGGGGGTACAACCCTGTGCCTCTAGTGTATGTTTTTGGGCACCAGTGGGTGGTCCACAGAGCAGGGTATGGGCTGGTGGCAGCTCCATTCTGAATTTGACAGGTGTGCGGAGTATCCTTCATTTTGGGATACCCCGGCCCTGCCATTGGGATCAGTTGATTCCTGATGGAAAACAAGATGGCCCCGGTGGCCTCTTGCTTTCTATTACCCATTACCTTGTTTTCCGAAAGTCCTGGGAAGCCCTCACTTTGTCCCTTCCCCCTGACTGGCTGTTGGATGGAAGTGCCATATATGGTGTTGTTGTGAAGGCCCAGTCCGACTAGCTGGAGCCTTCCCGGTGATGTATGTTGTGGGTACCTCCTGTGGGTGGGACCTGGGTGAATAGAGTGTGTGACGAATATGCATTCTGTGTTGTGAGTGTCTAGTATCTGGTGGTTGACACAATGACTGAGACAACCCTGCCCGAAACCGGTATGAATGCAGCTTGGAGTGTTGAATGTCTCGGTACTTGTCCCAATAAACATAACTTGTTGTGAGTGTCTGGAGAGAAGTGAATGGCCTGAATACCTCGTGTGCCTGATTGGCTGCCTGCCTGCATGAATGCCCGTAGTCGTGATTGGATGCTTGAGTGTGACCCAGCGGAATGAATGGGAGATCAACAGTATATCTGGGGACCTCTCACTGCTAGGAATCGTGTTCAGAAGCTGAAGTCCACTACGACGAGTAACTGGATTAACTGACGCTTGACCTTGAAGCCCTGCTGGACGAGAAGAAGTGCTGTTGCTCTCCTTCACAATCTGAAAGCTGCTGTGTTTCCAAGGACTGACCCAGAGAGGACCTGGTAAGGCGCCCTCTTCCCGAGCTACGAGGGACCATCGTGCACAGCTGATCTTTGCCAACGCTCCCTGGTAGACAGACCTACGACAGGCTGCCGACCCGATACGGGGACTGCTGCGGAACTCCAAGGAGAAGCACTCGGACTGTTGTCCGCCACTGTCGACGACCGCCATCGCCGACCGGAGCCGCCGTGCTCCCGTTTGCTAAAGAACTTCATTGATCATCAGACGCTCTCGTCTGCATCGTCATCCGGTTGTCTCCCGCTGGTGAATGCTCGATCGTCGACGCGCCGAGGAGCATCCACCGGTGGGTTTCCCGCCACCTACAGACCGCAGAGACGCCGACGACTCAACGCCCTTGCTGGGCCACAGTTCTTCATCATCTCTTTGCGGTCCAGAACTATCGTCACCGAGGTGCCCCGCACGCCTCTTCCTTGCAGGACGCCAACGCTCTGTCGTCGACGAGCACCGCTAGGAACGAAGCTGCCACTTCCCTGCCGTAGTTCACCCTGTTCACCGTCGGACGTTCGACGACCTGTGACTCCCGCCTTAAAGGGAGGGCACTCAAGAAGGGCCGTCGATTCCCCGACACCGAACACCAAGTTCCCCGACACCTCTCGACGATCCGTAGCTCCCACCTGAAAGGGAGGCACTCAAGAAGGATCGGTCGGTGCATCGTCTGAGAACTCTACTCCACCAGGTATATTGGGGGGGTAAAACCTTAACAGGAAGAAGTAAGACTATTGAACATTTGGACTGGGCTTGTGCTATATATCTTTATCTAAAGGTTGCCCAGGTGGGGGATCTCCACACAGAACTGTGCCTAGCGGTAGGGGTCAGTATTCTGCCTATTGTTTCAACCATCTTGCGTACCTTCCTATCTCTATTGCTGGTTTACTCGTTATTGATCTGTGTGACATTTTAACCGTGCAGTTGATGCACTTTAATGAGATTTGATAACATTAGTGGTACCACTCTAGACGTGTATATATTTATCATTATTGACTTCCAAGTACAAAGTGCGTTATTGTGATCGTGTACATACCTTTGAATATTAATTATATAAAGACTGTGTTTTCAGTAATACAGTGCGTGGACATTCCTTTGTGGGGGTTCGGGGACTACACTGTACTTAAGAACCAGCCCGCATCACCTCCTGAGAAGCTAGGCCTTGATTGCTCGTCCATTGCTACCTTATAGAGAATCTTGGCTGGGGTCTTCTGTGCCTCTCCTCTACCATATAGAGAGCAGAAGTACAGACACCCCCTACCGGTCTTTATATAGGGACTTACCGGTCCCGCAAAGGTCGGAATAGACCGGTAAGTCCCCATTGAACCAGGGCGGACTCGGTACCGGTATGGGACGTAGTCATGGCGCAAATAGTGCCATGATTACCTCCATACTGGGAATGAGGCCCATTGTGTTTTTTCATGTAACATGTTGTGATTGCTTGTGCAACATCGGTTGTTGTCCGTTGTACCCCCTGTTTTAGAAAATTGCAAATAAAACACCACTGAGTTTTGCCAACTTCCTGAGTCAGTTTAATTATTGATGTTTGAGTACATTCTGCATCCCCATCCATCTCTAAGTACTGCTACCTCATCTTAAAGGAACCCAGGTCCCGGGGTTCAGTGAAAACCCAGTACAGCCACTGGGCACAGCTAGATGCGAATTTTAGCAAACAGGGTGTAAATACAGTACAGCCACTGGGCACAGCTAGATGTGAAATTTACCACACGGTTTGAAAACACAGTACAGCCATTGGGCACAGCTAGATGCAAAATGTATCACAGCTAACGCAGTAAGCAGCTGGGCACAGCTAGCATGAAATTTGGCATAAGAAGGTCCAGAACAAAAAAGAACAACAAAGAAGGGGCATTTGGGGGAAGGGTGACTCACTCTCCAAAACGATGATCGTACATGTATCTATCAATGTGCCTAGTTATAAAGGGATGGGTACTGATCCCATTATTATGGATCCCTATCTGGGCAATGGCTTGCCTTTAAGTGACTCGAGTATGAGGAAGAAGCAACCCTTCCTCCTCCTCAAAAACAAATCTTAGTGCTGGTTCGAGAGAAACAAACCAAACTGACTACATTTTGGGCTTGTAATCCAATGAAAGACAAACCTATCGATTCAGTTTCGAGCATCCAATTACAGGGGCATCCAATTTTTTTGGTTCGGGATTTCAATTCATCTAATACAGAGTTTCCTATAGCCCTATCTGGAAATATATTAGCAGTGGGGGTTTCTGAACCGATATCGTGCAACCTAACACCCGTCAATGGTGGCTGTCAAGTAGATTCTCTGGTATCTTCTGCACAAAGTAGGTTGATGGAACCTACTCAGGAACAGTTGAGTGGAACAAAGCATATTGCAATTGGTTCCACCAGAATCTTGGGTTGGGAAGTTAATAAATGAAAACATGGTTTGATATGTCTGAATAGGTCAAAGGTTTTGGAGCTATTTTCTTTGATTCCCACTTTAAGATCTCTACATTCAGGGGACATAGAAGTGATTTCCTTCTTGTTGCATAGCAACAACCGTATGGTGTCACATTTCTGTTCAGAAATTGTTGCAAACCTGGTTTGGGGACAGAGGAAAATATTCCAAGATTTGGTATATAAAGAAAATTCAGATTGAGCCAAGTGACGCTGCTAAGTTGTTTTTGGCACCAACTACTGCTGCACCATTTCTACCTGTAAATTTAGACGTGTTTAGTTCACGGTCCTGGAGTCTATTCAGTCTGAACTACCTATTGCTTTGAAAACAAAGGAAGGCCAAGATTGGCCATGGGTAGAATCTGCCATAAAAGCCTTTGCATCGCTTACAATGGGTCCGAATCAATCCTAGCTTGTCCAAATTACACTTGGCTTCCTGGAATGTATGTGACTGGAACAATTACTTACACGCATGGTATGGTTCAGCGGATTTACGTTTCTATAATATATTCTTTATACAGGAAAACATGCATGGGGAATCTGACTTTAGAGGGCTATTGTACCTTCTCCACTCCTGCGATACAGGGAGTCAAGGGGGACACAGTGTAGGTATGTCTATAGCCATTGAAAACAATCTAAATGTCACATCTAACTTGTGGTTTATGGGGGAGGATATTTTGGCATTACAGGTGACATTTTCTGGGTTTCATTCTTGATTGACTGATTTTTTTGATTCTTGGTTGATCGAGGGCCACGAGTATGTATTTATCATTGGGGGGTATTTCAATGCAAAAGGTGTCAAGGGTCATGAATAGAACTTACGTTCTTGTACCCCCCTTGACATAATCATATTTGATAGGACTTTGCAGGGCTGCAACTGAAATTGAAGATCTTTTTCCTCTATACCTTAAAAAACAATCTGACTGTAAATGGCTGCAAATCCAAGGTGGTGGTCTTTATATCCACTAGAAAGCCCAAAATCATGTGGTGGACGGAAAGGATGGAACATGTGTTATTTGGGCTACAATTTCACTAACTCTGTTTCGATGAAGGAGTGGCATCACATGCGGTTGTTAAGATGGATTTCAAAACTCTGACCTGGTGGGAAGAAGTTTAGGAGGCCACACTAGATTAATGGAACAGGGGAACCTTCTGGACAAACCAGACAAATCTACGGTAGCTTGGCATGCGGTCAAAACTAAGGGCCTCATTCCGAGTTTGGAGACAGCCATGGCGCTATTAGCGCCATGGCTGCCTCCAAAACCGGGTCAGGGTCCGGTCTGGTTCAATGGGGATTTACAGGGACATTCTGACCTGTGCGAACCCAGTAAGTCCCCATTCAACCAACCATTCCCCATTCCAATTTGAGCCCCCATAGGGCTCAATGGGAATGGGGAAGGTGCTTATTAATTAGCACCCTGGTCCCTTAGCCGTAAAGGACGTGTGGTCAGACCACCCGTTCTTTGTGGCTCCTGCTAAGGGACCTCGGAATTGGGCGGTAGGGGTTTAACAGCACCGGTCTCCTTACCGGTGACCATTATCCCTTACCACCCAAGTCGGAATGAGGCCCTAAGTCTCAGGAGGGGTGAGAGTGATTGGATACCCACAATGAGCACACAGAGTACAACTCCACAGAATACTCTTAGACAAGTATGTATCAAAAATACATTTATTATAGGTTTTTATAACTACAATTAAACCACAGTGATAATAAAACAGTTACCACACACGCGCTTCACTATGTAAAATATATACACAATGCATTTAGCCTAATGCAGATAAAGGGGGAGAACACAACCACAACCTGCAACAGAAGAGGTGAGTAAAATACAGTTAGCACATTAGGCAGTTCTTTAAGATGATCCCTAACTTATGCAGTCCAGCCCTACGAATTGGGGAGTCTTGTACTCAAAAGTAAAGCAGTGCGTTAACGCAGGGTCGTGTGTAAAAGCGTGTCCTCTTCAAGGAGCTGTAGCACTTCAAGAAGGGGGTTGACAATAAAGCCCTAAAATTTGATGAAGGTCTACCCTTGCAGGTGGAGCGACCTTCGGAGTTCGGGAATAGCCGGGGAGTGCAGGCTAGCCCAGCTAAGGTGAGTATCTTTTCAGCCATTCTCGTGTGTAAAAACAAGCGGCTGTGCCAGGGGGCTACCGGTAAGTGATGCAAGTACTCATCGACCCTCGACGCAGTCCAGGCCAATCTTTGTCATTCTAGTCCAGGTCGCTTGTAGGTTTAATCCCTGGAGATACACTTCCCTCTGGCTCTCAGCGGCTGTAGGACGGGACGATCTTCCGTACGGGACAGTAGCCTTTTCTCTGCTCTTGAAAAAGAAAGGAAGACAGTTCCAATGCAGCACGCCTCAGGGCACTGGGGTGCAGGTCTGCAGGCTCTTACAGCGACCGTCACCACAGCAGGGAGACACAGGGACAGCAAATTCTTGCTGCATGGCCCACTTTCATAAATCATGACCCAGAGGAGGTAAGACAACAAGTTGCCGAGAGTAGTTGGTCCCACTACTCCAAAGCATCAATACGACCTTGCAGGCCTTCTTGGTCTGTTTGCAAAAGCAGGGGTCAGAAGGGACAACAGTGTGGTCAGGGTGCCAAACCATCCAGCACACCTCAACCAAAACAATAAAATAAAATCCACCCTCCTCCTTCCACCCCTAAACAGTTCCCGTAAGAACCAGCATTCAAGTAATACAAATAGAATAAAAGAACACACAGACTGTATAAATGGATCAATAACCTCATATGATCCATTTTATACAATATGTGTGTATACAGGCCCATTTGTATACATATTTTTTAACAACTGCAGCTATTAATGCTCTATTTGTGCTACATTTTCATATCTGCGGTTATTTGAAAAAAAATTCAAGTGTCCTTTATTCAGTGTTTGTGTCCCTCATACACCATCAAATTCACCAATTCACCCTCCCCACACCCAAACACACTCCGCCTCCTTCTGTATGCTGTCCCACAACTCCCGCCTGCTTTATACATGCTTTTTTCCTTAGACACACATTTCAAAAAGTACTGTTGTGCGCAGATTGCTGCGTGTATACACGCAAATATATCTGTGACTATCGCAGAAATGATTTGTGACAAAATCATTATTTCCTGGGTCTTTGGCACACAAATTGACATGTTGTCTTCTTTCCCCCTCTCCACCTCTAGCCTGATGTCATTTAATCTCTTTCCTCCCTCCAATTTTTTGTATACAGCCGCAAGTGTATAGCCGGCGCTATACATGCGATGATACCCATGGCTATAGTAAATTTCCTTTGTGACAAATCCATATTTCCTGGATCATAGACTCCACAATTTCCCATACTGTCCTCTTTCCCCCTCCATACCTCTAGCCTGCTGGCAATACATCATTTTTCCACTGTCAAATGACATTTTTTTTATTTTCTATGGCATTGAACAAAAAAATGGCCGATTTCATTCCTGAAAAGCCTCTCTGCTGCAAAGCACCATGGGAGATATAGCTATACATTTGGGAGAAGAGGGCACCCCCTTCTCTGTCAAATATTTAAAAAGCACTGGACACAATAACGCCTGACACCAGCCCCTTGAAATCGAGTCATCTCTACATGCCCAAGTTGTTTCATACCTGGTCCAATTCCTTCCAATGGTTTTCACTGGGCACTCTATGGAAAAATGAGTGGGGACTAGGCTGAACCTGTGTTTTTTGTTTTCTTAATAACGTCTCTATTTTTTAACAAATGTTTCCCAAAAATGTCAAGTCTGTGGGAGACCCCTCAGTACAATTGTGTCTGCAAAATGTCAGCTAAATCCATCATACGAGTCAAAAGTTATTAGCAATCATTTTTTTTTTTATTTCCTATGTATCTTAAAATGATCTAATAAACATAAAGAGAATGTGGGTAGTTGAAAACAGTCACATGGCAATGGAAGCCTTGAGTTAACAGAGGGGTGGAGAAAGAGAAAGAGGACGACCAATACAAAGGGGTTGTATTCTACACAATGACTGAGGTACACCATCCAGAATTCAGTAATTTATTACACAGTCACATGCACTCAGTGGGGAAGCAGAGGTCAAATGGGAGCTGCTACGTTTGCTCTCTCATCCTGTATGCATTAGGTACACCCAAAATGTCAGTACCCCAGGAGAGTCTACCTCTAGAAGCCCAGTGTTTGATCCATTTGGCATTGTGTCGGGTTCAAAGCATGTTCCAGGGGCATGGAGTACGAGTGTTACTGATGGACAAAGATGAATAAAAATGTGCAAAGGATGAAAAAGACTTGCATGCAAGACAACAAATGAACAGAGTGTTGTTTGTGTCAAACAGATGGGAGGAGGTAGTAGTGGACTGCACTGCAGGATGTTGGCGGAATAAATTATATGGAATATCAAAAAGAACTGTCTCAGCATATGGGCCACGTTTGTTTAGAAACTAACGAGGATCTAAACTGAAGAAACTCCAGTGAAAGTGCAAGCAGAAGATGAATATAAGTTCTGTTTTTGAGGACGGAACAGGTCCAGTGGGAACCGACAGCAAGTGCACAAGACATTATTTATCCCTGATCTCAGCAAAGGCACAATAGCCATTATGGACATTTTTTGGGTGTGCGGCAAGCGAGCAGATGTGCATCTCCCACCATTATGACAGGGACATCTTTGCCAGTGACCTAACATTCAGCCATACTCATAGTTCCTGAGGCCTACTTCATCGTAGCACCTATGCCCATCACAGAACAGCCAAAACCACCCTCTCCCAACCCCCACAAGTAAAGAGAAAGAAGCACTCACTAAGATGGCAGAAGCAATCAAATTATTTAGCTGAAGATTCCTCCAAGTTGCTGAAAGAAATTCTAGACAAATACTGCCTATATACTGAAACAGAGCTGTTCTTTGCCTCCCGTCTGCTACGAGGGTCCATGCCACAGCTAATGCCAAATGGCTTCATATTGTGCAGTGGGAAATGATCCAGTTGGCAAATGATAGTGAACAGGAGAGGAAGCCAGGAGAGAACACCTCTCATCTGCGGGACTCCCAGAGGGCACAATCACAAGGAAGATGCACCGCTCCATCCATTACCGGTTCTCTGACCACCATTAACTGCTATGGGCAAAATCTAAAATGTGAATTTAATTTACTTTCATTTTTGAAAAACTTCACAAAAGAAATATCTGAATTGTGCTGGGTGCACTTGTGCTTGCCCATCTTCAGCCTGGCCACACTACTTGGGGCAGGCGAATTGTCATCTGAAGATACCATAACAGCATTTCCCCGGTGCCTGGGGCTCCTCGTGACATTTCCAAGATGGCCACCACCTGCAGCTGATAATAGGAAGGCATCTTGGTGGCTTACAGCTCCTGCCTCCCGCACTTTGATTGGGGCAGGGTTGTCTTATTTTGGCCTATCAGGGTGCCAATAGGCTTTAGCCTGCCCCCTCATCAAAGGCCAACATCTAAGGCTCTGGCTGTGCCTGTCCAGGCCGAGGAGGGCTTGGAGGGCCCCCACCTTTTCTCCCCTCTTCAAATTATGAAGCAACCTCCTGATGCACAGCCTGCTACCCCATGAACTTGGGCCTTGCACCCCAAAGCTCTCTGAAGATCTACCAGTAAGTAATGGCTGAACTTCTTCACTACCTCCTCCACTAACTACTCTGAACCAAAACTGTGCCTATCTCACTTTGACTTCCTTGCCTCAACTAATCGACTTCTTTTTTCACTGCATTTTGTGTGACTTTTTGAAATTTGAATCTAGATGTGTGTTTTTAACACCTTTCCACCCTTTGCATTGCTTTTTGTGTCCCTGTTTTGAAATTCAAATCTAGGTGCATGTTTTTTAACACCTTTGCACACCATTGTGCATTGCATTTTGCATCCTTTTTTTGAAATTCAAATCTAGGTGTGTGTTTTTAACACCTTTGTACCCCATTTTGCATTGCATTTGATGTCCCTTTTTTGAAATGTTAATCTAGGTGTGTGTTTTTAACACCTTTGCACCCCATTTTGTACTGCATTTTGTGTCCCATTTTAAAATTTGAATCTAGGTGTGTGTTTTTACACCTGTGCACCCCATTTTGCATTGCATTTTGTGTCCCTTTTTTGAAATTCTTATGTAGGTTTGTGTGTTTTAACACCTTTGCACCCCTTTTTGTATTATGATATTATATGATATGGCTTTCATTACATGCCTGTGCACAAGTATTTCTAGGCGTGACAAGACAAGGAGGGGGAAACAAGTGAGGACAAAATAACGATCTTACTAGGCCTTGAGTCATTCAGATTGCACAAGTGCGGGGAAGAGGAAAGGGGAGAAGTGCCAGGGGAGGGGAAAGGGGAAGTGCTGTTAACTCACAAGTGCAGCCAGTGGGTGGCACATAGGTGCAGAGTGAAGGGACTGTAGGGTTGCAGATACAGACCCTTAAGTGCTGGGGAGCAGAGAGGCAGGGTCAGGGCAACTGGACATGCAGTAGCCTGGGCCCAAGTTCAGAGGGAGACCAGGTGACCAGTGCACGGAGCAGTCAGGTGCATCAGCAGGGGAGAGGAAGAGAACAAGAAGAAGCATAAAGGAAGGTTTTGAGTTGCTTCCATACCAGAGGTGGTTCTGCTCAAGTTTGAAAGAGGCAGGGAGGCTGTTCCAGAGGTAGGTCCTAGCCGAGGAGATAAATCTGCCCCCAACTCTCTGCTTGGAGAAGCGTCTGTCCCTCAGGGAGTTGGAGGTGAATGAGCGGAGAGCTCGAGAAGGAAGATGTTTTTTAAGAGAAAGTAAGAGGTAGAGCGGTCCCAGGCCCCAGAAAGCCTTGTGGACAATGCAGAGGGTGTTGAAGTTGATCCTTGCAGCCACAGGGAGCCAGTGAAGAGATTTCAGAGCTGGAGAGATATGATCCCTGTCGGAATAGAAAGTATATTGTGCCTCCTATTGTGAAAAATATATTTAATATTGGCCTACGCCAAGCTGCTCGAAAGTCGCTTGCGAGAGAAATCTGTGTTGCAAGGTCCTGACCTTTAATCTATGTAGGCCGCCATTTTAGGTCAAACCACCATTTTAGGATTTGTTGTGGAAAAGTCACCCTGTGAGCTAAAATGGTGGACAATGTCATTGCAAAATACAACATGGCCGTCTTGACCTCTGTACATAGTGTAAGAGGATTCAATTCAACACTACAGCTAAGTCAATGCCTAGTCTGGGATACTGAATGGAAACCCTTATTAATATATCTTTATGTCCAGTTCATGCGTTCTGGATGACTACCCCTATATAACACCCCTCTCTTTGAATAACCCTGACCCCACTGAGCCAAGAAGTAGTTCTGTTTTGCAAGTTAAAAGGTTTATTTGATAATTTAAACAATAGATATATATATATCGCACTTTATAATAATTTAATAATTGAATATCACACTGAATCTGAGCAGTAATCAATAATGGATAGTCTGGCACTAGCACACTTCTTTATAATCAATGATGAGTGGTTATAGGATGGATAAGATAGCAACACTGGTAAATAGGGACAGAAGAATAATGTGGTAGAAAATGCTTTATAGGGTTCGAATGGATGCAATGTTGAATGAAAATGCAATACAGAAAATACTCAATATGATTTCAACAAAACAATGTAATCACTTTTCTCTGGCAATCCCCTCCCCCCTTTATGCAATGCAAGGAAATGGAAGGAAAGCACACAGTTCTCAGAAATGCAATCAAATGTAATTCAGTTCCCCCCAGCAAGCTTAGACTACAGAAGTTGGAAACACAGGCCCAAAATGCTTTTATATGTGCTGGCAATGAAGTGAAAAATATGCTAAAATGCTTTTAATTCCCTCTAGAGGTTCAGGGTGAGTGGTATCAAGTTAATATTAGTCCAGGCTCACTTTAGCAAGGATCTAGGAGTAACTAGCAGGTTAAACGAATTTTTGGCAACTGAAAGCAAGAAAACTGCTGTTTTCACACGTTGAGAAATTTGCAAATCGCGGCAAATTCGCGAGTGCGTTTTTCGCGATTGCGGCAAAAGTATCGGGGCTAGGAATGCGGTTCTAGATTCGCAGGAAAGCCACGATTCCCAGCTTTCAGAGGAAAGTTACTGCAAGTCTCTAAGACAAACGGTCACGGAGATATGAGCGATATGGTAAAGGTCGTTTTTCAGATTTGAAATTTTAAAGTTCAAAAAGACAAGTGACAGCTAGCAACTAGAAAATGACAGGTGACAGTTAGGAGGCAGTTCTACTTAGATTAAAATAGATTGAATTATATTATTTTAACTAGAAGATTGGTTCTGCACAGTTCTGCTGGCTACTCACAATATATTTTGGAAATAAATGGGCCTCGCCACGGATCTGGTCAGGTTTTAGACTGGACTCTGGTCTGGTCTCTGCACTTCACAGTGATCTGGGTCAGCTCTCTCTCTCTCTGGATTCTGGAGATTGATGGATTTGAAGTCTGGATCTTTCTGCACAGCTTTCTCTAGAGATTGATGGAGGTAAAGTATGGATTTTCCCGGCAGAGCGTCCCGCAGCAAATGGATTTGAAGGACCCTATCTGTCCTGACTGTCTGCTTTTATGTGTTTTGAAAATGGGTGTGTGTGCAGCATCACTAGGCTCTACCCCTCTCCATTTGTCATTGGCCACTTCATTCTCTTCCCCTTGATTGGGGGAATGAAATGAAGTGTCATCATGATGAGGTCTGTTTATGGTACAGAGAACCCACCCCTGTCAAATTACACACAATCTATATTTTGACCCAAAAGACATATTTGCACAGGTACACATTTGTTTAAAATTACATGCACCCATCACATATCACAGGAGGTATACCCTGTCCAAATCTGCTCTTCCTGGGAGCTTGCATTCAGAAATGGCGACATTTGCACTTTTTAACTGGTTTCGCAATATCGGACATTACCCCAAATGTATACACATGTGCGCAAGGAGTATGGACATTACTTAATGAAGTGTCAGATTTTTAACATGCATACATTTTAAGTAATACCCTCTTAACTGCTAGCTTGCCCCCAGATCATGCCACCGGTTCTAAAAACCTCTTAAAATGTGGGCAGAAAAATCACAAGAATTATGGTATCATTTAAATAATTTTCACAAGTCCGCTCTATGAGTTATTCATCTTTTTCTAAAACCATATTCTGGCTACAGGGGTGTGGTTTCCCCCAGCACAAGGTTGAATTTCTGGTTTTTCCAGTTCTGCCAAGCCAGCTTGCTCTCACAGGCAGTGCTCCTCCCCTTTACTTCCAGGAGGAAGCCACTTTTACAGCCCCCGTAATAAAACATTTGCCTGAGTCAGGACAGGGCTTTGTTCAATTTCCTGCAGAGCCCAGGTAATTCAATCAGGGAAGTGTCATATCCCTTTTGGTGGGAGCAGCAAAAGGGCAGCTAGGCCTGGGAACACAGCTGTTGTGCAAGTCTCATCTCCTGTCGGGGGTAGCTGGTGGGCAGAATTCAGTTCCTTAAGCCAGGCTTCAGATAAAATGTCACTTTTTGTTACCCAGTTTAAGTCAAGACAATGTTTACATATGCAGCTAGAATGCTGATTCTAAGTTCAAAACTATGACATTTAAACAATTGCAACCTATGTGACACTCAAAAGTAGGTCACTCATTTCTTTTAAACATTTAGGTTTTTAGTGTCTTTCAGTCCAAATTTACTTAAACTGCTGAAATCCACAGCTCAGCCAGTCTTGTTATAAACCTTCAAGTCACTTCAGAATATAACTTTAGATTGTATCCACCTCTCAGTAAGTCTTTCTTTGGCTTGCCTTGGGTTCATTTATTCAGTTTTAAACAAAATCTGGTGGTTTTAAAACGCCGGCTTTCTGATAGTGGTGAGTACTGGTACTGCACCCCTTTTTGGGATTTAAGAAAATGAATTCCCCACAATTCTAGGTTGCTTTTGGCAGTCAGCATTGCCATTCCCAATGGTTTCAGACTACTGTGTGGGTAGTCCAATGGTGATTTTAGGCAGTGCCCTTCTGTGCCCATAACATCGGCAAAATGGGTGGCAGCCTATTCTTCATGCATTTCCCTGTGCATTTTCTGGGAAGCTCTGGCCACCATGATGTTTTCCATGTCAGTACTGCACAGTTTTGAGGTAGGGCTTGGATGCGTGGATAAAAACATCCCACAAGCGCTAATGTGTAATCTGCCTGCAGGCCACTTGTTGAGGTCATGAACTGAGACCTCGTCCTTCGTTGACCTATGTGTAAAGGGATCACTTGTGCGATGAAACTAATCCACAAGCATATATTGAGATAATGTGTTTACATACTGAATGAAGAACATCTGTCTTACTACATTGTATTTATGTTTAAGAAGGCCTGCATGCAAAACTTTAGAATACACAGTTAATGCATACGCTTGTTGTTACATGTATTAAAGACAAACCAGTTATATGCGGTTATTTGAGACTCGGCACGAACCCTAGAATTGGTGATGTATAAAGTAGAATATTAACCCGAAGTGGGGCTGGACATAGTGCCCACAAAATGTATAAAAAGCGAATGCATTCTAATGTACAACGTCTCTCACTGAACACACTGAACCACGCTGTGGTTTGTTGTGTTGTACTGAGGGCCGATAGCTATCTGACTTTGCACTGTTTTTGTAATTGAATTCAGTAGAGAATAAAGTACTTTGTATGTAACCCGTGTTCGGTGTATTTCCTTTTGGGGTACTCAGCCTCGATATTTTATTTCTGTTTTCACATCCCTTGGCTTGAGGCCAAGGACAAGTCTTGCAGCCCTGTTCTGGATAAGTTATAAAGGTTGAAGAGTAGAGGCAGGAAGATTTAGAAAGAGGCTGTTGCCATAGTCCAGCCTAGGGAGGACCAAAGCTCGGGAGATGGTGAGCTTCTGGTGCTCATAGTTGGACTTCTTAGAGGCATCAGAGATGTGAGGAGAGTCGAAGAGGCTGGAGTCGAAGATGACAAAAAGGTTCTTAGCCTCACAGGAATGAGCAGGAAGAGGGCCCAGAGTGGGCGACCAGAGAGAGAGAGAGGAAAGGAAGGAGCAGGTGTCCCAATGAGGATTTTTTATTTTGTGTCCCTTTTTTGAAATTCAGATCTAAGTGTGTGTTTTTTAACACCTTTGCACCCCATTTTGCATTGCATTTTATGTCCCTTTTTTGAAATTCAAATCTAGGTGCATGTTTTTTAACACCTCTACACCCCCTTTTGCATTGCATTTTGTGTCCCTTTTTAAATTATAATCTAGGTGTGTGCTTTTTAACATCTTTGCCCCCCATTTAGCATCACATTCTGTGTCCATTGTGTCCTTTTTGTAACTATTCGACCACCTGGTGAGTTTCGATAGGACTGTGCTGTGCAGCCACTGCTATTTCCTTCAACTATACTCTGCCGCCCTTATGGCACTCAACATCTCCCCTATCTTCTCTAACTTCTACACTATCTACACTATCTGGAAGAAACAAGCACAAAAAAGACATCCTGGCCACTAACCCAGGCCTACCCATCGCAGAAACCTATGTCAGTGCAACGTCTAGAAAGGGCTTCACTAATATCCTCTTCTCTGTCCCCTCACAGATATATGGACAACTCATCTCATTTCTACTCTCCCCTCTCATATCTACTCCCATTAATGGCGAAACCAAATGGGAAGTCCTCTTACAGGGCTTTGAATCATCCATGTGTATCATCTATGTCCATCACACTAATACTATCTTAGTTCAACGTCCTCAACCCAACCTCCTTCTCTTTGACCAGCACCTGCCATTCCTCATTAACTTCTTTCTCACATCTGCTACTCCCTCTTCTTCTTTCTCACATCTGCTACTCCCTCTTCTAGTCTCTCTACCCCCCACCCCTCTGACTGATGTACCATGGCCCTGTACTCTTCCTCGGAAAAACTTTCAAAGGTGGAGACCTCTAACATCTAGCCACTCTTAATGCTTCTTCTGCCATCAAACACTCTGCCAACATCTGCCTCCTTATTGAAGACATTGACCTTGACATCCTCGCTCTTACAGGGACGTAGTTCAATGCCAGCTCAGTCAATGCTTTCGACTCCCTTCTCCCTGATGTCTACAAGGTCATCTTCAAACCTTGCCCCAACCGTGCTGGCAGTGGGGTTGTCCTGGTTTTCCCTGAGTGGGTCCCTTCCTCCCTCATACCCACCCAGCCTTACTCTTCCTTTGATTGCCTGGTTTGCAAGCCGGTCATCTCTCCCTCCTCTAACCATTGCCACTATCTATGGGCCTATAAGGTACCCATCTGCCCCTTGTTGAAACTGCTGGGTAAATTACCACTTTTGACCAAAGCTGTAACAATAGCGTCTTTGGCACGTGGAGACCTCGACAACGCGGGCTGGAATCCTACGATGGACAGAAGCCTGCAAGTATTGCCTAGGAAAGCAACCCTAACAATTGAGCAATGGGACTGGTGTCAAAACTATACACACTTGTCCATTTTAACTAATTATCAAAGCTTTATGGAACAACTGGTACATAGCTATAAAGCACCTCAGGGACTTGTTGTTATGCCCTTCCCCTGAATTACGCAGATTTGCGCTTCTTCTGAGAGTTGGCAAGTTCCTGGTACTGTTGATTCTCGATACGGAGCAGGATATTCCAAAGGAGGCGAGGCTCTGCTGTTCTTGTGGGCTTCGTAACCATTTAGAGACCGCCCAGCATGTCCTAACGGAGTGCAGAGAATATGGCCCACTATATGTAAGCAGGTTAGGGGCTTATGTCTCCGATTCTAACAACATTAAGTCAGAGTCATTTTGGCACTATTGTTTGAACTCAGGCAATAAATCAATGCACTTTGCACATTTTTAGCATTTGGAAGGAGCTATTAAAATATGGTAAGGTTGGGGCCTATACCAAAAATGATACCAACTAATGATAAATGAATCTGAAAATTATTCAGACCCATGCATTGTGCACTTTAATGAGATATGCTGTGAGAACATTGAGTTTTAGACTCTGCTCTGCTTATCACCATTCGTGCAGGAACAGCCCCATGATTTACACGTTAACATGTGACCTTAAATTTTTTATTATTCTTACACATTTTATGAATCATTAATATGAAAGTAATTTCATGAATTTTATCCTATGAATATTACTTGATAAATTCAATAGTGCAAAATGATTTCATGGAATCTAACCTAGTTTAATACGTTTTTAAGACTCTTGAATAAGTATACTGGAATGACTGATTGATTGTTCTTCACTTGTTCTTTACTCGGCTATTTAATAATGTAACAGTATTTTATGCAATATGTACTATATCTGTTTTATGAATTGCTTGTGTATGTATTATGTTAAAGCTGAGTTGTAATCCTAATTAACAATAAATGAAATACAAAAAACACATAATACACCATCCCTGTTACAAGTATACTCCTTGCAACATTACTTTTTAGAACTCAGTTCACAGCTAGTAAATCCACTCATATACTTTTTGGAGGGGCCTTAAGCTACTGAAAGATACATATGGATACTTAATAACCATTTTAGAATGCACTAAGAACATCAAATCACGGAAAACAAATCCCAATTACACTTTAAGAAAGACACAATGGGCCTCATTATGACTCCGGCGGTATCTGTGCCGGTATCGTCACGGTTGCCGCCAGAGTAATTTTCTGGTCTGGTCTTCTCGCGGGTGCCGGTCGGGTGAAAAGGCACCCGCAAGCAGAACTCGTAGTTTGCCGGTCTGGTAACTATGGTACCGTCAAGCTTAACGGCACTCTAGTTACTGGGCTGACAAACTTATAATGAGGCCGAATGTATTTTAAGGTAAGTGATTGTCCCTATGACTATTTTGGAAATGCTTTAGTCAATTTCAGGGGAGTCACAACCCAGAGTTACAGGATTAGAAGAGCAGCAGCTATTCAATGTAAGTAACCATATACTTTTTAAGAGGGGTTTACAACAACTCATCAGATAAGTATTAACTTATAGACTATTTTCGTTCTGTATAAAGCAGATCAGGGGGAGCAAAACCCAATTACACTATAAGAAGAACACAATGTTATTCAAGGTTAAGTAAACCCTGTTGGTAAACTTTTACACTATTTAAGTTAAGCAACAATAAAACAGTACCAACACTTATTACTTTTCAGAAGGGGGGAAACACCATTCAAAATAAGTAAAGCAACTAACATACTTTTTAGAGGGCAAAATGAAACTCAAAGGTTAGTATAACTTAAGGACACGTTGTAACTTCATCTTTCACAGGGATACAGTTAACTCTTTCAGCAAGTAAGTACTTTTCAAGACAGAAACCTTTTGTTATCCAGTCCTTCCCTACTCTATTGCATGAGTTCTCTCAGAAGCAGAAGAGGGGGCCTAGTGGTCTAAGAGCCAGCTGTTGCAAGAAAGTACAAAGTTCCATAGAAGATATTTTTTCAAAGAAGTAAGTATTCACTTTCAAAGATAGTTAAAGTGTTCAGGGACTTCTGAGAAGGCTCCCTATATGTATTCTAGCATTAGGCCTGGGCAAGTGGTATGGGCAAACTCCCAACCACCCACTCAGCCTCACAGGATATACACCAGACTTAAGGTAAGTATTACTCAAGCACAAAGTATCTTTGGAGAAAAGAAGACCTTCGAATGGATGTCTTCAGGATGCAGCAGCACAGGACCCAGCCCCTTGATTCATGGTCTGGAGACGAAAGAAATGGACACTGGATGGGAACTTGCAGCAGCAGTCATCAGAGGGTGATTCCAGCAGAGGTTTCTTCATGGATCCTCGCAGCTCTGTGGATTTAGTGCCTTTTAACAGCAGACAGAAGAACGAATATCGCTGTCTGGATTCTCTTCACTAATCTGGTCCTGCACTCTGGTGAGGGGACTTCAAGAATTCAATGGACGTCCCTGGAGATCCAGCAGGAGTTCACCAAAGTTTTGATGGATTCAGAATTCGGAAGATCATGTACCGCACTCAGACTCAAAGCCTCAGGGTATTGGTGGTTTGCAGCCCCGCAAGGTTTGCAGCATGTCGTGGAATGGCTCAAAATGCAGGTTTGCTTGAAACCAGTTGATCTCACCAACCTCTGGGTAGGGGTCATTGCATTTGGGATCCCGATGCTGATTGAAAAGAAGTGTTAGATCAGGCTCCAGTTACTGACCAGGCTCTCAGTGTGCTGGAAATCATGACAGACATCCTTTCTTCATCTTCATCTTCGGTTTTATGGTCGGCTTGTCATCAGCTTCCATGTTTGGAGTATTTATAAGGAACTACTGTACAACATCTGCAATCTCTCCTTGCAGTTTAAAGAAAGGGGCAGTCTGGCTGTCTAATCAGGTAGACAGCCCCCTCCCCCCCATTGAGACTGGATTACTTTCAGGCAAGGTGAAAGACAAAGGGCTGCAGAGTTTTGGACTCCTCCCTCGTTTCCTGTCTTCTCAGACACTCTGGAGCCTGGGCAGGGAATACAAAGGATTCCCGCTGAGGCCACCACCTCCACTGAGGTAATTCGCAGCTAGAATGGCATGGGAAGACCTCAGAAACTACAAGCAAATAGGAAATGGCAAAAAAAAAGAAGGAGGTGGCCCTTCTGTGCATTACTAAGCATGATTGAACAGCCTACAAGTAATGACTAAGAAGTCAATAAGATAAAACCACTGCCACCAGCCATTCAAGTAAACTTGCAATTGTAACACACGTTACCAGGTAATTAAGAAAGGAGATACATTGTATCCCCCATCACCCCACAGAAATTGGGGTGTGCTGGCTCACAATATAAAATGTAAAGGGGATGAAAATCTCTCCTTACCCCTTGGTACATGAATGAGTAATGAACAGGGAAGCCCAAAGGTGCAAACCAGCCTAAGCCCAAAAGTTATCGGAAACTATAACTCCAACCATACACTATGGAGAGACTTTAAAAAGTCACCCATAAAAAGAGTAAAAGACTAGGTAAGAGGGTAAAACGATTTTCATTCACCCAGGGACAAAGGGAAATATTCACCAAGTCTAAGCAACAAGTTATGGGTTGACACAGTTCAGGAAGATTTATCACAAATATGAACATATCACTTAACAGCGGGTATGGCATGTGAGCTTGTGATGTTAGAAACTCTTTCTGGCTTCCACTCTCTCACCAGCTCCATTGTTATATGTGGTGGGCATCTAAACCTGCCATTTACCAACTTCCTCATATATCATTTCGAAGATGGCTGTCCTGTTGTGATAAATCCTTTCCCTCTTCTTTCTCCATTTTGCATGGTGTGCTAGTGTGAGTGTGAGTGCTAGCACCATTGGATCAGTCATTGTGGAAAACGTTGCCTATGCTTGAATTCTGCATTTCTATTTTGAAATCCTGCCTTTGAAAGGTGCAAGGTTTTCAAGTCTTCTCACTCTGCCCTACAGCAGTAATGTTTTTGGGAATCAGGGTCTGTTAACACTATGGCGGGTGTGCATGTGACTTTGCCCAGTCCCTCCCGGGAGACTCCCATAGACTTCCCCTTTATCATGGTATAGTGAGGTGTTCTGTACATTCCAGACCATGCCCGTCCCTTACATTCAACCTTTGTTTGTGCATAGGTGGGTCAGACACTCTTGGGCACTGTGTGCTTTTGGCAAGGTGCAAAGCACACTTTCTACATACTAAGTGGGCTTGTGAATCGCAATTGCACTTAGTACCACACACATAACATGCAATATAGACAAAAACTGACTTAGTACTTTGAGAAATCTGAATCCAATAAAGAAACTAAAGTCTTACTGTGTGAAACATTTTGTGAATTGTGCCCAATAGTTCCTGACTACAGGTGTCACAATTTAAGTTAACATAGAACTGACATTGTCCGCCCCAGAAACTAACAAGTCCTGAGAGGAACTTGTTTTTTCTAGTCCATAAAAGAAGTGGAATGTGCATCCTGCTGGATTGCAAAGCAATCACAGGTCTGGAAGAATGACTTTCTGGGATTACAAAATCGATGCCTGATGAAAAAGTGACATATAGGACTTGAACAGACTGAAATTACGATTTGAGGACTATGTACACATGATCTGTTCGTGAGGACAAATGGGTCGTAGTGAGTTTAAAGTCTAACATATTTTCCCAAGCACTAGGTGTCAATTGTGTACAGCATTGTGAAGAGGTGTACCCACCTCCAGCAACGACAACTGAAATGTCAGTGGGTGTGTGTGTGTGTGTGTGAGAGAGAGAGAGAGTAATGGCAATACAAACATAGGGGCTCATTACGAGTATGGAAGTGTGGTATAAATGGCAATAATTATGTTACTGTCACAATACTGTAGTATGAGTTGGGTGGTAAGGTGGAGGATCAAAAATTAGCAAAATCCACTGAAAAACGACCAAACTGGTAATGAGGCCCCCATTGTTTTGTGTATGATGACAATTATGCTGATGCTTGGATGAAAAAGTCAGCAAAATGATTGTTTCTGTTCATCTCTTCCATTTTTGCAGTCGGTTTAAAATGTTGTGAAAACATAAATATTAAAAAGGGAAATTAATGTGTTGGGATGGTTGAAAGTCGTCTCACTGTGAAAGGAAGGTTTACATTGTGTGCCTTATTGGTGAATGGGATAGACACAATGTTAGCGCGATTTTGCAATCTGGTATGTATCTCGTATAGTTAATGAGAATGGGATGAATGTTACTATTAGTGTTATTTTGTGTGTAGGTTGATACATTTTAGATTTTCATACACATAGCAACATAATGACAAACATGCAGTTATGGTGTGAATACAATGTAGTTGTGTGACGTGATGTAGCGCCTGAAGATGGGAAGCCAGGAGCTTTATATGCACATGCAAGAGGAAAAATACTTGGCTGGGGAAGCCACTATGAGGGGGTGCAGTAGTCCTGAACAAATATACATGTATAGGGACCTATGCTGTTTTTTAAGGCAGATGGGTTTGGGATATTTGGGGAACCGATGGTCCACGGGGAATACATGAGAAGGTTGTATACTGCAGGTCCTGCATAGCTGGGGTTTGTTTAGGCCGCAGAAGCCTGTGTTAGTGAGATGAACTTTGTGTGATCTGGAGAGTTGGTTGGAGGAACGCAGCTAACCGCATTTGACCAGCTGTGACAGTATCAAATGGTCATTTGGAGTCAGGGCGAAATGATGTGCTAGTGGGTCTTAGGTTTATGACTTGGTGCTGTTGTGTTTAAGGGATATAATCTTCCTGAGAATATGGGAGCTTGTTATTCAGCGATCAGGGAAGTCCAGCCACATGGAAGGGTCAACTTGGGGCAAGTTCATAAATAAGGTGCAAGAGGTGCTTAAGGGCAGAGGTGGCAAATGACTTATGGGTTTCAATTAGGTTCTCAGGAAGATGACCAGGATGTGGCCAGAGGCCATGTGGGCTGAAATGGCAGTCACAATAGATTAGCGTGAAATGAGAAATACCAGAGACGTCAGTAAGTCTGGGTAGATAACATATTGATTGCCGGTTCAAAGGAAACTTGTTTATTTCTTTTCGGACTCATATTGTGTCACTGTAGAAGCCATGTGCATCACACCTGGGGTTAGAGATCCCTGACCAGATGGAACTTGTAATAAATGTGAATTGTTATGGGTGAATAAGTAATTATGTGTTGATGTCATGTTCAACTATGGAACATATGAGCTAATGAAAATGTATGTTGAAGGGGATGGTGTTTAGGTGAATGTGTCCAATAAGAGCGAGGGAACTTAGGGGGATTAGATTTCCTTGTATACGGTTAGCCAATCATATTTGGGCGGATGCCTTTGTCATGAAATATGTGGGAGTGTGTTAAATGTTGCAAAAATGTATATAAGGTGCAACTTGTGTGTGGTTTGAGAAGAATCAGGTTAATTCAATCTCTAAGGAACTGTCTAGCTTTTTTGGGTCAATAAACTTGCTTTACTGACAAACATGCCCTCACTTCTTGCGAGGTGGACTTATTTTGAGTAGAGAGATCTGAGGTCAGCCCTGACATTTGCAATCAGCTGGTAGCCCAAGCAGGGTAAAACGTTTTCTCCATAATTGAGGCCCATATACTTTGGTGATTCCTGCATCAATGTAAGGAGAAGACAGTGGACAAGTAAGACTTCTTTTATGGACAATAAAGCCAGGCAGATGTGATACTACTGCTGACTAAAGGGTTATTTGGTGTCAGCGATAATGACAACTGTTAATTTTATACCACTGTGCATTATATGACAATAACTGCATTCGAGCTATGATACAGCTGGCATCTGGACGATCTAAACCGAAAGTTCTGAACGGACAACTGTTGTTCACCTGGGTAGTGTCCAGCTTCAGGAGGAAAACACAGGATGCAGGTATGACACAGGAGCCGGCAGGCACACAGTGTGGAAGCACTTTATTTGTATTTCGGGGCATAGGTTATAAGAAGAGGGAGAGCATAGGGAACATCCTCCTCTCAGTTGTGTCTCACATCCTGAATTGGTAACTGTCAACCATGGAACCCTGAGGGAACCCACGGTTCCACCGCTAGCCAGCATTCCATGGCTTGCATTGAACCTAGCAATGCAAGCCACCACACTACAACCTAGCAGTTCATATATCACATACGTCTTTATTTTAAATAACTCTATGCAGATGAGTGTTGATTTGCTGGAACATGTGTATAACTACTGTATTAAGGTAATTTATTTATTTCAGACAAAAGGTTGTCTACCTAATGTTTATGGTGCCTGTCCAAATGTCATGTGGTTAAAATGTAGCTGCTTGCGGCCATACAAAAGTAACGCATTTCCATTTTTGTTTAAACACATGCTGCTTATCAGAGCATTTTTCTTTTAAATGTCACCGTATTGTGTGTTTGTACAAAAAAATATGTCCGCGCGTAGAACACGGTGCCTGTGATATTTGCAGCTGGTGCCATGCATTCTTGTAAGATAAATGCAGTGCATAAAGACGTTGATATTCTATGTGGAGGAACTCGAGGACATGTAGATATTTCATAATGGGCAGCAAACACTCCATTCACCAACTACAGAAGGGCAGCTGTGTTTCATTGTGGAACGAGGCATTCAAGCATTTCTGCAACATTAAAGATAAAATGTCAGCACTAATACAAACATTTGTATCCGATTCTGCAGAGAGGAATTCTGCGCCTGCCAGGAAAGTGGCTTTGTAGCTTTAGAATTCCTGACACGCCAGGGCAGCGCGCGCGCTGTAGATGGGCAGGTAATGGTTGCATGAGCCCGGAAAGCTGTACTGCGCACCGCGCATTAAATTACTTGTGACTGAAACAATTAGACAATTCAAGTAATTACTTAAAGATTACAGGGTAGCCCTTTTGGATGTAAAACAACACTTTTTCCGTTGCCATTTTCAATGCAGCCTCTTTTCCGGTTGGACTTTATGAAATGCTGCCCTCGTGTGGAACATGGAAACGAACCTTCTTCTTTTAAGCGGATGAAAATGTGTTTTAAAATTGAAGAGCAGCCATAAGCGTCGGACACTGCTGGAGGGTATAATCAACATGGCGGTGTAGGCATTGCAAACGTTAGCAGTGGTCTGGGCTTTAAGTGGAATCAAACAGGTCGGGGATCTAAAACAAAAAGTAGAGTTGACTAAAAGGGAGGGGCGCGGCCTATTACAAATTTTACTTTCATGATAAACTCTTGACACCTGCGTCATAATTATTCAGCATTTTGTAAGCTTCTTGATAGCAGCTACCCCACTATAGCGCCGTATTTAAAGTGTCAAGCCCTTGTCCCTGTACATTCCCCTGCCCCTTTAGTTTTAATTGTAAATCATGCTCTACACGTGAGTTTAGTTGCACCTACCAAGTCTAACCGCCCTCAAACACTTCCAGCCAAAACTGCAGGCTGCTGTTATATTGGGGTTCTGTTAGCACTGGCCACTGTTTTGCCAGATAAGTGACCAGGAGTGCAGAATGTTGGCGACATTGGAAATCATCATTCGGAAACACATTCCCTGTTTCTGAATTCCAAATCGCCACACACACGTTTGACCCACACAATCGCAAGCGTACTCAATATCACCACTGTCACCTAATTTCATATATTTTGCACTGGACAGAAATCCTTCATATAATTGAATTGGATAACCAAACGACGGGATGCTACATAGGTTTCAGCTATTGTTTTGTTAGTTTGTTTTGCTTTTGTTGGGGTTGTTGTACTCCGTGGCCAAACTCTGAGTTTGTATTGTCTCGTGCTTATGCATTTGTAGGGATGTTCTGTGTCATCCTAGGACCTTACACTGCAGATCTCTGTCCCAATGATCTGGAACACTGCCTCCCTAGTTCATGGAGAGGTACTTCTATTGAGTCGTGTTGCACAACAGATATCAAGAACTACCACAATGGCCTTAAAGTCACATGTTCTCACGTTTCAAACCCCATGAATGAATGAATAAGGTATGATAATGCATCACTCAGAACTGGGATGGGATTGCAAGGAAGTGGCGGGCCATTCAGGCCCCCCTCTCACCCATTCAGTTCAAAATGCATCACTTGCTCGACCAACAGTGGGGGACGCTTCCTTCGCCCCTGTGTGCATAACCAGCCCTCGTGCTGACAACAACATAGGTGGGGCTGTTGCAGAGACACTTGGCATCCATTTTGGGCACCCTCGACTCCATCTTTGGACTAGGCCTCACTGCGATAATAGGAAAAGGCTTCTCTCCCCTCTGCAGCGCCGCGCACAGCGCGCTCAAAGGCCCCCACCTTTTCTCCCTGTGTCTGAAAGCCTCGCAGCTCCATTCTCACGCCTGAGCCTGAGGCAATTGAAACAATATAAATGTAATACCTCACCCTTCCTCTGAGATACTGTCCTGTGTGTGAACCGGCTCGAACCAGGCCTTGCAGCCCATAAATCTCCACAAACCTGCCTGTGCCCTCTTATCCCTGCTGTTGGAAAATTACTGCCAGTATAACCCCATGGCCCCGCTAGGTATTCCCTTCATGTGCCAGACGTGTGCACCTTGGTGTGATGCCCACCCCAGTGTGCCCCAACTAACAAAAGCCAACCTCTGTCACAGTATATTGCACCTTAGAACTAACACATGTCAGCATGCCCTCTAGTTCTTCTGATGTGCCCAGACCCACCCCATGATCCCACCTAAGCCAAGACCCCCAAGTCCTGATAAACCCCACAAGCCCTGAGTGAATAATGGTGTTATCATAATCCTAGAATTTATAGAGTACAATGATTTGCTCAAAGGAGCCCTAGTGATTGTTATTTAGTGCATGCTCAAAACAATATGTTATGTTAGATTAGTTAGTGCCTGCTCTGCTTCGTCGTGACCTGACCCTCACCCCACCCGAACACAGGCAACTGGACCTCGTTGCATACGCCCTCCCGCCAACTGAACAACCAATCCAGAGGGAGCAACGTCATCAAAGACATATGTAGCCGAATGTTTTACCCAATCCTGTGTCTATGTAGTCCCCTATATGATGATGTCAGTTGTGACGATTTTCATCTTCTTAAACTGCCACACTTGTAATGTTTGCCAGAGCGCTCTCGGGCAGCCGAGTTCTCTGGATGCCAATTTTATATAAACAACTAAACTCTTGCAGCCTGTTCTCCTAGTCTCATTCCCCGCTGGGGAGTGCCTTACTCCTTGTATTTTGGACGTGTAAGTCGGGGAGTGGGCCTACATGATCACCAGCCCAACATCACAAATGACAGCAGCTTTACGAGTCATGCTCTTGCTGGCTGATTTTGGCTCACTTAGCATTAGCTTGGCTATTGCAGTTCTATTAGGCTCTACATGTGTCTCAGCTCACAGCTATGTTAGGGTTGGTCATGTGTTATTTGTACTGGCGTAGGTTTGTTAAGGTCAGGTATTGGATGTCAACATGTGATCTGGCTGGCTCCTTTGCAAGGTAACTTGTAGGGGGGGCAAGAAACTCACCTCCTACGTCAGTAGCAATAATGTGCAAGTTAGAGTTTTCACATAGAAAACAATACCCACAGATATGCTATGCCAAGAGTTTAACAAAAAAAAAAATATTGTGTAAGTCACCATGATATCGGACTATTAAAACCCCGACAGGGGGTGTGGTGGTATCCCAGCCAATCAGGAGGCTCAGAACAGGGGCTTTACCACATGGTAAAACCCTGCTCTGATACTCCTCGGAAGCGGGAGGCCGCCAACTTCCCTGCCAGGGTGTAGGTAAGTTGACCGTCAGCATGTAGAATAATACTACTATTCAATTCTTGTTACTATGGGCCTCATCAGGAGTTAGGTGTTATCCCGGCAGTAAATTTGATGGAATACCACCCAACACAATTACCGTAACTGCCACTTGGTCCACTGGTATTAGCGCCGGATCGCAAGTGGAGGTATAAGTCCCCATTTTCTTTGAGTCCGTAGGACTTTAGGGCATTTTCGATGCAATTACTGCACCTGGACCTGCACTGCAGTAATTGCACAGAAAATGGGAGGAAAGTTGGTAGATTTACCTCCAGCTCAGTGCTGGAGGTAAATCCTCCAACTTTCCGCTCAACTCATAGTTGGGCAGTGTTGGATGGTGCGGTAATGCAGTGGTAATACTATTACCGGCAAATTTTTACTGCACCACCCAACTTCTGATGATGCTGAATGTCTATTAGCAATGCTAAATCCGAAAACATTAATAATCAAAAGTAATTACTGGGATTTAATTTTAAGCTCCACAGCTCATTTTGCGATAATAATGATACAATCTCCAAGATCTCCGTCAAATTACCATAATTACTTAGTGGGGTACTACATACTTATTTATTACTTTGAAAGACCCACAAAAATGGTGCACTCACAGTAACAATAATTCTCTACACCCTGGCAGACAGAAGATTGTTAATTATTTTAGTAATACGAACACGTCATATGTACTGCAGTGTGAGTGTGCTCCCATCATGCTGCACTTCTGACCCCAGTGTGGCGAGGGTTGCCCTTGTGCTGTGGTTGTACCCCCATGTTGCGAGTGTTTGACCACACCCTACCCACCCTTATGAATGTTTCCATTCCAAGTGCTCTTTATAATCCTCTTCCCACCTTGCTCATATAGATCCATTCCTGGCATGCATGCACCTCTTGTCTTCTATGTTCCCCGTGTGTCAAAACTGTTTGCTTTGCCAATGTTTATTTTGAAGATTGCCATTATTTTTTCATAGACTGCTTTCAGAAAATATGTCCCAATATGGACTTAAAGTACATTACCTCCCTAAAAACTTGAATTTGACAGCAATGAAACTGTTAGGTTATGGTTCATTTACAAGTATCATGAGAATTGTATGATACATGTTGGTTTGCGAATAGCATATGCACAACGAAACACACACTTCCTCCTAATCAAATGCCCAAACAAATGCAATTCAAGTCTTAACATTTAAATACATCAGGACATATTTGCAGGAATGCGAACGATGTGAAATTGAATATAAACATAGAATTTTCAATGTATTTTTTTGATGTTGGCATGGTCGAAGATTGGTACATGTGTTATATTAACAACGACATCTTTTCACATTACACTTGAGGAGGGTGTATAATTGATCCAACAATGATGAAAAATGACTTTTCAAGAAGATAAACAGACAGTCAAATTACTAAGGTCATACGATGGTGTATGTGCGTGAGTACCTTTATGATAATGATGACAGAGTTATCAATTTTTATGTACACATTTTTTTCTATTATTTCAAAAAGTGCAATTTTCAAGCCGACACTGCAGATTGAGTGCCATTAAATAGTATGGGTGATGCTGCTCAAGTGTGTAAAGGGACTACAGTATAAACACAAATGGTACACCGGAACGTTTTTTTCCAGAATAACTGAATATATTGGAATGTTAAAGTTTCTTCGAGGATAAAAAGTCAACTCTTTCATTGGCCCTCATTCTGACTCAGGCGTTAAGGGGTTTACGGCGCCGTAAATGGCGCCGACCCTTAACGCCTGATTACAAGGTTCCCTTTGCGGGATGGCTTTTAACGGCTGCTTTTTGCGGCCGTTAAAATCCATGCCGCAAAGGGACCTTGGCGATAATTACGGCACCGTAATTTACGGTGCCATAATTATCGCCTTTCCCCATTCCCATTATGCCCTATGGGGCAAAAATGGGAATGCGGAAGGGGCCATTGGTGAATGGGGAATTACTGTCCCACTCACCTTGGAATGGGGCTGTAATTCCGCCATCCACCATGGCGGAATTGCAACCTTAACGGCATGGACCATGGTGCTAATAGCACCATGGTCCTCCGCCAAGGTTGTAATGAGGGCCATTGTGTTTGATTATGTGAAAGGCAGCTTAGTAAATAGGTTTAAAGCATTATTTGCTTGGTTTGTCCACGAACCGTGCTGTAGCATAATGTGTACAACAGAGAAACCGTTTGCATGGAAATAATGAGCATGACATTCACATACGTGGATTTTGAAGAAATATAAATAAAACGATAGCAGCAATGGTTTGTTGCTTGTGCAGTGTTAATTGACAGTTACAGAAATTAAGAAAATTACTAAAAGAAAGGACTACCCTCTTCTTGCAATGTCCTTCTGATGGAAATATCAAGAAGGGGCCTCATTCATGGAACGTTTTCCTATGGGATTTCGCCATTATAAAACACGTCGATGAATCAGAAGTCTTCAGGTCCAACAGCAGATTATAAAGCAAAGAACAAAGTGTGGATAAATGGAACTATGGAAATAAAATCTGGGGAAAAAGGAAAATGAGTCCATAATTACACAGGAACTGTTTGAGAGTGGATGTCCTTCTATTTTTTAAGGTTTATTTAATACTAACATGTGTGTTCTGTTCTTTATGGCCACTTTGGCACCAGTTGGTTACTTTCTATAAAGTCTTTTAGCTTGCTTATCTTGTGCACCAGGACATCAATAGTTGGTTTGTGCATTTATTAAATGAATTAACTTGGGAGTCTATGGCTTCTCTTCCTGGGAAATGTTATCTCGTGCCTGCATTCGTTTCTCGAATAAATGTGTGTTTTTAAATTTAGCATCTTGAGTTCTGAGGTCTTGCTAATTCTCAGACTTGCTACAGCTTCTGTGTTTATGAAAATGGCTGAGCTTCTGTCTTCCTTTCTCCATATTGGCATCCTATAACCATGTCTATTGCTCTTGTATATCTGTCATACAATGAAGTTCTGGCCCATGAATTCAGCATTATCTACCTATAATCCAACTGTACTATTGGTGTAGCAAGTCTCTTTCTTGGGACACAGAAAAGCTCCTGTCCCTTTATACTATGTTGCACTATCTATACCGCACACTATTTGTGCACTCTATGACTACTTTTAGACCTTACTTGTGTCACACAATCTAACAATTCCTTTATGGCAGATTGCATGTACATTCACTGTGGTTAATTATTTTGTTTCATGGAGCTCAGTTTACCTCATGTTATCAACCATCCTTTGGTTAATGGTGTGGTAAGGCTGTCTCAGTTTGGAACATCTGTCACCTTTGGGGTACCGGGGTGGGGCTGGGACAGAAGGTGGTAATTACATATTCATCTTCGCCATCATACAGGTCTACTCTGGGTTCTCTTTTTCTCCTTAGAGTTTTTTCTCTCTCTGATTGGTCCCACTCTCCAGGTCTTAACTTTGTCCTCTTCACAGGGAATTTGCACCATACTGGTAATGGTCTCTTTTCCTGCTTTTATCGTGATTCTCTTTTTCACATTATTAAAGTTACATTTCATCAACATTACTGGCTCGTCAATTTCACTGGAATGAGTTTCTCTTGTTACATAATGATTCCTGTGCGGCCTTTCTGGTCTCCCATTCACCCCATTACCTTCGAATCTGCAGGGGAGTATCTCTGGGGCCACAGCCCGCTTGTGTTCGCTTCAGTTATTTCCATTTCTTCACCTTCTTGTTTTCTCTGGTAACCCACTCTCGGCCCCCTCATTCTCCCTCTGTGAACCAGTAACACTGTGGGTAAGCGGAAGTTTCCCTCATTCCTCCACATAGTGGTTTTGGTGTAATTGGACAGTCACCCTGTCAACCACATAGTCATGCTACCGCTGAAAACCAGGTTCCCTTCTCCATGTTTTCTCTCTCTGTACCAATGCTGAGCTTCCAGCATTTCACTCACAGAGCGGTTCTGAAAGTCGTGGGCTCTGCGTCTCTCCTTGGTTCTGCCTCGCTTAGGTGTGATGCCGTCAGGGGCTTCCCCTGCTTGCATATGCGTCTCTCTGCTTCACCTCGTCATGGTGTGTGTTCTCTTTGTAGCCTCCTCATCTTTTAAGAGACAGATCCTCTTTCTTGAGTGCAATAGTATGTTTCAGTTTTGTTTTCAGCCAAGTCTCTGGTTTTTATCCTGTTCTTCACCTCTAATTGTTTCTTGTATGCCACCATGGGGAATGACTTCCTCAAAGGAACAGTGTGTCCTTGTTCCCAAAGGGGGAATCTCTCCCTGTGAGTTCCACTTGCCTCTACCCATAAGGAGGGTATGGCAGAGCGGGGCCACCTCCCTAGCCTCATGGGGGGATCCTCCCTGGGGAGGAGGACCAAATATCTGCAATTCACCATAAAATGCATGGCCTAAATATAAGACTAAAAAAACAGTTGCAAAAATACATTTGCATGGACCAAACCCTAGCAGTGGTTCTGAAGAGAGGTTCCCAGGAATGCCCCTCCTCATCCCGGTGACAGGACGGAGAGCCAGGAATGCTCCAAGTCACCCGTCTTATTTTGGATGAATCCCAAGTTCACCATTGGCTGACACAGAAAGATATCCCCTCAGCCAGCCCTACAGGCCTAATCCAGTACATATCGTTACAGGTATAGGGGGCTCAACTGAGATTGTGGATGGAAATACCCTATGGACAGTCTCGATTTAGCACCAAGAAACCTTTATGCTGATGTCATTAGAGACAACACGACATAGCAGCGTTAGTAATAAACCACACTTGCAGCCCTGCACTGCATTACACAAACACAAATCTCATACACGAAGAACATGCTTACACAGTTCTATCGTTAGAGGATGGATAAATATACACACTATCAAAGCTTTATTATTGTTTCACTGGCCAAATCCTATAATGCAGAAATGCAAGGCAACAAGAGATCCTGTGCAAGCTTTCAGATGCTTACGACAAATAACCCTACGGAACTATAGAAGTTTATATGGAGCCTGGTAGGACCATGTGTGACTAACCTATAGGTTACTTAGCATAATGCAAGCTTGTAGAAATCTCATTATAAGTCTAAGAAAAATTACAGAAGTCCTCAAGCCACAGAGCAGAAGATAAGAGGAGCTGATTCAGGCTGCAAGGAGCGTGACGTAAGCTCATAGTAAAGGTTATAGATAAACCGTCACATTCCAAACTTTAGACGACAAGGGACCAGCTGCAAAAAAAATGGAATATATCCTCATAAATGCAAGCTCAAGAGCTCAATTTTGTGGTTTACAAGCTTGTGATGCAGCTAAGCCAGACAATGGGCATTCACCCATGGTGGGAAAGGAGAGCTGACCCTAGCATTCCAGACGAAGAGTGCAACAAGTGTTGCAACATGGATACACACTCTCATAGGCAAAGGTGATACACTACCAAATACAATGAAGACACAATCATTTCACACTAGCTTGAAGAGGTGCACAGAGATCAGCTCTAGCGAATCATGAAATGGAAAATCAGGGGTGGATGGCAAGGATCAAGAGCCCCACTACTCTGCAACAGTGTAATAGTTTCTTGGAGATGGGACAGGCCAGCCACCTGACATGCAAGTACCAGTAGAAAAACCTCTGTAGGGTACGTCTATAAGGGAGACCACTCTCAGTACCCAATCGGCACAGGGGATAGATTTTTGGGGAAGGGCCCAAGTGATGATGCAATGTCACAACAACTGGGGCACACGCATTGTAATGTTGAGATGTACTGGAGAATATTGATTGTCTTGTATGATCCCTGTTGGTTTTTTGTAATAAACCACAGTTCTAACTTGCCTTTGGCTGAGTCCTCTGCTTATTCTGGGGAAGGGTGTTGGGCCTGTGAGAGTCGAATGGGCCCCTACATGACCTCTGGCATACCGGGTAACCATCCCAACAGTTCCCTTAAGGAATTGGAAAGTAGTCATATGTACAGATGAATAGTACACATTATACCCAACCTCATGGCAGCCTAAGCAAACAACCAGTATCTCCCTATCTCTATCTCTATCTCTTTATCTTGTCTCTCTGGATCTCCCATACAATGAAGAATGATCAATGTCATGTACTAAAATTGACTCTTTCTCATGACATGACAAAATGGAGCACTGGTATGGCAAGAGGCACTATGCAAGCCAATTTAATGTCCTGATGCTAGTCAACAACTGTAGCAGGATTGGTGACCAAGCAAGAACAGAGGAATGACAGCATTTTGTCATGGCAAGATGCTGCCGTAATAGAGTGAAATGAGATTTGACACTGCGGTGCACCAGGTTGATACATGTCAATGAATTGCACCCGGCATGGGAGAACATGTGCGAGGTGGGCCTACATGGCTGCACAATGTAGACACATGGGGCCTCATTCCGAGGTTGGTGGTAGTCATGGCGTTATTTGTGCCATGACTGCCACAAATAACGGGTCCGGCACCGGTCTAGTTCAATGGGGACTTACCGGCGTAGTCCTACCTTTGCGGGACCGGTAAGTCCCCAATGAAAATGCCATTCCCCATTCCCATTTGAGCCCCCACAGGGCTCAATGGGAATGTGGAGGGAGCAAACAACGGGCTGGCATATGTCAAGCCCGTTATTTGCGCCCTGGTTCCTTAACGGGTCCCGTTCACAATACCAGGTCAGACCAGGCGTTAAAGGAGGGACTGCTAAGGGACCTTGTAGTAGGGTGGTAAGGGATTACCGGCACCAGTCTCCTTACCGGTGCCCAGTATCCCATACCGCCCAACTTGGAAGGAGGCCCATAGTCCCTGAAGCGCAATTGGCCTAGAAACCTAATTGAAAATTACCACTTGGATGCTGCTCTTTCTGCTGATTGACGGTGAGCCAATCATACTTTTGTTATATGGTCATTTTATGTGGCTGCCTTGAGTCGTAGCAATGATAGCAATATCAAGTCTGCCCCATTACATGGGAAGGAGGGCCACTACAGGACTATCAGAGTATCTTGATTCTGAAAACCTTGTCTGTACTGAGTAGAATAAGCATCTGTGGTGAGG
Organism: Ambystoma mexicanum; assembly: GCF_040938575.1. Taxonomy (NCBI): domain Eukaryota; kingdom Metazoa; phylum Chordata; class Amphibia; order Caudata; family Ambystomatidae; genus Ambystoma; species Ambystoma mexicanum. The sequence goes on from NC_090922.1 coordinate 890,364,619, forward strand.
ACAGTTCATTGCCATTGACCTCCAATTACCATGTTAAACCCCATGGCTGTTCCCACCAACTACCCTCCACACACTGCTCAAAACACAACTTCCAGGGATCTTTTAAAGATAGCTCTCTTACACAATAACATCAAACTTTTCGGTGTTAGGGTTTGCCAGTGTTACTTATACGTAGTCTTCTGGGAGTTGCCTGATTACGAGATTGGCAGTAAATTTGCAGTAAATCTCCTGGTTTACCACCAAAACTCATTTACTATTACTGCCACTTGGTTCGATGGTAATGACATGGGATTACGAGGGGTGCTATTGAGGTGTACTTCCCCATGCTTTAGGTCCAAGGGGCACCCTAGAGATTTTCGGGTGGATTTAACATGAGCAGTAATTCTTAATGGTTAAACTAATTTCTAGCCTTAAAGTGGAGGATTTACCACCAGCATTATGTTGGGGAAATCCTCCACTTCAGGGTCAAACTCGTAATTGGTCCATGTGAGGAAAGCAGTAATAATTCTGTTACCACTGAAAAAGGGACAGTAACAGAATTTCGGCCACATTTTTCTGCACTGCCAAATTTGTAATTATTACATCTGTAAGGTTGCTCCTTATGTGATCCAAATGAGTTAGCAAAGTGTGCCTTTAGCCACTTGCTTTATAAAGCAATATGTGGGTGCCCTCACATCTCTTCCTTGCACTGTAGACATGATAAAAACCAACATTGGAAAGCCAACACTTTTGGCTTGTGTATAGTGCTTATATTTACATACGCCAGCCACTGACACCATATGGACATAGGCTCACACATTTTACAGCTGTTGCCATCTAATGGCCAGGATGCAGCATTATGCAGTGCTTGGCAACACTGTTGAATGTATCACTGCATTGTATTATGTTTATTAGTAATGTACTGTACTGCTTATTCCAATTCAAAGTTAATTGCAGAACACACTGATCTGTCATTTAGCCATTTTACAGTATGAATTTTGCTGGCCTTTTAAAAATGTTTTGAAACATGTCTGTTTTATCTTCTTGTATTATTGTTTTATGCTGTACCATATTGTGGTATATTATGTATTGCTCCACAGGATAATGCTTCTTTCAGCCAGCCTATAGCTTCCAAATCAAAGGTGAATATGCTTTGCACTGTGTCAATTAGGCCCTATGCCAGTTTAATGTTATTTTTGAGTCTCTCTCCATTTAGGCTTGCACTTAATCTCTATTCAGTGAATAAATCCTTAGTTAAGAGAGATTTGAGGTGATCAGATTTAACGCAACAAAATCCCTGCTGAAATTCAGCAATCAAATTTCGAGCAAGTCAAACTAAACTATGTGCTCCCTGTTGGGCAGCGCATGACCACAATGATGATGTCACTGATTACATCTATGGTAACATCACTAATTACATCATACATGACATCAGCAATGAGATCAATAATTCCATCAAATGTGATGTTACTGATTAAATAAGTTAGAATATTTTTGTTGACCTCTTTTGGTACATATTTTATTATAACAATAATAACAACATGACTTGGAACAATACACTGATAAAGAGGTAGGATATAATTAGGTGTGGCATATTCTTATCAACTTTAAAATACATTAAAATAGAAATATGTGACATTATACAAATGTTTTTAATTTCATGTATTAGTAAGCAGTTATAATAGTTCATTGCAGGGAAAGTGCCTGATTGTGCTAAATCTATTTCAGGAATTTCAAACAAAATATAATAACCATGTGTAATAGCAAAAAAAAAGAATACATAAAAGTAGAAACATGTTTAATAGTGTTACGAAAATAGAGAATGTACACATTTAAATTTAAATTCTCCTGACAGTGTTAACATTATATGAACTCATTATTTTCTAAATTACAAGTTTTATTAAAAAAACAATCACATACAAAAGAAAGTATGCACCCTAAGACATTATGACGATAACTTTATACCGCTTGTTACTTTTAAAGAAACACGGGCAGAATATATTGTGCTGTGTAAATTATGTTAAAAAACAGAGTTGTCACATTGCAAAATGTAATTAATCAAACCAATGACATCACTGATGTGATCCATGATGTAATAAGTGACACCATCAGTGATGTTATGTATGATTATTGGTGACACCATCAGTGATCTCATCACTGATGTCATGTATGATGTGATTATTGATGTCATCAGTGATGTCATATGTGATGCCATCATTGTGGTCATACACTGCGCAACAGGGTATGCATAGTTAAGGTGGACTTGCTTGAAATGCAATTGTTGAATTCCAGGGGTTTTGTTGAGTTAAATCTGATCACCTGAACTCTCTTCTAACTAAAGATGTTTCACTGAATGTCTAGGTTTTTGTTCTAATATAATTTCTTCGGGGGCCCACTAGCCATGACCCTTGGCCATGGCCAGTGTACATGTTTCACCAGTGAACTACACATACAGCAGCATTGAAATATTCTTGAACGCGGGATTCCCCCAGTATTTCTACGATAACGTTAAAAAATCCCAAATTCTTCCCTGCCCTCACAGGCATTCACCAAGTGCCCCATTCTGTTTCCATGGTCCTCCCACTACCCTCAATTGCTTTTTTTCCCTCCTAGCACTCTCCTGTCCATTATCCCCGATCACTGTTTGGTTTGTGTGATGCATTTTCTTTTCCGAGGTGGACTTAATTGAAATGCAAGTGCTGCATTTCACAGGACGGGGAATGACAAGTTGAGGTTCACTCAATTTCTCCAAAATAGGGGCCGTCCAATGCAGCAGACACTGCGCAGGAGGTTCCCCTTGGTCCCTCCAACAGTTAATAGTGTAAGGTAGAGTTTGAGCAGCTATACTGCGCAGAGGACTAGGTTTTCAAATGGATAGTTCCTTAATAGTAAGATGAGAGCACAAAATATCCTTGAATAAGCAAAAAATCCAATAATGTGGAAAGTGATTTATTGCGGTCCTAGCCGACACGTGTTTCGCCCTATAAGGTCATCCTCAAGGCAAAAACATAATGGGTTAAATCTTTAATGAGAGTTCTTGATTGGCAATTGGGTCACGTAAAGGACCGGATTCAGAAAACAGTCCTAGTGAAATGGACAGTGTTCTGCGCCATATGTAAAGCAATGCAAGATGTCTTGAATTATTGCAGAATGGCTGGGCCACACAGCACATGAGGAGGATGCTGAACAACAGTAACCAATGAGCCTCAGATGAGACACTACGCTCCGGGGTGCTTCGTAGCAAATCCTGCTCTTGCAATTAAGCTACGGGTAGTCCGAGAGCAAAGTGACACAAGGAGGGGGAGGCAAAGAGAGTTGGATGAATGGGTAATCAAACCCCTTATTTGGTGAGATTTGAAAATGCAAAACAGGTGCAAAAAAACCTGTAACCCGTATTGCCAACAGCCAAAAGACTATCAAGAAGAATTAAAACAGCAACAAGGATGTCATTCTCCATTTGTGAGTAGTCAAATTGGGTGAACTTGTCCCCCACATTGCCAACAGGCAAGAGGCTATCTAGAATTAGTAAGAAGGCAAAAAGGGTGCAAATCTCCATTAATGGTATGTCAACTTGAAGAAACCTGTAACCCACCTTGCCAACAGTACAGACACAATAACCAACAGATAAAAGGGCAACACAGGTGCAATTCTCCTTTCCTGAGATACCAGTTCTATTCCTGGCAGGAGCCATTCATAGTTAGTCCTGGGTGGCGAGTAGACCAGGAAAGAAACAGTTCATTGGAAGAAATGTGGTTGTGGTAAAAAGGTGCTGTGATGAAACATTGATAACTACATCATATTTACAAATTGTTATATCCCCAAAAGTAGTGGTTGTGCTATCATGACAAAAGCATTCCATTGGAAGAATACTTGTGATGAGTTAAGATTTATTTTGAAACTTGAGAAAGACATTTTGTGAAGGAAAACAATTGCCTTGGTTTATGAACTAGTGTTTATGAAAGAGATATTTGCCTTACCAAGAAGGATATTGTGGAGGAGAACTACTGATTTAGTTTTGAGAGGGTGTTCATGAAAAAGACATTTTCTTTACCAAGTGGAAAGACACAGTGGATGAACCTTTTTGTGTTGAACTGAACAGATCCTTGTTGAATCAGAACTCGCCTTAGGGTATTCTTGAATTGATCAACGAAAGGGAGCCCAACCCTGGTCACAAGGAGCACTTTCTAAAAACTATAAGTTTGAACTTTTCAACTGTTTTGTTGAACTGAAGATAGCCAAATATTCCTTATACATTTGTGTTGTATGTATTAGTTTGAGGGACACATGGTTTTTGGACACTAGTTCATCTTTCTTTAGCTTTAGTTTACCAGGTACTGACATTCTCATTAGGATACTTGAGAAACCTTTGATTTAGAAATGTTCATCCAAATCCGTCCAGCAACTCAAAAATGATTATCCTATCTCAGCCTCCCTGCTGTAAAAAAACACCTAGGGTGAAATAAAGGTTTTATGGAGTGAGGGGCACCCCTTTTCTTTCAAATATTTTAAATACTAATGGATGGATTTACCCAAACCCAGTCAAGAAATGTAATTCAGTGCTTTGTGCTTGAGTTGTTTCTTACTTGGTCCAAATCTGCCCAGCAGATTGTGTGCTTTGGCTGTTCAAAAACCACACCTTTTCTCTATGATGAATGGGCTGAACACTGTGAAATGGTGGTGTTTTGTTTTCTTATTAACGTTTGTATTTTATAACATATTGTTCCCAAAACGTGCAGTGGTGTGGGGCCTTTGACAAACCTTTGTTTTGAAAATATCATACAAATCCATGCAGCAAGTCAAAAGTTATTAACAATACAATTGTTGAAAAAATGGCTGCTTTTTCATTTCTAACCTCTCTGCTGCAATGCATGATGGGAGATATAGCTATCATTTTGGCAGAAGGGGGCACCGTCTCAATCAAATATTTTAATTACTGGACAGAATAACCCCAGACCCCTCCTAGAAATCGAGTCAATTCTTCATCGCCAAGTTGTTTCATACCTGGTCCAATTCTGTCTAGCAGTGTTTGCCTTGCCGTTCGCAGAAATGTTGACTTTTACTCTATGGGAAATTAATAGGACTAGGCTGAGAAAAGCCTTGTATTGCTTTCATAATAACCTTTTCAATGTTTAATGCATCTTTCCCAAAAATGTTCAGGGGGGAGAAGTTGTCATGACAAATGTTTTGCTTGGAAAATCCCAACCACATTTGTCATGCAAGTCAATTGCTATTAGCAATTCAATTTTTGGGTTTCCTATGGAACTTGATATTTCTCTTAAGTATAGTGCAGAGACCGCCACAATATAATTTCTGGGATGCAAGTCATTATCTGTAGCTATAGTAAGGTTGGAATCGTAACCTGTATATTTGGGGGCAAGGTATGGTGGAAATTCATACATTTATTGTCTTAATAAGGTTCTACATCTTTGCTTGTAACTTGATAAGCTTACCACTGTACATCTTGCCATATTGCCAAATTCCTAATTGCGTATAATCCACCTGCCGAGTTGCTCTTTAGAAGATCTTATTATACGAATCGTATATTATTAAATATTTAACAAATTTGCCAAAACCTTCCCATGGGCTTTATTCCAGGTAATCAGAACTGAAGAGCAAGGTTTATCCAATAACTTAAACTCCTCTGCGTTTTTTTTCATTTTTGAAGGTTGTCTTTGTTTTGAAATATGGTAAACAACATCTTGTAATTTGGTGAAATGGCACAAAATGCAACCTACATGTATTTGTAGGACACAAGCTTCAAATATGTGGGGAAAACAGACACTTAAGTGGGTTTCTTGTAGCAATATAGTCAAGATGATGCCATATTCCATAATTGAACCTCTTCTATGTTTAAGATAACAATAATGTTCCATGATGCTCTTCTCCACTTCTGAATCATTAATTATAACAATAATCCTATGAATTAGAGTACTCATGGGGGGATGACACCCACGCAATTCACATTTCTATATGACATTTCGATACATATTTCAGAATTTCAGCAAATCATTTCTTAATTTTCTTTCTCATACACAAGCATGTCCACTTTTACCTATTTTTGAATTCTATGAGCATGCGTGCTGGGTCATTTCCCTCACCTCCTCCATACACCCACACACCAATTAAGACCCATAAATCTCTGCAAGAACCCTATATTTGGTTTCAGGATGTATGGCTCCTTGTTTACCCTTTTTGATACCTTCTACTAAATGTTTCCAGGAGAACTTGATTCACACTACTTCAGTTTCACAAATAAGTTTTTTCTTTCATGCTTGCATATCTTGGATTGTGTAGAATCCTGTAAAGAAACTGTTGCATCCACGTTTTTTCAATTTTAGAAACATTTCCTTAATCACCTGTTTTACCCATACTTGAATTAGTTGAATGTGGTTGCTGGGTCATTTCCCTCAACCCCTCCATACACCCACACACTGATTAAGACGCAATATCTCTGCCATTACCCAATATTTAGTTTCTGGATGTATGGCTCACTGTTTACTGTAGTTAATCCCATCTACTCCATTTTTCCAGTACTACTTGATCCAGACTACTTAAGTTTTTTTTTCACAAGTTATGTGCCCGCTTAGCCATGTGACTAAGTAGTTTCTTTCATTTTTGCATATCTTGAATTTAGTGGAATCCTGTAAAGAGACTGTTGCATCCACGTTTTTACATTTTAGAAAAATGTCCTTAATCACATATGTCTATCCACTGTCTGCCAAACCTATGGGCTGAGTGCGCAATTCATTTGTCTCAGCCTGGCATATGTGTACACTTTCTTCTCAATTATCAGCTTAACCAATAGAAGCGTTTGGAAGGCAGGCCTTTCCTTCCTGTTAGGGGCCCAATTTCACAGCCTTGGCATGGTCTTTGCATTTCTTCCCCAATGACTCCCTTCCCCTGATCTGCTTCATCTTTGTTTTGGCCCACTTGGTTCAGTTCCCTTCCAAATACTGCGACAAGGAAGATGACTCATATCACTCTCTTGGTTTGGGTCCCAGACCCTGGTTTGTCTTCTTCTTCTTTGGTTTGGCCAACTTGGTTCACTTCCCTGCCAAGTGCTGCCACAAGGAAGATGACTTGTGTCACTTTCTTGGTTTGAGTCTCACACCTGTGTTTCTTGTCATCTTAAGTGTGGCCCACTTGTTGCACTTCTTTGTTTTCCCCGACACTTGTTTCTCTGTCTTTCGCTTTAAGTCTCCTTGGCTACCTCGCTAGTCAAATACTGACACGAGGGGGATAGTCCTGCTTGTTAAGTCCATACCAGACTGCTCTAGGCTCCATGCTGGCCTTCTGGCTTCACAGTCTCTCGACTATATGTGGTAACGGGGACAAGGGATTGGATGATCAATGTCAGGTGGGGCAACTAAGCCCTTCCTTCATAATGGACACTATAAATGTCACTAAAAGTATGACACCTCATTGGTTCTACTCACTATATGACCCTGGATTAAATAGTCCACTATGATTGGGTTGGCATCAACCGCACTCATAATTTTCCACTTACGTCTAGCAACATGCAGAACAACCAGCCAGGTGCAGGGAGTTTGTCTGCACCCCAGATTCCCTCCAATTATGTTACAATCAATTATCCCCTCAGTGGTCATATGTCAATTATTTCTTTGTAGTTTGGCCACAAGTCTGCTTCTTGGTCTGAGATTATTTAAGGAGTTTGGGTATGGCAGGGATCCATGCGTAGGTGTGAAAGTCTCATCCCTTACTGCCTGCCTTATCACGTGATTATGACACAGTGAAATCAAACTCTTCTTCATGTATTTTCATGTATTTGATTTAATTCTGCCAGTCTTCTATCCTCTATGGCTTATCTTGACCTTTCTGAACAGAATTATCTGTTCTTTTTCTCTTTAATTGTATCCACTGTTGGCCTTTTCCAGCCCGATACGACCTTGGCTTCTTGGCATGGTTACCTTCAGCTGGGTTTCTCTCTGTCTTAATTCTCGATTTGTTTGCTGCAACTGTCAAACTGAAAACAAATCTACCTTTGGCCTAGCCCCAAATGGGCGACCACTTGCTAGTCTCCAAATCTACCTCAGGGGGTGTGGACCATTATGCCCTTCCTGCTCATGTATCTCAGGGCAATTGTGCACTGTGCAGTGTGTTACTGCCAAATTAAGTACAAACATTTCTAAATGTGGCATGCTAAAAACAAGCAAAATTGCAAAGGGAAAAAGCATTAATCTCAATAATGCTCAATAATGCAAAAACCCCAAAATGCAAAAACTGCACTCTATCAGTGTCAAGCTAAAACTCAAATCTCAAATGAATAGCTACAAGCATGTCAGAATTCAGAATTGCATATGCAATCTCTAATGTAGCAATTCAAGAAAGTGTCTACAAGCACATGTGTTCAAAACGAAAAGGAAGCATGGAATCAATGCATGTGTACTGTGGACATCACGATGTATTCAATTTCAGTGTATCAAGCACAACATGACAATTCGCCTCATTAGGACCCAGGCGGTGTCCACCATGGCGCAAAGGGGAATTACCACCCTATTCCGAGGTTGGTGGGGCGGTAATTCCCCATGTCGCCATGGCCCTTCCCTATTCCCATTTTTGCCCCATAGGGCACAATGGGAATGGGGAAGGCGCTAATAACGGTACCGCAAATTACGGTACCGTTATTAGCACCAAAGTCCCTTTGCGGGTCCCTACTTTAACGGCTGGAAAAACCAGCCGTTAAGGTCGGGTCCCGCAAAGGGACCTCGTAATCAGGCGTTAAGGGTTTAACGGCGCCGACTCCTTTTACGGCGCCGTTAAACCCTTAACGCCAGGGTCGTAATGAGGCCCAACATCTCACTTTCACATCTGTCAAGGTGTTAAAAGGCTCCTTTCCGATCAGTGCATACATTCAGTGTATTGGTCATGCTGGCCAATTAAGTCAATTCTAGTTCATTTCAGTTCATTCTGTCAGAATAGTATGTGTATCCTCACATCTGTGTGAAATTCAAAGTCAATACGGCAACAAACCCAATGCAAAGGTTTTAGCAAAGGAATGTCAACAAAGCGTGTAAACAAAGCGATGTGTTCATAAATGTGTTCACAAATGTCAACAACGAGCATGTGTTCAGCAAACATGTGGGGCCATCAAAACATAGCCCAAAGCAGAAGTGGTATTCCAGCTGCAAACGGAACCCAAGTGTGTCCTGCGAATGGACAATTTTCAGTGACAGATTTCAGAGCCTCACTGCTTCAAGCTCTCTCACAATAGGTGACCAATATTTCTTCAGAGCAAATCATGCTCACTGCTGCAAGCTTTCCATTGGTGCCTCAGGCACTTTCCTCAACTATCCCTATCTCCAAAGCTCTCCCTAACTAATCTATCCTCTTTATACCGATGTATCATTCACGTGGCACTCATTCAGAGTGCTGTAGGAAAAGAATGCAGATGGCAACTCTCCAGTGGCAATTCAATACAATGGCCCTTCACATAGGTGCCTCAGGCACTTTCCTCAACTATCCCTATCTCCAAAGCTCTCCCTAACTAATCTATCCTCTTTATACCAATGTATCATTCACGTGGCACTCATTCAGAGTGTTGTAGGAAAACAATGCAGATGGCAACTCTCCAGTGGCAATTCAATACAATGGCCCTTCACATAGGCCAAAAGTCAGATTCAGAGCACTATCAGGCTCTCTCCTTCCTTGCCAGTCATGCCAGCCATGCATGCCATGCCAGACCCTGCTCTTCACATGAGGGACCAGCCAACGTTGGATACAAGTCTAGATTTCAAAGCACTATGGTGTTAGATCAATGCTCTCGCACTCACTCCCACAAGAGACAAAGAACTTCACTGCTCTTAAAATGTGGTTTAGCACCGAGAATTCAAATGCATTCAGAGCATATCTTCCTGCTCATTTGCATTTCTCTCCTTTTCCCTTAGCCCCAAGCTTGTGACTTCTTCTGGTTCACAAGGTAAGGCCTTCCAAATGGATTCTCTTCTCATTGCAGATTACAAAACAGTCCAAATCACGATTCTCTCCTTTGCTGAACATCTTTCACTCTTGGCACAGAATGCTGCAAGGTGTCGATTTTCAAAACAGTGGGCCTCATTACGACCCTGGCAGGAACGGGTTAAACGGCGCCGTAAAAGGTGATAGCGCCGTTCAACCCGTTCCGCCACATTACGAGGTCCCCTCGAGGGACACGGTAAGCACGCCTGGGAAAACCAGGGTCCCGCGAGGGGAGGAGGGAGCAAACAACGGGCCCTATGGGGCAGAATGGCGATGAGGAGCACGTCATGACCGTCACCCGCGAATGGGCACTTACCGGCCCATTCAACTCGTAATGGGCCAGTAAGTGCCCATTCGCGGGTGACGGTGCCGGATGCGAGTTCGGCGGTAGCCGTGCCTGTAATGCAGGCACGGCTACCGGCCGAACTCGTAATGAGGCCCAGTCAGCCAGGATCTTCACTTCCCAGGGCACTTCAGTTGTCAGCCAGGAATTCAGGCAGCAAACAGGTCTTCTGGGTACCTTCTCAGAGCAAAGCCATTGACAAAACCACCCCCCCAAGGCCTCAAACTAGTCGCCATTCATCAGACATGCTGCTGCAAAGCGTAGGTGTCAAATGTGTCACATCACAAGGTGATAAAAGCCAGTGTCTTTCAGTGCTGCTTCAAAACAGCTACGATGCAAATGTCAAATGGTGTCAGCCATCATGGATCTCGAACAGTCATCAAGGTCTGGTCAATCTGGTCTGGTTAATCTTGCAGTCGTCATGGTCTGGTCAATTCATCAAGGCGATCTGGTCAATCAAGGTCTCACGGTCTGCAAGACTCGGTCTGGTCAAGGTGTCTCTCCAGATGTCATGCAAGAAAACAAAAGTGCAAGTATCAGTTTAATCAGATTCAGCTGTATTCATGTTAAAAAAAAACATTTCTCATCGTGCTTCAGTGCACATAGCTAGTTCTAAACTCCCCATGTCTCTCAAAAGACATCAATGCTAATTTCTCAGTGTCTGACCAATGTCAGTGTACATGTATCAGTTCCAGTGTATCAATGCGCCCCTATCTTTGTCTATCCATGCCTGTCTCTCTATGCTGCATGATGCATTACTCCATCCATCTCTATCTTTCTCAAAACAAAACAAGACAGTCCATTTCACATAGTTCAAAAAATGCAAATTCAAACATTTTAAAACTTCATAACTCTGTGTGTTTCTCTGTGTTGCAAAACCTTCTCTAGTCAAATATTCCATCTCCCTTTTGAACATTAATGATTCACTCTGAATCCATCCATGTTCACAAAACAGATGCATTTCACTCAATTTTCCCCAATGCTGACAAAACAAATGCATTTCATTCATATGGACAGTGCTTCCTGCATGTGCAATGCAATTCAGATTCAGTAAACATTCCTTCCCTTCTCGGCCTACTCCTTCTTCAAAACAACAGTCTGCTAATTCTGCGCAATGTTTCTGAATCATTGGTTTCAGAACGTAAACACCCGTTCTCTCCATGTGTCTACTCGGAAAACTCAAAATAGTCAAAGAATGCAATATCTCAGAACATCCAAAGTTAGCACGATTCAGTCGATTCATCTTCTTCTCGCTTGCTATCTATGTTTCAAGGTCATAAGTCAAAACAAGATTTTCAGTCCCACACATAGGCAAAACACTGCTGTCACAAATTCTGCCAAAAATGCCATTACAAATGCCATTACCATTCAAATCAAAGATTTTAACCATCTCATCTCTTCCACAATTCTAAAATGCAAATGCTTCACATAATTGTCTCCATGCACATAACTGCTTCCATGCAAAGGTGTCTCCAATGATACAGTTTCACAATGCAAATCCTCATAATGCAAACCTGTAAAGGCAATCCCTGTATGCATTTCTCTAGGCATACTGCACATGTCAGTCAAAAATGCACTCTCCATTTTCTCTACTTGCTGGCAAACATCTTGTTCAATTCAATCATTGCCACACTATCAGTGGAACAAACTGTCTGGGTCACACCCTCTCTCTTATTGCCCTGAGGTAACTCTTTCTGCCCAAGAAGAATATTCACATTTTCTCCATGCACTGTTGTCTCATGCATTATCGCAGCTGGGTTTCCTCTAGGAACTCTGTTCCTTCCCATGACCATGGTTGGTGCCGGTGAAACATCCCAGGCATCAAGCATATGTCTAAGCCAATTTCTTATTGCCTTCAAGTCACTAAAAAATGAGCTCATGCTGCAGTTCTATTGTTAATTCACCCTTGGGATTTTCTCCAACCAAACCTCACGACACTTAAGTGAGTTTCAAAAAACAAGCTTCAAGACTTCTCTAAACATGCAGATACAGTCATCGACTTTCCAAATATGTGCACATATTCCAACCATTTGAAATCCAAACAATGGTCAGATTTTCCAAAATGTGTCAGACTCTGCGGATTTCCAAACAAAATACTTCAAGCACAAACATTTCTCTAACTTGGCGAAAAGGATGTACAAACATTTCAAAATTGCCAGTCATAAAAAAACTACTCTGGATCAATTCCAATTCAAATTCCGGATTCAAACAAAGTCACAATCAGACAACTTTGTCCCCCTTCCCACGGTGAACAAAATTGTGGACAAAGCATGCTCTAAACATCCCCCCAAACAAAACATCAAACATTAAAACATCAAATTCCCATGACCAAACAGACAACACAGCTGCACTCACGAACATCGTGTTCGAACCTTGCCTTCAGCCAAGTCAATGATCAGTGGATCAGAAGTCAGCTGCCAAAAATCTGCAGACTACACATCTGTTCCAGCCCTCATCGATATCAGCTGTGGAAGGAAGGCCCATGCAGTCGGACCCCATTTTTTTCAAACTGAAAACAAATCTACCTTTGGCCTAGCCCCACATGGGCAACCACTTGCTAGTCTCCAAATCTACCTCAGGGGGTGTGGACCACTATGCCCCCCCTGCTCATGTATCTCAGGGCAATTGTGCACTGTGTTACTGCCAAATTACTATGCTATGGATACACAAACATACCCTCTAATGCTAAGAATAGACACAAGATACAACATGCACAACAAACCAGATCAAACACTAAGAAATGACACCAGAAATAAAATAACAATGAACACAAATGAAAACACACAAGTCAGTTTAAATTATAACAATGGAATACATTTATTCATGCACAGCAAGGCATGGTGCAAAAATTACTATAATGCAAAACCTGAATTTGCACCCTTTTCCTCTGGGTGAAAATCTACAATGCAATTCAATAAATGTAAGCCTTACAGGCGTCTAATGCAAGCAATCTAATAGCAATTATCCAGTCCTGCTAGATCTATCAGGCTAATAGCAAAATACATATGGCAAGTGTCAGCATTCAGAATTCCTCTCCAATCCACACCACATTTCACACTCTCTCTCTTAGACAATCCCTGTCTGATTTCCCCTTCTATCAAACCAAAAGCTCTGTATGAGTGTCTGTCCTAATTCCCCATTGCACGTGTTTTATTCAGATCTATTAGGCCTATTCAATGAATCAGCAATACTCCCCTCTGGATGTTCTGCAGGCAGCCCCCACCGATCTGCATCGGGCTGATCTCAAGCACCGGGTGTCATGATTCCTACCCCTGATCCCCACTGGCAAGGCAGCCTGCCTGCTAGGACCAGGTTTCGGGGTTCCATTATGGCCTTGAAGGCCCTAAAATCTCACCCGAGACTCTCTTGGAGTCAGTCCTGGCGCCTTTGGCACCAGGCTTATAATCACTATGGAGAACATATTTAGGTTGGGACTATTTTACTTGGAACTACTTTCTTGGGGGGCTTCAGTCAACATGGAGGCACTCACCTAGCTCAGTTATCAAGAACTGAGCTACGCGGTATAGTGTTTAGGGTGTGGTTGGCCTAGGACTACTTTACCTCGACTACTTTTCCTGAAGACTATTTAAACCACCCCCAAACAGCAGAACACGGTTTGCTTTATTCTGCTGTTTGCAGTGTAACGCTCACTGTGTCCAGTTGGCTCCAGTATTCTTTAATGCAAGCTATTCTTGGAACTACTTGCCTGCAGAGAGAAAAAAACATTGTTATTGGAATCTTACCTGCGAGTAGCATCCTGTCTTCAGTCCATCGTCAGCTTCTGATTCTGCAGTCGATCCAGCGAACTCTATCTTCTGGGCACCGCATGCTTCCCGGAATACAGCAACCTGAAAAGGAGAGAGAAGAACAACATTAGTGAATGCATACTCATGATTCCACACGAACAACTAAAGCCACATGATTTATACCAGGTTAGTCGCCTCTTGGTCAGCATCATTCCGGAACATCACTGCAACCGGCGAAGAGCACTGCGGCCTACAAAGGAAGGGGAAAGACACAGGTTAGCATATACAAGGCAGAATAGTGCCGCACATTGCGCATTACTTACCGGGCAGCATCGCGCAGACCGTGCCTTCATTTACTGCTTCGTGCTCAACTCCAACCCGCACGAAAAATGCCAAAATCTCTTTGCACACCTAAAGAGAAGGATTAAGACATTAATAACAATAAGAGGAAGGAAAGAAAGAACAGAATAGAATACAAAGACTGTAAAGCAGCAAGACCTACCTTAAAGACACTCAAAAGGGTTTGCACCAGTGAAGCAACTTGGTTGCTCACGCCCACATGAGACTGTGCACCCCTGCCACAAAGAGCAGTACAGAGAGCACGCCTTCTAAGGAATTAAGGTGCAACTTCCAATAGAGGCACTACCCAGGGATCGGGGAGAGGGTTTGAGGCACATATCATCCAATCAGGGCTGAGTGGCGTCCCCGTGGGTACCAGGTGAGCATAACATAACACGAAGCCTAAAAATAACATAATCCACCTGGGTGTCATGGAGACATCAGAAATGGACCAATTGGCTCAGATGTTGGGACAGTTACATGCTGAAGTAAATTCAGCCAGGCAAGAAACCAATGCTCTCAGGAGGGATTTGATTGTTACTAAAGATCGTGCTGATGAACTCAGTAGACAATTACTCCAATCACAGGCAGGACAAACCCCATTGCCTGGAAACTTTCTGCCGGCACAAGCATCAACCTCATCAACCAGTCCAGTACAAATAACTCTTCATGGGGCAGTTCCTTTAGCTCCACCTGAACGATTCACGGGGGATCCCAGGAAGTCTGCTACGTTCATGAACCAGTGGCGTCTTCATTTCGTTTGCAGACCTGGTACATTTCCCATCGACCAGGCGCATGTTGCTTTTGTTTTGTCATATCTGAGCGGTAGTGCTGCAGATTGGTCGGTACCATTAGTAAGTCAAGATGATCCATTGTTACATGATTTTGGGGGGTTTCAGATGGCAATGGAGAAACTCTTTGCTCGACATACCCAAGGACAAGCATTAGACAACAAACTTTTATCACTCCGTCAAGGAAATCAAGATTTGTTAATGTATATAGCAACCTTTAACAGATTAGTCATTGAAGCTGGGTGGGTTGAAAGCAAACAAACCACGCTATTTCATCGAGGTCTAAGGGGAGAATTGAAGAACATTCTAGCTCAGGTGGTTGACCCACCTAAAGACTGCACTGAATTCATCAATCTGGTTGTGCAACTAGATCACAGACTACAAGACCGAAAGGCAGACCGGACTCAATTAGACACACGGGCAATGTATGTTCGGTCCAAGGATAATGTCTCACGTGTATCGGAGAACACTGTAGAACCCATGCAAATCGGAGGTGTACGACCCCCCATTAACAAAAACCAAAAGAGACAAGAGAAGGCAACAGCAACTATGTTTTTACTGTGGAAAATCAGGTCACTTCCTCAAAGAATGTCCAGTGAAGCCTCCAAGGAGAATTGTAGGGGCCACATAGAAGGAAGACAACAAGGAGTCGTAAAACTACCAAGCTCGGCAAGCGTAGAGGTCAGTTTGTCGAGTAAGAAGAATGAGCCACCAACCTCACACTTTGTATTACCAGTGAACCTAATCAATCACCAATAACTATCTCAGCCGTCAAAGCATACATAGACAGCGGAGCAGTTGGGAATTACATAGATCAAGAACTGGCAGCAGAGATGGGGCTTCCCTTATGTTCAAAGTCGACCACTGAAAAGGTTACCACTGTGGATGGGACAGAAATAGCTTCCAGACCAATAACTGTAGGGCATTTTGTGTAGATTTGGGGCCTGGCGGTATCTTCTTACCACCAAAAATAAAGGTAATTTAGCAATGGCTACTCCTTGCATTTAGATTGGGTTTGGCTTCATAGTGGTACAGTGGCTATGCATTATTTCAGTACACAAATAAATTTTGTTGGTATGCATTTTGTTGGTGGTATTTTGGTGAGCATAATTTTCTGTTCTATTTGTGGCCCCAATATACAAATCCCCTTCTTTTTGCCTAGACTGTTCGTGTGATCACTAGAGGCCTCGGACCTGCATTCACAGATACCACAATTTTCACAAATAGCATTCACAAACCCCTGTGGTATTATCACTAATTTATTTACATTAATGAGATTATGTTTCCAGAGGCCTCTCTCTGCTGATTCATGTACGCTCAGCAGGAACTATTGTATTATATTCCACTCAGAAGCCACACACACATATACTGAGTGGAATCACGCACACAGCTATTTATAATTGCTAATGACATTGGTTCATCTGTATAGAAAACTTGGCACAGGTATTATTTAAATATCATTCCCTTCCCTATTGGATATTATTTAGATGCACCAAAGAAAAACAGAAGCAAAAACACTCTTACACAGGCTGTGTGTTATTATAGTTTCATTTCAAAATAATACAGTACCATTCTGGTGAAACAGTTCTTTCAGTTATCTGTAGCTCTCTGGCACACGAAATCCCTTGGCTTGCCACCTCCGAGAAGTGACCCAGGGCTGCCCTTGTGAGCTTGCAATTTTAAGGGCACGGCAGAAACACACAGTTTTCCAGCCTGTGCCAAGTGAGACCAAAATATCCAGTCTCTGAAGGGCAGCAGTCCGGCTCCTCACAGCAGCTCCGCAAAATGTCTTCTCCCTCAATTCTGTCAGAGCTACTCCAAAAAACCTCTGTTACATCCCCTAGGCTTACATAGCCTGTCTTCAGATATACTTCCCTCCAATCATTTAACAGAAAGTGTATTAGGTTGCCAACCCTGTTTCATAAACAATGGAATCTTCATCCTGTAATAACTGTTTCTTTTTCTGTTTCCTGCTGCTTTTCTGTCCTTCACATCTCAGCACAGCCAGGAGAAAATCAGCAAATTTCACGTTTAAACTGAATCTCAGAACAAGTCTTTCCAGCCTCTTTTATCTACATGGAGAGCACATTACAATGTTATTCAGTAAGAATTAGTGTTAGTATTTGTTAATGAAGTTAGTCAATTAGATAGCTAATGTGGTCTCCTGTGAATGAGGCATTTCAAGTGAGAAAAGAAAAATAAAAAACAATTCTGGTGTTATTAAATTTGCAACCTGTCTTCATTTGCATATCCATATGTTACACTGGCAGCATATGTTGGCTATATGTGTACCATATTACAGCAATAATGTGATCATATGCAGTGGCGCTGTACTCCAAAACACACTAAATTATACTACATAACCCAATGTACAGCAGCACTAACCCTACTGTGCCAGGACGGACACTGAGAATATTATTTCCTTTGATCTCATCAAGGCTCCACAGTTTCGACTAATATTACTGATGCCATGGTTAGTAGCTCACAATCCTCAAATAGATTGGCGTGCAAAGAAGCTGGCCTTTTCCGATGACTGTGCTCTTACCTGCAATTTCCAAGAAAAGAAGGAACCCGACTTATGCACATCTGCGACTTCCAGAACGGTGGCATTAGTGCTTGGCGCTACTAGTACCTTACCAAGTGAATACCAAGATGTTCAGGATGTGTTCCAGAAAGAATAAGCTAATATGCTGCCACTGCACAGGCCCTACCACTGTCAGATTGACCTCATACCTGGCGCACACGGTGCACACAAATTCCTTGTGGCAGAATCTATGCACTCACAGAGCCAGAAAATCTCCATTTGAAGTCTTACCTAGACCAGTACCTGGCAAATGGGTGTATCCGCCCGTCTAAATCTCCGGCAGCTAGTCCCTTATTCTTCGTACCAAAGAAGGAAGGGGATTTGAGGACTAGCATCGACTGTCGCTCTCTAAACCAGATCACCGTAAACAATCGTTATCCCCTGCCACTCATTCCCGAATTATTAGACCAAGTCAAGGAATCCCAAATGTATACAGAATTAGACCTTAGAGGGGCGTATCACCTGGTTCGAGTAAAACAAGGAGATGAATAGAAAACCGCCTTTCGTCCCAAATATGGCTTGTATGAATATCAGGTAATGTCTTTTGGACTTTGCAACGCTCCTGCTGCATTCCAGTATTTCATGAACAATGTCTTGCGGGAATTAATCGATGTTTGTGCCTTAGTTTACATTGATGACATCTTAGTATATTCTGCCTCAAAACAGGACCATGTCTAGCACGTCCGCTCCGTTTTTACATAGCTCCGCCAACATCAACTGTATGCTAAGCTCGGAAAATGTTCTTTTCATGTAACCAAAGTTGAATTCCTTGGTTTCATCCTCACTCCGAAAGGCATCAGAATGGACATGCACAAGGTAGATGCCAATCTAAACTGGCTGTCACCAACTTCGCTTAAAGGAATCCAGAGTATGCTGAGTTTTGCAAACTTTTACCGACAATTGATCCCAGACTTCGCTCAAATTGTACATCCGATTACCTCATTATTATGAAAAAACAATAAGAAGTTCAACTGGATCGAAGAAGCAGAAAAAGCTTCCCAAGAACTTGAGAAAAAATTAACTTCCGCTCTAGTTTTACGACACCCTCGCCCAGACCTCCCTTACATCATAGAAACAGATGCCTCTAGTATGGCTATGGGAGCTGTTCTCTCACAAAGAGACCCTGAAACTGGCCAGCTATATCCTGTGGCCTTCTGGTCACGAAAATGTTCACCTCCAGAGTTCAACTATGCTATCACAGACAAAGAACTTCTGACTATTAAATCAGCTTGTAAGGCATGGAGACATTATCTCCTTGGAGCCAGACATACCATCACAGTAATAACAGATCATCTACACCTGCAATACCTAAAAACAGCAAAGGCTCAATCTTCACATCAACTGTGGTGGGCCTTTTTCTTTTCCGAATATGACTATGTAATCACATATTGACCTGGAGTCCAAAATGGAAAGGCTGATGCCTTATCCCGCATGGGCATTGATGAAAAGGTATATACAACTCCAGAGCCAGTAGCCATCATTCCAGAGGACAAACTCTTAGGTCTTACAAAAACTTTGACACAGACTGAACTCCAAGACAAGGTTCAACATTTAATGGATCCTAACGCTTCACTAGAATGGTGTGCTCAAGGAGAACAGTACACAATTAAAGATCAACTGCCATATTTTAGGAACCGTTTCTACTTGCCAAAAGAAGAACAACAACAGCAAGTCATTTTGGGTTATCACGATTCCTTGATTGAAGGCCACTCTTTAATTGCCAAGACCCTAGCCAAGGTAAAAAAAAACTATTGGTGGCCCACTTGGTGTAAAGACATTATCCAATTTATCCAGTCATGCGGCGTGTGCGCACAAAACAAATCTCAAAAGCAGAAGCAAGCTGATCTTCTTCAACCATTGGAAATATCTCCCGCACCGTAGCACACAATTTCCCTCGATTTCATTACAGACTTACCCCCCAGTCAGGGATTCAACATTATTTTAGTGGTCATATACTTATTTTCAAAAATGGCGCAATTTATTCCTTTTAAGGGTCTTCCAAATGCATCCAGTTTAGCAAAAGTGTTCCTGGAAAAAAATGTACGGTTACATAGCTTTCCATCAGTTCTGATCTCTGATCGGGGTTGTCAGTTCGTCTCCAGCTTCTGGAAAAGGTGCTGTTCGATGGCCCAAATCAAATCCACCAGTCACCATCCTCAAACAGATGGCCAACAAAAAGTACAAATCAAACACTCGAGCAATACCTGCGTTCCATGCTGCATCAACTGGAAGGAAATTGGAAGGACTTGTTATGGATAGTAGAATATGCTTATAATAATTGGCTACACTCCAGCACTGGACAAACCCCTTTCTACATTCTATATGGTAGGCACACACGTACGTCTGAATTGGATCTTCCAACCATTTTGGAAATGCTAGCGGTTAAAAATCTACATATGACCATTTCCAAGGCCTTCAAAAAGGCAGCTGAACACTTGCTCCAAACCAAGGACAGATAAAAGAAATTTGCTGACCAACATCGTAGGAAGGTCCCTGACTGTCAAGTTGGAGGCAAGGTTTGGTTAGCATCAAAATATGTACCCATAAAAGGAACCCGGACCTTTTGTTCTCGGTATTTGGGACATTACTCCATTGAATCCATAATCAATCCAGTAGCCGTCAAATTAGCATTACCATCCAACATGCAAATTCACCCTGTGTTCCACGTATCACTCCTGAAACCAGTACAACTAGGTACTTGGGTTACAACACCACCAAAATCAGTATTGGTCGATGGAGAACCCAAACTCGAAGTGAAGGATATCCTGGACTCCAAATACACCAGGTCCAAGTTATATTATCTAGTCGATTGGAAAGGATATGACCCTCAAGACAGATCCTGGGAACCTAGCGAAAACATCCATGCACCACATCTGATA
The DNA here is from genome assembly GCF_040938575.1 of Ambystoma mexicanum. Classification (NCBI taxonomy): domain Eukaryota; kingdom Metazoa; phylum Chordata; class Amphibia; order Caudata; family Ambystomatidae; genus Ambystoma; species Ambystoma mexicanum. The sequence goes on from NC_090922.1 coordinate 890,385,255, forward strand.
AAAAAATTCCATAAGAATTATCCAACCAAACCAGGACCAGGCAGAAAAGTTACCATGAGAGGGGCCTTGGGGGGGAGTGCTGTCTAGATCCCTACCCCTGATGCTCACTGGCAAGGCAGCCTTTCAGGTAGGACCAGGTTTTGGGGTTCCATTATGGCCTTGAAGTGCCTAAAGACTCTCACCCGAGACTCTCTTGGAGTCAGTCCTGGCGCCTTTGTCACCAGGTTCATTATCACTATGGAGTACATATTTAGGTTGGGACTATTTTACTTTGAACTACTTTCTTGGGGGGCTTCAGTCAACATGGAGGCCCTCACATAGCTCAGTTATCAAGAACTGAGCTATGCGGTATAGTGGTTAGGAAGTGGTTGGCCTGGGACTACTTTACCTGGACTACTTTTCCTGAAGACTATTTAAACCACACCCAAACAGCAGAACACGTTTCGCGTTATTTGGTGTTTGCAGTGTAACACTCACTGTGCCCAATTGGGCTCCAGTATTCTTTGATGGAAATATTCCAGTATTCTATTCTTGGAAATAGACTTAATGCAGCGTGCCTGCAGAGAGAAAAAGAACATCGTTATTGGAATCTTACCTGTGAGTAGTATCCTGTCTTCAGTCCATCGTCAGCTCCTGATTCTGCTTACCCGTAGACAGTCGATTCAGCGAACTCCATCTACTGGGCACCGCATACTTCCCGGAATGCAGCAACCTGAAAAGGCGAGAGAAGAACAGCATGAGTGAGTGCATACTCACGATTCCACATGAACAACTAAAACATCAAGATTCATACCTGGTTAGTCGCCTCTTGGTCAGCATCACTGCAACCGACGAAGAACACTGTGGCCTACAAAGGTAGGGGAAAGACACAAGTTAGCATATACAAGGCAAAACAGCACTGCGCATCGCGCATTACTTACCGGGCAACATCGCGCACACCGCACCTTCATTTACCGCTTCGTGCTCAGCTCCAACCCGCACGAAAAATGCCAAAATCTCTTTGCACACCTAAAGATAAGGAATAAGACATTAATAATAATAAGAGCAAGGAAGGAAAGAACAGAATAGAATACAAAGACTATAAAGCAGCAAGACCTACCTTAAAGACACTCAAAAGGGCTCGCACCAATGAAGCAACTTGGTCACTCACGCTCACATGAGACTACACACCCCTGCCACAAAGTGCAGGATAGAGAGCAGGCCTTCTAAAGAATTAAGGCTCAACTTCCATCGGAGGCACTACCCAGGGATCGGGAGAGGGTTTGAGGCACATATCATCCAACCAGGCTGAGTTGCGTCCCCGTGGATAACAGGTGAGCATAACACTGGATCCCTTTCACCTTCACAGTTTCCTTTGCCAGTCTGGTTACTCAAACTGCCTCAAGTCTCTGCCTCATCTGATCTCCTGCCAACTCTCTCCAACCTCCCTGCTAGATCGATCTGCATCAGCTCTCATCAGAATGCTTCCCCTTCTGCATGTCAGCCAAAGCCATCCGATTCTGCTCCACCCAAAACGCTTCTCGAAGTACATCTCCCTCTCATCTCCAGCATACACATTTCAGGCTTCCAGTTATAGTGTCAATTCATGTCACTCTTTCTCCATGGTTACATGAAGCATTCACTAATTTCTCTCAACTAGCATTTCTAAATCTGGACAGTGCCTGGAAGTCTGTGTACGCTTCTCTTGTTCTAACCGCAGTCACTGTGTGTTCTGTCATCGTGACATTTCAGCCTATCTTGTACATGCTATCTGTGTTATGTGTAACCATCCTCCCATCTCCCATATTTCGCCATTCACTGTCAGCTCTTAGCTTCTGAAATCCCTCTATCCGTGCATCTCTCTCTGTGCAAAGCACTCACTCCCTGCTGCATGCCTCTACCTTTTTGTCTGTCTGTGAACCCAGGCCCTGATAAAGCAGCCCTTCTCCATTCTCTACTAAGACAAATGTCACCTAATCTCTGTCTGCCAAGAAACTGTTTACGCATTCCAATCACAGTGTAACTCAAAACATTTTGTGCTGTGGCGCTGCTCTTCTGTCTCTCTTCATGACTTCAGAATGGCTTAGGAGCCATCTACATGCATTCTAGCATTTACTCTTTCTCTTGCAACCTAAGCGCTATATCATAGCTCAATGCATACTTTAAGTGCACACTCATGCGTGTCTCTACAATGCATACATAAAACATAATAACATATGTTTTAACATGTCTCTACAAGGCAATCAATATAAAAGGCCTCTTCTCTAGCAAACCAAATGGCTGAATAATATGGATAACTAATGTCACTACTAATCAGAATGAATGATGGATAAATGAATCCCGAAATGAGTAAATGAATTACTAATGATTCACTAAATGAGGAATGTATTTCTAATGATAACATACCAGGCCTCTTCATATAATATGTGGTTTCACACAACACTCTCCTCTTGAGACCTTTAGTAACTTTTGTTCAATTCTGTTCATGTGCGTAATGGATTTTCACTCATCTATAAAGTGCTTTTGAGGTATATATATGTATAGTTGGCACTTGCCACAATCTATTTTACTACTAAGCATAAACAAGCTTCACAATTTCTTTGTTTCTTACGGTTTAGTGCATCTGTAGACGTTTAAACTAACTGAATATCTTCATCGTGTATATGGAATAAGTTTCTGCATCTTGCCATGAAATGTTACACCTTAGGCTCAAGATGTCACTTATCCATGGTATTTCGTCTCCTTGTCAGTATTCTTAGGTCATTATATCTTCTATATGTGCATCAGTCTGATTTATTATGATGTCACCATTTGTCTTCCTCTAGTATCTTCTTGTCTTCTTCGGGTATTCCATTATGACAAACGTCATTTTGTCTTGCCTGTAGGTTTAGTTTTCGTAATGGGTACCTTAAAGTCAAGGTTTTCCTAGGTATCAGTACTTCAATAGGTGCTGTTACTCTGATGGGCACTGGGCAGAGCCCAGCTGCTGTTCTTTGATGGTTTATGTGTTCATCATATGCCACATACTTTGGCAAGAAAGTACCTGGTACTTCGAAGGGGGTGGCTGGAGTGTGGTTGACACTTGGCACTTCCTCTTCACTCCCCCCTCTGGGCAATTCATCAACCAATCTCACTTCCTTCTTTGCATTCACTTTTATTTCTTCATCTGGATCTAGACATCTAGGTCTGAAGAAATGTTTCTTTGGGGTCCATATCTTTTTGACTCCCTTCAAGCATCCTGCTGTTCTCACATGCTCATCTTTGTTCCATGTCATTAGTTGACATTCTCCACTTGGATTGCATTTTCCCACATATTGTCTATGTTTTCTAGGATACAGGAACTTTGTTCCTTCTGGTGCACAAATGATGGCTTTCACAAAGTCTCTTATTTCTTCGTCAGTCAGGTCCTTAGGCTTCCATCCTGACTCGACATCAATCATGATTTTCATCCCTATGGCCTTTTTTGCAGTTTTCTGGCACTGAGAGATTATTAGCTTGATTATACAGAATCCAAGCAATAACATCACCAACAGGGTTCCTAGTATCTTGAATGCATCCGTCATCCATTGTGGAACCCGTGAAAACAGTGATCCAAACCAACTGTCATCGTCGACTTCGTCAACTTCATCTATCATCTGATTCTGTAGTTTTGTCAGAATACCTGTGGCTTCTGTTAAGGTTCCATTTTCATCATTGTGTGACGGTATAAATGTGCAACATGATTCTCCGATGTTTGCACAAAAACCTCCACCCATAGCTGTGATCATGTCTAGAACATATCTGTTCTGGAGCGTCATTAGTCGAATTGCTCTTAATTCTTCTTTGATTCCATTAAATCCCTTTATGGTTGTGTTGATGGTCTGCAGTAACTCCCATCTGGTGTTCTGCAACCATTTAGTATTTGATCTAACCTGAATTCTTGGCATCAGAATTGTTGTGAACACTGATGAGGTTAAACTGAACAACCTATGTTCCTATGGGATTGCATCAAAGGCTTCTATCGATTTGGCAGAGAAGTAGTTTTCTCTCTACATTCTGTTCATCGGTTCCACAGATCCCTTCTTACTGAGGTGAGCATCTGCTTTCGGGAAACTGTCAATATTCAGATCGCTTCTTTGAATCACCAGTGCTGGAAAATGGACATTCACCAATGTACATATACCTCCCCAAATCTTCGGCAATCTGATATATGCTTTGGATCCACATGCCCAATAATGATCCATGATCACTGCTGTTCCATGCATCATTCCTGTAGCATCAAAGATTCGTCCACAGTTCTGATGTTCTCCCATTTTTCTCCCATGTTTCTTGTACCATTGTTTCTGAAGCACAGTTTGGAATTCTCCAATGGCACTATCTATAGGGGTCCTCCTCTATCCTCCACCCATGTGAGCAGTCTTGCAAGTCTCAGCCATAATGGTTTGCATATCATCTGTGCATTCTCAATTGTTTCTTTATAGTATCCACTGATCATCCATGCTCTGCAGATCACTACTCCTTTCTGCCATCGTTCTGGGGAAAGCACTGTTCCCCAAATTTGCATTTGACCTCTGTCCTTCCATCTTTGAGCTTCTTCTGTAGATTTCCCTTTGACGTTCAGTGTTTTGTTTGTTTCTCTTCTGATCTCTCCTCCTTTAACTCCAGGCATTTCATATATGATCAAGATGTTCTTTGTTTTGACATTGTTTCTTGTCTTTATGTCTTGGCAGAATCATCTTCATCTGGGTCAGTTGCTTCATTTGCCCATTTGAGTGAAGCATCACTCTCCATGAACTGGCCTCTAGTCATCCACATTGCTAAATGTGGTAGGCAGTGTGCTGTCTTGAAATCTATTTCAACAGCTGCAAAGATTTTTGACTTCCCCATGCTGTTGTTACGCTCACCTGACTCCCACGGAGGCGCAGGTCTGGTTTGGAGTGTTGTTGCTTCTTCTATGGTGAAGCGCAGGACCCGGAAGATGGACTGGACCGGACCTTCGAATCTGGCTTGTCTGGCTCGCAGGAATATCTTTCTGTATGTGAAAGGGAGTATTAACAATCTGCGGGAGAAAGTATAAGCCTCCCGCTCCCTTCTCACCCCTCTACGAAACCCTCCTGCGACCCCCACATGAGGTCTCACCTTAGGGTTTGAAAGGTTGAGCTCTCCATCCTGCTTCTCATGCAGGGGCGCGTAGTATCCAGTTACTTCACTGGGATTTTGATTGTAGAGGGTTCAAGTTTTGTTTTCCCGGTATAGTACCGTAAGGATTCTGTTAATGAGTATGATTCCGCAATAATAATTGTTTGTTGTCTCTTTTTCAGGTGTGGAAACTATTCTGAGAAGAGCTGTGGAACCGAAGAATGAGACTCTGGTGAGCTTGATGAGAGTTCTCTCAGTGTCCTTGTATCAATGCGCTCACTAACGCTGATGTCTTTTTTCCCCATCGGGGCCGGGGTCCGGAAATGCCTGGATGCGGCACCGACCCGAAACGAAGCTCAATCCAGAAGAAATCAGGTAAGTCTTTAATGTGCGTTTGGGTAATGTCTTTTCATGCGCCCACTAACGCTGATGTCTTTTTTCCCCTTAGGGGCCAGGGTCCGGAAATGCCTGGATGCGGCACCGACCCGAAACAAAGATCAATCCAGAAGAAATCAGGTAAGTCTTTAATGGGCGTTGGGTAACGTGTTTTCATGCGCCCACTAACGTTGATGTCTCTTTTTCCCCTTAGGGGCCGGGGTCCGGAAATGCCAGGATGCGGCACCGACCCGAAATGAAGTTGGAATAACCCAACAGGTAAGCTTTGTAATGGAAATTAAGGTTTCCTTGTTTTCTTTCCCCTCTCACCTTTATTCTTGTCTTTTTCTCTCTAGGCGCGGTGATGTGGCTGCGAGTCCAGATGTCGCCGTAGAACGTGGTGGTACCTTGTACAGGTGAGTGAGATGCGGCGCTGCAGCGATCGATGCGATGTGCTTTTAAATGGATGTCTTCCTTTTCAGGACCGTCGGCGAGATGTCTCCGGAATGCGGATTTAGCAGGTAAGGACTCTTCTTTACCCTTTTCTCTTCTCTTCTCTTTTTGCAGGTGTTCCAGGATGCTGGCAGGAGTGGCAGAAGACAGAATGCAGGAGCAAACACGGTGAGCGTCCAGCTGCTAGATGCAGAACAACGCGAAGCGTGAGTTGCTGCTTGGGCGTGGCTTAAATAGCCTTCAAAGTAGTTCCAGGTATGTATCCTTCCTCTCAGGTATTTATTCCTCCCCTGACCACACCCGTGTGGTTAAGTAGTTCCAAAGATAAAGTAGTCCCATTCAGGCCTCAGAAGGCCTGGATGTTGCAGCATGGTCTGCATCAGGTAAGTTAACACTAACCACCTTTAACACAAAGTCCCCGTTTATGAGCCTGGCACCTATGGCGCCAGGACTGTGGCCCGATATGAGCCTGGCACCAAAGGCGCCAGGACTGAGTCCAAAGAGCCCCTACTTGAGGCTGTTGTGACTTCCCTTGAAGACATGATGTCTGCCTCTGGGGTAGCTGGGTCTTGTCTGGCACCTTGGAGGTAGGCATCATGACAGTACCCCCTCCCAAGGCCCCTCCCAAGGTCATCCTTTCCGGGGTTTCGGCTTGCTTGGGAATTTTCGGTGGAATCTTTGGACTAATCGCGGGGCGTGTACATGGTCACTTGGTTCCCAAGATCTTTCCTGAGGTCCGTACCCCTTCCAATCAACTAGATAGAAGAGTTTTGATTTTAACATTTTGGAATCCAATATGTCCTTAACTTCAAATTCTAATTCCCCATCGATTTGAATTGGTTCAGGTGGTTTGCTTAGTCTGGTTCCAGGTTGCACCAGTTTTAACAGTGATGCATGAAAAACGGGATGAATTCGTATGTTGGCTGGTAGATCGAGTTTAAAGGCTACCGGGTTAATTATAGCTTTGATGGGATAGGGTCCAATGTATCTGGGATTAAAAGTCCACGGTCCTTTGAGAGGCAAATGCTTGGTTGCCAGCTACACCTGGTCTCCAATCTGGTACGAAGGTGCTTCGCTCCGATGTAGATCAGCATTTTCTTTGTATTTTTTCTTGGCTTGTTGCAAATGAGTTGTAGCTTCCTTGAAGGCTCGCCATATAGTAGAATGCAAATTATCAACTGCAGGCATTTCCAGGTTTTGAGGAGGGTCTAGGTCTGAGGTTCTAGGATGATGACCATACAAGGTGTAAAAAGGGGTTTGTCCTGTTCCAGAATGTACAGAATTGTTATATGCATACTCTGCGATCCATAGAATATCTTTCCAGCTGTTTTCAGATTGATGCAACATGCACCGAAGATATTGTTCAAGGGTTTGGTTAGTCCTCTCGGTTTGACCATCGCTCTGGGGGTGGTGACTAGTGGATACGCGTACATCAATTGGTGCCAGTTGGCAACATTTCCTCCAAAAATGGGAAATAAATTGGCTTCCTCGATCTGAGATTAATATGGATGGAAAACCATTCATACAAACTATGTTTTCCAGAAATCCCTTGGCCTAGATGGAGGCTGAAGGTACCCCTTTTAAAGGGATAAAGTGGGCCATCTTGGAGAACAGATCCACGATTACCAAGATAGTGTTATATCCATAGCAAGGAGTCAGGTCGGTAATAAAGTCCATTGACAAGGTGTGCCAAGGGGCCGGTGGAATATCCAAGGGTTGTAGGAGACCGGCTGGTCTCTTCTTTTGACCTTTATTTTGGGCGCAAACTCCGCAAGACATCACAAAAGATTTTATGTCTTTTCTCCAGGATGGCCACCAGAATTGTCGTTTGATCTTTTCCTCAGTTTTTGCGATACCAAGATGTCCTTCCATTAATGTATCATGATAGTGCGCAATGACCAATTCTTGCAGTTCTTTGTTGGGCAGAAATAACCGCCCCTGGAAGTACGGTAAATCGTTATTAATGGAAAAGTGTGACCCCTTTTGAGTCCATTCTTGCAAGGCTGTAGAATTTAAAAGTTGTTTAACTCGAGTTTGAACGTCCTCTATAGTTTGTAAAGAGGTCAAGCCTAAAATTCTTTGTTCGGGTATAATTGGTACTGGTTCTAAGTTTGAATTTGTTTCATCCATTCCAATCCGGGATAAAGGGTCCGCTTTGCCATTCTTGCAACCAGGGCGTTAGGTGATTATGAAATCAAATTCTGCAAAGAATAAAGCCCATCGGAGTTGGCGGGATGATTGGGCTTTGGCCGTTTTTAGATATTGCAAATTCCTGTGATCCTTAATCACTGTAATGGTGTGTCTTGTGCCGAGGAGGTAATGACGCCAAGCCTTGAAGGCGGACTTAATAGCTAGTAATTCTTTGTCGGTGATTGCGTAATTGATTTCAGGAGCCGTGAATTTCCTGGACCAAAAGGCTACAGGGTGCATCTGGTTAGTTTCTGGATCCCTTTGAGACAAGACAGCACCCATGGCCAAACTGGAAGCGTCGGTTTCAACAATGTAAGGGAGATCTGGGCGCGGATGCTTCAATACAGGGGCGGAGGTGAATTTGGTCTCTAGGTCTTGAAAGGCCTGTTCTGCCTCAGGAGTCCATTCGAAACGTTTATTCTTCCGTAAGAGGGCTGTTATGGATTGAACCACTCGAGAAAATTCCGGGATGAATCTTCGATAGAAATTGGCAAAGCCAAGCATACTCTGAACCCCCTTAACAGAGTTAGGAGATGGCCATTTGAGGATGGCGTCCACCTTTCGCGAGTCCATTCGGACTTCTTTAGGTGTCAGGATGAATCCGAGAAACTCGACCTCTGTGGTATGAAAAATGCATTTTTCGAGTTTCGCAAACAGGTTGTGCTGGCGCAATTTCTCAAGAACTGCCCTGACATGTTTTCTGTGTTCGGATTCCGAGGAGGAGTATACCAGGATGTCATCGATATATACGATGACACAAACATCGATAAGTTCCCGAATAGAACATCATTCATAAAGTATTGAAAGGCGGCAGGTGCGTTGCATAATCCGAAGGGCATCACCTGATATTCAAGGAGCCCATATTTGGTGCGGAATGCAGTCTTCCATTCGTCGCCTTCTTTTATACGTACCAGGTGATAAGCTCCTCGGAGATCTAACTTGGTGTATATACAAGCATCTTTTACCTGGTCAAGAAGTTCAGGGATCAGAGGCAGAGGATAACGATTCTTAATCGTTATTTGATTTAGGGCGCGGTAGTCAATACATGTTCTAAGGTCGCCTTCTTTTTTCGGCACGAAGAACAGAGCTGAGGAAACAGGAGACTTTGACGTGCGAATAAAACCATTGGCAAGATACTGATCTAAATACTGACGCAAATGAACGTTCTCAGGTTCAGTAAGAGCATAAATCCAACTACAGGGCGGTTGAGCATTGGGTACCAGGTCGATTTGACAATCGTACGACCGGTGGGGAGGTAACGTGTTCGCCTGTTCTTTTTGAAAAACGTCTTGGAACTCTTGGTATTCAACCGGTAGTTGTATCGTGGTGGAAGTTACTGTGGCCAGACTCATATCTGGATTTCTTGGATAACAAGTCAGTTCACAATCAGGAAAGGTTATTCTCTTTGCTCGCCAGTCAATTTGAGGATTATGTGTTTCTAACCAAGGGATTCCTAGAATTACTTGAAATTGTGGGGCCTTGATTACATCGAACACAATTGCTTCCCGATATCCATCCTGTCCCACTAGTGTCATTTCTGTAGTGGAATGTGTTACCGGCCCTGAGGCTATTTCGGTTCCATCTACTGTAGTAATGACATCCTTGTTAACTTTTGGACGGAGAGGAAGATTAATCCTGGAGGCCAATTCATGATCTACGTAGTTTCCAATCGCTCCACTGTCGATGTATGCTTTTATAGCATGCAACCGCTGAGGCTGTTTCGGGTCCACGAGCACCATTGGCATGACAAAATGCGAGGTCAAAGAGTCTGTTTTCAAGCTCGGCAAGCGGACCCCTACGCTTGTCAGGCTTGACCGTTTCCCGAATCAGGTTCTATTAAATTGTTGTCCATGGCTCCAACCACCTTCTTAGGTGGCTTTACTGGGCAGTCTCGTAGAAAGTGACCAGGAGCCCCGCAATAGAGACATAGTTGCTTTTGCCGTCTTCTCTCTCGTTCCTTCTGCGTCAATGGTCCTTTAACACCGCCGATCTGCGTAGGTTCTGAAACGTCGGTACTCTTAGGGTTAGCGTGAGTTTTGATCAGCACTCGAGTTTCGAACTTGGACCGATCTGCTTTTCTAGTTTGCAGTCTGTGGTCAAGTTGGACCACTAAGTATATGTATTCTGCGCAGGCTTGAGGTGGATTTACTATTTGAGCTAGAACATCCTTAAGTTCTCTGCGCAGGCCTCGATGAAATAGTGTGATCCTTTTATTTTCGGGCCACCCCGTTTCTACAACCAGCCTATTAAAGGTGGCAATATAAGATAAGAGATCTTGGTTACCTTGTCGTAAGGATAGTAGTTTGTTGTCAAGGGCCTGTCCCTGAGAGTGTCGAGCGAATAATCTTTCCATGCTCGCCTGGAAGCTTTGAAAATAAATCTTGGAGAATTGGGTCATCCTGACTTACCAACGGAACAGACCAATCGGCAGCACAGCCACTGAGATAAGATAATACAAAGGCTACCTTGGTTTGATCATTAGGGAAGGCAACAGGTCTGCATAGAAAGTGTAGCCGACATTGGTTCATAAAAACGGCATATTTCTTGGGGTCCCCCACAAAACGGTCAGGTGGGGCCAAAGGCATGTTTCCAGGTAGATTGATTTGTACCGGGTTATTCGAAACCATTGACGAGGCATTACCCCCAGAACTAGGTAAAGGAGTTTGTCCTGCTTGGCCCTGCAACAATCGTTTGGCCAGGCCATCAGTTCTTTCCTTGGATAAGATTAAGTCTCTTTTGAGAGCATTAGTTTCCTGGCGGGCGGAGTGTACTTCTGCCCTTAATTCCCCCAAAAGCTGAGCCAGCTGGTCTGTCTCGGAAGTTTCCATAGCGCCCGGATGGGAAATTGTAGGTAGGCTTCGCGTTCTGTTACGCTCACCTGACTCCCACGGAGGCGCAGGTCTGGTTTGGAGTGTTGTTGCTTCTTCTATGGTGAAGCGCAGGACCCGGAAGATGGACTGGACCGGACCTTCGAATCTGGCTTGTCTGGATCGCAGGAATATCTTTCTGCATGTGAAAGGGAGTATTAACAATCTGCGGGAGAAAGTATAAGCCTCCCGCTCCCTTCTCACCCCTCTACGAAACCCTCCTGCGACCCCCACGTGAAGTCTCACCTTAGGGTTTGAAAGGTTGAGCTCTCCATCCTGCTTCTCATGCAGGGGCGCGTAGTATCCAGTTACTTCACTGGGATTTTGATTGTAGAGGGTTCAAGTTTTGTTTTCCCAGTATAGTACCGTAAGGATTCTGTTAATGAGTATGATTCCGCAATAATAATTGTTTGTTGTCTCTTTTTCAGGTGCGGAAACTATTCCGAGAAGAGCTGTGGAACCGAAGAATGAGACTCTGGTGAGCTTGAGGAGAGTTCTCTCAGTGTCCTTGTATCAATGCGCTCACTAACGCTGATGTCTTTTTTCCCCATAGGGGCCGGGGTCCGGAAATACCTGGATGCGGCACCGACCCGAAACGAAGCTCAATCCAGAAGAAATCAGGTAAGTCTTTAATGGGCGTTTGGGTAATGTCTTTTCATGCGCCCACTAACGCTGATGTCTTTTTTCCCCTTAGGGGCCGGGGTCCGGAAATGCCAGGATGCGGCAACGACCCGAAATGAAGTTGGAATAACCCAACAGGTAAGCTTTGTAATGGAAATTAAGGTTTCCTTGTTTTCTTTCCCCTCTCACCTTTATTCTTATCTTTTTCTCCCTAGGCGCGGTGATGTGGCTGCGAGTCCAGATGTCGCCGTAGAACGTGGTGGTACCTTGTACAGGTGAGTGAGATGCGGCGCTGCAGCGATCGATGCGATGTGCTTTTAAATGGATGTCTTCCTTTTCAGGACCGTCGGCGAGATGTCTCCGGAATGCGGATTTAGCAGGTAAGGACTCTTCTTTACCCTTTTCTCTTCTCTTCTCTCTTTGCAGGTGTTCCAGGATGCTGGCAGGAGTGGCAGAAGACAGAATGCAGGAGCAAACATGGTGAGCGTCCAGCTGCTAGATGCAGAACAACGCGAAGCGTGAGTTGCTGCTTGGGCGTGGCTTAAATAGCCTTCAAAGTAGTTCCAGGTATGTATCCTTCCTCTCAGGTATGCATTCCTCCCCTGACCGCACCCGTGTGGTTAAGTAGTTCCAAAGATAAAGTAGTCCCATTCAGGCCTCAGAAGGCCTGGATGTTGCAGCATGGTCTGCATCAGGTAAGTTAACACTAAGCACCTTTAACACAAAGTCCCCTTTTATGAGCCTGGCGCCTATGGCGCCAGGACTTTGGCCAAAAGCCCCTACTTGAGGCTGTTGTGACTTCCCTTGAAGACATGATGTCTGCCTCTGGGGTAGCTGGGTCTTGTCTGGCACCTTGGAGGTAGGCATCATGACAGCTGTACGGTAGGAGTGCACAAACAAAGCATTCTTCGTCTTCCAACTTCCTTCTTATGTCGGTATCATATGTTGTTTCCCAAGTGTGCTCTGCTGTCCAGGTAATCGTTCAATTCGTTATTGTCTTCTTGTGTGTTTCTTCTAATTCTTAAGGTCTTTCTGTAGTTTGCTAAAACCACATCTTTGAACACATCCGTATAGCTTCTTTGTGCTGGAGGATTTTCAGGTATCTCCATTAATGATTTGGGTGTGTCCACATGTATTATTCTTGTAGGACAAGGTCCAATACGTCTTTCCTTGTCCTTCCGTCTCTTTTTGGCTCTGTTTATGAAAGTCCATATTGATTCTGCCATTATCTCAGCACATGATTGTATTGCATGACATAAGCTTGACCCTTTCATCACTGGATCACGTGTGCTTGTCGGTGCTGTCTCTGTTCGTTCATTCTCGAGGGTCTTTTTGTCTCCTTGACAATTCCTTTTCCATGTGTCTCATAACACCCTTTGGAAAAAAGCTTCTTGTTGGCTCTGTCCAAACTCTCCCCATTTTCTGGAATGTTATTTTGAAGTCATTGACACTATACCAGGTGTATATGTACTCATTATTTGTGTAAGTGTAACTTTCATCAACCCCTTCTCAGGTTTACTTTGCCAACCCTGTTGTTTCATTTAATTTGCTACCTCAAGTGTCATGTGTTTCATTGTTTATCACATCCACCTCATGCTCAATCACTCGATCATTCTTTCTACGAACTGGAAGGACTATGTAAGGTCTGGGCACCTTTGTAGGTTTTGTGCATACATCATTAGGTGGGTCCACAGGAATCTGAACGCTTTGTGCACCAATGAAAAATGCAGTTCTAATTGTCAATGACAGTAATATGATTAACAAAATGCACGTGTAAATGATACACTTATATGTGATCTTGCAGCATTTGTTCCTCGGCCAATATGAATGTCTCTCCTCAAGGGGGAGAATTACACTGCTGTTCTGGCTTCCCATCTCAATCATTTAAGGAAGCAAAACTAATTCTTTAATACATGCTAAACATTGCCACTTTATCTGGATTCTGCTGCCTCTGCTTGCAGGTCACGAGTGCTGAACTGATTATCCTCTTTGTCCCAATAATAGACTGTTTCCTGTCTCTGGAAACAGTTCTTTTTCATTTAACAAGAGTTCTAAATGTGGCAATTAGTTCAGTAAATCTTAATTTGCATGTTCCATGCAAACTAATTCCCAGTCTATGCCTCTAATCTGTTTGACTCCAGATGACATGTTGGTTCTTTGACAGCATAAACAAAAGTGAAGTCCTTGGCAACACCTTCACACTCTGTCCTTCAAAGGAAAGTTTGCACTCTTGTCCTGTGATTCTGATGCTGACTAGAAAGTTCGACCTACATTATGATACCATGTAGGAGCATACTCAGATGTGTAACATTCGCTGGGTCTCTGATGAAAGTGAGGATGTCGACATTGGCTTGTGTCCCCACAAGTTCTGGAAAGTCTTAAATTATGTGAAAAAAATACATTACTGGCTAGTCTGCTATTCTCTTGTGACAGGGAAATGTGTCTTGTCCCTGCTGTATTCCAGGAGTAATGGAAACTGTTCTTCAATCACTGTGAGCAGCTTCTTTATTGTTTTTTCATTTTCAGGATCTTGAAGAAATTCTGTTATGTTTGTGAGCTTTCCCACCAATGACGGGTATGACCTCAATACTAACTCGAAATAGATCAGAATGTCTTTGGTGAGGTCAATGTTGCGTGAAACCATAAGGAAGTCCAAATAGGGATTCTGTGTCGAAAGAGTCAGGATACTGTATTCTCTTCCAATTGATGTATCCTTGATCACAATTTGGCATATCTTTTCTTATCAAGGCTTCAGTGTGCTTCAGTTCAATGTTAAAAGTCAACTGTCCCCTGGCAGCAGTGGGGCTAAAGCCCTTCACACTGGCCCCAAAGGCCTTAAAACTCCATCAGAAACATACATGAAGTCAGCCCTGGCACCTTTGGCACCAGGCTCATTATCAGGAATAAAGCAATACCAGTTTTGGACCTCACTGTGGTCTTCGCCATTGGCGCAACAACTCTGAGATCGCAACCACCCCTGTGAAAAGAAAAGAGACATTGTAGGGAACAGCATGGTGGAGTAAGACGCTGAGAAGACAGAGAAAACGGAGGGAAAGAAAGAGACAGAATAAAGATGGAAAAGACATTATAACTCACCTGGGAGACAGCAAGCAGAGTCAGAGTCACAGCCGGTCTGGACCTGACATAAGGGCACAAGGATCAGTGAAACAACTAGGTCCACAGAATGCCCGCACCAACCACACGCCCCTGCACAGAGACGCAGGATGGAGGGTTCAACACACAAAAACCTAAGGTGAGCAATAACCGCAAGGGAGGGGATTTGGACCAGAGGGAGGTGGGAGTCCACCTGTCACAGAACCAGTATCTTAACACTCCATTCTCCTGCTATAGGCGCTACCCAGCGTCTGGAACATAACCAAGCAGAGAGGGGTCCGGGATAGTGTTTAGACCTGCATCCAGTATCGTGTGGCACCCCCGTGGAAACCAGGTGAGTGTAGAACTTATACATGCAATTATTCTCCTTCACCCTGCAACTCGGATGCACAGAGTGTCTGTGTTTTTATGTCCTTCTTCCCTTATTTTGCTCAAAGGATGTGTCCAAAACTAAGCCACAACTTTACACAAAAGTTATTTGTCTTTGCTTGGCTTGATCATGTGTCCTTCTTCCTCATCATGGATCTTGTCTACACGTGCTGTGGTTCTTCCGCGTCATCTGTAGTCTTTTCGCAATGGGGTGCAAGCTGAGGGATTTCTCTGATTTATGGCTTGATGTCGCCCAAGAAAATCCAAGCTCTTCTTCCATGTAACATGACTGCAGAGGGTGTGACGTCCTCCACTCTAAAGGGTCAGTTGAACCTTGGCTCATCCCATGTTTTCCTCACGTGATTTCTCACCAGGACCGTGTCCCCAGGTAATATTGGAGGAACAAGCAATTCTGCTTCTGTGTTCTGCATTGCCCTACACCCTTCTGTTCGTCACTGCAGCTGTCCTGAAATTACAGTAAAACAAGATGTCATGCAATTCAAGTAGTTTTGCATTTCCAATCCCAACACTTCCCCTGTTGGCTGAGCATCACATCTAGCTCTATTTTGAGGTGTTAATGGTGTTTGCATCCTTCTGCCTGTCACAATTTTGTGCGGATTGAGATGATGTTCAGAACAAGGCTAGTTTCCGAGTGAATACAGTGCAGAAATCCCTTCTTCAGAGTAAGCTTCAACTTGGCTGTCCTTTCCTTTAACAAGCCGTTGAGCTTCTCATATATATCCCATTCCCTTGAGGATGATACGCTGAAGAAACCTTGTGCTTTATACCAAGCAACAAGCTAATCTGTTTAAATACTGCATTGACAAAATGTGGACCATTGTCTGACCTCATCACTTCACACATTCCCCATCTGGGAAACACCTCCCTCACCAGGAATTTGGCCGCACAGGTAGAGTCTGGGTGTGTACATGGACCTGCTTCTATCCATCTAGAGAATGGACACACCACAACAATGAGATACCTGTCCCGTTACATACTTAAATCATATCAATATAATCAATATGCAAGTGCTGAAAAGGCCCATTAGGCCTTGGGATAACTCCTCTAATCACACATAGTGTATGCCCAGCCGTGAACTGCTGACAGATTATACAGTTTACCATAAAAAATGCAACGTGTTCTGCCAAGTTCGGTATGAACCAGTCTTCGGCAATTGTTGCTGCTAGATTCTCCTTTGTCATGTGCGCTGGATAGTGTAACTGTTCCAGTGCTATTTTCAATAAGGCTATAGGCATGTCATGATCTCTGCTTCCAAAAGGTCAGGGTTTTCCCAACTCCCTTGGAAGCAGATCCATAACCCACGTTCCGAGTGCCAACCAGTCCCAATTGGGACCTTTTGGACCCAGTCCTGGCGCCAGTGGCACCAGGCTCATAAATATGCCCAGTCCCAGCGCTGGAAGCGCCGGGCTCATAATGCTTGGGTGGACTTACCTGCAGCAGACCATGCTGCTTACTTGCCTGCCAGTTGAGACTCTGATCCTCTTCTGTTTGGAACTACTTTTCCTGTTGGGTGGGGCAGGAGCCAATCCCTAGATTCAGAACACTGGAACTCTTCTGGAAAGCAGGAACTCTTTTCTTACCTAGGCGTGGCTGGGGAAGGAGACACCTAAGCACTACAGGAGGCTATTTAAACCACACCCGATGGATGAATCTTGCTTTGCGTTATTCTGCATCCTCTGCAGCAGAACGCTCATCGTGTCTTCTGCATCTGATCCTGGGCCTAAGGAAAAAGGCTTGCCATCTTGAATCCAGTCTTCAGCAAGACCTATAAAGACAAGAAAGAACAGGTTAGCATTACGGTCTTCAGTGACAGCTCTTCACTTACCTGGTCCATCGGCTGTCACCAACGCCTCGCGCTGCATTCCGGCATCTGAAAGACAAAGGCTTACCTACTCTTCGTGCGCTCTGGAGGTCTTCACACTGCATTCCGGCATCTGAAAGACAAAAGCTTACCAACTCTTCGCACGCTCCGGAGGCCTTCGGCGCTGCATCCCGCATCTGAAAGACAAAACAAGGTGTGTTTAAAGACATTGGGGAACTTTAATACTCACGTGCCTTTACTCCTTTCCACATCTAACCCAGTGGGTATTCCGGCACCCTGCAGCCGCTCCGAACTTGTACCTGCAAAATAAAAAGACAGTTAGAGCGCATCGTGAAGCAGGCAACAAGCGCTTACTTACGTGCTTCCAGGCGCTTCTATTCATCACACGGGCTCCATCTTCAACTCACTTCAGCCCGTCATCCGCCATCGCCGGAACCCTGCAAAACAAGAGACATCATTACTAAAGACTTTAAAGACATTAGAATTACTCGAAACTTACCGTTCGTGCAGTAAACGACGGACAGCAGTCCTCTGAAGTCAAGAGGCCTGCTCCCCTTATCCAGTGAAGAAACTGGTTACAGCACCCTGCCCCAAGGCAGATGGAGAGCACATCGTTCACTTACCTAAGGTGAGAGCGTTAACCTTTGGGGTTCTACAGGAGAAGAGAAAGGGAAGAAGAGAGAGACATTCAATAACCCAGTTCCTTAATCCCATATTTTCTATCTGCAGACATCTTACCCTTCGAGTCAGACATACAGTGCACAGAGGTCCAGCCCAAAGAGCCAGCCGTGTGTTACACATCACCTTTGAAGATACGGTATACGCCCAGTCAAGACCGGCGCCTCTACGGGAATCAGGTGAGCGTTACAGAACGCAAAGACTACCACAAAACTCCCGTCCAGGCGCTATGGAAACCTCGGATACCGACCAGCTAGCCCAGTTACTTGGGGAACTAAGGGCAGAAGTGCATGCAGCCCGTCAGGAAACGAACGCTCTAAGAAGGGAACTGATTATTTCCAAGGAGCGAACAGATGATCTCGCTAGACAATTGCTACAGTCACAAGCCGGACAGACCCCGTTACCCGCATCTGGGGGAAATCTTCCTTCTACATCCTCTATGAATCCAGTGCAGATCAACCTACCTGGGAATGTACCTCTGGCTCCGCCCGAACGATTTTCTGGTGACCCAAAGAGGTTTGCAGTATTTATCAATCAGTGCCGGTTGCATTTCTTATGCCGGCCAGCAGCCATTCCAACTGATCAAGCTAAAGTAACTTTCGTGCTTTCGTACCTTAGTGGCAATGCGGCAGACTGGTCGATCCCTCTAGTAAATCAAGATGATCTGGTCCTCCATGATTTTCAAGCTTTTCAGCTCAGTATGGAAAAACTGTTCGCAAGACATTCACAGGGGCAGGCCTTGGACAATGAGCTTCTTTCGTTGCGACAAGGTAATCAAGACCTTTTGGCTTATATTGCGTCTTTCAACAGACTGATAGTGGAAACTCAATGGCCTGAGGACAAAAGGATTACGCTGTTTTATAGAGGTCTACGTGGAGAGCTCAAAGATGTGTTAGCCCAAGTAGTGAATCCCCCACAAGATTGTTCGGACTATATAGACTTAGTCGTTCAAATAGATCACAGACTGCAGAACAGGAAGGCCGATCGTTCCAAGTTTGATGCTCGAGTATTTTCCAAACCGCCAACTCCTTCCAAAGGAGTAGACTCCAGGGAACCCATGCAAATAGGGGGTCTGAAAGGTCCTCTAACACAAAAGGAGCGGGAAAGGAGAAAACAGTTGCAATTATGCCTCTATTGCGGAAACTCAGGGCACTGTCTTCGAGACTGTCCGGTGAAACCTGCCAAGAAGGCAGTAGGAGCTGCAGTTACCAAAGTTACAAACTCTGAGCAGGGAAATGACCTCGCCCGACAAGAATAGAGGTCCTCTTGCCGAGCGTGAAAACCAGTTCCGTGACCTCGCATTTCGTGATACCTATGGTCCTCATTAGCCCTGATAATCCGGACCGATTACATGCAATTGAAGCTTACGTCGACAGCGGTGCCATCGGCAATTATGTGGATCATGAAATGGTTTTGAGGATGAATCTAACTCTTTGTCCCAAGGCTGTAAAGGACGTCATTACTACGGTGGATGGTACGGAGATAACCTCCGGGCCAGTAACGCATACCACTCAAGAGGTGACGCTAGTAAGTCAAGATGGACACCATGAGAAGATCGTGTTCGATGTGATCAAGGCCCCTCAGTTTCAGATTATTCTAGGAATACCTTGGTTAGAGAAACACAATCCTCTGATCGATTGGCGAGCAAGAACGGTCCAGTTTCCAGAATGTGTCTCTACTTGTCACCCTCCACCTGGTGTTGCACTGGCAGCAATTTCTTCAGAGACTCCCCAGTTACCTCCCGAATACCTAGAATACCAAGATGTTTTCCGGAAGGATCAGGCTAACTCTCTACCTCCTCATAGGTCTTATG
Organism: Ambystoma mexicanum; assembly: GCF_040938575.1. Lineage (NCBI taxonomy): Eukaryota > Metazoa > Chordata > Amphibia > Caudata > Ambystomatidae > Ambystoma > Ambystoma mexicanum. The sequence goes on from NC_090922.1 coordinate 890,404,675, forward strand.
ACTGCCAGATAGACCTGATACCTGGATCTACTCCTCCTTGTAGTAGAATTTATGCCCTCACCGAGCCTGAGAACCTTCACCTTCGACAATACCTGGATTAATACCTGGCAAATGGGTTTATTCGTCCTTCCAAGTCCCCTGCTTCTTCAGCTTTGTTCTTCGTTCCAAAAAAGGAAGGAGACCTTAGAACTTGTATAGATTATCGCTCCCTGAACCAGATCACCGTTAAGAATAGATATCCGTTACCTTTGATCCCTGAACTCCTGGACCAAGTCAGAAAAGCATGCATATATACAAAGCTGGATCTTAGAGGAGTTTACCACTTGGTACGAGTAAAAGAGGGCGATGAATGGAAGACGGCCTTCCGCACCAAGTATGGGCTATTTGAATATCAGGTCATGCCCTTCGGACTTTGCAATGCCCCGGCCACCTTTCAATATTTTATGAACGATGTCCTCAGAGAGCTCATAGATGTGTGTGTTGTTGTTTACATTGACGACATCCTCGTTTATTCTTCATCGGAATCTGAACATCGGAAACACGTGAAAATGGTCCTCGAAAGATTGCGTCAACACAAACTTTTCGCTAAGTTGGAAAAATGTGTTTTCAAAGTGACTGAAGTTGAATTCTTGGGATTCATATTATCACCTGGCGGAGTGCGTATGGATTCAAAGAAGGTCGATGCAGTTCTCAAATGGCCATCACCATCCTCCGAAAAGGTGTGCAAAGCATGTTAGGCTTCGCTAACTTTTACCGCAGGTTTATCCCCGAATTCTCTCGAATAATCCAGCCCATCACTGCCTTGTTAAAGAAAAACAAACATTTTGAATGGTCTACCGAGGCGGAACAAGCTTTCCAGGATTTGAAGACTAAATTTATCTCTGCACCAATCTTAAAACACCCTCGCCCCGAACTCCCCTACATCATGGAAACTGATGCTTCAAGCCTTGCCATGGGGGCAGTTCTATCACAAAAAGACCCGGTAACCAATCAGTTGCATCCCGTGGCATTTTGGTCCCGCAAATTCTCGCCTCCTGAAATCAATTACACGATTACTGACAAGGAACTTCTGGCTATCAAGTCTGCCTTTAAGGCTTGGCGGCATTATCTGCTGGGGGCCCGACACACCGTTACTGTGATTACGGATCACCGAAACCTGCAATATTTGAAAACCGCAAAAGCCCAATCCTCTAGACAACTCCGTTGGGCATTATTCTTTGCCGAGTTTGACTTCATAATTACCTATCGACCTGGTACAAAGAACGGTAAAGCTGATGCCCTTTCTCGGATGGGAGTGGAAGAACACTTGATCAACCCTAAACCTGTACCAATCATTCCCGAACAAAGAATTCTGGGTGTAATCGCCACAGAATCCATAGAGGAAGTTAAGGATAAAGCCAGGCAACTTGTAACTCCAGCAGACATACAGAATTGGCATCTGCAGGGAAAGGACTTTGCAGTAAAGGACAACTTATTGTATTTCCAAGAACGATTATACCTACCCAGCACAGATTTACAGAAAAAAGTAATCTCTTGTTATCACGATTCTTTAATGGAAGGACATCCCGGTATGGCCAAGACCTCAGAAAAGATCAAGCGCTACTTCTGGTGGCCGTCTTGGAAAAAAGATATCAGAGACTTTATAATGTCCTGTGGAGTATGCGCCCAAAACAAGAGTCAAAAGGAAAGACCAGCAGGCCTTTTACGCCCTATTGACATCCCACCTCGCCCTTGGCATACGCTTTCTATGGACTTCATCACCGATCTACCTCCATGCTCCGGATACAATACGATTCTAGTAATCGTGGACTTATTCTCCAAGATGGCGCATTTCATTCCGCTCAAAGGCTTGCCAACAGCAGCAACTCTGGCCCGAGAATTTCTCGAAAACATCGTCCGACTGCACGGTTTTCCTTCGGTTCTAATTTCGGATCGAGGTAGTCAATTTATTTCTCATTTTTGGTGAAGTTGCTGTCGGTCGGCTCAAATTGATGTGAGACTATCGACCAGTCACCACCCTCAGACCGACGGACAAACCGAGAGGACCAATCAAACTCTGGAACAGTATTTACGCTGCATGCTGCAACAAACTGAAAAAACTTGGAAAGACATCCTTTGGATAGCCGAATATGCCTACAATAACTCTGTCCATTCGGGAACTGGGAAAACCCCGTTTTTTCTTTTGTACGGCAGTCACCCTCGAACCTCGGAGTTGGATCCCCTCCAAGATCTTGAAACACCAGCAGTAGACTACCTCCATTTTACAATCACCCAAGCCTTTAAGGAAGCTGTTTCTCACCTTCACAGGGCTAAAGAACAATACAAGAAAGGAGCAGATCAACATCGGAAGGAAGCCCCTGAATATCAAGTAGGGGATCAAGTCTGGTTATCCACCAAATATCTACCTCTAAAAGGGCCACGCACATTCAACCCAAGATACCTTGGTCCCTATTCCATCACTACCATAGTAAACCCAGTAGCGGTCAAGTTGGACTTGCCCCCGCACATGAAGATACATCCGGTCTTCCACGTCTCTCTATTAAAACCCGTGCAACCTAAAACCCGACTAACTAAATCTCCAAAACCTATCCTAGTTGATGGAGAACTCGAGTTTGAAGTCAAAAGCATTCTGGACTCCAAGATCTCCAAATCTAAACTATTTTACCTAATTGACTGGAAAGGCTACGGCCCCCAAGAGAGATCCTGGGAACCTGCTGAATATGTCCACGCTCCTCGCCTAATCAAAAGATTTCACCGAACATTTCCTGACAAGCCAAAACCCCCGGAGAAGCCCGGTTTGGGAGGGGCCTTGAGGGGGGGTACTGTCATGATCTCTGCTTCCAAAAGGTCAGGGTTTTCCCAACTCCCTTGGAAGCAGATCCATAACCCAGGTTCCGAGTGCCAACCAGTCCCAATTGGGACCTTTTGGACCCAGTCCTGGCTACAGTGGCACCAGGCTCATAAATATGCCTAGTCCCCGCGCTGAAAGCGCCGTTCTCATAATGCTTGGGTGGACTTACCTGCAGCAGACCATGCTGCTTACTTGTCTGCCAGTTGAGCCTCTGATCCTCTTCTGTTTGGAACTACTTTTCCTATTGGGTGGGGCAGGAGCCACTCCCTAGATTCAGAACACTGGAACTCTTCTGGAAAGCAGGAACTCTTTTCTTACCTAGGCGTGGCTGTGGAAGGAGACACCTAAGCACTACAGGAGGCTATTTAAACCACACCCGATGGATGAATCTTGCTTTGCATCCTCTGCATCCTCTGCAGCAGAACGCTCATCGTGTCTTCTGCATCTGATCCTGGGCCTAAGGAAAAAGGCTTACCATCCTGAATCCAGTTTTCAGCAACACCTATAAAGACAAGAAAGAACAGGTTAGCATTACGGTCTTCAGTGACAGCTCTTCACTTACCTGGTCCATCGGCTGTCACCAACGCCTCGCGCTGCATTCCGGCATCTGAAAGACAAAGGCTTACCTACTCTTCGTGCGCTCCGGAGGTCTTCACACTGCATTCCGGCATCTGAAAGACAAAGGCTTACCAACTCTTCGCACGCTCCGGAGGCCTTCGGCGCTGCATCCCGCATCTGAAAGACAAAACAAGGTGCGTTTAAAGACATTGGGGAACTTTAATACTCACGTGCCATTACTCCTTTCCACATCTAACCCAGTGGGTATTCCGGCACCCTGCAGCCGCTCCGAACTTGTACCTGCAAAATAAAAAGACAGTTAGAGCGCATCGTGAAGCAGGCAACAAGCGCTTACTTACATGCTTCCAGGCGCTTCTATTCATCACACGGGCTCCATCTTCAACTCACTTCAGCCCGTCATCCGCCATCGCCGGAACCCTGCAAAACAAGAGACATCATTACTAAAGACTTTAAAGATATTAGAATTACTCGAAACTTACCGTTCGTGCAGTAAACGACGGACAGCAGTCCTCTGAAGTCAAGAGGCCTGCTCCCCTTATCCAGTGAAGAAACTGGTTACAGCACCCTGCCCCGAGGCAGATGGAGAGCACAGCGTTCACTTACCTAAGGTGAGAGCGTTAACCTTTGGGGTTCTACAGGAGAAGAAAAAGGGAAGAAGAGAGAGACATTCAATAACCCAGTTCCTTAATCCCATATTTTCTATCTGCAGACATCTTACCCTTCGAGTCAGACATACAGTGCACAGAGGTCCAGCCCAAAGAGCCAGCCGTGTGTTACACATCACCTTTGAAGATACGGTATACGCCCAGTCAAGACCGGCGCCTCTACGGGAATCAGGTGAGCGTTACAAGGCATCACTGGTTTACCAGTGCTGTCTTGTCACCACAAGCTCTTGAAACGGTTTAAAGAACACCCTTGTCACTTCCATAGGTTCTTCTCTCCCTCTGGTGCTTCTCCTTGGAGTTCCATCAACTGAGATTTTGCCATATTACTATAGCCTTCTGGCTCACTTCGTGCAACAATCATTCTCTCATTCACATCAATTATTTCGTCTTTTGTTGCCACATGCTTGGCTTCAGTGTCTGCTGCTTGATTTCCACGTGAGATCAAATCTGTCCCTTTTGTGTTGGTGGCATTTTTCACGACCGCTATGCCCACTGCCTTAATGAGCCTGTCCAATAAGGCTGCGTGCTGCACTGGTGTGCCGTCCTCTTGGTGGTAGCCCCTCCTTCTCCAGCATGCTCGGCCTGCGTGCACTGTTGACGTCACATAGGCTTAGTCACTGTATGCCGTTACTTCCTGGTCTGCATGATGCTAGAGTGCAAGTATCAACACCAATGATTCTGCAGCTTGTGCTGAATAATGTGAGGGTAATCGTGCACTGAGTACTCAAAATTCCCCATTTGCCATGTGCTTCACCAGAAGCTCCCTGAGATGTCAATGTGCTTTTTGGTGTCTCTAAAATGGCAAATAATGTGTGCTCAATGAATAATTTCATTGGGCATCCCATCACAATGGTTGTAGCCTTCTCTATGGCGAACCCTGCGACAGCCAAACTTTGTTCGCACGGAAGTGACCCCTCATCACTGGGTCTGAATTCCCACTGTAGTATGCAACAGGCTTGTACCTCAGACCCCATTCCCTGACATAATTACATAATCCTTCAAAACTCTGCATTTGTTTTATCGTGTGTGGCTTGGCTGTTTTTGAAATGGCTTCAGCTCTTTCAGGGGTAACCTTTTTTCGTTCATGTGAGATCAGCTGGCCTATGTACAGCACTTCTTGTTGACAATACTGTAACTTCTCTTTGTCAACTTTATATCCTTTCGCAACAGTACAGTTGAATAGAATCGTGTCTGCAATTTTCCTCTTTTGTGCTGCAAATTAGAATGTCATCCACGTATTGCAGACAACACTATCTAATGCAATATTGCTTACGTCCATCTGCAGGACTCCATTGAAAATCAAAGGAGACTCACAATATCCTTGAGGTAACATTGTGCTTTTCAGGTGAACTTGTCTTAGGTAAATGATGTCAAATCTTGTGAGTCTTTGTGCAGTGGGATTGAGAAAAATACATTTTAAGTCAATCACCGTGAAATACGTCACTCCAATGGGTATATTACATAGGATTGTGGACGGGTTCAGGACTGGAGGGAACTCGGCCTCAACTATCTGGTTTATCGGGCAAAGATCCTGGTTTAGCCTCCAAGACCCTCCCTATGATTTCTTAATCATTAAAACCGAAGTATTGCATGATGACTCTGACGTCATTAAGATGCCCTGCTCCTTCATTCAGACAGAAATTGTCTTAAAAGTCCCTTCATCTGCCTCCCTAGACATGGGATAATGTTGTGCGTTTGGTAAAATTGCTCCTGGTTTCAATGTAATATTCACTTCTCCGACTCCTTTCAGTAAGCCTATGTCATAAGGGCCCGTAGTCCATATTGAGACAGGCACCTTTTCCATGTCGTCATAAAAATATTCAGGACGTTTTTGTGCCAGCATCATTCTCTGAGGCACCTCTCTTTTGATCATTTTCACCCAATAAATGAGATTAACCTCAACTGTCATTTCATCTTCAACTATTTGCTCTTCAAGTAGATTGTCATCAGTAAAGTCAGTCAATCTATAACCTTCCCTAATGGCGATTAGTGCGCACCATTGTCTGCCTTCATAATCACAGCCATCAAGCAAAGCCATCTCTACTCACACTATGGCTGCTTGTATTGTTAAGGGAAACACTTGTTCCGTTTCCTCATGCATAGGTATTCTTGGTCTGAACATTAACTCATCTGGGGTTCTCATTGTTTTGTCTGCAAGGCCTGGTAGCCATGACATTAATACACGCACTCCATATGCAAATATTTTGGGTTCTAATGGAACAGCCATTTGTCCTGCGTATGCTCTAATCATTTTGCACATGTTCAAATAATGCATTTCTGGAGTTGAAGATACTATGCCCTTCTCCGTGAACAAGATTGTCATGTTTAACTTTGTCATTAGGTCTCGTCCCAATATATTCACTGGTGTTTGCCTTGAATATAGCAGTGGCACTTTCATGTCGCATTCTCCTATGGAAACTGGAAGTTCTTTTGTAAAATAAACACGACATGTTGCTCCAGTGAAGCCCTGAGTATTTATGGCATCGCCATGCAAAGAAAACTTGCCTTCACGTATACAGGAGCTTGTAGCACCCATGTCAACTAAGAAAGAATTTTCCTTATCCCCTATAAAGACATCTACCCTTGGTTCCTTGTGAGGGTTCGGTGTCAGTGATAGGATAGAACACATCAGGTCTCCCAGTGAGCTGTCCTAGTCCATGTATAATATTGTCCCATTCTGAGTGAATGAATTTCCCCTGTTACTTGTGGCATCTACTATCTGTAGGGTATTTTGTGGAGATTTGGGGCCTGACGGTATTTTATTACCGCCGAAAAATAACTTAGCAATAATCACTCTTTGTATTCAGATTTGGCCATGTGCAACAATAATACAATGGACATGCATTATTTCAGCACCCAGACCTGCATATTTGGAATACGTGGTTGGTGGTATTTTGGTGAGCATAATTCCCTTGTTTTATTTGTGGCCCCAATGTCCAGAATCCCTTATCTTTGCTTAGATTTTTCGTGTGATCACTAGAGAGACCTCAGACCTGCATTCTAGGAATACCACATTTTCCAGTGATAGTGTTGGTGTGCCACCATGGGCGAACTCACTGACTTATTTACGACAGAGAGCTATATGTGGTAGTCTTGTGGTAATTTCCACTACCTTATATACGGTAGGGAGCTATGTTCGGAGAGTCTCTCTTCCCGTTGGCTCATGTACCTCCAACAAGCTATGCTACAGTCACTCACAATTATTCATACTGATTTTGGCACGCACACATCTGTCTTAAAATGACCATTGCACTGTTTAAAAATCTCCCCACATCATCAGCATTGTAATGGTAAACAATAAACATCACCCGTCTGTTTTCAAATATTTTTCTGTATTATAAAAGTTGTATTTAAAAACGATCTCATTCTTTACAGAAATAAAATGGTACAGTCAAAGCATTGTCTGTGACATTCTGCAAAGAGAGTGGCGGAGAACAGAACTCAAATTGCAACATTAGCACTTGATTAAGACACGCACAGGAATCCTACACTGACTGCATATTACGGTACACACTCAGCTCCCACACTTCTCATTACCTTATCTTTTTAGTTCTCTTTGTGAATGTGGCTCTCTTGGATTAACTCCAGCAAAAAGGAACGCTTGCCTTCTCAAACCGGGGTCATTGCCTGGAATTCTCAGCTTTTGCAGATAGGAATGCCTCAGCCAGTGGAAAGGTCCTTCTTTCAGCTCTCCCCAATCTCGACTGCAGCAGGACACAGGAATCTGCATTCAGCCAGGAGCCCCACAGCCAGGTCTTCTCCCCAATAGTGCAGAAAGATGTCTGCCTGTCTTTTTCCCTGATACTGCCCACTAAAACTCTCCTCTCAGCCCTCTGTATGACGTGTCCCAATGAAATCCATCATCTCTCATCCTCCTACTCTTCAACAATAGCTTCGCTTATACATTTGCAATTGTTGCAAATCTGACTTCCTTCTTCCTGCAGTTACTGTGCACAAAAACACGGAGAATCAGGCAGAGAAGAGAAGAAAAAATCTCTGCACACGCATTTAAATGGTTTTCAGAGTATGCCTAATTCTGCAGTGGAGAACACATTTTATTAGTGGGTTATGTTAAATAAGGTTTTATTAGTCAGGTTAATTGTTAATAGGTTAGCTGTTAATTTTCAAATGTGTCTCTAGCAATATAGGCATTTCAGGTGAAAAATAGTGTGCATTTTTAAATGAGCACGTGTGCTTTTAACTGTAAAAATAGATTTGCATCTTATATGTTAAAATCGTTTTTGACTGAATAGCCTGTCTTTCCTTGTTAATCTGGTAACCCATATAGCAATGCACCGCACCCTTGTGGTGGTGCTTCAAAAAAAATGTGCTACTTGTGCAGTATTACTGTACTCTGTACTGTAACACGCCAAATATCCTTACATATACCCTCCTTTTGTTTTTAGAACTTGGCTATAATCCAAGCCAATTCCTAAAAACAACTTGTTCTATTTTTTTTACAATATAGCAATCCAACAAAATGAATATTCATGTGCATCAATGAAAATTTGCAATCAACATTTCATCTGAGTCCATCAGTTCATAAAATGTTCCACATTTGCCTTCTCAGTGGAAGTGGCATTACTTTAAGTTTAAATTTTCCAAGTCAATTAAAAACAATGAAATAAAACAACTAACTAAAACAAATAAGTAATATAACAAGTTAAAATAAATAATTAAAATAATAAATACGTGTAACTTCATATGCCGGAACTTTTGTTTTGTCTCTTTTGGTATGTCCCGACCAGCGATGTTATTCGGTTCATTCGAGTACTCTTTCATCTTGGCAATCTTGAATCCACAGTAGTCATCTCTTTTGGCATTCCGGTTATTTTGTCTTCACCTCCACCTGGAGGCAGGCATCTTTTGGTCTTCATCCAGGGGACTCCAGGACTCCATCGTCTCCCGTGGCCTCTGATCCCGGAACCTCCGACCAAATAATGTTAATTGTCTAAATCAAAATAGAAAATAAACAGATTAAGTACATAGCACAATACTAACTTCATCCTTTTGCCAAAAATAAAACATGCTTGGTAAAAATATTTCGTTTTTTTTTTTTTTTTTTTCTGAAATTAAACACAAGTTAAAAGAAAACAAACACATATAAAACAGCATTCAATATTTAATACACTTTCTCTCTGCACACCAACCATGAGCTTCCATTATATGTGCATTTATTTATTTATTTATTTATTTATTTATATTTATTTTATATTATATTTTACATATACTACAGTGTTTATGTGCCATCATAACAATCAACTTTTTAACTTCTTTGTCACTGCCTCCTGATTGTACCCATTTATTTTCTCTTTTTGTGTTCAAGTGATTTTATCTGTTTCTACATGCTCAAGCCGCCTGATCTCATGTCTGGGATGGCATGGTTTGATTTGATTTACATGGACAAACTGCTCTATTGCTGTTTCACCTTCATTTTTCAAAATTTTATACACTACAGGAGAAACCTTATCTATAATTCGAAATGGCCCCTGCCAGGCTGCTAGAAATTTAGAATTTTTCTGTTTACTTTTTCCAAAATGAAACTTGTACACCTGATCCCCTACATTGTATTCCTTTACTGATGTCTTTTTGTCATAATATGACTTAGCACTGTCAGCAGCCCTTTCCAGATTTCTCTGCACAAAAGCAAATGCATGTTGCAAATGCCTCCTCAGTTCATCAATATATTCATGAACCGTGGATGCACTCACTAGAGTTTGCTCATGTGTTCTGTATAGTAGGTGTTGTGGTAACACCATTTTCCTACCTGTCAAGACCTCATGGGGGCTAACACCTGTTGCTTTGGCAGGAGTCGACCTGATTGCCATCAGAACCAACGGTAAACGTAAATCCCAGCTGGAACCTGCTTCTGCCACAAATTTCTTTAAAATATCCACAACAGACCTATTGCTTCTTTCAACTGTACCTGAAGACGCCGCCCGATATGCGATATGTAGTTTCCTTTTCACACCTAGTATTTGCCATACCTTACTCATTAGAGTACTTGTGAAATGACTTCCTCTGTCTGACTCAATTCTTTGTGGCAACCCAAACCTTGAGAACACATGGTTCACCAGCAATGTGGCTGCTGTTTGCGCACTACAATCTGGTGCAGGAACGCATTCAATCCACTTTGACATCAAACATACCACACTCAAAATATAACGGTGTCCCCTGCTCGACCTTTTTAAAGGACCTACATAGTCTATTTGCAAATCTGACCATGGGAGAGTTAGGCCTCTTTTCATCAATGGTGCTCTATGCATTGGTGAAGCAGGTTTAAATTGGGCGCATACTAGACATCCTCTAGTATATAATTCCACATCTTGGGACATATGTGGCCAGTAAGCATAATCTTTTAGTATTTCTAATGTCTTTTGTGAACCTCTATGGCCTGCAGTTATGGCATCATGTGCATGGTGTAGCATTAGTCCTCTGAATGAAAGGGGTACTACCCACTGTATTTGCCCTGTTATGGACTCTCTAATCATGAGTCCATCCTGTAATCTGATTCGTGTTTTGTTCTTTAATAGCACCCTCAACTCTTCTTTTCCCATACAATCCTTTTCTGTTAAAGAATTTTGTTCAGGATCTATCAAATGATTATAATAGATTCCCAAAATTTGATCATTCTTTTGTGCCTCAATCAAATCTTGGTCTGGCGTGTCATGACTCCACTGCACCACCGGTTGATCTATCTCCTTTGGTGCTTTAGAACGTGTCACTGCATCAATTTGTATTTCACCCATTAAATAATCAATATGTAGCAATTCTCCCATCACAGCCCCAATCTTAGCCAGATGGTCTGCCTTATCATTTCCCTCCTTATCCTCTCCTGGTGTTTTTAAATGCCCACGAATTTTTCTCCAGTATATTGTTAAATTATTTTCTGACACCAATTTGTCTATGGTTTGTATCATTTTTCCATGTTTAAGTGGCTTTTTGTTGTATGTAACCATGCCTCTTGCTTTCCAACCAGGCAAATACTCCACAAAGCTATTCCGTGCATAGTCAGAATCAGTCACCAGGACAATTTCACTGAACTTTTTATCAACTGCAGTAGCAATTGCTTTATAGATGGCTGCCAATTCCGCCACCTGACTGCTCTTATCTCCAATCCTCATCCCTATACTAGGAATGCCTTCACATTTCAACCAGACATTTCCTATTCCTGCCACTAATTGTTTATTACTGTCATTTTCAATGTGAAAAGCACAACCATCCACATATACAGTTGGCAAATCCTTGCATGTTTTTTCATCAAAAGCTTTGTGTGGTGATTGTTCAAATTCCTGTAAACTAGCTTCCACTTCCATTTCATTTGGTATTTGTTCAGCTGCACAGTCATGTAAGTCAGCTAACCCTTGAGCAATTGGGCTCTTTTTATTTTGTCCATATCTTACTTCTACGGGAAAACCTTGTAATGCCAGCGTCCATGAAGTGATTCTGGATTGCGCTAGATTGCCTGATCTAATTCTTTTACTCTCTAAAAATTGCAAAGGTTGATGATTTGTTTCAATAATCACCTTTTCTCCCTGAACAATGGGGCGAAAATGTTGTAGCGCCCACACAGTGGTTAATAGGGCCTTCTCACATTCATTAAATTTCATTTCAACTTGGGAAAATGCCTTACTTGCATATGCAATGGTTTTGGGATTCAAATCGTGTTTTTGTGATAACACTGCTGACATACAATGTTCAGAAAAGCCTATTTCTATAAAGAAATCCCTGTCCTTTATGGGGTATGCTAAACATGGTGCCTTTACAAGACATTCCTTCAATCTAGCCACTGCATCAGACTGCTCTCTTTCCCATCTCCAGGGAGTATTTAGTTTAAGCAGTTTAGTCAATGGTTGAGTGATTTCTGCATAATTCTCAATGAACTTTCTGTTATAGCCTGTCATCCCTAATAAACTTTTTACTCCTTTCACATTTTTAGGATCTTTTAATCTTTGTATGGCCTCTATTTTCTTCCTTTGTGGATTTAGCCCATGTTCAGTCACTTCATGCCCTAGAAAGTTCACTTTTTTCTTGCACCATTGTGCTTTTTGCAAAGATACTTTGGCGCCTGCTTTCTGCAATTGGCCAAGCACATGTCTTATTTCATCAAAATGGCTTTTAAGGTTTTCATTTTTTATCAGGACATCATCCACATAAACTATTGTTCCTCTTTCCGCTGCATCCGGCATGGCCTTTCTCAAAAATATGCCAAATTCACTCCCACTATTGATGTACCCGAACGGAGCTCTAAGCCAGGCATATTGAGTCCTGTCAAATGTAAAGGAAAATAAGTGTTGTATCTCCTCTGCCAATGGCACACACCAATATCCAGAGGTGAGATCTAACGTGGTAAATACATTTGAACCATGTATCTGAGCTAGGCCCTGATCAATGAATGGTAGTGGCCATCTAGATACTGGTACTCTTTTATTTAACTCTCTTAAGTCTGCACACAGCCGCCATTGACCATTTGGCTTTAACACACCTAAAATAGGCGTATTGGATGTGCTATGAATGGGCCTAATTATTCCCCGTGATTCCAAATTTTTAATAATCTCTGCCAATGATTCTAAACATGCCAGCGGTAGTCTATACTGGCGTACAAACACTGGATTTCTGCTACAACCTTCTGGTAGTGTGGCCACATGTAAATCAGTTAAACCACAATCATAAGCATCTTTTGCAAATACATCCTTAAACTCCATAAATATTTCCCTCAGGTCGTTTCGATCCCCATCGCTGTCACATGCATCCGCTAAGGAGATTTGCTCTTCTACCATTCTGGAAAATTCTGGAAACTCTTCTGGTAAAGGAATCTCAGCGCTTTCCTCTAACTGTGTGGCTGTGTCTTTTTGTAGAGCTGCCACTTTTAAATATTTTGGCATATCAGCTTCCACTTCAATGGGCTGATTTCCTGTTTCATTTTCATTTAAATTAAATATTATGCAATCCTCTTGATGGCAGCACACTGTCTCATTTGAATCATAAGGATACACAGAATGAATTTTAAATATTCCTTTGGGCTGAGAGTCCAGGTGTTCTGGCAACTCGCCCTTGGCATCTACATATTTTTCAGGAATATTCCCAATCACCATGTTATTTAAATCTGCCGTATAATGTGATTTTTGTATGGCCATTCCTAATGGGGAGTTTTCCTCTAAATGAATATCCTGACAACCTTTATTATTTACCATGATTTTTACAGATCCCTCACCAATGTCTACCAATGGAATGTATTCATAATCCAGGCCTTGCTGTTTTATGGATTCATTCAGGCATACAAATGCATCAGAGCCTTTCATCTGCTGCCCATTTTTGCATTTCAGTGTTATTGCAAACTGTTTTGTAAATGCAGGAATAATAGTATCTTTCCTTATTTGTAATTCGATGGCATAAGGAACCAGTTGTGCACAATGATAAGCCCTTCTTTTGTCTTCAAATTCAGGTGCCGGCCCACCTAGGCGTGACCATATTTTTTGATTAAGGAAATCTAACACCATACACATTCTGTGCATGATGTCATTGCCCATGTAAAATTCATTTTGTGCTCCATTCACTATCCATACATTATGGTAAATTGTTTTCTGCCCAATGCTAATTTTAAGCATGCATCTGCCTGTAATTCGGTTTTCAAAGTCTGGACTGTCCAACCCAGAAACATATTGGTTTTTAATCCTAAATTTCGGGATTTCTTCCCTCTCCATAATTTTTTGCAACAATTTCTCATTAATGAAACTCCTTTCATGTTCAAGCGCTAAAGTGGCTTTTATTGTTTTAAGATAATCATTTATACCAACGTGAACCCATGGTTGCTCATCTTCCATGTGTATTTCTGCCAGAGTGGTAATGTGTTTTTCTGAATCTGTTTTAGGAACAATATTCTGTTTGCATGTATTCTCTTTTAAATAGAAACGTAATGTGTGCTCATCTATAGCAGTCTGCCAATCTTTCCTTGGGTCCAAGTATATTTGTACAGGTAGTTTTTCATTGTCGCTCTGATCTTTGTCTTGACACATTAATATAACAGTGACACTAGGTATGCAGCTATTCTGGAGATATACCTCCACAGCATCATTTGTTTTGGCAACGATGTGACATTCATTTATATTGCTGTTTTGTGATTTTAGTTTCTTAGGCCTCAATGGTTTTTTGGTTAAGGACCACAGCACTCCATTCACCCCATCTATGAGAGGAGACAATCTTTTCAGGCAATCTGCCCCCATCAGAAATGGAATTTCACAAATAGATGTGATCAATACCTCTTGTTTCATTCTGTGCTTTCCTATTTTTATGTCAACCTCAGTTACACCTATGATGGGCACCTCCTCCCCATTAAAGTTATGCACTGGGCCTTGATTTGCCTTCACTGTGATCTGACTCTGTGGAGGCCTCCCTTCATTGATACTCTTTACCAGCTCCTTGGACATAATTGTGGCCTGTGCGCCAGTGTCAATCATAGCGAAGGTGTGGCATTTTTCTTCTACAGTGATGGGTGCATAATATCTGTCCTCAACTTCCTCTAATACACATAAGAAATGTGAATTCTTACTGATTTCAGGGCTCACCTTTCTCAGGTCTTTTTCACTTTTGGCTAAGCACATTGGTAAATGAAAAGACATTTTTCCCTCCTTTTTACCCATTTCTGTGCGAGATATTTTATTCATTTCTCCATGATCAGAAGTTTTTTGGAGTGTGGCCACTGTTCGCCCATCCATCTGGGTAACATCAGAGACCACATTACAACCTTCCAACTGAACATGTGTAACAACATCATTCAGCAATTTGTCATTTTTTAATTCTGTGCATTTGTGATCATTTAGTGTAATACCAGCCCTTTCAGCCTCTTCAAAAATATGTGGCTCAAAGAATTCTTCAGGTGATTGACTTGTACCCTCCTTGTGAGTATTTCCTTTTTCTGTCTGTGTTTGGTCATTGTTTTGATTGCCCAGGGAAGGAGCTATGGCATCCCCACTTACTCCCTGTTCACTGGTATTCCCCATGCATGAGTCATTTTTCTTAAATCTGTTCCTTTGTTCTTTTGGAATTCCTAATGTTTCTTTTTCATTTGTGCAAATCTTTACTGTTTTATTTAGCTCTAAGTTAAACCGTACCTCTTTTTTAGAAGTATTTGCACTTTCTGTCACAATTTCATTTACTGGTACTTTCATTTTTAATCCATTAGGCATCTCAGAGTCGTTATGCAAAATTATATCAGAGCAATCTGTCATTTTGGCACTGCAGTTATCATGAGTACTTAGTCACTTTTCGGAAGCCCCCCGGTCATTGCTATGGCCATCAGCCCCCTCTTTGGAAGGTTGTTTTTGCGCTGTATAGAGCTTTCCTATTTGCTCAGCTAACATTTTCACTTGGGCCTCAAGGCACTGGAACCTTTCCATCTCTCTAGGATCCTCTTTCTGTGGCCTAGGTCGATATTGGTTGTTTTCCCCCTGATTGGATCTATTCTGATACCTCTCAGGTGATTGATACCGGTTGGGATGGTTTCTGAACTCTTGATTCATTTGTGGAGGGGAGCGGGTTGCACCCATCCTTTGATTATAGTCCCTTGGTGGGGAATCATCGTACTGGCGTGGACTGTAGTTCACGTTTTGCCTCATGTCCTGTCTCTCAGATTGTGGGTACTGGCCCCTATGTTGATTTCCATTATCAGTAAATCGATCCACATATCGGGGCCTATCCTGATTACCATATATCATGGTGTTGGGATCAAACCTACTCTGTGTCCCCAATGACTGGTAGGGACCATCATTTCTTTGATCTTGATTTTGTCTCTGGTTATTGTTCATACCTGCCATATCAGACCGGTATCTTACCCGGGGTCTATCCCCTAAGTACCTAGGGCTGATGTAGCTCTCTCTATTACTAGGATCATGTGTTTGGAACATTGGTACAGGCAATGGCGATCTTTGTTGATTACCCCTTTGTTCAGGTGTCACATTATTTTTACCTTGACTTTGAGCAGACT
Organism: Ambystoma mexicanum; assembly: GCF_040938575.1. Lineage (NCBI taxonomy): Eukaryota > Metazoa > Chordata > Amphibia > Caudata > Ambystomatidae > Ambystoma > Ambystoma mexicanum. Next base: position 890,420,753 of record NC_090922.1, read on the forward strand.
CAAGGGACATTTTGGCTGACCTGATTTCCATTACTGTGGCTGAGGGTTCTTTAGATTTATGCCTGGTATCTTTCATTTTATCACTTTCTCTACCCTGACAATAGAGTACCTCATATAGCTTTGTGCTTTGATGTACAATCCATTCAAGGGACTTGTCACGGTCAAATTCACGGACCAATTGGGATATGATGTCTTTCTGTAGCCCATAGAAGTATGCAGTTTTAAACTCATTGGAATTTGAGTCAAAAGATACATCAAAGCGAGAGAATGCTCTTTTTAAGTCTTGTAAAAATTGGCGAGGGGATGTATTAGGTCCAGCAGTAATTGTGTACGCGACTTTCTTTGCCTCCTGCAATGACTGAAAAGGAGAAAAATGACGCCTAATTTCTTTTTCAAACTCCAGCCATGTCATATTCTGCTGTTCATTTAATCCCCTTATGATGCTGGCCGTCGGGGCATCTAAAGTTAAATGAAAATATTGTCTGTACTGTTCCTTAGGTATCTGGAGTGCTTTAAAAATGTCATGTACCGCTTCTAAGTGATCCTCAATGCAGCATTCACCTCCCTTTTTAAATGGTTTGATCAGGGCTTTAATGGATTTCATTATTTTTATGGGGCTACTTGTTGCAATACATGGAATTGCACTATTTTGTGAGTCAATCCTGTTTTCAGGTGTATGAGATTGGTGACTGCCCCCAATGGGAGTATCAAATCCCCCAAGGGGTTCTTTAGAATGGGAGTATCAAATCCCCCAAGGGGATTTTTACAGATCCCTCACCAATGTCTACCAATGGAATGTATTCATAATCCAGGCCTTGCTGTTTTATGGATTCATTCAGGCATACAAATGCATCAGAGCCTTTCATCTGCTGCCCATTTTTGCATTTCAGTGTTATTGCAAACTGTTTTGTAAATGCAGGAATAATAGTATCTTTCCTTATTTGTAATTCGATGGCATAAGGAACCAGTTGTGCACAATGATAAGCCCTTCTTTTGTCTTCAAATTCAGGTGCCGGCCCACCTAGGCGTGACCATATTTTTTGATTAAGGAAATCTAACACCATACACATTCTGTGCATGATGTCATTGCCCATGTAAAATTCATTTTGTGCTCCATTCACTATCCATACATTATGGTAAATTGTTTTCTGCCCAATGCTAATTTTAAGCATGCATCTGCCTGTAATTCGGTTTTCAAAGTCTGGACTGTCCAACCCAGAAACATATTGGTTTTTAATCCTAAATTTCGGGATTTCTTCCCTCTCCATAATTTTTTGCAACAATTTCTCATTAATGAAACTCCTTTCATGTTCAAGCGCTAAAGTGGCTTTTATTGTTTTAAGATAATCATTTATACCAACGTGAACCCATGGTTGCTCATCTTCCATGTGTATTTCTGCCAGAGTGGTAATGTGTTTTTCTGAATCTGTTTTAGGAACAATATTCTGTTTGCATGTATTCTCTTTTAAATAGAAACGTAATGTGTGCTCATCTATAGCAGTCTGCCAATCTTTCCTTGGGTCCAAGTATATTTGTACAGGTAGTTTTTCATTGTCGCTCTGATCTTTGTCTTGACACATTAATATAACAGTGACACTAGGTATGCAGCTATTCTGGAGATATACCTCCACAGCATCATTTGTTTTGGCAACGATGTGACATTCATTTATATTGCTGTTTTGTGATTTTAGTTTCTTAGGCCTCAATGGTTTTTTGGTTAAGGACCACAGCACTCCATTCACCCCATCTATGAGAGGAGACAATCTTTTCAGGCAATCTGCCCCCATCAGAAATGGAATTTCACAAATAGATGTGATCAATACCTCTTGTTTCATTCTGTGCTTTCCTATTTTTATGTCAACCTCAGTTACACCTATGATGGGCACCTCCTCCCCATTAAAGTTATGCACTGGGCCTTGATTTGCCTTCACTGTGATCTGACTCTGTGGAGGCCTCCCTTCATTGATACTCTTTACCAGCTCCTTGGACATAATTGTGGCCTGTGCGCCAGTGTCAATCATAGCGAAGGTGTGGCATTTTTCTTCTACAGTGATGGGTGCATAATATCTGTCCTCAACTTCCTCTAATACACATAAGAAATGTGAATTCTTACTGATTTCAGGGCTCACCTTTCTCAGGTCTTTTTCACTTCTGGCTAAGCACATTGGTAAATGAAAAGACATTTTTCCCTCCTTTTTACCCATTTCTGTGCGAGATATTTTATTCATTTCTCCATGATCAGAAGTTTTTTGGAGTGTGGCCACTGTTCGCCCATCCATCTGGGTAACATCAGAGACCACATTACAACCTTCCAACTGAACATGTGTAACAACATCATTCAGCAATTTGTCATTTTTTAATTCTGTGCATTTGTGATCATTTAGTGTAATACCAGCCCTTTCAGCCTCTTCAAAAATATGTGGCTCAAAGAATTCTTCAGGTGATTGACTTGTACCCTCCTTGTGAGTATTTCCTTTTTCTGTCTGTGTTTGGTCATTGTTTTGATTGCCCAGGGAAGGAGCTATGGCATCCCCACTTACTCCCTGTTCACTGGTATTCCCCATGCATGAGTCATTTTTCTTAAATCTGTTCCTTTGTTCTTTTGGAATTCCTAATGTTTCTTTTTCATTTGTGCAAATCTTTACTGTTTTATTTAGCTCTAAGTTAAACCGTACCTCTTTTTTAGAAGTATTTGCACTTTCTGTCACAATTTCATTTACTGGTACTTTCATTTTTAATCCATTAGGCATCTCAGAGTCGTTATGCAAAATTATATCAGAGCAATCTGTCATTTTGGCACTGCAGTTATCATGAGTACTTAGTCACTTTTCGGAAGCCCCCCGGTCATTGCTATGGCCATCAGCCCCCTCTTTGGAAGGTTGTTTTTGCGCTGTATAGAGCTTTCCTATTTGCTCAGCTAACATTTTCACTTGGGCCTCAAGGCACTGGAACCTTTCCATCTCTCTAGGATCCTCTTTCTGTGGCCTAGGTCGATATTGGTTGTTTTCCCCCTGATTGGATCTATTCTGATACCTCTCAGGTGATTGATACCGGTTGGGATGGTTTCTGAACTCTTGATTCATTTGTGGAGGGGAGCGGGTTGCACCCATCCTTTGATTATAGTCCCTTGGTGGGGAATCATCGTACTGGCGTGGACTGTAGTTCACGTTTTGCCTCATGTCCTGTCTCTCAGATTGTGGGTACTGGCCCCTATGTTGATTTCCATTATCAGTAAATCGATCCACATATCGGGGCCTATCCTGATTACCATATATCATGGTGTTGGGATCAAACCTACTCTGTGTCCCCAATGACTGGTAGGGACCATCATTTCTTTGATCTTGATTTTGTCTCTGGTTATTGTTCATACCTGCCATATCAGACCGGTATCTTACCCGGGGTCTATCCCCTAAGTACCTAGGGCTGATGTAGCTCTCTCTATTACTAGGATCATGTGTTTGGAACATTGGTACAGGCAATGGCGATCTTTGTTGATTACCCCTTTGTTCAGGTGTCACATTATTTTTACCTTGACTTTGAGCAGACTCAAGGGACATTTTGGCTGACCTGATTTCCATTACTGTGGCTGAGGGTTCTTTAGATTTATGCCTGGTATCTTTCATTTTATCACTTTCTCTACCCTGACAATAGAGTACCTCATATAGCTTTGTGCTTTGATGTACAATCCATTCAAGGGACTTGTCACGGTCAAATTCACGGACCAATTGGGATATGATGTCTTTCTGTAGCCCATAGAAGTATGCAGTTTTAAACTCATTGGAATTTGAGTCAAAAGATACATCAAAGCGAGAGAATGCTCTTTTTAAGTCTTGTAAAAATTGGCGAGGAGATGTATTAGGTCCAGCAGTAATTGTGTACGGGACTTTCTTTGCCTCCTGCAATGACTGAAAAGGAGAAAAATGACGCCTAATTTCTTTTTCAAACTCCAGCCATGTCATATTCTGCTGTTCATTTAATCCCCTTATGATGCTGGCCGTCGGGGCATCTAAAGTTAAATGAAAATATTGTCTGTACTGTTCCTTAGGTATCTGGAGTGCTTTAAAAATGTCATGTACCGCTTCTAAGTGATCCTCAATGCAGCATTCACCTCCCTTTTTAAATGGTTTGATCAGGGCTTTAATGGATTTCATTATTTTTATGGGGCTACTTGTTGCAATACATGGAATTGCACTATTTTGTGAGTCAATCCTGTTTTCAGGTGTATGAGATTGGTGACTGCCCCCAATGGGAGTATCAAATCCCCCAAGGGCGCTGCAACCAAGTTCAGTCACCGGCCCAGTCACTGGGGCACTAGCTCTTTGGGCAGAGCTAGAATTCACCTCCACTCCATTGAAGGTGGTACCCTGCCGCCTCTCCTGGGACCTGGGAATGCACATTTGCTGTTCTAAGTCCTTACACTTTTTAAGGAGTCTGTTGGCTTCATCATGCAAATAATTATTTTCATCACTCATTTTATTAATCGCCTCCTGCATATCGCACATTTGCATTTGGCATTCATTGAACTCTTTATTTCTCTTGTCTCTTTCTTGGATCATTTTAATCATTTCTTGTTCTGCACTCTGGAGATCACCTTCTTTTTCGCAATGTTCTTTTTGTAAAATCTGCATTTCTGAAACAACCTCATCTTTATCCTGCCTAATGTGATCCACTAAGGCTTTTAAGTGTGTCAATTCTTGCTCACTATCTTCAAATTGTTTCTTGCTTTTGGATAACTGAGTATCAAAGTCTCTGCATTTTAATTGCATGGCTTTTTGGCATACATCCAATTCTGCTCTCAACATTTCCTGATTTTTACTTGCCCCATCTAATTCAGTCTTTAACCTGTTAATTAGCTGAGTATCATTCTCTTGCATTCGCAGGGACTTGTTTAAAATAAACCATATTTTGCCGCATAGCCGTATTAAACAGTCTTTCTCTGCACTTTTATCGGCTGCATTCAATAATCTTGTAAGGCAGACCTGAATTATGCTGCCTTCTGCAAAAATATTGTCTAGTTTTTCTTTCTGCACCTCACCCTGAATGCGGTTACTCCATTCTAACATGCTATTCGAAGACCAATTCCCATGTGCAAATAACTTTGCCTCTAAATATTGCACTAGATCTGAGAATGTGGTTTCCCTTTGTGACATTCTGAAATTCGTTTTTAGTGGCACACTGCTATTATAAAATGGGTTCCCTTTAATGTGCAAATGGCAGTGTGAGACACGCTTGCCACGCCCAGTAGGTACTCTATGATCACTTTCCTGGCCTGCAACGCACCATAAATATGTAGGGTATTTTGTGGAGATTTGGGGCCTGACGGTATTTTATTACCGCCGAAAAATAACTTAGCAATAATCACTCTTTGTATTCAGATTTGGCCATGTGCAACAATAATACAATGGACATGCATTATTTCAGCACCCAGACCTGCATATTTGGAATACGTGGTTGGTGGTATTTTGGTGAGCATAATTCCCTTGTTTTATTTGTGGCCCCAATGTCCAGAATCCCTTATCTTTGCTTAGATTTTTCGTGTGATCACTAGAGAGACCTCAGACCTGCATTCTAGGAATACCACATTTTCCAGTGATAGTGTTGGTGTGCCACCATGGGCGAACTCACTGACTTATTTACGACAGAGAGCTATATGTGGTAGTCTTGTGGTAATTTCCACTACCTTATATACGGTAGGGAGCTATGTTCAGAGAGTCTCTCTTCCCGTTGGCTCATGTACCTCCAACAAGCTATGCTACAGTCACTCACAATTATTCATACTGATTTTGACACGCACACATCTGTCTTAAAATGACCATTGCACTGTTTAAAAATCTCCCCACATCATCAGCATTGTAATGGTAAACAATAAACATCACCCGTCTGTTTTCAAATATTTTTCTGTATTATAAAAGTTGTATTTAAAAACGATCTCATTCTTTACAGAAATAAAATGGTACAGTCAAAGCATTGTCTGTGACATTCTGCAAAGAGAGTGGCGGAGAACAGAACTCAAATTGCAACATTAGCACTTGATTAAGACACGCACAGGAATCCTACACTGACTGCATATTACCGTACACACTCAGCTCCCACACTTCTCATTACCTTATCTTTTTAGTTCTCTTTGTGAATGTGGCTCTCTTGGATTAACTCCAGCAAAAAGGAACGCTTGCCTTCTCAAACCGGGGTCATTGCCTGGAATTCTCAGCTTTTGCAGATAGGAATGCCTCAGCCAGTGGAAAGGTCCTTCTTTCAGCTCTCCCCAATCTCGACTGCAGCAGGACACAGGAATCTGCATTCAGCCAGGAGCCCCACAGCCAGGTCTTCTCCCCAATAGTGCAGAAAGATGTCTGCCTGTCTTTTTCCCTGATACTGCCCACTAAAACTCTCCTCTCAGCCCTCTGTATGACGTGTCCCAATGAAATCCATCATCTCTCATCCTCCTACTCTTCAACAATAGCTTCGCTTATACATTTGCAATTGTTGCAAATCTGACTTCCTTCTTCCTGCAGTTACTGTGCACAAAAACACGGAGAATCAGGCAGAGAAGAGAAGAAAAAATCTCTGCACACGCATTTAAATGGTTTTCAGAGTATGCCTAATTCTGCAGTGGAGAACACATTTTATTAGTGGGTTATGTTAAATAAGGTTGTATTAGTCAGGTTAATTGTTAATAGGTTAGCTGTTAATTTTCAAATGTGTCTCTAGCAATATAGGCATTTCAGGTGAAAAATAGTGTGCATTTTTAAATGAGCACGTGTGCTTTTAACTGTAAAAATAGATTTGCATCTTATATGTTAAAATCGTTTTTGACTGAATAGCCTGTCTTTCCTTGTTAATCTGGTAACCCATATAGCAATGCACCGCACCCTTGTGGTGGTGCTGCAAAAAAAATGTGCTACTTGTGCAGTATTACTGTACTCTGTACTGTAACACGCCAAATATCCTTACATATACCCTCCTTTTGTTTTTAGAACTTGGCTATAATCCAAGCCAATTCCTAAAAACAACTTGTTCTATTTTTTTTACAATATAGCAATCCAACAAAATGAATATTCATGTGCATCAATGAAAATTTGCAATCAACATTTCATCTGAGTCCATCAGTTCATAAAATGTTCCACATTTGCCTTCTCAGTGGAAGTGGCATTACTTTAAGTTTAAATTTTCCAAGTCAATTAAAAACAATGAAATAAAACAACTAACTAAAACAAATAAGTAATATAACAAGTTAAAATAAATAATTAAAATAATAAATACGTGTAACTTCATATGCCGGAACTTTTGTTTTGTCTCTTTTGGTATGTCCCGACCAGCGATGTTATTCGGTTCATTCGAGTACTCTTTCATCTTGGCAATCTTGAATCCACAGTAGTCATCTCTTTTGGCATTCCGGTTATTTTGTCTTCACCTCCACCTGGAGGCAGGCATCTTTTGGTCTTCATCCAGGGGACTCCAGGACTCCATCGTCTCCCGTGGCCTCTGATCCCGGAACCTCCGACCAAATAATGTTAATTGTCTAAATCAAAATAGAAAATAAACAGATTAAGTACATAGCACAATACTAACTTCATCCTTTTGCCAAAAATAAAACATGCTTGGTAAAAATATTTCGTTTTTTTTTTTTTTTCTTCTGAAATTAAACACAAGTTAAAAGAAAACAAACACATATAAAACAGCATTCAATATTTAATACACTTTCTCTCTGCACACCAACCATGAGCTTCCATTATATGTGCATTTATTTATTTATTTATTTATTTATTTATTTATTTATTTATTTATATTTATTTTATATTATATTTTACATATACTACAGTGTTTATGTGCCATCATAACAATCAACTTTTTAACTTCTTTGTCACTGCCTCCTGATTGTACCCATTTATTTTCTCTTTTTGTGTTCAAGTGATTTTATCTGTTTCTACATGCTCAAGCCGCCTGATCTCATGTCTGGGATGGCATGGTTTGATTTGATTTACATGGACAAACTGCTCTATTGCTGTTTCACCTTCATTTTTCAAAATTTTATACACTACAGGAGAAACCTTATCTATAATTCGAAATGGCCCCTGCCAGGCTGCTAGAAATTTAGAATTTTTCTGTTTACTTTTTCCAAAATGAAACTTGTACACCTGATCCCCTACATTGTATTCCTTTACTGATGTCTTTTTGTCATAATATGACTTAGCACTGTCAGCAGCCCTTTCCAGATTTCTCTGCACAAAAGCAAATGCATGTTGCAAATGCCTCCTCAGTTCATCAATATATTCATGAACCGTGGATGCACTCACTAGAGTTTGCTCATGTGTTCTGTATAGTAGGTGTTGTGGTAACACCATTTTCCTACCTGTCAAGACCTCATGGGGGCTAACACCTGTTGCTTTGGCAGGAGTCGACCTGATTGCCATCAGAACCAACGGTAAACGTAAATCCCAGCTGGAACCTGCTTCTGCCACAAATTTCTTTAAAATATCCACAACAGACCTATTGCTTCTTTCAACTGTACCTGAAGACGCCGCCCGATATGCGATATGTAGTTTCCTTTTCACACCTAGTATTTGCCATACCTTACTCATTAGAGTACTTGTGAAATGACTTCCTCTGTCTGACTCAATTCTTTGTGGCAACCCAAACCTTGAGAACACATGGTTCACCAGCAATGTGGCTGCTGTTTGCGCACTACAATCTGGTGCAGGAACGCATTCAATCCACTTTGACATCAAACATACCACACTCAAAATATAACGGTGTCCCCTGCTCGACCTTTTTAAAGGACCTACATAGTCTATTTGCAAATCTGACCATGGGAGAGTTAGGCCTCTTTTCATCAATGGTGCTCTATGCATTGGTGAAGCAGGTTTAAATTGGGCGCATACTAGACATCCTCTAGTATATAATTCCACATCTTGGGACATATGTGGCCAGTAAGCATAATCTTTTAGTATTTCTAATGTCTTTTGTGAACCTCTATGGCCTGCAGTTATGGCATCATGTGCATGGTGTAGCATTAGTCCTCTGAATGAAAGGGGTACTACCCACTGTATTTGCCCTGTTATGGACTCTCTAATCATGAGTCCATCCTGTAATCTGATTCGTGTTTTGTTCTTTAATAGCACCCTCAACTCTTCTTTTCCCATACAATCCTTTTCTGTTAAAGAATTTTGTTCAGGATCTATCAAATGATTATAATAGATTCCCAAAATTTGATCATTCTTTTGTGCCTCAATCAAATCTTGGTCTGGCGTGTCATGACTCCACTGCACCACCGGTTGATCTATCTCCTTTGGTGCTTTAGAACGTGTCACTGCATCAATTTGTATTTCACCCATTAAATAATCAATATGTAGCAATTCTCCCATCACAGCCCCAATCTTAGCCAGATGGTCTGCCTTATCATTTCCCTCCTTATCCTCTCCTGGTGTTTTTAAATGCCCATGAATTTTTCTCCAGTATATTGTTAAATTATTTTCTGACACCAATTTGTCTATGGCTTGTATCATTTTTCCATGTTTAAGTGGCTTTTTGTTGTATGTAACCATGCCTCTTGCTTTCCAACCAGGCAAATACTCCACAAAGCTATTCCGTGCATAGTCAGAATCAGTCACCAGGACAATTTCACTGAACTTTTTATCAACTGCAGTAGCAATTGCTTTATAGATGGCTGCCAATTCCGCCACCTGACTGCTCTTATCTCCAATCCTCATCCCTATACTAGGAATGCCTTCACATTTCAACCAGACATTTCCTATTCCTGCCACTAATTGTTTATTACTGTCATTTTCAATGTGAAAAGCACAACCATCCACATATACAGTTGGCAAATCCTTGCATGTTTTTTCATCAAAAGCTTTGTGTGGTGATTGTTCAAATTCCTGTAAACTAGCTTCCACTTCCATTTCATTCGGTATTTGTTCAGCTGCACAGTCATGTAAGTCAGCTAACCCTTGAGCAATTGGGCTCTTTTTATTTTGTCCATATCTTACTTCTACGGGAAAACCTTGTAATGCCAGCGTCCATGAAGTGATTCTGGATTGCGCTAGATTGCCTGATCTAATTCTTTTACTCTCTAAAAATTGCAAAGGTTGATGATTTGTTTCAATAATCACCTTTTCTCCCTGAACAATGGGGCGAAAATGTTGTAGCGCCCACACAGTGGTTAATAGGGCCTTCTCACATTCATTAAATTTCATTTCAACTTATGAAAATGCCTTACTTGCATATGCAATGGTTTTGGGATTCAAATCGTGTTTTTGTGATAACACTGCTGACATACAATGTTCAGAAAAGCCTATTTCTATAAAGAAATCCCTGTCCTTTATGGGGTATGCTAAACATGGTGCCTTTACAAGACATTCCTTCAATCTAGCCACTGCATCAGACTGCTCTCTTTCCCATCTCCAGGGAGTATTTAGTTTAAGCAGTTTAGTCAATGGTTGAGTGATTTCTGCATAATTCTCAATGAACTTTCTGTTATAGCCTGTCATCCCTAATAAACTTTTTACTCCTTTCACATTTTTAGGATCTTTTAATCTTTGTATGGCCTCTATTTTCTTCCTTTGTGGATTTAGCCCATGTTCAGTCACTTCATGCCCTAGAAAGTTCACTTTTTTCTTGCACCATTGTGCTTTTTGCAAAGATACTTTGGCGCCTGCTTTCTGCAATTGGCCAAGCACATGTCTTATTTCATCAAAATGGCTTTTAAGGTTTTCATTTTTTATCAGGACATCATCCACATAAACTATTGTTCCTCTTTCCGCTGCATCCGGCATGGCCTTTCTCAAAAATATGCCAAATTCACTCCCACTATTGATGTACCCGAACGGAGCTCTAAGCCAGGCATATTGAGTCCTGTCAAATGTAAAGGAAAATAAGTGTTGTATCTCCTCTGCCAATGGCACACACCAATATCCAGAGGTGAGATCTAACGTGGTAAATACATTTGAACCATGTATCTGAGCTAGGCCCTGATCAATGAATGGTAGTGGCCATCTAGATACTGGTACTCTTTTATTTAACTCTCTTAAGTCTGCACACAGCCGCCATTGACCATTTGGCTTTAACACACCTAAAATAGGCGTATTGGATGTGCTATGAATGGGCCTAATTATTCCCCGTGATTCCAAATTTTTAATAATCTCTGCCAATGATTCTAAACATGCCAGCGGTAGTCTATACTGGCGTACAAACACTGGATTTCTGCTACAACCTTCTGGTAGTGTGGCCACATGTAAATCAGTTAAACCACAATCATAAGCATCTTTTGCAAATACATCCTTAAACTCCATAAATATTTCCCTCAGGTCGTTTCGATCCCCATCGCTGTCACATGCATCCGCTAAGGAGATTTGCTCTTCTACCATTCTGGAAAATTCTGGAAACTCTTCTGGTAAAGGAATCTCAGCGCTTTCCTCTAACTGTGTGGCTGTGTCTTTTTGTAGAGCTGCCACTTTTAAATATTTTGGCATATCAGCTTCCACTTCAATGGGCTGATTTCCTGTTTCATTTTCATTTAAATTAAATATTATGCAATCCTCTTGATGGCAGCACACTGTCTCATTTGAATCATAAGGATACACAGAATGAATTTTAAATATTCCTTTGGGCTGAGAGTCCAGGTGTTCTGGCAACTCGCCCTTGGCATCTACATATTTTTCAGGAATATTCCCAATCACCATGTTATTTAAATCTGCCGTATAATGTGATTTTTGTATGGCCATTCCTAATGGGGAGTTTTCCTCTAAATGAATATCCTGACAACCTTTATTATTTACCATGATTTTTACAGATCCCTCACCAATGTCTACCAATGGAATGTATTCATAATCCAGGCCTTGCTGTTTTATGGATTCATTCAGGCATACAAATGCATCAGAGCCTTTCATCTGCTGCCCATTTTTGCATTTCAGTGTTATTGCAAACTGTTTTGTAAATGCAGGAATAATAGTATCTTTCCTTATTTGTAATTCGATGGCATAAGGAACCAGTTGTGCACAATGATAAGCCCTTCTTTTGTCTTCAAATTCAGGTGCCGGCCCACCTAGGCGTGACCATATTTTTTGATTAAGGAAATCTAACACCATACACATTCTGTGCATGATGTCATTGCCCATGTAAAATTCATTTTGTGCTCCATTCACTATCCATACATTATGGTAAATTGTTTTCTGCCCAATGCTAATTTTAAGCATGCATCTGCCTGTAATTCGGTTTTCAAAGTCTGGACTGTCCAACCCAGAAACATATTGGTTTTTAATCCTAAATTTCGGGATTTCTTCCCTCTCCATAATTTTTTGCAACAATTTCTCATTAATGAAACTCCTTTCATGTTCAAGCGCTAAAGTGGCTTTTATTGTTTTAAGATAATCATTTATACCAACGTGAACCCATGGTTGCTCATCTTCCATGTGTATTTCTGCCAGAGTGGTAATGTGTTTTTCTGAATCTGTTTTAGGAACAATATTCTGTTTGCATGTATTCTCTTTTAAATAGAAACGTAATGTGTGCTCATCTATAGCAGTCTGCCAATCTTTCCTTGGGTCCAAGTATATTTGTACAGGTAGTTTTTCATTGTCGCTCTGATCTTTGTCTTGACACATTAATATAACAGTGACACTAGGTATGCAGCTATTCTGGAGATATACCTCCACAGCATCATTTGTTTTGGCAACGATGTGACATTCATTTATATTGCTGTTTTGTGATTTTAGTTTCTTAGGCCTCAATGGTTTTTTGGTTAAGGACCACAGCACTCCATTCACCCCATCTATGAGAGGAGACAATCTTTTCAGGCAATCTGCCCCCATCAGAAATGGAATTTCACAAATAGATGTGATCAATACCTCTTGTTTCATTCTGTGCTTTCCTATTTTTATGTCAACCTCAGTTACACCTATGATGGGCACCTCCTCCCCATTAAAGTTATGCACTGGGCCTTGATTTGCCTTCACTGTGATCTGACTCTGTGGAGGCCTCCCTTCATTGATACTCTTTACCAGCTCCTTGGACATAATTGTGGCCTGTGCGCCAGTGTCAATCATAGCGAAGGTGTGGCATTTTTCTTCTACAGTGATGGGTGCATAATATCTGTCCTCAACTTCCTCTAATACACATAAGAAATGTGAATTCTTACTGATTTCAGGGCTCACCTTTCTCAGGTCTTTTTCACTTTTGGCTAAGCACATTGGTAAATGAAAAGACATTTTTCCCTCCTTTTTACCCATTTCTGTGCGAGATATTTTATTCATTTCTCCATGATCAGAAGTTTTTTGGAGTGTGGCCACTGTTCGCCCATCCATCTGGGTAACATCAGAGACCACATTACAACCTTCCAACTGAACATGTGTAACAACATCATTCAGCAATTTGTCATTTTTTAATTCTGTGCATTTGTGATCATTTAGTGTAATACCAGCCCTTTCAGCCTCTTCAAAAATATGTGGCTCAAAGAATTCTTCAGGTGATTGACTTGTACCCTCCTTGTGAGTATTTCCTTTTTCTGTCTGTGTTTGGTCATTGTTTTGATTGCCCAGGGAAGGAGCTATGGCATCCCCACTTACTCCCTGTTCACTGGTATTCCCCATGCATGAGTCATTTTTCTTAAATCTGTTCCTTTGTTCTTTTGGAATTCCTAATGTTTCTTTTTCATTTGTGCAAATCTTTACTGTTTTATTTAGCTCTAAGTTAAACCGTACCTCTTTTTTAGAAGTATTTGCACTTTCTGTCACAATTTCATTTACTGGTACTTTCATTTTTAATCCATTAGGCATCTCAGAGTCGTTATGCAAAATTATATCAGAGCAATCTGTCATTTTGGCACTGCAGTTATCATGAGTACTTAGTCACTTTTCGGAAGCCCCCCGGTCATTGCTATGGCCATCAGCCCCCTCTTTGGAAGGTTGTTTTTGCGCTGTATAGAGCTTTCCTATTTGCTCAGCTAACATTTTCACTTGGGCCTCAAGGCACTGGAACCTTTCCATCTCTCTAGGATCCTCTTTCTGTGGCCTAGGTCGATATTGGTTGTTTTCCCCCTGATTGGATCTATTCTGATACCTCTCAGGTGATTGATACCGGTTGGGATGGTTTCTGAACTCTTGATTCATTTGTGGAGGGGAGCGGGTTGCACCCATCCTTTGATTATAGTCCCTTGGTGGGGAATCATCGTACTGGCGTGGACTGTAGTTCACGTTTTGCCTCATGTCCTGTCTCTCAGATTGTGGGTACTGGCCCCTATGTTGATTTCCATTATCAGTAAATCGATCCACATATCGGGGCCTATCCTGATTACCATATATCATGGTGTTGGGATCAAACCTACTCTGTGTCCCCAATGACTGGTAGGGACCATCATTTCTTTGATCTTGATTTTGTCTCTGGTTATTGTTCATACCTGCCATATCAGACCGGTATCTTACCCGGGGTCTATCCCCTAAGTACCTAGGGCTGATGTAGCTCTCTCTATTACTAGGATCATGTGTTTGGAACATTGGTACAGGCAATGGCGATCTTTGTTGATTACCCCTTTGTTCAGGTGTCACATTATTTTTACCTTGACTTTGAGCAGACTCAAGGGACATTTTGGCTGACCTGATTTCCATTACTGTGGCTGAGGGTTCTTTAGATGTATGCCTGGTATCTTTCATTTTATCACTTTCTCTACCCTGACAATAGAGTACCTCATATAGCTTTGTGCTTTGATGTACAATCCATTCAAGGGACTTGTCACGGTCAAATTCACGGACCAATTGGGATATGATGTCTTTCTGTAGCCCATAGAAGTATGCAGTTTTAAACTCATTGGAATTTGAGTCAAAAGATACATCAAAGCGAGAGAATGCTCTTTTTAAGTCTTGTAAAAATTGGCGAGGGGATGTATTAGGCCCAGCAGTAATTGTGTACGCGACTTTCTTTGCCTCCTGCAATGACTGAAAAGGAGAAAAATGACGCCTAATTTCTTTTTCAAACTCCAGCCATGTCATATTCTGCTGTTCATTTAATCCCCTTATGATGCTGGCCGTCGGGGCATCTAAAGTTAAATGAAAATATTGTCTGTACTGTTCCTTAGGTATCTGGAGTGCTTTAAAAATGTCATGTACCGCTTCTAAGTGATCCTCAATGCAGCATTCACCTCCCTTTTTAAATGGTTTGATCAGGGCTTTAATGGATTTCATTATTTTTATGGGGCTACTTGTTGCAATACATGGAATTGCACTATTTTGTGAGTCAATCCTGTTTTCAGGTGTATGAGATTGGTGACTGCTCCCAATGGGAGTATCAAATCCCCCAAGGGGTTCTTTAGAATGGGAGTATCAAATCCCCCAAGGGGATTTTTACAGATCCCTCACCAATGTCTACCAATGGAATGTATTCATAATCCAGGCCTTGCTGTTTTATGGATTCATTCAGGCATACAAATGCATCAGAGCCTTTCATCTGCTGCCCATTTTTGCATTTCAGTGTTATTGCAAACTGTTTTGTAAATGCAGGAATAATAGTATCTTTCCTTATTTGTAATTCGATGGCATAAGGAACCAGTTGTGCACAATGATAAGCCCTTCTTTTGTCTTCAAATTCAGGTGCCGGCCCACCTAGGCGTGACCATATTTTTTGATTAAGGAAATCTAACACCATACACATTCTGTGCATGATGTCATTGCCCATGTAAAATTCATTTTGTGCTCCATTCACTATCCATACATTATGGTAAATTGTTTTCTGCCCAATGCTAATTTTAAGCATGCATCTGCCTGTAATTCGGTTTTCAAAGTCTGGACTGTCCAACCCAGAAACATATTGGTTTTTAATCCTAAATTTCGGGATTTCTTCCCTCTCCATAATTTTTTGCAACAATTTCTCATTAATGAAACTCCTTTCATGTTCAAGCGCTAAAGTGGCTTTTATTGTTTTAAGATAATCATTTATACCAACGTGAACCCATGGTTGCTCATCTTCCATGTGTATTTCTGCCAGAGTGGTAATGTGTTTTTCTGAATCTGTTTTAGGAACAATATTCTGTTTGCATGTATTCTCTTTTAAATAGAAACGTAATGTGTGCTCATCTATAGCAGTCTGCCAATCTTTCCTTGGGTCCAAGTATATTTGTACAGGTAGTTTTTCATTGTCGCTCTGATCTTTGTCTTGACACATTAATATAACAGTGACACTAGGTATGCAGCTATTCTGGAGATATACCTCCACAGCATCATTTGTTTTGGCAACGATGTGACATTCATTTATATTGCTGTTTTGTGATTTTAGTTTCTTAGGCCTCAATGGTTTTTTGGTTAAGGACCACAGCACTCCATTCACCCCATCTATGAGAGGAGACAATCTTTTCAGGCAATCTGCCCCCATCAGAAATGGAATTTCACAAATAGATGTGATCAATACCTCTTGTTTCATTCTGTGCTTTCCTATTTTTATGTCAACCTCAGTTACACCTATGATGGGCACCTCCTCCCCATTAAAGTTATGCACTGGGCCTTGATTTGCCTTCACTGTGATCTGACTCTGTGGAGGCCTCCCTTCATTGATACTCTTTACCAGCTCCTTGGACATAATTGTGGCCTGTGCGCCAGTGTCAATCATAGCGAAGGTGTGGCATTTTTCTTCTACAGTGATGGGTGCATAATATCTGTCCTCAACTTCCTCTAATACACATAAGAAATGTGAATTCTTACTGATTTCAGGGCTCACCTTTCTCAGGTCTTTTTCACTTTTGGCTAAGCACATTGGTAAATGAAAAGACATTTTTCCCTCCTTTTTACCCATTTCTGTGCGAGATATTTTATTCATTTCTCCATGATCAGAAGTTTTTTGGAGTGTGGCCACTGTTCGCCCATCCATCTGGGTAACATCAGAGACCACATTACAACCTTCCAACTGAACATGTGTAACAACATCATTCAGCAATTTGTCATTTTTTAATTCTGTGCATTTGTGATCATTTAGTGTAATACCAGCCCTTTCAGCCTCTTCAAAAATATGTGGCTCAAAGAATTCTTCAGGTGATTGACTTGTACCCTCCTTGTGAGTATTTCCTTTTTCTGTCTGTGTTTGGTCATTGTTTTGATTGCCCAGGGAAGGAGCTATGGCATCCCCACTTACTCCCTGTTCACTGGTATTCCCCATGCATGAGTCATTTTTCTTAAATCTGTTCCTTTGTTCTTTTGGAATTCCTAATGTTTCTTTTTCATTTGTGCAAATCTTTACTGTTTTATTTAGCTCTAAGTTAAACCGTACCTCTTTTTTAGAAGTATTTGCACTTTCTGTCACAATTTCATTTACTGGTACTTTCATTTTTAATCCATTAGGCATCTCAGAGTCGTTATGCAAAATTATATCAGAGCAATCTGTCATTTTGGCACTGCAGTTATCATGAGTACTTAGTCACTTTTCGGAAGCCCCCCGGTCATTGCTATGGCCATCAGCCCCCTCTTTGGAAGGTTGTTTTTGCGCTGTATAGAGCTTTCCTATTTGCTCAGCTAACATTTTCACTTGGGCCTCAAGGCACTGGAACCTTTCCATCTCTCTAGGATCCTCTTTCTGTGGCCTAGGTCGATATTGGTTGTTTTCCCCCTGATTGGATCTATTCTGATACCTCTCAGGTGATTGATACCGGTTGGGATGGTTTCTGAACTCTTGATTCATTTGTGGAGGGGAGCGGGTTGCACCCATCCTTTGATTATAGTCCCTTGGTGGGGAATCATCGTACTGGCGTGGACTGTAGTTCACGTTTTGCCTCATGTCCTGTCTCTCAGATTGTGGGTACTGGCCCCTATGTTGATTTCCATTATCAGTAAATCGATCCACATATCGGGGCCTATCCTGATTACCATATATCATGGTGTTGGGATCAAACCTACTCTGTGTCCCCAATGACTGGTAGGGACCATCATTTCTTTGATCTTGATTTTGTCTCTGGTTATTGTTCATACCTGCCATATCAGACCGGTATCTTACCCGGGGTCTATCCCCTAAGTACCTAGGGCTGATGTAGCTCTCTCTATTACTAGGATCATGTGTTTGGAACATTGGTACAGGCAATGGCGATCTTTGTTGATTACCCCTTTGTTCAGGTGTCACATTATTTTTACCTTGACTTTGAGCAGACTCAAGGGACATTTTGGCTGACCTGATTTCCATTACTGTGGCTGAGGGTTCTTTAGATTTATGCCTGGTATCTTTCATTTTATCACTTTCTCTACCCTGACAATAGAGTACCTCATATAGCTTTGTGCTTTGATGTACAATCCATTCAAGGGACTTGTCACGGTCAAATTCACGGACCAATTGGGATATGATGTCTTTCTGTAGCCCATAGAAGTATGCAGTTTTAAACTCATTGGAATTTGAGTCAAAAGATACATCAAAGCGAGAGAATGCTCTTTTTAAGTCTTGTAAAAATTGGCGAGGGGATGTATTAGGTCCAGCAGTAATTGTGTACGCGACTTTCTTTGCCTCCTGCAATGACTGAAAAGGAGAAAAATGACGCCTAATTTCTTTTTCAAACTCCAGCCATGTCATATTCTGCTGTTCATTTAATCCCCTTATGATGCTGGCCGTCGGGGCATCTAAAGTTAAATGAAAATATTGTCTGTACTGTTCCTTAGGTATCTGGAGTGCTTTAAAAATGTCATGTACCGCTTCTAAGTGATCCTCAATGCAGCATTCACCTCCCTTTTTAAATGGTTTGATCAGGGCTTTAATGGATTTCATTATTTTTATGGGGCTACTTGTTGCAATACATGGAATTGCACTATTTTGTGAGTCAATCCTGTTTTCAGGTGTATGAGATTGGTGACTGCCCCCAATGGGAGTATCAAATCCCCCAAGGGCGCTGCAACCAAGTTCAGTCACCGGCCCAGTCACTGGGGCACTACCCTTTTTGGGCAGAGCTAGAATTCACCTCCACTCCATTGAAGGTGGTACCCTGCCGCCTCTCCTGGGACCTGGGAATGCACATTTGCTGTTCTAAGTCCTTACACTTTTTAAGGAGTCTGTTGGCTTCATCATGCAAATAATTATTTTCATCACTCATTTTATTAATCGCCTCCTGCATATCGCACATTTGCATTTGGCATTCATTGAACTCTTTATTTCTCTTGTCTCTTTCTTGGATCATTTTAATCATTTCTTGTTCTGCACTCTGGAGATCACCTTCTTTTTCGCAATGTTCTTTTTGTAAAATCTGCATTTCTGAAACAACCTCATCTTTATCCTGCCTAATGTGATCCACTAAGGCTTTTAAGTGTGTCAATTCTTGCTCACTATCTTCAAATTGTTTCTTGCTTTTGGATAACTGAGTATCAAAGTCTCTGCATTTTAATTGCATGGCTTTTTGGCATACATCCAATTCTGCTCTCAACATTTCCTGATTTTTACTTGCCCCATCTAATTCAGTCTTTAACCTGTTAATTAGCTGAGTATCATTCTCTTGCATTCGCAGGGACTTGTTTAAAATAAACCATATTTTGCCGCATAGCCGTATTAAACAGTCTTTCTCTGCACTTTTATCGGCTGTATTCAATAATCTTGTAAGGCAGACCTGAATTATGCTGCCTTCTGCAAAAATATTGTCTAGTTTTTCTTTCTGCACCTCACCCTGAATGCGGTTACTCCATTCTAACGTGCTATTCGAAGACCAATTCCCATGTGCAAATAACTTTGCCTCTAAATATTGCACTAGATCTGAGAATGTGGTTTCCCTTTGTGACATTCTGAAATTCGTTTTTAGTGGCACACTGCTATTATAAAATGGGTTCCCTTTAATGTGCAAATGGCAGTGTGAGACACGCTTGCCACGCCCAGTAGGTACTCTATGATCACTTTCCCGGCCTGCAACGCACCATAAATATGTAGGGTATTTTGTGGAGATTTGGGGCCTGACGGTATTTTATTACCGCCGAAAAATAACTTAGCAATAATCACTCTTTGTATTCAGATTTGGCCATGTGCAACAATAATACAATGGACATGCATTATTTCAGCACCCAGACCTGCATATTTGGAATACGTGGTTGGTGGTATTTTGGTGAGCATAATTCCCTTGTTTTATTTGTGGCCCCAATGTCCAGAATCCCTTATCTTTGCTTAGATTTTTCGTGTGATCACTAGAGAGACCTCAGACCTGCATTCTAGGAATACCACATTTTCCAGTGATAGTGTTGGTGTGCCACCATGGGCGAACTCACTGACTTATTTACGACAGAGAGCTATATGTGGTAGTCTTGTGGTAATTTCCACTACCTTATATACGGTAGGGAGCTATGTTCAGAGAGTCTCTCTTCCCGTTGGCTCATGTACCTCCAACAAGCTATGCTACAGTCACTCACAATTATTCATACTGATTTTGACACGCACACATCTGTCTTAAAATGACCATTGCACTGTTTAAAAATCTCCCCACATCATCAGCATTGTAATGGTAAACAATAAACATCACCCGTCTGTTTTCAAATATTTTTCTGTATTATAAAAGTTGTATTTAAAAACGATCTCATTCTTTACAGAAATAAAATGGTACAGTCAAAGCATTGTCTGTGACATTCTGCAAAGAGAGTGGCGGAGAACAGAACTCAAATTGCAACATTAGCACTTGATTAAGACACGCACAGGAATCCTACACTGACTGCATATTACCGTACACACTCAGCTCCCACACTTCTTATTACCTTATCTTTTTAGTTCTCTTTGTGAATGTGGCTCTCTTGGATTAACTCCAGCAAAAAGGAACGCTTGCCTTCTCAAACCGGGGTCATTGCCTGGAATTCTCAGCTTTTGCAGATAGGAATGCCTCAGCCAGTGGAAAGGTCCTTCTTTCAGCTCTCCCCAATCTCGACTGCAGCAGGACACAGGAATCTGCATTCAGCCAGGAGCCCCACAGCCAGGTCTTCTCCCCAATAGTGCAGAAAGATGTCTGCCTGTCTTTTTCCCTGATACTGCCCACTAAAACTCTCCTCTCAGCCCTCTGTATGACGTGTCCCAATGAAATCCATCATCTCTCATCCTCCTACTCTTCAACAATAGCTTCGCTTATACATTTGCAATTGTTGCAAATCTGACTTCCTTCTTCCTGCAGTTACTGTGCACAAAAACACGGAGAATCAGGCAGAGAAGAGAAGAAAAAATCTCTGCACACGCATTTAAATGGTTTTCAGAGTATGCCTAATTCTGCAGTGGAGAACACATTTTATTAGTGGGTTATGTTAAATAAGGTTTTATTAGTCAGGTTAATTGTTAATAGGTTAGCTGTTAATTTTCAAATGTGTCTCTAGCAATATAGGCATTTCAGGTGAAAAATAGTGTGCATTTTTAAATGAGCATGTGTGCTTTTAACTGTAAAAATAGATTTGCATCTTATATGTTAAAATCGTTTTTGACTGAATAGCCTGTCTTTCCTTGTTAATCTGGTAACCCATATAGCAATGCACCGCACCCTTGTGGTGGTGCTGCAAAAAAAATGTGCTACTTGTGCAGTATTACTGTACTCTGTACTGTAACACGCCAAATATCCTTACATATCCCAGAATTAAGTACCTGTCCTGTGCCTGTTGTTTGTAACAGTTGCATTGGCGACTGTTGAGTCTGCCCCTGTGGAAAACGTGTCACCTTCTTCTGCAGCTGCAAGCTTTGCTGTACTCTTGGCACTTGCTGCTGCACTGTGTGATTCTGCGCAACTCCATTTCCACCCTGCTGTGAGAACGCAGTTTAATTCACCATCCCTCCTCTTGTGAATTGGTCATTTTGCACCATTCCTTGACTTCTGCACGTGCGTGCTAGATGCCCTGTCATCCTACACGTCCAACATGTGGGTGGTGGTCTAATTATTTGCCCACTTTGCATAACCTGGTTTCCACCTTGCATATTTTGAAAACCTCCTTGATTATTTTGAAAACCTTCCTGATTACTCTGCCATCCTCTCCCTCGAAAGCCTCTTCCTCTTAGGTAAAACCCGTTATTGCTTTGATCAAACTGTCTTTGACTATTGGCTTGCTGCATGTTCGATCCATCTGCATTAGTTATCATTGCCCCCTCAATGGCATACTTTGATAATTTTTTCTACACTAATTTAGCCTCTTCACCTTTTCATGCAGCATCCTTTTTGCGATTCTTTTTTTGCAATAATCTGCGATAGTGCGTAATGGTCAGCTGTATTTCAGACCATGGCTTAGCCTCAATCCCTACCATTTTCTTGAGCTGCTTCTGTACCTGTTCTGGCAGCCCTTGGCATAACATATGGTAAAAACGGGTATAGATTTCCCCAAGATTCATGAGTTTCCAATACCCAGGCGTCTTGGAAATTCTAAATGTAAAGCAATGGATCATCTGACTCCTTCATCTTGCGTGTAATTATAGCTCCCATATCAGAAGTGTCTAGGTATAGCACTGAATACTGCAGTGCTGCAATTGTTAAACGGTGCTCCATCATGTGTAGTATACCCCAAGGTAACCTGCACGTGTCCACACATCATCAACTCTATCACCAAGTATGGCGATTAAAAGACCCTTAATATCCCCTATAATTAATGTGTTTGCTCCGGTCAGTTTTTCTAACTCATGTATCCATTTTCCGGCTCCAGATGTCAACATTGGGAGCTTATTTTGCAGGTTTTCTCTATCCATGTGTGGCCAAGGTATACATTGTGGCCTTGTTCATCCTTTTTCTAGTAAAGGGAACAATGACACAAGACACTCCATTTCCTCTCTTATCATTTTAATGTCTACCGCAGGGGTAATATTCCTGCATCCTGTCTACTTGGCAATGTCCTTAATCTGCTCACATAGGGTGGTGGAGACACCCCCCACTCACCGAATGATACTCCTTCATGCCGATCTGATTGTATGGCTAACTTTGATGTCTTAGGTGCAGACCCACTAGAATCCAACCATCTTATTCCCTTTCCCCTAGAGAAGCGTCTTTCACGACTCCTCTCATCTTCTCTTTCTTCACATTCTTCTCTTCTTTCTGCATCTTATATTGTCTGTGCCCAACTCGTGCAACTTCTCTCGTCCTCCACATTTCTATTTAGGGTCAGCCTGTCTAAGGACAGCTCTCTTGTTCTGCTACTTCGGGAGGCGTCCTCAGTATCGTATAACTGAGTGCTCTCAAGATGCTCATCCTCTCCCCTTCCTTGTGGTACCTTTTCTAGCCCCATCTCATTGTATATTCTATCGATCTTCTATCTGATGCTTCTGGTGTCGAAGTCATCTTCTATATTTGCTCTAGACGGGCATGGTACTGAATCATACTCAAGAAAGAATTCCACAATATCTTCCCAGTCTACTACTGGATCAGGTTTTTTAATCTCTCGTTCCAGATATTCGATATCATGTGTTCTCTGTCTTTGCTTGCGTTCTATGTCATTATCAAACTCTCTACGCTTCCTCGCCTCCTCTCTGAACCTATCTTCTTCTTGCTTCCTCGCATCTCTTCATTCATTTGCCCTTGCCATTTCCTCATCTCTTCCTCTTCTTATTCTCTTCTCCCATATTTTGTGTTCTTCTTCTATTCTCCTTTGTTCTATTCTAACCTGATCATCAGCTCTGCTGATGATCATGTTTTCTTTGTTCCTCTGCTTTTTCCTGTTTTCTGTAACGCTCACCTGGTATCCACGGGGACGCCACTCAGCCTGTTTGGACTTCCTATGACCTCAAACCCTTCCCTGGGATCTGTTCGACTGGAGATTGGGCCTGAAACACAGGATTGCCAGAGTGTATTGTCTCTGCATGTTTGACCCCCTCTTCCCTGGGGACCAAACCTTCCCCTTTGTCCACTCCTCACCTTGCTTTCTTGTGTAGCACGCTCTCCGTCCTGCCCTTCGGTGCAGGGGTGCGTCGACTGATGTGGGCTCTATGCTGCCTAGTTGCTTCACTGGCAACGGGCCCAACGGACTGGGCTTGCTGTAACTTCAGCCCGACCGGTAAGTTGAATGAGCTTTATGAACTGTCCCTTTGACTCTTGTCCCTTCTATATCGTGTCTCTCCTCCCTTAGGTCTTGGAGGGGGTTGGAGATGGCATTGTGCTGCTGAGGGGAGCCGAGCACTAACGGTGAGTGAGAGCGCGATGCGCGATGCTACCCGCTCTTCCTTATATTGATCAATGTTTGTCTCTGTGTCCCTTTCAGTTTCTGCAATATTCCAGCATGGCTGCCGTCTGAGCGGATAAGGTGCGGTGAGTAAACGCGATGTGCGGCGCCTCCTTATGCTTTCCGTGCTAACCTGGAATGTCTTTTCCCCTTGCAGGTCAATGGGATGCTCCAGAGCTGAAGTTACCCCGAGCGGCTTAAGTTCAGGTAAGCGTTTGACTCTTCTTACAGTAAGCTAAGATATGAAGAATGCTTACTAATGTATTTTCTTCCGTTCATTTATCCTCCCCGAGGATGCAGCGTGCCGAGATGGAGATGACACCGCCGTAGCTGCCCACAGGACCGGAGGAGTGATGAATGGAAGCTGGATGCTCTTCAAGGTAAGTATAATATTAATGCTGTTTGTAGAACTCCTTGTTCCCCACAGATGACCATGACCTCAGGTGAAGTTCCAGTAACTTCTTTATTAGTTCCAGTACATTATGATAGTCATGTAATGTCAGGTACATCTGGGTTCAGGGCAACATACACCTGCATCCTCCCAGGTAGGCTTACATCTCCCAACTGACCACATAGAACCCCAGTCACACATAAACATTCTAACCCTTAACACTCCATTGTCAATCAATACACTACCAAAGGTTCCATTAGGATGCAGGATAATACCAAATCCCTACATATCTCCCTTCCTTAGGGACATAAAAACACAAGTAGATAACTTAACCATAATGGCTAATAACAACACGCACACAAACAACCCCACGTTCAATGCACTTGCCTCATCACTCCTAACTGATAACATTCTGCTAGTCTCATTACATATTCCAAAATAGTCCACACAGCCTTGGGACACAATTACAATCAATGCCCCTTCCTCTTTCTACCAAGTGAGGAAAAGGCACCCAACTGCTCAAACATCCTTACTAAAACTTTTACAAATAGAGGCACCCATACCTCTCTTCCTAAACTTGACTTCATCGTCCCACAAAAGAACACACACACATCTCCCTCACACCCAACAATGCAAACCGGTATGTACCTAAATACACACCACCTCCAACTAGACTGAGTATTCCAGATACCCGGGTAACTACTTCACTTCTTGTGACACCATTACCCCTAAATTGCCCATGTTGAAAGTATTCCTAAATACAATACAGCTCCTATTAGGGAAAACCACACTTCATTCACACCAGCATCATACCAACATCAATGATTCTACTATAGTCTTTGCTGTATCATCATGAAACTCTGAATGGTTTCTAAACCAAACAACCAAACAAAAACTTTGTTTGACACTTAGCACTTTAAACTTTAGCATTAAATAAGGTCTTAATACATCTGCATTACAAAAGTCCCACCTGTGGAAATAAAACATTAGTGCACATAACTATACTTCAGATTCCACATACCAAACTCTAGCAATGTTGTCAATGCAACCTATATTTCATTAAATGTCCATCTGTGGAAGGAAAAGCGTGTTAGTTAAACATGACCGTACCACAATTTTTTTCCTTTGCATCATAACATTACCATGTATTTGTTGACAGAGGTAACAGAGGCCACGACCTTTACACACCATCCGTGCACACCTATCAAACATGCTAACTACCACTTGCAAGATACCTCTCATACCAATGTACCTACAACATAAATACCAAATAGCATTTCAGAAAACACTATTACTACGCATATCTCAATCTCTTTCTACTAATATGCAACTTTAACCTACTTAATAAAACCTCACATTTGGATCACTTAATCCCTTGGTTGACTAATTAAAAACACCCTTGATACCTAAATCCAATCTAAAAAACTATAAACTTTGTTCTCTGCTCTTAAGCTTCAACAACTTCCATGAAGTACCCCTATTTTTTTTTTTATTTTTTTTATTGAATTTAGCTGAGAAACTCAACTTTTATCAAATACAAAGCTTAATTCATTAAATCTTCATTTCAAAGAACAGTACAGTTAAGAAAGGAATTTTACAAATTACTAAAATTACTAAAACAAGAACAGGAACACCTACATAAGCGCATATTAAAAAGAGGACAACATGTCCAGGCTTTGGATAGTAGCATATTATAAGACATCAATACGTTAAAAGTAAGAAAAAATAAAATGCAGGTGGACTAACACATTTCCCCTTCTCTTGACCCTCTATAGCTTCTGCACATCAAAGTTTAAGACCCTGCAACCAACCTATTTTCACTGTGCAGTTCACAACCTTACATTTTGGTCAGTATTCAATTTTAAGGCATTCAGAAAGTTATATGTGGCAATGCGGATACTAATGATTCTTGTAGCTAGAATAGTAGTCCATCTGTGCTCTTCTGCCATCCAGCCAAAAAGGGTTAGATGTTTCCAAAAACACTTAGCTCTGAGATCTATTAAAGCTGGACATTCTACTATTAGATGTTCTAATGATTCTTTAATGTTTTTATTTGTGCAGAATCTACAAAAATTCAACTCAATCTCAATTTGTCGCCTCCTTAGCAACACTTCTCTTGTTGGAAACAAATTAAAGCGGAGACGTAAGATGCAAGATCGCACTTGCGGCGTTGGAGACCTGAATAAATAACTTTCTAGTTCTCCCAACTTTTTATTAGAAAAGGCACTGCTGTTGAAGTCCGTATATCTAAGGCACAGATTTTGGGTCTCAATCCAATCCCTCTTATGGATTTTATCTTTAGCCTTGGTTGGATTCATAACAAGGAGCTCTATGCTTATGTCAGCGTTGGCCAAGATTTGCAAAATGTATTTTGTCCAGGTAGTCGCAAATTTATGTGACAACGTTAACATATACTTGGACAAAATGGTAAGATTATCCATTTGTGTATGTACCAAACATTTGCGAAACAGGGCACATAAACGCCACTCATATTCCGCTAACAGCGACGTGAGGCCCAGCTCGTGTCTTACCCACGGACCTGGAACGCATGGGGGTAAACTTAACACGGCTCTCCAAAATTTAGATTCCAATGTTATTAAGAAGGCAGATTTAATTATGTTCAACGTTTCCAGACCATATAATAGTTTGGGCAACACTTTTTGTCTCCAGAAAATAATTACACAACTGATTGAGAACTTGCCATATTTATATAGTAGAATTCTGGACTGAGAGATTGCTGACACCAATTTATTCTCAAGGGCTCTCATCTGGGAATCCATTTGTGTGGTTCCATCAATCAAAATGCCCAAGTATAGATAGTTCACAGCCACCTCAACACTGATACCCTTAATCATCCAGTTCATTCTCGTCCTTTTAGTCGCTCTGGGTGGATAGTACACAATTTGTGTTTTCTTCATATTGATAATCAATTCATTATCATCCAAATATGATCCCACAGCGGTCAAGAGACGTTGTAGACCTATCAGTGTTTTAGAAATTAAGACTAGATCGTCAGCATACCATAAGGCCCTGAAAGCAAGGCCGTTCAACTTCGGGGAATCAGATGCAACATGATTAATGGTGTGCATCACATCATGTATAAAAAAGTTGAAAAGGGCAGATGCAAGGATGCAACCTTGCTTTAAGCCTCTGAAGGTATTGATGGCAGCTGACAGCAAGCCTAATACCGATAACCTCACCTTAATGGATGTCTGGGAGTGTAGATCATAAATAATGTCGCACAAAGTAGCGGGACAATTTGCAGTTTGAAGCTTTTCAAAGAGCTTAACACGAGACACCGAGTCAAAGGCTGAGCTGAGATCAATAAATGCAAAATAAATTGGTTGATTGAGGGTTTGGGCCTGCGTCTTCAAGGCATTCAGAGTTAATAAATTTACCGCCGTACCCAAGCCCGCAACAAAACCTGTCTGGCTCGGATCGCGATGATGGAAATCTAACGTCCATTTGACAAAGTCTCTCAAGACCAGCCGAGAGAAGATTTTTCCTGGAGCGTCAAGAAGAGCAATAGGACGATAACTAGATGGAGAGCCTCTATCTCCCTTTTTAAAAATTGGGACAATCAAAGAAGTCTTCCAAGAAGTTGGAACTTCCTTGGAAAGTAGAATTTTTTGAAAGATATTATTCAGAATGGCGGCCCATCTCGCTGGGTTGTCCTTGAACATGGCATTACTCAAGCCATCTGGGCCCACTGCTCTGGAAGAGGATGATTTTCTGATAAGCTCTTCAACTATATTCTCAGAGCACTCTAGTTGCCATGAACCTGAGCACTGTTTCACATAATTATGTTCATCAAATTTGGCGTCTGCATAAAGCTTTGTGAAGTGAGCCAGCCATGCAACTTCAGTCACCCCAATCAATTGGTCATTGTTTCGGGTGGAATTTGACGTTTTATTCAAGAGTGCCCATATTTGTCCAGAATTTTTGTTCTGGATGGTTTGCATAAACGACTCGCTATCGGACTGGAAGAGCGTCGCTTTCCTCGCCCTCATCCAGTTACGGTAGCGGCATTTAACGCGCCTCTGAGTTTCTCTGCGCTCTTTTGATGGTAATCTGAGACAGGCCTTCAGGTCTCGTCTATAACGAGCTCTGGTTTGTTGGACAACCCGATCAAAAGTATGCCGATGCGGATACTTTAGATTTTTATCAATGTGGATGTTTTTCATACTGGATAACACCTCCACATATGACTCCATCCCGTTGCCCAAACACTCTCTCGTGCCCTTCTCAAGGTCATCAAGCGCCTTCCTAGACCATCTAAGGCGGGTTTTTTTTAACATTGGTGTCAAGAGATTGTCGATACCACTGTTGTTTTTGCTCTGGCTCATTTCGGTTCTCCTGCCATACTACAGTTAATGGCAGGTGATCACTTTCTTTTTGCTCTACAATCTTGAAATCCAAAATTTTAGAGAACAGTTCTTTTGTAACAAAGAGATAGTCAATGATGGATTTAGATGTTCCTCTTTTACAGGACAACCTATCCCACAAGAAACTACACCTGACAACATACAGGTTCACACTCTCATGCACTCACGCTGTCCAAATGCCATTCAGGCCTCACATGACAACAGATTCTGAATCAATAACTAATTATAACTACTTGACCAATTCAATGAAGGCAAGACCAAATTGCTTCCTTTACTTATGCTCGTGAAAGCATCATCTCTTAACTTAAAAGTACCTCTGTTATTCATTCCGGCAATTAAGATCATTCACAACTTAAGCTTTTTGAAAAAAAATTCCAACGGGCGGAAATGCAGCCGCCCGCAACAGAAATGGATTTACCAATCCATCTGCCACACTTCCTTTTGTAAATATCACCTCCCGAAGCGTTCCTTTCCTGGTATGTTCATAATGCTGCCTTTCATTGCTGCCAGCCGCCTGCTATAAAAATTGTACTCCCTTTGCCTCCTACCGCATCTCTCAGTTCTTATGTAGGCTCCAAGCCCCTCAGGAACTACTGACAACATGCCCTCAAAGATCCTCATCACCTCATATAAGTGATAGCTCCTACATGCACCTACTTAGCGCTGCTGCAAATGGGCCCTTGCCCCTCCAGGCACTACACATGTTGTCTTGGGCAATATTCTTTCATCTCTGCACATGGGCTCTAAGCCCCTAAGGTGCAGCCACGGGCTACAAGTCTCTTAGGTGCAGGTATGGGCTCCAAGCCCCCTCAAACGCTGGAATGGCCCCCCAGGACCCTCCTCTGCTCCAGGCGCTTTTCACATTCGCCACCAATCTTCTATTTAACATATAGGCGCAGCTTAGGTTCCCAACCTCTTCTATTGCTGCTGCCCCAACTCCAGGCCTCAAGCTGTACAACTTCACTCCTCATTGTTTCTTTTCCCGGCGCAGCTTAGGCTCCAAGCCTCTCCTGTTGCTACTGCCTTGGGCTTATAGTCCTCAGTTGCACAGCATGCCTCCTCATTGCTTAATTTCCAGGCGCAGCTTAGTGTCATGATCTCTGCTTCCAAAAGGTCAGGGTTTTCCCAACTCCCTTGGAAGCAGATCCATAACCCAGGTTCCGAGTGCCAACCAGTCCCAATTGGGACCTTTTGGACCCAGTCCTGGCGCCAGTGGCACCAGGCTCATAAATATGCCCAGTCCCAGCGCTGGAAGCGCCGGGCTCATAATGCTTGGGTGGACTTACCTGCAGCAGACCATGCTGCTTACTTGCCTGCCAGTTGAGCCTCTGATCCTCTTCTGTTTGGAACTACTTTTCCTGTTGGGTGGGGCAGGAGCCACTCCCTAGGTTCAGAACACTGGAACTCTTCTGGAAAGCAGGAACTCTTTTCTTACCTAGGCGTGGCTGTGGAAGGAGACACCTAAGCACTACAGGAGGCTATTTAAACCACACCCGATGGATGAATCTTGCTTTGCGTTATTCTGCATCCTCTGCAGCAGAACGCTCATCATGTCTTCTGCATCTGATCCTGGGCCTAAGGAAAAAGGCTTACCATCCTGAATCCAGTCTTCAGCAACACCTATAAAGACAAGAAAGAACAGGTTAGCATTACGGTCTTCAGTGACAGCTCTTCACTTACCTGGTCCATCGGCTGTCACCAACGCCTCGCGCTGCATTCCGACATCTGAAAGACAAAGGCTTACCTACTCTTCGTGCGCTCCAGAGGTCTTCACACTGCATTCCGGCATCTGAAAGACAAAAGCTTACCAACTCTTCGCACGCTCCGGAGGCCTTCGGCGCTGCATCCCGCATCTGAAAGACAAAACAAGGTGCGTTTAAAGACATTGGGGAACTTTAATACTCACGTGCCATTACTCCTTTCCACATCTAACCCAGTGGGTATTCCGGCACCCTGCAGCCGCTCCGAACTTGTACCTGCAAAATAAAAAGACAGTTAGAGCGCATCGTGAAGCAGGCAACAAGCGCTTACTTACGTGCTTCCAGGCGCTTCTATTCATCACACGGGCTCCATCTTCAACTCACTTCAGCCCATCATCCACCATCGCCGGAACCCTGCAAAACAAGAGACATCATTACTAAAGACTTTAAAGACATTAGAATTACTCGAAACTTACCGTTCGTGCAGTAAACGACGGACAGCAGTCCTCTGAAGTCAAGAGGCCTGCTCCCCTTATCCAGTGAAGAAACTGGTTACAGCACCCTGCCCCGAGGCAGAAGGAGAGCACGGCGTTCACTTACCTAAGGTGAGAGCGTTAACCTTCGGGGTTCTACAGGAGAAGAGAAAGGGAAGAAGAGAGAGACATTTAATAACCCAGTTCATTAATCCCATATTTTCTATCTGCAGACATCTTACCCTTCGAGTCAGACATACAGTGCACAGAGGTCCAGCCCAAAGAGCCAGCCGTGTGTTACACATCACCTTTGAAGATACGGTATACGCCCAGTCAAGACCGGCGCCTCTACGGGAATCAGGTGAGCGTTACACTTAGGCACCAAGCCTCTCCTGTTGCTACTGCCTTGGCTATATCCCTCAGCTGCCCAGCATGGCTTCCTCATAATTTCCAGGCGTAACTAGACCCCAGGCCTCTTCAAATTGCTACTGCCATGGGCACCAAGCCCTCCATGCTGCAGCTAGTGGTCCCAGACCCCTTAAGCAATCAGTCTCTGGGCCCTCAGCCCCTCCTCAGTCTCTTGCTTTCCTCTTTCCCTGACCTGTCCTTCTAGTGACAGGCCAGCTGGCCCCTGGCTCTGGCGCAGCCCCTTACTTTCTGCCCCTGAGCTCCATGCGCTGGGCCCTTCTGCGCCTACAGTTTTAAGCGCTCGCCCTACCTGGGAGGTCTTCTTCTTGGGTTGGGGGGAGGTGTATGTGCCATCTTCAATGCTGTCCCCCCAGCACAGCCAGCATCCTCGTCGCCAATGTAGAACTCCTTGTTCCCCACAGATGACCATGACCTCAGGTGAAGTTCCAGTAACTTCTTTATTAGTTCCAGTACATTATGATAGTCATGTAATGTCAGGTACATCTGGGTTCAGGGCAACATACACCTGCATCCTCCCAGGTAGGCTTACATCTCCCAACTGACCACATAGAACCCCAGTCACACATAAACATTCTAACCCTTGACACTCCATTGTCAATCAATACACTGACCAAAGGTTCCATTAGGATGCAGGATAATAACAAATCCCTACACTGTTCTGGTTCTTGCAGGTGCGCAGGATGCGGAGGAAAGGCGAAGGCCTTCAGGAGACCAATCCGAGCACAGTGAGTGTCACGCTGCAGGTGCAGAGAAATGAAAAGCGTGTTTCTCTGCCCGGGTGTGGTTTAAATAGCTTTCAGGTATCCCAGGTATCCCTGGGTTGAACCACACCCAAAAGGCTAGACCGCATACTCAGTTCAAGGAACTGGGTTATGTGGGGGCATCCATCATGCCCACAATACATTACAAGTCCAATGCCAAGTGATTCCTACAGCTTTGTGTGAGCCTGGCGCCATAGGCGCCTGGTCTGGCTCCAAGTGGGTCTCTGGTAGGATGGAGAGGCCCTTACGGGCCATATATGGGATTGTGACCTGGCTCCAGCCTGATGTCTCAGGGGCTGGGGGTAGGAATCGTGACAGCACTCCCCCCCAAGGCCCCTCTCATAGTGGTTCTCCTGTCTGGCCCTGGTTTGGTTGGATGGTTTTGATGGAACCTTCTAAGCAAGCGAGGTGCATGAATATACCAGCAAGGTTCCCATGTTCTGTCCTGCGTACCATGCCCTTTCCAGTCCACTAGATAGTATAGATTAGATCTGACATACTTTGATTCCAGGATGTCATTGACCTCAAATTCTGTCTCTCCATTGATTACTATTGGCTTCAGTGGTGTTGCAACATGGGTCCCAGGTTAAACAGGTTTTAGGAGAGATACGTGGAACACAGGATGAATCTGCATGTTAGATGGCAAGGCTAGTTTGACTGCTACTGGATTTATCATGGAGGTGATGGTGAATGGACCAAGGTATCTTGGACAGAAAGTCTGGGTTCCTTTAATGGGCACATGTTTAGATGCCAACCAGACTTTGTCTCCAACTTGGTAATTGGGGGCTTTTACTCAGCGTTGGTCAGCAAATTTCTTCTGGCTATTCTTAGCTTGGAGTAAGTGTTCGGCTGCCCTTTTAAAGGTTTGAGAAATGGTCATGTGCAAGGTTTTAATTGCTGGCATTTCCAAGGTCGTGGGGACGTCTAACTCGGAAGTGCGTGGATGCTTGCCATATATGGTAGAAAAGGGCGTTTGCCCAGTGCTGGTGTGTAGGGAATTATTATAGGCATATTCAGCTATCCATAAGAGGTCCGACCAGCTTCCTTCAGCTTGATGTAGCATACAGCGTAGATACTGCGTGAGCGTTTCATTCGTTCTCTCTGTTTGACCATCCATTTGGGGATGGTGACTGGTGGATAGTCACATGTCGATTTGGGCCATAGAACAGCACTTCCTCCAGAAGTTGGACACAAATTGAGTACCTCAATCTGAGACCAGTATCGAAGGAAACCCATGGAGCCGTATGATACGTTCGAGAAATACCTTTGCCAGAGTGGAAGCGTTTGGGAGACCCTTAAGATGAATGAAATATACCAATTTTTAAAACAGGTCCACAACCACTAGAATGGTGTTAAACGCTTGACTGGGTGGTAAATCGGTAATAAAGTCATGGGATAACGTATGCTAGGGTGCTGGTGGAATATCCAATGGTTGTAAGAGTCCAGCCGGTTTCTGCTTGGATGATTTGTTTTGTGCACACACTCCACAGGATAGGATGAATAGGATAATGTCTTCACGCCATGTGGGCCACCAGTAACTCAGTTTTAACTTGGCTAGGGTTTTTGCAATTCCAGGATGGTCTTCGATTAAAGAATCATGATAATCAGACATGGCTTGTTCTTGTAGTTCTTGGTTTGGCAGGAATAAACAGTTCCTGAAGTAGGGAAGCTGGTCCTTTATCGTGTAATGATCCCATCCTGTACTCCACTCTTGCAATTGATCAGAACTCATCAAGCCTTGGATTTTTTTATGGTTGCTGTGATTCCTAGGAGTTTGTCACTTGGGATGATGGCTATTGGGTCAGGGGTCTTGTATCCCTGTTCATCAACACCCATATGGGAAAGAGCATCGGCTTAGCAATTTTTTTTACTCCTGGTCAAAACGTGATCACATAGTCATATTCAGCAAAGAAAAGGGCCCAGCGTAATTGTCATGAAGATTGAACCTTTGCTGTGTTTAGGTCCTGGAGGTTTCGATGGTCAGTTATCACGGTGATTGTGTGTCTAGCACCTAGAAGATAGTGTTGCCAGGCCTTAAAGGCTGACTTGATGGCTAGAAGTTCTTTGTCCGTGATAGCGTAATTGAGCTAGGGGTGTGTGAATTTACGTGACCAGAAGTCAACAGGGTGTAATTGACCCGTTTCTTGGTCCTTTTGTGAGAGAACGGCTCCCATAGCCATACTTGAAGCGACCGTCTCCACCACGTGCGGAAGGTCTGGACGAGGATGACGTAGAATCGGGGCAGAAGTGAATCTCACCTTGAGTTCCTGGAAAGCTTTTTCTGCTTCTTCTGTCCAATGAAACTTTTTATTGCATTTCCTTAATAATGATGTGATGAGATGCACTATTTGCGAGAACCCCAGGATGAATCGGTGGTAGAAGTTTGCGAAACCCAACCTGCTCTGGACTCCTTTGAATGAATTTGGCAATGGCCAGTTTAGATTAGCATCTACATTGTGTACATCCATTCGGATTCCATTCGGGCTGAGAATGAAGCCAAGGAATTCCACCTCGGAGACATGAAATGAGCACTTTTCGAGTTTGGCATAGAGCTGATGTTGGCAGAGTTTTGCCAGTATGGATCAAACATGTTTGGCGTGGTCCTGCTTTGATGCAGAGTATACTAGGATATCGTCAATATATACTAGGGCACAGAAATCAATTAATTCCCTTAAGACATTGTTCATAAAGTATTGAAATGGAGCAGGTGCGTTGCAAAGGCCAAAGGGCATTACTTGATATTCGTACAGCCCATACTTGGTACGAAAGGCGGTTTTCCATTCGTCACCCTTTTTCACTCGAACGAGGTGATACGTTCCTCTCAGATCTAATTTTGTGTAGATTTGGGCGTCTTTGACTTGATCAAGCAGTTCAGGGATTAGTGGCAGAGGGTAACGATTTTTTACGGTGATCTGGTTCAGTGCGCGATAGTCGATGCATGTTCTCAAGTCCCCTTCCTTCTTCGGCATGAAGAATAGGGGACTGGCTGCTGGAGACGGATGAATCCGTTTGCCATGTATTGATCTAGATAGGACTTCAGGTGCTGGTTTTCTAATTCAGTGAGTGCGTAGATTCGTCCAACAGGATCTGTGTGCCGGATATCAGGTTGATCTGGCAATCGTATGGCCTGTGCGTTGTTAGGGTATTAGCTTGTTCCTTTTGAAATACATCTTGAAAATCCTGGTATTCACTTGGTAAGGTACCGGTTGCCACTGTTCCAAGAGAAGAATTTCTGGTATCAATTGGCTGTCTCCCTTGGTGATAACAAGTGTGGGCACAACTCTCGGAAAAGGGAAACTCTTTTGCTCGTCAATCTATTTGAGAATTATGAGCTACCAACCACGGCATTCCTAAAATCAACCGGAACTGAGTTGCTTTGATGAGGTTGAAAGCGATAGATTCTTGGTGTCCATCCTGGCATAGAAGGGTTAAGGCTGCAGTGCATTGGGATACTGGACCAGAAGCTATTTCTGTGTCATTAACAGTGGTAACAGTGTCTGTGGTTGACTTAGGGCATAAAGGAAGCCCCATCTTTGCTGCGAGATCTTGGTCTATGTAGTTCCCAACGGCTCCATTGTCTATGTACGCTCTTACTGCGTGCATCCGAGTTGGTTGTTGGTGATTGATCAAGATCACAGACAGTGTAAAATGGGAGGTCTGTAGTTCACTTTCTTCGCTCGACAAAGGGAACCCCTATACTTGCCGGGCTTGGCAGTTTTCTGATTCCTTGGTGGTATATTCCTTGTCCGTGGCCCCTACTGTTCTCTTTGGTGGCTTCACTGGCCACTCTTTAAGGAAATGACCTGACTTTCCACAGTACAAACATAACTGCTGCTGTCTCCTTTTATCCCTTTCAGCCTTAGTCAAGGGGGATCTGACCCCTCTGATCTGCATTGGTTCCCCTGAGCTCTCTGTATTGGGCCTCATTACACGGTAGGTGGTAACTATGACGCTATTAGCGCCATGGTTGCCACCGGTATTTTACTGTGTCCGCCTTGGTGGATGGCGGAATTACCGCCCTACTCCAAGGTGAGCGGGGCGGTATGTCCCATTCACCAAGGCACTTCCCCATTCCCATTTTTGCCCCCATATGGCATAATGGGAATGGGGAAGGCGCTAATTACGGTACCGCAAATTGGGAATAGGGAACTCGTAGTAAGGCGGTAAGGGCTTCGCTTTTTGTTTCCAAAAGGGCGGGTGGCGCAGAAAGCTCTTCACCCCCCTCTGTGCACATATTCAGTATCCAATTTAACGGTGGCTCCTCTTCCTTTTCCTCTTGGTACATCTTCCAAAGTTCTAAACTAGCTAGGCATTTGTCTAACATTTTGCCAGTATATGTGACGTGCAAATATGTCATCTTGTGCTGCAGGACCATTTTAGATAGCGAGCCAACTTGGAGCCATGGCATACACATTTTGTTTCCGGTTCCTTAACCCATTCTGCACTGTACTTTTTAAGCTTGCGTTCATGCTTCGGCAGCTGTTTGCACAGGTATATCATTGGGGTAATGTCTTCCATGCTTAACCTGTTTATCCTCTTCATATATAACACTTTTCTTATGCTTTACGTTTCACAAACAAGATAAAAAATATGAGTGAGCACCAATCGTCACAAGCTCGAATCCTGCTTTTTCAACAATAATTTCACTTTTACTTTTGTTAACTACAACCACCAATCCATGCCATGCAACATCTTAACATTAAAATCTTGCAATTTTCATGCTATTTAAAAAAAGTGTGTTACCTTATGACGTTATAGATCTACTTAACACACAAAACAGACAGACAGACTCCGGTCGGCCACAAAAATGTCATGACGTCTGCTTCCTCAGATGTATCCTGCCCCTAATTTGTATTCCAACATGGAATTTAAGCCCATTTCTTTCAGATCATCTTTAATTGATCTGGTCTTCTACGTCATCCTATCAATTCAGGACCTTAAATGAAGGCTTCTTCTAGCACTCTTTAAAACCTAGGAACTTGGGTGTATACTCTTATCTATGGCACTCCCGGTATCTCTCTATATTGCTCAGCCACTCTCAAGTCAATATTTTCCCCTAATATATACATTATACTCTTACTCTGATGTTATTTTTTGTCCCACCTCCCTCTGTTACCTTCCCTTTACATGTCTTGAGGCATGTAACTTTTTGCCAAAGCATTCAGTCTTTTTCACTCACCGTTCACATGTTTTCCTTTCCAGACACTCAGGATCACTGCCTTAGTTACCGCCTTTCCGTACCGCTCATTTGATCAGCTGCTCGTAGACGTGGGAAGGGGTTCTTGGGAGAAAGCAAAGGTCCCTTCACACCTAACCTGCAGGGTTTTTAATTAAACTAACCACTATCTATGGGGAGCTTCTTGTTCTTTCAACCATATGGCAAACGACTCATGTTATTGCTGAGGATTCAAAGTTACTTATGTTGATGGCCAATAGGTGTTTTATCTAATCTAACCATCTTATCTCTGCTACCAAGTCAACTGGATGGACCCCAGCTGGCCCATTAGACGGGGGGTCTCCAAACAGCCCTTTGAGATTAGTAGCAGTACCGTCGGGATAGATGGGGATGCGGATTTGTACTCTTGCACCAAATAATTATGACAACTCAATAGTTTGGCAAAGGTAGTCTGTTTAATGACAAGTACAAACACTTCGGAGTTCAATGAACATCAGCAACCGCTGGATCTTCCCTCTTCCTTAAACTCCACTTAATTTCAGAAAAAACACAGTATTTATATCAAAAACTCATCATCACTGACGTGCATTCTTAAAAACCTACCATGCAACGTGATTGGTAATAGGAAGGTAACTTTAACATAGGTACTATAACTATATGTGGTAATGGGGAGAGGGGATTGGATAATCAATGTCATGTGGGGCAACTAAGCCCTTCCCTCAAAATGGCCACTGTAAACGTCACTAAAAGTACAACATCTCATTGGTTCTACTCACTATAGGACCCTAGATTACACGGTCCACTATGATTGGGTTGGCAACAACCACACTCATACTTTTCCACTTACGTCTAGCAGTATGCAGAACAACCAGCCAGGTGCAGGGAGTGTGTCTGCACCACAGCTTCCCTCCAATTTTGTTACAATCAATCATCACCTCAGTGGTCATGTGTCAATTATTTCTTTGTACTTTGGCCTCGAGTCTGCTTCTTGGTCTGAGATTTTTTAAGGAGTATGGGTATGGCAGGGATCCTTGCGTAGGTGAAAGTCTCATCCCTTCCTGCCTGCCTTGTCACGTGATTAGAACACCGTGAAAGCGACCTCTTCTTCATGTATTTTCATGTATTTTATTTAATTCTGCCAGTCTTCTACCATCTGTGGCTTATCTTGACCTTTCTGAACAGGATACTCTGTTCTTTTTCTCTTTAATTGTATCCACTGTAGGCCTTTTGCATCCCAGTACGACCTTGGCTTCTTGGCATGGTTACCTACAGCTGGTTTTCTCTCCGTCTTAATTCTCGATGTGTGTGCTGCAACACTCTACTCTTGAGACCTTTAGTAACCTTTGTTCAATTCTGCTCATGTGCATAGTTGATTTTCACTCATCTATAAAGTGCTTTTGATATATTAATAATGTGGCAGCTATATATTTTAAGAAATAATGCACTATGCACTTTAGCTTCCATACACATTGACAATATTAAGGTTCTTATTGGTTTAACCTTATTCTCCACCTTTTTATCCAATCATGGGTGTGCATAAGAGTTGTTTGTGAGCAAATATTTTTGTAAATATAAAAAGGAAAACTATAAAAAGAATTTTTATTTTTTCCCCGCAGGGAAAAAATCCAATTGGGAAACTACAATACATTTATTTCATGCACTACCCACTTTACATAGTTTTAATAAAATTAGTAAAGTAGTTTCTCCAATATATTAATTCCTGAAAATATATGGAATACACAAACGACTATGTTAACACAAAATGCACACTAATGATGTTTTAAACTAATGGTGTAGTTAATACAAAAGTCATTACAAAATGGCCGAATGCTTTTAACAATGGAAAACATAGAACTTAACTATGGTAGAAAGTGAAAACGGACAAAGAAACTCAGTAGAACCATAGAGTTTTTCTTATGTGTATCTGTATTTAATGGCTGGATGTATGTCTGTTCTTTTGTACGTGATCAAGCAACGGGAGCGTTGCAAAACGCGTTGTACCATGGTGAATCTGTTTTACCGATGCCAAAATAAAACTGGATACAAGAAATACATTCGTTGTTGTGTGATGGGCTGACTTTAAGGAACTCTTTGAATTGGCATACGGCTGCAACTTGGCAAGTGCCATCTCACATTGGGAGAAGTGTGATAACTTCTTTTCTTCGAAATATATATATATATATATATATATATATATATATATATATATATATATATATATATATATATATATAGTAGGCGCTTGCCGCAATCTATTTTACTACTAAGCATAAGCAAGCTTCACGGTCTCTTTCCTTCTTGCGGTTTCTTGCTTATGTACATGTTTAAACTAACTGAATATTTTCTGGAGTTTGTGAATATGGCATATTTTTCTGCAACTTGACATCAACTGTTCCACCTTAGGCTCAAGATGTCACTTATCCATGGTAATTCTTCGCCTTGTCAATATTCTTAGGTCATTATATCTTCTATATGTGCATCATTCTGATTTATTATTATGTCACCATTTGTCTTCCTTTAGTATCTTCTTGGCTTCTTCGGGTATTCCATTCTGATAAACATCATTTTGTCTTGCCTGTAGATATGGTTTTCTCGATGGGTACCTTACTGTCCAGGTTTTCTTAGGTGTCAATACTTCAATAGGTGCTCTTACTCTACTGGGCACTAGGCAGAACCTAGCTGCTGTCTTTGCTGGTTTATTTGTTCATCATACATCACATACTTTGGCATGAAAGTACCTGGCACTTCGAATGGGGTGGCGAGTGTCGATGACACTTGGCACGTCTTCACCTTCTTTGCTTCTTTAGGCGTAGGAGGAACCACACCTCCACAGAAGTCTATGTTGCTTCAGTTCCTACTTGCTATTGCTCTTCATTGTTCTGGTGTTTCACCGCGTCCCAGTACTTTGATTACCTATGCTCCTGATGTTCTTCTTTGTCTCAGTACTTTTCAGAACCTTGAGATAGTCTGCCTTATAGTTGTACATACATCTGTTGTCTACAAAGAGTTACTAGAAGAGGGAGAGGTTAAATTACGTGAGGGTGTGGCATTCTCATGAGGTCTGTACCCTAGATAGTTGTCCTTCTCCCTAGGGAGAGAGTCCCTATCTATGAGATCCGCCAACATTATACCACCCCCAGGGGAGACTACTGGGTAGTGGCTTCACCTGCATGGCCTCTTGGGAAAGGGATCCCCTAGGGGAGAAGTGACAACATCCAGTGATTTGTCACAGTACCAGCATACGCCCCTTCTCTAGTCACACTCCTACCTTATGGAACTTGATCCTGGTATCGGCTTAGAAGGCTCCCACAATTCTCGAATTTCACAAAGCTCTCAGAACAAACATGACATTTTCAACAACACCTCACCAAGGACTAATTCAATTGGACTGACAGACCACAACTCACAGTACTGTGCTACTGTTAAAGATTCCAGCCCAATCAGTGGCTACCCACATCTTGTATAGTACTCTGCTGCTCTTATGCCAAGTGTGTGCTTTAAACAATAAAATAGAATAGCAAAGATAATGCTTTTTCACCACTCTATACAGAGCTCTACAAAACAAAAGCAGCCAGAGAGCCAAAGTGCTGGTATGCTCTATTAACCAATGTAAGTTCGTTAGTCAAAATCCAACTGAATGTTGTAAAATGTAATTGCAATTCAAATAATAATAGAGGTTCCGTATTGAAGAAAGCCTGCGAAGAAAGAGTATATAATAAAAGCTAAACACAATCACATTGACTTCAAAAATGGATATAAAACCTTGAATCCATTTAGGTTTCCCTGGTTGTTCTGCTATGTCCTTAGATATCTTTGTATGCACTTATATGTTCCTCATGTGTGCAACTCCAGTCTTCAGGCTGCAGGTTCTTTACAAACCATTCCTTAATAGCTAATCCTAAAAGTCATGAGTCACCAGATAATATCATGGTGCTAATACTGGAATCAATAAAATCAACGTAATCAAACCTTCATCACACCACAAGAAACCAACTGTCTGTGATCTACAGATATTCAGAAACCTTGCCTTCCTAAAGGGCTGTAATAGTTGCTGGTGCTCCGAGTGTGAAAATACAGATTTTGTGGGAACTTGTCCAATCTTACAGCTTACAGCAGTAGTAGAGAAGTCTTATTTTAATGATCAAAAAGCATTTCATTGCTCAGAAAAGGAGGTGGTCTACACTGTAAATGATCCCCTCTAAATGATCCCTTGTAAATGCCCCCCTAAACAAACCACACTATCTGGCAAAGCTGTTATGACAGGCATAGTAAAAGGGTAGTAGAAACAGCAGAAAAAGGGCAGGAGTTGGATAAGAGGAATGAAATAAAAGGCTCCCCAGCTTCCCATATGTTTATATACTTTCTATGGCCTCATTACTGTCGCATGAAATTGTGGGAACTGCCTCTACTGCTGCACTATGCTGAAGCCATGAGAGAGTAAACGTCCACATCTGTGTACTTCCTCCACCACCACAGGAGCACCAACTGTCGGAACTGCCACTGCTGTTACTGCTAAAGTACTTATGTTCGAACCCTACTGTTTGGAGTTGTGAAGTGTATACGTGTGAATACATTCGATTTTTTGTGATTTTGTACACAATTAATGTTCTCTTTTTCGAAGTAATAATGAATGTTTTTTATGTGTTAGACCATTTTTATTTATACCATATAAAATGTATGTATGAAACGTCACTTACGTAATTAAATGTTTCAATTAACTATTGAATTATATGTGTATTATTGTTTTAATAAAACGAAGGAATAGTTATAGAAATGTATAATTGCAAAAATAAGATTTGATATTGATTAACTTTGAAATGTGCAAATGCGTGTAAATGGTACGTTTACAACATGAACAATCTTTTTATATATATATATATATATATATATATATATATATATATATATATATATATATATATATATATATGTAAAAACAGAGTAGCCAATTCTAGTGCACTGCCTGACTTGTAGCTGGTGCTAGGAAAAGGAAGCTATGGCCAAGCTCCTTACTGTATAAAAAAACACATGTGTATAGAGGGTTGTAACACTACAAAAAACCCCCTACCAAACATGCCAAAAGTATTCCCAGCACTCAAGACCAAAACACCTTCTTACAAAAATATTTCGTTTTTATTAATTATAAAAACAAATAACCAACTGTGCAAATATGCAGTAAAGGGTAGGTGTAAATAAAAAACCTCCCCATGGCATACAGGTTAAACAACACTCACCCCCCAGAGTGGAAAATCGCCACGCGTTCCTCCTGGATATACCAAGCTTCCTCAGGCTGATCAAACTCCAAATCCGTGTAAACACATCCCATTTAAAACTCAAGGAAAACAACTCGAGCGAGGGGCTCCTCCCCCTTCTCATTATTTCCGATCACATGATCGCTTCGTGCCGCATTGTAAAATACATGGAGCGGGCCGCCATTGTTAAATGACTAAATAGTCATTGTGTTACTTCTGAATGCAATGCGCTGGTTATGAAGTAAATGCCATTTTAATACGAGAATGAGTGGGGAAAGAGCTCCTCGCTACACATTGCATCTCCCTGATTAAAAACATTAATTTCTTAACACATTAGCTCGTGTTTAACTGCGCTAGTGCGCCTTTTTCTGACATGGGTAAACCTTATCAACCTTGACAAGAGTTTACCCATTACGTCCCTGGGTTTGTAGTGTGTTATTTTAAAAGCCGAACACGGCTCGCCACCAAATTCATAAAAACCAAAGCTCTCCACTTCAGATGTGGGACATATTCAGTGAAAAAACGTTGTTAAAAGGGACGTTATGGTTAAGTTGCGCTACTAAAAACCTATCAAATTCAGTAAAAAAACTTTGTTAAAGGGACGTTATGGTTCAAAGTAAAACCGAAAAACCCCTGAAAATCGGCAGTCATGGTAAGATAAGCAACCATAACTCGCGCCACCGTGCACTGCCAACACTAACACCCAGGACATCAAAGATGACATCACAAATGTCATTGATGACATCACTGATGACATCACATGGCTGGCTCTCCCTTTTTTTCCTTTACTGACATATCTAAGCCACATAGTTTTCTTCAGTAACAGTCAGGAAGTTAAAATTGAAAAGGTACTATATTTGTAGACTTAGGGTCAAGTCATATCATATGAAACATATATTTAGCGGAAGACACAGGCTTGAAAGAGAGCAATCCTTTCTGTGCATGAAGGTAATCATTAGAGTTATCAGCACTTTCTCATAGCTTTATTTTTATTACCATACCTTCCCTGTATATGCTCGTATTTGTATACATTGTACTCACACTCCTTTCCTTAGGGTTCACTGACATCATTTGATACACATGCATACAGAAAGTAGCACCTTTGAAACAGAGCAATCATTTCTCTGCATAAAGAAAATCAGTTAGGTCATGAAGTCTTTCTGCTACTACTTCTGCTTTTTTGCTTACTTCTCTGTCCCTGTATATACTCATAGTTGTATGTGTTGTTGTCTCTTTGTGTTTTGTCTGTATTAAGTGTAATTATGTATTAAGTGGGTCTTATTAGCTACTTATTACATGTTAGATTATGAATATTGCACCTTCATCATGTATACTGCACACACTGCCTAAGTTTCTGCATGAGTTGCTTAGTATACTGGATAGAACTTCATAATAGAATGCTATTTATATCAATGCATTGCTTAATGCACTAATTAGCTCATGATATTTATTCAAATGATTCTTCACACTTTTTGGTCAACATTATAAGAATCCCTCCTACAGAGTTTTCATGAAAAATAAATGCACATGTGATGTCATCAGTGATGTCATCAATGACATTTGTGATGTCATATTTGATGTCCTGGGTGTTAGTGTTAGCAGTGCATGGTGGCGCGAGTTATGGTTGCTTATCTTACCATAACTGCCGAATTTCAGGGGTTTTTCGGTTTTACTTTGAACCATAACGTCCATTTAACAAAGTTTTTTTACTGAATTTGATAGGTTTATAGTAGCACAACTTAACCATAACGTCCCTTTTAACAAAGTTTTTTCACTGAATTTCATAGGTTTTTAGTAGCGCAACTTAACCATAACGTCCCTT
Source organism: Ambystoma mexicanum (assembly GCF_040938575.1). Classification (NCBI taxonomy): domain Eukaryota; kingdom Metazoa; phylum Chordata; class Amphibia; order Caudata; family Ambystomatidae; genus Ambystoma; species Ambystoma mexicanum. The sequence continues at coordinate 890,465,228 of NC_090922.1, forward strand.
TTAACAAAGTTTTTTTACTGAATTTCATATGTTTTTAGTAGCACAACTTAACCATAATATCCCTGACTTTATATACATGTAACATAGAACATACTGAACCCCTAGCTAGTGTTTTCGATGTCCGCGGACTACCGCCATTTCCACGGACATATCGAAAATCTGAGCATGGTGAATGTAAATTTAAATAGTGTGCCCCATTTCCCCTTTAAGGTTGGCTCTGAAAAGAGCCGTTTTTTTTTATTTTTTTTTTGCAGATGCTAGACAGACACCTGTTATTTTGTATTTTTATTTTTTTATTTTTCTTACTTTACTCCTAAAATCTTCACATAACCTTCTCCAAAGCAACCCTTACATTCCAAAACAGAATGGCATTTCCCATAAAAGATAAGGAAATGCCATCTTCTTTAAAATAAACAGCATTACTGGAATCAATATTCTCATTATTACAGAAGAGCATACCAGCTCTAAGCATGAAGGCACACATGCCTCGGTTGATTACACACCTAGTATTGTTTTGCTGAGGACAAAAAACTGAACTATTGTCCCATATTGCCCTAGGTACTAATCCAGAAAAAAATACTTTGGCATTTGGAAGGATGTTCATTACTGCTTGAACCAAGTGTTCCAAATCTGCCAACAAAGTAGGGGCACTGACATAGCCAAAATGGAAAGCACCATAGTGCAAAACTACCACATGGGGACTGTTGATCCTGCCCATATATTCACAAACTTGTACAATTCCCTGTACATTGCAATCTGGCACAGTGCTCCACACCACCTCCACTCCTTTAACATCAAAATTCTTTGCAACATGCCTGCTTTGAGCATACTGTTGTAAACCATGCACAAACATATCTCCGAGCACCAACACCCTGACTTTCTCCACTTCTGCCATCTTCACTACACACAGTCTCTTTGAACACAAATCCACAACCTCAACATCTGATTGGCTGATCCCTACAGTCTTCTTTCCATGCTGGATTTGCTGGAAAACCCCGGATGTAGCACGCCCTGTCTGCAGACCGCATAACTCTTAGACAGCCCTTCTACCATTTCCACTTCACTCTCTGTGCCATTCCCTCATTGGATACAGCTAAGCAGGCACACAATACAGAGAACATCCTCAGAACACCCCCATTTTGTTTATTTTCGAACATTTCAGGACACCACGAGTGTTCTTAGAACACATTCAACTTGCCAGCGAACAATAGAGACAACGTCCTCAGAACACCCCCATTTTCTTTATGTACGAACATTTCAGGACACCGCCAGTGTTCTTAGAACACTTTCAGCTCGACAGCGAACAATACAGACAACGTCTTCAGGGCACCCCCTGCGAACATTCCAGGACCCCACGAGTCTTCTTAGAACACTTTCAACTTGACACCGAATCCATTCTGCTTATTTACGAACATTTCAGAACAGCCGTGTTGTCCGCAGACAAATCGAACACAACAAAAGCGTCTAGCACATAAAAAAATACAACATTGCACCTATCTCATACTCCCCCACCCTCCCCAAACACTCTTACAAACCAACACACTCCACTAAATACAATTTTGAATCCAAGTTTCACCGCGCTGTCCGCGGTCGTCCGCGAATGCACGATGGCGGGTGCCACAGAAAATCTGAGGCGCTTCACGCACCACGCCGTCCAATCAGCGAACACGTCGGATGTCCGTGGACATCGCGCAAGCCGCTCGGCCAATCAGGGCACTGTCCGCGGAGTGAACCAGGAAGTCCGTCCGGGAAGCGAACGGAGATATCACACATTTTTTTGCCTTACATTTTGGTCCTTTAAAAAATAAAACTACTGGATGGATTTACACCAAATTTGCAAAAGCACACTTTCGGGACCAAGCCCCCGCTCCTACCGCAAATTTGGTGTAAATCCGTCCAGCGGTTTGGGCTGTAGGCATGCGCAAAGTTTTTTCCCATTATGTCTATGGGAAAAAACAAACGTTTTGGGACCCCCCCTATAACTTTGCCCTCCCCCTGGAACAAACCTCTCCAAACTATGCAAAAAAATACAGAGTTTGGTGAGGATTCATCCAGAGGGAGCGAAGTTATACGCCACCCAAAAAATGCTCTTCCTATGGAAACACCAACTTAACCATAATGTAATGATTCAATGAAAAAACTTAGTTAAGTGGACGTTATGGTTAAGTTGCACTAATAAAAACCTATAAAATTCAATGGAAAAACATTGTTACAGGGACATTATAGTTACAGGTAAAACCGAAAAACCTCAGAAATGTTCTAGTTATGGTAAGGCAGATATGCAACATCAAATGTGGGGAGGCTCTGAGTTGTTGTAATGGGAAGATTACAGAGAGAGTTCAGTTTGGTTGACTGGGCTCTGAAAACAGAAGTGCCCGGTGTCACTGAGCGCTGGCTTGAGAATTTCTCGCCGCGCATTCCAAGCACCCAAGATTACAGGAGCAGTTCGCTGACTGGGCCTGTCTTTCTGAGGCGAGCAAAGCAAGGTCGTGTGGGGGAGCTTCAAACAAATACTTCTGGTAAGCAGATAAGTTTAAGTGAGGTCACTGTGTACGGTCATATGGATGACTGAATTAGAATGTCGTGTATGCAGGATAGCAAAGGAAATCCCCTGCATTTTACTTCGTCATGTTTAGAATGTTAAAAAGTAACCTATGTTCTTAAAAGGTTTGCTTGTTCTGTTTCTTTTCCTTGTGTTACAGAAGATGGTGAAATGTTCATGTTAATCACTGAATTGTGAATTATATTTGCATATAATATAATCAGAATATAAAAACAAATTGTTTAGTGTCATTTTTTCATTTGGGACTTTATATGAAGACACAGGGGAGATTCATTCCCTTTGGTAGTACATTTGTCAATTTGCCCAGGCAGATAGAATAACAACCAGAATAAGCAGTGATAAAATAGGTGTGTGTGTGTCCTCCCTGCATGTTGTCTGGAGGGAATCTGTAGGAAGGAAAATCCTTTTCCAAGACAGCCAAAATGGAATGAGAAGGCGGGGCTCCATACACATTCCATATTCCCTTGCCATGGCAGCCTGCAAAACCCTATGAACATATTAAGACAAGCACTTTTTTTCCCTTTCAAACGTATCCTACCTTCAAATAACTTTAACACATTGCCGGTCCCAGGTAGACATAGCCACTTCAACACCATTTTTCGTCCCTAGCGGTCATGGCCAGTAGCCAGATTGTCCGCATCATGATTATGCCATGACCCAGACAATCTGGCTACTGTCCACGGCCACAGGCTATTCCTCAGTCACCAAAGGTATATGAATATTTTCTGTACCTACATTATGACACTTCTCAAAAAATAAAACACGGGCACATTTGCAAAACCATGCTTTAAAGTCCTTGCCAATGCTCCTTACGAGTTTGCTCGAAATCCGCCCATGTTTTATTTTTTATGTTATGTTACTTGGCATTTATATAGCGCCTTATGTATCACTGGTATGACCTCAAAGCGCTGGTAGGTTGAACACCCTCGGGAGCCGCAGTTCAGGTCATTAGAGAGAGAGAATGTGGTATGATGCGCGGGCGCACCGGATATGTGTGCAGCTGGTGTGGTTGTTGCATGATAGCTGCTTCATAGCGGTAGGTGTGGTGCTGAGGAAATCAGTTGGCTGTGTTCAGTCTGGTGGGTGGACACTCAGACTGATTTCTGGCTGTATTAGGCCTGGTGAGATGCCTAAGCTAGCTGGAATGTGCTTGGCTAGCTGTGTTTTATGATGAGGTGTTCGTGGGGTCATGTTAGTATGAGAACAGCTTGGCCGAATGTGTCATAGCATAGCTGTGTTCTAGTTGAATGATGCTGTATAGGAGTGAGTAAGCATAGTAGTGTGATATGGTGGTTTATCAGTGAATCGCTTGTGGCCAGGCATGAGAGCAGGACAGGGGGCGTACATAGCAGCATATGTATATAAAGCGACAGGATGGATAGGGTGACATGGGGATACAGGTACATTGCAGTCGTTCCATCCGCTTCATCCGTTCCATCCGCTTCATCCGTTCTATCCGATTCATCTGTTCCATCCACTTACATCCGTTCCATCCACTAACATGACACCGCTAACCTATTGAATTAATCTAAACCAACTGAAGTTCCCAATGTAAAGTGTGTACCAAATGAATTTGGTAATGTAATGTAAATGTAAGGTGTTTACTATGTGAAAGAACTGTTTGTAAATCTTTTCAACAGTGAAAGGGAAACCAGAGAATTAATGAAGCATGACATTTTAGCATCCTGGAATTGTGACCCCGGTAGCAATGTGCAACATTTTTTTCAAGGATGGCGGTCATGCTGGTTGACAGACAATTGAGCTGAACGGGTCTCAGTTTAGCTGTAATTGCTATTGGTTGGTAAAGTTGGGAAGTGTGCTTTAACTTCACAAAGAACAGTTCTGGAATGGAGAAATGGCTGCAAAAATTGGTGGAACTGTTAACATTAAAAAATAAAAGTAGTGGAACTCTGCTCCCGAACATTCCCGCTCACTTCGACCACTGGACAAATAGTATGCATGCAAGCATGCTGATAACTAAATCCCGATTTAATATGCTGCCTCTGAGAAAAGCCACAACAGTTTGAAAGGACAAAAATGTTTCCCATTAAAAAAAAAAGTTCTTAGTGAGGGAATCTAATAAAAGGACACTGCTCCCTTTATTTCATCAACAGGACTTTATACAAAGTAGGCCATCATTATTTTACTTAATAATAGCACCTCTCTGCAGTGTTTTTTTGTTTGTGTTACGGTATATCCAATACCAATGGTTACTCTTGCACACTTTAAACCCATTGTACCTTTCTAGTTGTTTGTTTCTAACATACTCCCATTTCTCCTGCTGCTCTCATTTTCCCCCGTTTCCTTTTGCCTCCACAGACTATAAGATATCGTTTACTTGATGCAGGGGCACAAGATGCCACTATCCAAACACGCCACTTTGTCAAAAGACCTCTAGTTGGTGATGAAAAAAAAATGTAAAGCTTAGTGACACGACATAACATATTAGATAAAAATACCTCAAGAATGTGCCGTGAACATGCATTGGAGAGATGAGTGGTTGTGCAGTTATTCAGTGTTTCAAAGATAATTCAAATACATATGAAATCCATGAATTGCAACATAGCCAATCACCCAAAATGTAGCCACACTGAGGTACAATGCTTAATTCTATCTACCCATATTGTGATGGCAATAATATTATCCAATTGTAGAATTTGAATGACTCATGAAGGAGAACTACAATAAAGCAGTTGGAACATCAACAGCAGTGACTAAATCATAGCACTCTCCATGTAGGTGAGCTGTGGGAACAACTACCTGTATGTTAAAGATGATGCAGGATTCATAGCCTGATTTGACCCACATTTAAATTCCAGACCATTGCTCTTAATACCCTCAAATTCTGCACTTTCGCCATAGGCTTATGTGCAGGTCCACACATTTCAAATGCTCAAAGACTAGGAAGCTAGTTATAGTCTGGTGAATAAGGGAATCCCAGTCATTGCTGTGTAAATGCAGACAGTAGGCTGTAATCCAAACCTGAACACTGGAGAGAACATCAGCACCCAAAACACAGATCCTTGAATCTACACATAGGGCCTCATTATGAGTATGGAGGCAGCCATGCCCTTAATAAGGGGCTCCAATACCGGGTTCTCTGAATGAGGATTTACCAGGTCATTCCGACCTTGGAGGACCCGGTAATTCCTCATGCACAAAACCATTCCGCATTCCCATTTGAGCCCCCATAGGGCTCAATGGGAATGGGGATGGAGCTAATAACGGGCCAGTTAAAAACAGGCCCGTTATTAGCTCCTTGGTCCCCTTGCGGGACCCGGAAAAGACGTCCGGTTTTACTCTGCATACCCACCATAAGAAGAGCCAAAGCTCTTGCATATGTACATGTGAAAGTGTTCAAGAACACCTGTGTCCATATACACCCGCATGGTGATTATGAACAGCAGCCTATACAGCAAAGCAAGCAACTACAACGCTGCTTTCTTCGATGTATGTTAAAGTGTACACATACACACGTGAAGGCAGCTCCACAGTCATTACAACACGATTGGCAGGCTACAATCAATCAATCAGCGGCCTATACCAGTTGTTATAGGCTGCATATTGAACAATCAACTTTGCTAAACACCCACTCGGGTGTTCCAATACTGAGTACATGTCTCACAGGATGCACCTGTGCCCGTGGCTTTCATGACATTGAAGGGATGACAATCTGAACATACATGCCAGGTCACTTTGACATTGCAGCAAAGAGTAGGCATGTAGAACGGTGTAACACGGCTCAGAAGTGGGTTGGTGCAGTGCAGAACATGTGTACGTTACCGACTATCTACATGAACAAGTACATTATGATGTCAATCAATAAACATGAAGGCAGTGTAAGGGCAAGTTCAGCCATTAATGGGTTGCATGGCTACAGGCAAACCCCTCCACCCCCTTAGTGAAAATGCAGGGAGGCATTGCATGGCAGGGAAAGGTTGACCAGAGAACTGTGTATTGGCAGACAGTGTTGACTAGCGTCAATTGCATCATCTGAGTCAACTGACAACACAGCAGATGAGAATGGGACAGTAAGCAGGACACATGATGAACTCTCAGTAGTACGCCCATTTGTGAAGAAGGCACTACACCAGTTGAACAGAGTCAGGGGCCAGAAACTGGGGGAGGCCTGTGCCCCAAACAGACTATGACACCCTAAACATGTGCGTGATGCAGGACTGAGCCAGAGTGGGCATGGAATGGATGATCAAATGCCATTAAATGTATGTCATCCTGGACACATACTACAATGTTCATCCTGCCAAGGACACATAGGGGTATGCATGGAATGCACATGGAGCATGAATGGGCACTCATGTCCCTGCGTAGCATCTGCCTTCTGCACAGTCCCAGTGAGACACCCTGCATCAGGACAAAGGATGTACCCCACTGTATGTGTCTGGCAGTTTGGCAGGGGGAAGTGTGCATGTACACAGGAGCGTTGAACGGGCCATTGCAGTAGTCCAACATGATACCCACCAGAGCCATTGTGAAATTGGGGTGCAGGGGGGTGGAGGGGCAAGGGAGCAGGCCTACGCGGAGTACCCGCATGCAGGCAGAACACACATGCACGTCAGTCATGCGATGACATAGTCCCAGTGCTGATTGGAAAGACACCCCAGGCTACATGCAGAAGGGCCAATGAGATGGAACATGGACCGGAGAGTCAGCCAGTTGACTAGCATGTGAGTAGGGTGCAAGTGTGTTGATGAGGACAGTACCCGTCTGCTCTACATGTCCAGCATGCTGCACAGCAGGCATGCATCAGTGAAGCATCGCATGACTCGCACATGAGAACCATGTACACATAGCATGTAGTGGCAGTGAAGCACAACACATAACACAAGCAAACCACACATGGTCTGGACAAACACACAACAACACTCACTGGACGGGGCATCAAAGTCCAGCATTAATCCCACTCCTTCGTACAATTCTGCCGGTATGAACTCTGCAGTAATCAACTCTTGGGGAGTGAGTTCTTCCTTCTGAGGTGGTGGCCCACTGCCAGTCACCCCAGTCATGGCATAATTGGAGGCACGCTTTAGCTTAGCACAGCGTCGGAGGTCATCCAAACGCTTTTTGCACTCCTGAGCTGTGCGCACCTCATGTCCGAATGCACTCACACCCTCCACAACATGCTTCCAGTGGGACACATGCTGGGCAGCCGTAGTGTGACAATTTGGGCCCACTAGCATATCGTGTCCTGACATGTAGTCCACAAGGAAGTCCAGTTCCTGCTTGCAGAAAGGCTTCTTCCTCGACGTGTCGGAGGCCGGAGCTGTGTGTGAGGTCCCAGCCTCTTGTGTAGATGTAACCTTCCTCCTCTTGGGAAGTGATGCAGACCCTGACTGGCAAATGCCGCCCTTATCAGTAGGGGCAGTGGCGCTTGTGGATTGAACCGAGGGAGTAGCAGGTGAAACAAGGACGGAAGCCCTGACTTGCGTCAGTGGCTGCTGGGTGCCCTTGACTGGACCCTGCGCAGCAACATCTGCTGTGCCAAAGTCATTGACCGGGACTGTCCTGGATAGTAGACTCACAGCCGGGGTGGTGTCGGCTGCATCTGCCAATGAACTTGCCAACATCCGGCTGCTCGGGGCAGCAGATGACAATACTGCCCCAGGGACATGTGCCTCGGTTAGGGCAGCCCTGTGTGCAGTTACCGTGTGCTCCTGACCTCCGGGAAATCATCCTGGGACTCTTCAGGTGCCAACGCATCATGCGCTGGCCGACCCTGAGCCTGGGTGGTGGTGTCTACCGTTGCACCTGCAGCTACCACTACCCTTGGGCCCGTGGCAGTCAATGAAACAGACCGACAGGTCACATGGGCGCTAGTGCCAGATGCAAGAGCTGCATCTCCCGGAACCACAGAGGGTGGTGGCATGACTGCACCAACACGTGGCACAACATCGTGCCAAAGTGGCACACACATGCCTCTTCCCCCTCTGCAGCCACCCTGGACACCCTGGAGTCCCCCTACTCCCTGGACACCCCGGCCACGTCCCTGACCACGCCCACCTCATAGAGTACACCCAGCCGAGGTGCCCCTCACCTTTCGTGGCCTCCCAACCATGGCACAGATGTAGTAGTGCCAGCACAGATGTAGTATTGCCAATGGGAGGTGTACACAACAATTGTCCTGGGCAATTGGGGTGAAGGGGGCTGGATACAAGAGGTTAACAGCACCCATGTGCACCTGCAATGTCACCCCGGTGATAAAGTGATGGGTCACGCAATGCTCAGGCACCCCAAAACTGCAGTAAAACCGTGCACGCAACCCCCGGTAGCCCATGTGTGTGGAATTAACCCCCCGCAGTATGTGGTGGCACCCAGGGACACAAAAAACACATACGCTTGGGACACGCAGGATACTATGACCTCGAAAACGGGTATGCGATACACAGGGGGACCCGCAGTGGGAAAAATAGCGTGGGCGACTCATCGTCTGACTAGCGTGGAAATGAAAAACATGCATAGCCAATACCCTCGCCAAAAGAAGAGATACGTCCTTGATCCGCTGGAAGTTGTGATGGCATGCGAAACAACCAGAAGTAGCAACACATGTCAGTCTCCACGAAAGGCAAGTACAGTGAACAGCCTGGACCCGCTCACCTTTAACGTGTGCAGAGGGAAACGCCCATGTACGTCACGTCACTTACGCGCTTAGGCCCTTTCCTCAAATTACACGCATTAACATGCGGACGTGCTGTTTTTTCACGTGCTGAATCACTCCTTATCAAGCTGGCCACGTGACAACACACGGAAGACCACGCTCCTGCCCAGAAGGCCTTTTTTCCTGTCCCCCGAGCCCTGAGCAGACTCCTACCTGCCATCTGCTGCTGCCTGCCTGCCTGCTGGCCACGTGCCCTGCCATTTGGTGCCTGCACGTCAGCCATCTGCAGGGGTCCAGTTGCTGTGACCACCCCTGCTGGAACAGCAGACTCCCGACTGAAGTTCCATCGCTCCACAGCCCAGCACCAGGACCCAGTTGCCCACCCACACCTGCCTCGGGGTTTGCCACGTCGGGGGAAACACCATAAGACACCACTGGCAACCCCCAAACATAGAGGCAGAGGGCTGCCAGCTTCTTAGCAGGAGAGGTTGGCATCCTGGTGGAGCAAGTCCTGGTGCATTATGATGCCCTCTACGGAAGAAGGCACGCCGACAAGGATGGACGGGAGAGGACTGGCTGGAGATCGTGGTTGCCATCAACGCGGAGGGGGTGGCAACCCACCACATACAACACGTCATAAGCGCTGGGAGGACTTCAGGTCCTGGACCCTCAGGAAGGCCCGGCGCCTCTTGGTAGCAGCGGGAGCAGTGAGGTGCCGGGTCCACCTTACCACCAACGACATGAGGGTCCTGGAACGCATTAACCCAGCGCTTCACCGCCAGGTCCTCGAAATGGAGACCGGCCCGGGAGTCGAGCGGTAAGTGTCCATGTATAATTATGGGACGCAGTGCATGTTGAGCTGTGCCAGGAGTGTGCAGCTTGGACATATGTCTGAAAAGGGCCATGTATGGATGTGTATGTGCAGGGACATGACCGTGCTGCATGTGAGACCTGTCATGTGTGATGCACATCAATGGTGTATGTGTTCCAAAGCATGATGCACAACTGCTTGTGGACATGCACACAGGTTAATATTTCTGTGTATGTACTATGGCATGGTTGGGGTGTGACACATGGATGCTGATTCCACCTTCATGTACTTGCATGGCATACATGTGTGTGTGTGTGTTTGACATGTGTGTGACTGTGAAACGTCATGGATGCATGCGACACAGACATGTAGGAACCTGATTGGCAGATGTGACATAGTTGCCGATGATTGCACTGTGACAGGAGGTGGAGATGTACAGGTGCATTTCTGTTCTTTAGCATGTGTGCATGTGTTCGGCACTCCCCATGTTGCTTGTGACGTCATGCCAACCTTCGGATGTTCATGCTGTTGTGTGTGTATGGATGCTGCTGCTTGCTGCATGATTCCTGTTAATTTGTGCATGTGTGTGGGTTCAAGTGATATGAGTGTTGGGGAGTGCGATGCCATCTCTGAAGTTTGACACTCCCAATCATGTGCAACTGTCATGTGTGTATTGGACCATTGTATAGTGCCCTGATGCCTGTGTTCTGTCTCTCCCTGTCTGCAGCATCAACAGATGAAGAGGGCAGAGGCGGTGCTGTGGAGCACAGAGGCACGGATCCCACCGCCAGCCAGAGATGCAAGGCCCAGCTCTCCTCCCACGTAGTCATCTCTTCCGGGAGTGAGGAGTCTGGTGCTGCGTCCATGCCAGCAGCTGCCAAGGGGAGGTCCAAGAGGCGGAGGTTGGAGGTGGACTCCTCGGCAGCAGTAGGGGAAGCTGAGCCCACACAGGGGCCTATGGAGGAAGATGCCACAGAGTCATCCAGGTTGCTGGGGGGTTTGTTTGAGGAGGAGGCTGTGGAAGGCCCATGCACAGGGCTTGGAGTGGGGGATTCCACTGGTGCTAGTGGTGCAGTCCAGGGGCAGGGACAGGAGGCAGCACAGGCCGCCGCGGAGGTGCATGTGTGTAATCCTGTCCCCGATCCTGTGACTGCATCATCCTGCACCAACAGGGATGCCTTCGTCCAGACCCATTTTCAGGTAGGGGATGTGCGAACAACAACTGGCCTTCCCTCCCTGCGGATGTGACAATCCGTGACCGGATTGAGCCTGTCCCAGCTGGGGTGGCGTTGCATCAATGTGGTATTCGGGATGACGTGCAGGGTTTTCGTGAGGAGAATGCACGTCATTTGGAATACCTCATTGATCGCGTCGGCCTACTTGGACAGGTCACCGGCGCTGGGTTCCTCCATGTGCTGGATCTTCTACCGACCCCCTCCTCAACTGAACCCCTATGCACCAGTCATCCTCCGTGCCATCTTCTTGCCCAACTATCACCGCGGCACCCTGTGGAGCTGCCCCTGACTCAGTGGGCAGGCTGTCGGAGGACACATCCCTGCTGCAGTTGGGAGTCAGAGGTCAAGCAGGGGTGACCACCCCACCAACTGGACCACAGCGAGAGGAGGACGTGCAGGCATCGACAAGCAGGGCAGATGCACGGCAGCAGCAGGCTCATGGTGGGAGCAATAATGGCTCGGGGCCAACAACATCACAGGGGCAGGCATCAGGTGGAGGGCAGGAGGACCCTGGATTGTGAGTGTCTTCTGTGCGGCAGCGGTTGGGCTAACAAATAGATGCGCAGTGGCGGCTGGCGGAGGAGGCATGGCTCACTATGGTCAGGGCGCAGAACTCCATGTGCAGGGCATTGAGGCGGGCTGAGTGCCTCAAGGCAACTCGCAGGGAGTTGGAGGAGGCCATGGCTGCATCCCTGCGAGACCTCGAGGCCAGGGAAAAGTCCCACCTCTGGAACATTGACGTGGAGTTCGATGATGCCCTGGCCCGGAACATCAACAAGTGAGCCGTTGGACTTGCCCGTCGCCTTTGTACATAGTTCTTTAGGGTTAGGTTTCCTTTGTTTTTTTCTTTTTCTTTGGAGTTCATGGGCTTTGCTCCACTTCATGTATAAAGTTTTTTATTTATAGGACTTTTTTGTAGGTTTCATTTGGTTTGGGGATCATGGATCCTTTGGACTTGGATTGTATATAGTTGAAGACTTGTACATACTTTCTTTTTTAACATTTCCCATGGATCAATGGTTTTCTTTTTTTTGATTATTTAATTCATGTTGACATTGGTGATGGACCACTTTTCTTTTTTCATGCCGTGGATTTGTGTTTTTCATTGGATTTTCTATCTTTTTTGGTAATGCTTTCATTATTTATTTATTTGCAAGTTTGACTTTCTTTATGTTATTTTATTATGTTTTTAATACATTTATTCGAACTTCATGATTGGTGTTGTGTACTATCATTGGTTTTGTGCATGTCTCAATGTACATTGCCTCAGTCATGTGTTGCCACTGTGTGGCTCTATTGGTCATTTATGCATGGGCATGGTGGTTCTTTTAAGACTGTCATGGCATGGGTAATTTGGGAGTGGGTGCAGTGGATGGTTGCATGCTTGTACTGCGGTGAAGGGGGATTTGGGTTGGCATTAGGGCCATGGCTCTGTTTTGTTAGTACATGTTTGGTGGGCCATGTGTCGGGGCCTGCTGGCAGGTGCCCGTCAGTGGGGGATTTGGTTGGGGGGTGGGTGTTAATGAGTCAGGGCCTGCTGGCAGGTGCTCGTCAATGGGGGTGGTAGGATGGGTGGGGGGACATGAGTCGGGCCTGCTGGTAGGTGCCCGTCAATGGGGGGTGGTTGGAGGGGTGGGGGGACATGAGTCAGGGCCTGCTGGCAGGTTCCTGTCAATGGGGGTCGGGGGGACATGTGTCGGTGCTTCCGAGTGCATGGTGCCATGTGGCCTGCCTGTGGGGCATGGTCTGGGGTAATGGGCTGCCTGCGGGGCATGGGTAGGGGGGCACACCCAGGAGGGCACACACTGCCAAATCGCATGTGAAAGTCCATGCGCACCCCCGGAATACACGTATCCCGCTCGTGCCAGCGAAATAGCGTATAAAAGTCCACGCGCAACTCCAGAATACGAATACCCCGCTCGCGCTAGCGAAAACACGTGTAAAAGTCCCTGTGCACCCCTCGTAATACACATACCACGCTCATGCTAGCAAAAACGCATGGGAAAGTCCACGCGCACCCCCAGAATACACGTATGCCAGCAAAATTGCGTGTGAAAGTCCACGCGCACCCCCTTGGAATACACGCAGGCAGCCCATCCACCCTCCCCATGGCCCGCAGGCAGCCCATCAGCCGAGTCCATGAGCCGCAGGCAGCCCATCACCCCAGTCCATGGCCCACAGGCAGCCCGTCACCCCTGGGCATGGCCCACAGGCAGCCCATCACCACAATCCATGGCCCGCAGGCAGGCCATCACCCCAGTCCATGGCCTGCAGGCAGGCCATCACCTCAGTCCATGGCCCACAGGCAGGCCATCACCCCAGGCCATGGCCGGCAGGCAGCCCATCACCCCAGTCCATGGCCCACAGGCAGCCCATCACCCCTGGGCACGGCCCACAGGCAGCCCATCACCCCAGTCCATAGCCTACAGGCAGCCCATCACCCCAGTCCATGGCCCTCAGACAGGCCACACCAACGTGTGTGGACTTTTTCCATGCATTTTACCTGATGCAGAGGGGTATGCGTGTTCCTAGGGGTGCACAGGGAGTTTTCCATGCGTTTTCGCTAGTGCGAGCGGGGTACGCGTATTCCGGGGGTGCGCATGGAGTTTCACACGCGTTTTCGCTGCCACGAGCAGGGTACGCGTATTGCGAGGGGTGCACAGGAAGTTTTACACCCATTTTCGCTAGCGTGAGCGGGGTACGTGTATTCCGAGGGGTGCACTGGGAGTTTTACATGTGTTTTCGGTGGCGCGAGCGGGGTACACATATTCCAAGGGGTGCACGGGGAGTTTTACATGTGTTTTCACTGGCACGAGCGGGGTATGCATATTCTGAGGGGTGCACAGGGAGTTTTACCACCGTTTTCGCTGGCGCAAGCGGTGTACGCATATTCCGAGGGGTGCGCAGGGAGTTTTCAATGCATTTTTCGTGGTTGGAGGGCTGTATGCTGGCCCACTGGCCTTTGTGCCATGTAGGGGATTTGTGCGATGTTTTTTGGGGATGGGGCAGGGATGGGGGCGTAACTGGCACTGTTGCAGGGTTGCTGCGCCACTCTGCGCCACGACTGGTTATGGATATAAGTATCCATGAATACGCTGTGCACTGAAATGGGTTTTGCCACTTGTGCGCTAAATTCTATGAATTACCCCGAGAGTGTTTTATTCAATTGGAACTCATTACTGTAAAATGTAGTTCGGCGTCCCCTGGACTCACAGGTCGCTGTTGACAGCCATGCACGGGGAGGGGTTGCTTTAGTATTAACTGGGCCTGGTGGGCCATCCCCTTATATTGTATCATTATCTGAGACATTATGAAGCTGCTTCAGCATTTAAAATGAAGCGGGCTTTACGCTCCACAACGAGTAATCAAGGAAGCAGAGGCATGTATGACAACATCCTCTCTGCTGTTTTGGTCTTCACCCTGGTGAAGAATGCTTTGAGGATGGCGTTAGCCATGCCCTTGCCCGCCTCTCCCCCCCAAGTCACCGATCTCACACTGTTGGGGGCTTTTGATGGTGATTTCTCTCTGCCGCTGATGGATGCTACTCAGTCACCCGGTGTGGGCGAGCGTCATGGTAGGAGCAGGAGCCTCACTTGGGGGAGAACTCCTCATTTCTTAACACCCCCCATATATTTTCTGAGGGTGAAATCTCGCTAATGGCTCTGTCTCAACATCTGTCAGACCCTGCCAATGAGGATGGGGACCACGTGCCTTCCACACAAGCTACTAGTGGTGCAGGTTTTCTAGGGGATGAACTGGCAGCCATTGATATTTCCTCTAAAATACACTATGAACTTTCACAGCACACAATTTGTCTACGTTCCATTCTATCTGTCTTGCTTGAAAAATAGTCATTGGGGGATTCTGCCCCTGCAACACCGCTCAAGCATGCTCGCTTAAGATAGTAGAGGGCTCCTGTAGTTCTGCAGGGGTTGGGGTACCTGCTGTGGCTTCCGACATCTTAGATGCCCCTTGTAGCCCCATATGAATTCCAAGCAGGGATACTGCTGATGTTGATTTATACCCGTTGGGGGTGGGGGGTTGAGAAGGAACTTGACACTTGCATGGATGTTCACAACTCCTCAAAGCTATCACCCCTAAAGAAAAATGGCAAAAACAATTTTTAAAACCAACTCCAGCAGTATGAGAAAGGGTCTAATAGACCATCACTTGGTCTATAGACCAAAAACTGGAGAAATCTCACAAGGGGCAAAGTCACGGCCTCTCAAGTTCAGGAAGATGTTGTCCTGGTGGATGATGTTGAATCTTCAGCTTGTACTCCGGCCACAGATACACTTTCTGCCGCTATGTCGCACAAAGGCACTAAAAATAAAAAGAATAACAAAAAAATACCATCAAGCCTGCGCTTGTTCCCACAGTTCCTTTGGATATGGTCCCTAAAGCCAGTCATTATACGGGTGTCTATGATCTTTTTACAAAATAACCATCCCAAAACCCGAAGAGGACGCACAAGCTGAAATTCTCCTACACCCGGACATGAACGGCAGTGTGCCTAGCCTGGTGGGGGATGGTCTTCTGGCACCCCAGATGGCCAGTGACTTAGTCCTCACGTTCGGCTCAGAGGATTTAGGGGATGAGCAAACTGTGGATCGGGATATAGAGATATTTCAAAAAAGGTAGCAGGCGCTCCTCTCCAGAAAGAAAGAACATGGCATGATAACCTGGTCTGAGATGAGAGTTTGCAGCACACGCTTTTTGTTCACTGTACCTTTCACAGATGGGAAATATCCATTTGCATATCAGTCTTTGTCCCGCCCACATGGGCAGTTCAGCACCGAAATGCTATGGCAATTCCTCTCTGAACAAGATTACCAGCAGCAACCCCATACACGTTTTTCAGCCTTGTTGGGCCTCATCAGTGAGGTGAAGCTGTGCCTCTCCGAGGATATAGAGTTAATCCAGCTGCCTGCTATACTCATTGAACACCTGTGTGTCCCTATGGTGAACACAGAGGAACTCAGTGGTGAGATCAAAAGTGTGGGTTTGCTGGCAAACATTCCACCATCTGGGAGCGGAGGTTGAGCCTCTAGTTATGCAAGTGCTTATCCTGGCATTGATCTTGCCTCTGTGGTGTGTCAATCCTTACTTAATCTGCTGCAAATTTCCTCTTTGTTGAGCCTGCCCCTACCTAACATGACCCCCAAGCCCTTTGGGAAGGAAAATGTGGGAGCCAATCCGGAAAGTGGGATATTACCCCATTTTCCCAACAATAGTGCTATAGACCTGCAAAACAGGGCTTTAGGGTCCAATTCCCGTCTGAACAGTGCTTGGATGGGCTCTGCCCCTAACATGGGTTTCGCTCTTGGGGATGGTCAGACAGAGGGGATTTTTCAGGGGGCGGGAGGCATGTGCTCCCACTATTAACCACTACAGCCAGCCTGAGGAACCACAGCTGAGATCCCTGTGCTTTCCTGATGATCCAATCATTGTGCTTTGCTTCATGTTTGCCTACGGGGGGGCCTCTCTCCCTAAATTGGTGGAGAATTCTCGCTCTGTTTAACGAGATTCCTAAGTTAAGTCTAATATCTTCTGGTGACCTAAAGCTAGTAGACTTTGTCCATCCCAAACGCTTTGACTTTGTACGGATCGTCTTCCATTCATGTAAAGTATATGAGGCTCAGCTTCATGAGGTCAAGTCTTTTGGTAAATTTGGTTATGATCTAAGCAATTATACCGCCAGCGTTCTAAACACACAAGCTGATAATTCTTTGGTGGGACAAAGGGAAGGGGCCTGGGAAGCACCCTAGGGAGGTGACACTAGGCAGTTGAGGAGGGGTGGAATCGGGCGATCCAAGTCTCCGTTGGCTTGCCATTACCCTAGGCAAACTAATTTCTCAGCTTCAGGGGCTGAAACCCAGCCTTTAGCTTAACGGGATGCTTTTCCCTTGTGTCCTGGAATACCAGAGGCTCCTGGTCTTTCTTAAATTCTGCTGCCATCTGCTCTGTCTTAACCAAGTATACTGTTGTTTGCCTCCAGGAAACCTGGTTAACCGCTCATTATGTACTTGACGCTTATACAGTTTTTCCCGATCTCGCTATGAAGAGCATTCGAGGGAGAACTTTTGGAGGCCTCATATTAGCCATTCTATTGAACACAAATCTAAGCATAACCAAGGTTTTCCATTTAACCAAATTGTGTTTAGCAGTATTGATGCAGTTTACCAATGTGTCTGGCCTCTGTACCATCCTGGTTGTGAATATTTATTGGAGTCCTGATTCTAATTTGGCTACTTTCCTGGAGCTATTGAATTGTTTACTTGAGGAAGGTTATGAGGTGTACTTCGATTTGCTCATCATTTTTGCTGGGGATTTTAATGCCCATATACCGAGTCCAGGAAGCAGAGGCAAGGCCTTGACCAAACTATGCAATCCCTCGGCTGGGTCATTGAACTCCTACTCTGAAAGCATCCTGTGGGGTGGTTCCCATAAGAATGCTCAGGGGTATCAGTGGTTTAATTTCTTTGAAGCGTGTGGACTGCCAATGACCAGATAGGCCCTCTGATGGATCTGTCTACTTGGACGAATGGCAAAGTCTCGACCGTCATTGATTACATCTTTCTCTCCAGACCCCTGGTGGACTTAGTGGTGTCCTTCACTCTTAAATATTTGACTGTAGTGATCATGAAATGTTGGACCTACTGCTCACAGGGGATTAGGGTAACTGGCTCCCTTTTTCTTTGACTGTTAATATGGCACACACTTGTATCGCATTGCACAGGGACAACGTCAGTAAACTAAACGCTGTCTTTGTGTCTGATTTTAACACCAATAATCTGGAAAAGAAGTGGACCATTTATACTCATGAATTTTGGTCACTATGTAAACTTCTCAATTAAGAGGGCCTCTATTAAACCCATAGTTAATCTTGGGTAGCCTAAGCACACCCATAAACATGATGCCAAGGTAAAATTCCTGAAAACTAGCAGACTAAGAGAATTTAGGCACTTACAAACCTCATGCATCACACAGAGCGAAAAGTCTGCATTACAAAAAAGGCGGCCGTACCGGCACCCGCGAGCAGAGCATGTTGGATGCACCAGCACCATTCTGAATGGTGCCGGTGCATCCGACCTCCCCATTCCCATTGAGCCCTATTGGGCTCAATGGGAATGGGAAGCATTCCATTCCGCCACCCGCGAATGTGCAATTACCGGGTCCGGCAGGGCCATAATGACCCGATAATTGCCCATTCGCGGGTGCCAGAATCTTTCATAAGTTTGGCGGCAGCCTGCCGGTGTTACTGGCAAGGCTACCGCCAAACTTATAGTGAGGCTCATAGTCTAGCTAGGAACAATTTTCTGGAGTCTGGTGTAACCGGAAAAGCAACTTAAAAACACCATTCAGATTGGGGCAGTGGGCAGGTGGTTCACAAGGACATTGATCCAGGTGGGATGATAGACTTCACTGCACTTGATAAAAAATTGAGCAAAGAACGATGGGGAAAATATTCTCATCAAGCCAGGCCACCACCATTGAAGGAGTCCAGCATGCACTAGAAACTGGCTGAATGAGTTCATGGATCTTTTCAACCTTTAGAAGTGTGAGTGTCTTGGAGACATCTATTCAAAACAGCTCAAGCTGACCATGACTGACTATTGCAACTCTCTTTTTCTTGCTGATTATTTGTATCTCACCCATCGTCTTCAGGTTCTTCAAATTTAGCTGACTCAGAACCCTTATGACTCTCATATCTCTCCTACGCTCCGTTCTTTGCATTGTCTGATTGTTTGTAAACATATTCTGTTAGAGTCTCTCTGCATAGTGCATCAGCTTCTATGGTCAGGGCACAGAATATTTTCAGGATAAGTGTCCTCCCTATCTCCTGGTGTGCTCTTTGTGGTCCCAGGACGCACATTTGATCTTGTTTCCCCTGTTTCAGCTCGCTAGGAGTGGTGGTCGCTCCTTTTCTTTTGCAGCGGCCAAACTCTGGAATACTCTCTCTCTGGGCCACTGAAAACCATGTATAATTCCAAAGTCTGTTGAAGACCCATCTCTTTTTGGGCATGTTTGTATTAGCTTTCCCTGTTGTACCTAGTGCCAAGGTGCCTCTGGTGTACGCACGTTATATAAGTATGCTAAACAACATGACATAAGATATGAACTGTCATATAATAGAATCTTTGACTCAAGAATATATTGTCCTTACCTCAAACTGATATTGCATGCAATTTATTCTGTTTCCCTTGAACTTTCTTCACTGCTACTGAAGTCCTGGACTTTCCTGACCTTACTCTCACCCTTGTGTTGTGTACAATAAACCGACTTGTTGTGCTGCATTTGTGGTGTACAAGTCCTTTGTTGATCCCTGGATTTGTGGTCCTGGGAGCTTTAGCCCATCAGTGGGCTCATTGATATCCATGTCATTGATGAAGCCTCTATACATTGACTCATGGAGCTAGGATCACGTACACAAACAGCCCAAAATTAAAATAATAGAAGATCAGAGAGACAGCCTCAGATCAGCAGTTTGTTTTCCAGCTTTCACACTACAAGACTATTACAATGTGGTTGCAGGTCTGTGCTTGCCATAAAACGTACACTGTACAAAATACACTTGCGTACAGGCGCGTTACTGTTAGGGAAAATTCCCTTTTATGGCTAACTTCCCTCACCTAGTGAGTCCCTCAGAAGCTTTGCTGGATTTCAGGGGTTTATTATTTCCACCTGGTAATAGTGTGAGCCCTTTTCCCCACTCTTACATGTGTTTTGCCATGTGTATTTCTACTTTTTGTGTGATCTTGGGCTCTGGAGCCAGACCACTCCACGAGCCCCGCATTTTTTGTGTGTTACACATCACCTTCAGTGCAGTGACACAGGGTTGTCTTTTGAGACTTCACACTGGGCCTCATTACGACCCTGGCGGAAATCGAAAAACGATGGCGGAAATGCAATACCGCCATCGAATAGCGCTCGGTGCGATCATGACCCGTCACCGCAAAGTACGATGCCATTAGCGACACCGTAGTGAACGCCAACGCTAACTGCACCAAGTACGCGCGCGCGCGCTATGCCAAACCGTAATTACCACCATGGCGCAACGGTACGCGAATTCCGACCCTAGCGGACATGCACCAAACGCCATCAAGCACGGCGGAAAGTACCATTCCGCCATGGTGAGAAGTACGGCATCGCGAACCAACCGTAAACGGCCCTACTGAGTGCTTGTACACCGCTCCCTGGCCACATTGTACAACCCCCCGTAGGTGCAATGAAGTCACACAATGCAACCAGTGAAATGTACTAGTCATCCATGCCTGCCAACGAACAAATGAATCTCAAGAGGGCCCAATGGGAGCTGCAGGGCATAGATGGCACGAATACAGAAGCTATACAAATGGACATGACCTCAGTCTCCCACCAAGAAACGCACGCAAACACAGGCACCTGTGACCAGCAATATTCCGATAATCACATCATTCCACCAATCCAACTGGCTGACCGGCATCTGTTACACAAAAGCTAATCCCCCGCCCCTGAGCATGACATCATCAAAACAGTCATAATGGCAGCCCTTATCCCTGACCTCACTGGGCTCCGTAGGCAAACGCGCCCAGCACAGTACCACGCAACTATACTCCGAAGCTGGAACCCAATGCAGATCTCCTCACAATACATCGCTCCCCAAATAGGAATATGCCACATCACTCGCAAAGAAGAACGCTACACGGTTCATATCAGAATAGAAATTTAATGCACAACAAATTCACCAAGCCCATACAGCCATTAGGCCATGAACTCCAAAATATATTTCATTATTGTGGGCTGCATCCGCAATAAATGACCAGCTACTTCTTGTGTGACGCCCTGTTCCTTCATGGTACACAGGGGCTACATTCCCGTACGAAAAGGCAACATGGAAGCGCCTAGAACCGCAGGGCCGTCCCAATAGGGAGGCACTAGTCCAGCTGAAAGGCCGAAATGTTGCTCCTAGCCACTAGTACTGCGTAAGGGCATGTGGCCCATTGGCGATCGTCCCATAAGATCGTAATGCTGCTCCACTGATTAACACGAAGCAGCAGGTGTCGGGAGTAAAATCCATCTGCAGGAGTGGCATACAGATGGCAGTGGCAAAAGGGGAGGAGATACCTGTCAACCAAATGAAATGAAAAAGAATAGTATGGCCATCAGAACTACATTTGAATTACTCACTTCAATGATCACACCAAATCCACAGCCATATGCATGCTAGCCCACTCCAAAGGATCATCACCACCCAAAAACCACTTGCGAATCATAACTATCTATATCGAGGTGAAAACACTATCACAAACGAGTGTACCTGTGCATGCGTCTGTTAAAACAGAATCCATCAGATGGGATTGGTAACGTGCATAGACACAAGTGTCTGAAGGCGCGTCGAGACAGGGAGGGCTCAACAAGGCCAGATAGACGATGGCCCCACTATGGCAGCCCTGCATCACATAGCGCAGGGGAGGCGGATAGATTCCAAGAAGCCCTGTACATGGCAAACTCTGTATCAAATCATCTGTCCATGCATCCATACATCATTCCCTCATCCCGTAATGAAAACGCCTGTTTCCATACTCACATAACATGTGAAATTTCCATTGAGTCTGTGCGTTATGCAGCCTGCAAAATCCACTGTGCCCCAGCCCGTTATTCCAGTGTTGTGAAGTAACATGTATTTGGGAACGTCCGGCCTCATCGCCCACGTCGCTATTGCGCATCCCATACTATTCATATCAATCATTGCATCCTCGCCGAAAGCGCCGCCCTTCGAATTCCTCATTTGCAACATCACGTCGAAAAGGCATCTGTGGTCGCTTGAAACCACAAATTAATCCATCTAGTGCGGCTGTGTGTGAAAATGGCAACTGCCTTCACTCACAAATGGAACGCCCCGCCCGTCGTTGAAGCTCGGTACAGTGTTGCATGAGGGTCCACCGTTACTCGAGTACTACGTTCCACTGACCCTTCACAAGTCTGTTCGCGACTGCAAAGATTGTATGTGAAACAATGGGACCATAGCCGAATGAACATATCAACCAATGTTACACTGCCATCGGGTACAAATACATGATTGCAATAGCAAGATGCCATTCGTCGAATTGCAGCGTTGTGTGCGGGACGTGCTCGCCCAAAGGGGAGTGCAGCTTGCACAGGTGGAATGAATCACCACAGGTGGAGGCCATACAGCCTGAAAACACATAAATTGCACACCCAGTCTCCTCCCACAACCACACCCACTCGAAATGCTACCGGCAGGACTAGCCATGTTGGCCCTGGGGGACCTGATAGCACTGCAAGTACTCCAACTTCAAGAAGAAGACGAACACCAACTACAACCGGCCGCACGGCGGAGACGCAGGAGGAGGAGGAGGCCAAGGCAGGGCCAGCAAGGGCCGCCAGCACAGCCACTACCACCACGCAGGCAGCCCGCAATCCCACGCCTCCGAGCACATCCGTTCAACCTCACTGATGAGCAGATCCACACCCTCTACCGTTTGGACCGGGACACCATAACCGCCATTGTGGACATGACACAGGCTGACCTTGTCAGCATGATAGATAGCCCAACCGCCATCCCACCCCTACTGAAGGTGGTGTCTGTACTACACTTCCTGGCCACAGGCACCTACCAGCACACAGTCGGACAGTTGCATGGCATATCACAGCCACTGTTCTCACGGACACTATTGCAAGTGCTCGATGCCCTCCTGAAGCACGCAGACGACTACATCTCTCTACCACGCTCGGAGCAGGAAATTACCAACACAAAAGTGGGATTCCATGCACTTGCCGGCATACCGGGTTGCATTGGTGCCATCGACTGCACCCATGTGGAATTGGTCGTCCCACATGCCATGGAGGCCCAGTACCGCAACCGAAAACAATTTCATTCCCTGAATGTACAAATGGTGTGTGACTCCAACAGGATCATTACACATTGTTGTGCCAGATTCCCTGGATCAACCCATGATTCTATGGTCTTGAGGAACTCTACTATACCACGCTACATGGAGCGACACGCAGGGAACAGATCCTGGCTACTCGGTGAGTCTCATTTCATGCATGATGATGTGGGGTATGTGATGCGGCAATGACCTGGCAGGAAGGGGGGGGGTGCGTACGTAGCAATGGCATTCCTCAATATTCCTTTCTTGTCCACATACAGGTGATGCCGGGTATCCACTGAAGAGATGGCTCCTCACACCAGTCCGGAACCCACGGGACCAGCATGAGGAGGACTACAACCATGCCCACTCACGTACCCGTGTAGTCATAGAACAGGCATTCGGCCTACTGAAGACTCGTTTCCGCTGCCTCAGCAGGTCTGGCGGGGCACTCCTGTACCGCCATGTGAAGGTTGCAAAGATGGTCATGGCATGTGTCATGCTCCACAACATGTGCGTACGTAGAAATGTGCCCATGCCCCCTGACGCAGAACTGCAAGCACCTGATGATGGTCATGATGAGGGTGGGGATGTGGCAGCACCTCAAGGAGTCTGCGAGGCACAGGAGGGCCGTGACATTCGTCAGCATCTCATAGATGCATGCTTCTAGCACTCACGCCTGGTGGCTGATACATGGACACGGGACTCGTGGCACTGTGTGTGTCTGGAACATGCACAATATGGACTGTACGCCTATAATGGCCTCGTACACAAAGATCAATGTCCACACATCTCATTGCATGATCGTGCATTGTTTATGGCATATGTGATATCATGTTAAACACCCTATCGACCCGCCACCCAAGTGAGCCCAACACACCCCCTCCACCCTCCTACCTCCCCCCCGAACACCAGTGTCCAAAGATGCTCATTGTCAGTGGGCTGTCGCTATTGCAAGCCCCCTCTGCGGGTATCAGGGGCACCCCTGCCTGTGGAGCGCAGGTTCCTCCTAGATCTACGTTGGGGGCTGCCCTGGACGGCACTTGCAACGGATGATGTCTCTGCCTGCTCACGTCCATGCATGTCCCTAAGGGTTTGTGAGAGCTCAGTGAGCACACGGCGCACTGCGGCAAGTTCGGCACATACGTCTTTGGACGTCGCATGCAGTTCCCCCCTCAGGCTCTCGGTGCTTCTCTCCATTTGTACTCTCAGGCTCTCGGTGCTACTCTCCATTTGTACTCTCAGGCTCTCGGTGCTACTCTCCATTTGTGCCCTTAGTGTCTCTGTACTTCTCTCCATTTCTGCCCTAAGTGTCTCAGTTGATGTTTCTATGTCTGCCTTAGTGCCCCCACATTCATCGGCATGGTCCTTGAGGAGCGTGGCCAGTTGCTGCTGTTGCACGATTAACTGGTCAAGGGACTGTTGCCTCTGCTGGGCCATGGCCATTTGCGGTGGTGTCACAGAGGGGCTGATCACCTCATGTTGCCTTGCCACAGGGCTTGTGGGGGATGGCCAGTCGTCGTCTTGTGGGTGCCCCTGCGTGGTATCCTCATGGTGTACGGGATGGAACAGACAGGGGGATTGTGACAGGTCATGGATGGATCTAACTTCGACATCCCCGTTTTCTGTGTCGGAGCATGCTGCCATTAATGCAGTATCACCTATGGTGCTGCTGCCACCAGAAGCAGTGCCTACTGTGGCATCCATTGGGGGGACCTGTGGTGGTGGTGTTGTGGGCATGCTGGCTGCTGGGGTGCCTGTTGGAGTTCCCTCCTGTGTGCTGTCACTTGATTTGTGCTGCTGCCGTGTCTTGATGCGTGCAGCTGAGGTGGAGGGTCTTTGGCCGTTGGTCTTGGCCCTCTTTGCAGGTGTGCTGGTAGGGGTGTCCTGGAGCTCGTCGTTTGGATCGGACCCTGTGGTGGAGTAAAGGAGGGCGAGCGTTATTAATGGGTCTGTGGGAATTGGAATGGCAATGTATCACATGCATTGGGGTGGTACCTGAGGGTGATTTGGGTCGGGGCCTTGGAGGTGGTTTCATTTGTGTGTGGAGTGAGGATGCAGTTGTTTGGCAGCCTGCAGTTACGGTGTGCCTGCAGCACGTGTAGAGGGTGTTTTTAGGATTTTTAATTATTTATGTATTTGATGTGAGTTTTAAAGTGTGCTATCAGGCCTATGTATGTGGACGTTCTCCTGGACATGTGTTCCTGTTGCACTATGTGGGCACGTGGTACTTCACATGATTGGACATTGTGGTTTTGGCATTGTTTTATTTGGGACACCTACCTGAATCTTCGGATGTCTGCACTCCTTTCTCCATCCCTCCGACTCCCTCTATGCTCTCCATTCCAATGGTGGAGGCACAGATTTCTTCCCAGGGGGTCAACTTGATGGGTGATTCCGATCCTCCCCCGGTAGCTGTGGCAATGTTGCGGTTGGCAGAAAGTATGCTACGGACGCGTATCCGCAGGTCGTCCCATCGCTTTCTGCATTGCTGTGGGTTGCGGGGTGCGGTCCCCACCGCACTTACACGCTGTGCCACCAGGGCCCATATGGCCTTCTTGTTCGCAAGTGCCGTCCTGGTCATTTGCGTGGAGAAGACGACGGCAGCATTCTCCTGGAGGGTCTCCGTGAGCACCGTGAGTTCCTCACGGGAGAAGTGGACCTGCCGCTTGCGGTCGCACGCTTTCTTCGCTACTTTTCCCATTTTTCTTGGTTTCACTAGGGTGGATAACGGGTTGGGATGTGTCTCAGGGTAGTATTTTTTATGGTTGTGTGGATTTTGTGGTTTCATAGGTGTACGGCGTGATGTTTCCCGTTCCGGGACCATGCTTCTTTACGGTCACCGTACTTTCCGGTTGGCGCTCACTGCGGTGTCCGCTGAGATTGGTGGCTGTATTGCACCTAGGGCGCCGTACGGCGGCGGTGTGGGCTGTTTTGGGGTCATTTCGGCCATCGCGGACTTTGCACTTCCGCCATGGCGTGGTGCTCGTGCCCGATGGGTCGGAATGAGCCGCACTTTGCTCCATCGTGCAATGGCGGAAACGCTATTTACGCTATGGCGGTCCGGTCGGTTGATTTCCGCAAGGGTCGTAATGAGGGCCACTGACTTCATTTTTCTGGGGCTGACTACTGTCCCCCAGAAACATATAAAGTTGCCATTAACTTTTTATAGTCACTTTAAACTACAGACCCAGTACACCCAATTTACATGGAGTATTGGAAAGGGTTAACTCCTCCCCCTTTTTGTCTCTGCCTCTTTGACCTTTGTTTTGCTCTCTTAACATTAAGACTTGGCTGGTGGCAGTGGTACCTACCCTAACTTTTCTACCGCGATTATAGTATATAAACGTGCTACTGTTTTTGGCTACTGTATTAGCCTCAAACATAAAACCGCTTGACCAAATACTTTTTATTTTGGCTCTGCTCAGGTTTAGTCACCATTTCTTTTTGTTAAGGTCCTTCTTGAGTCTTACTTTTCACGCCAAACCAGGTTTGCCTTCTTTGTTTGCTGACCTTTGGCGGGCTTCTGTCCAGATGCCCTCCTTTGGCGTCTGGGTGTCTAGGTGGACAGAATGTGAGGGAAGGGTTTAGTCACCCCCTGCACAGGGTCTCCTTGGAGACCCAAGTCGCACTTTGTGTTGATTGGCTGAGGTGGGCCGGACAACACCCCTGCTGAGTGATTGACAGCCAGGCTGTGTGAATGGGGGATTTTGGCATAACAGGCAGGACTCTTGGGCTGGAAGTAGGTCGCACTGGAACTGCAAAGAACCGAAGAGAAGCGGAGAAGAAGACGGCTGCTGCAACTCCCGAGTCCCGGTGAAGCCCTGCTGCAGTCCTGAGCTATCTACCCTTCAACGAACAGAGAAGATCCAGTCTGGAGTCTTCTTCCCTTGAGCCTTGTGGGATCAACCAGCTCATCTTCCACAGCCAGTGGATCCTCTTCGTGGTCAGAATCGCTGCACATTGCTGTAGTGGTCCGGATATCCATCTGAAGAGCCGCTCCTGTTTTAAAGGAGCGTACCTTTTATTCACTGTTGCTTCGCTGCTGCTGGCCTCATCCCTGGGTAGTGCAGATCGCTCCAGACAACCTCCTTCTTGTCCCCACGACTGAAGCTCCAGGAACCATGAGTCTGCAGGAAACTACCAGGAACAACTGCTGTGGCACAAGCTTCTTCACCGAAGAAGGTACTGTGTCCTACTTCGAGGAATTGGGGTGAACCCTTCTTCCTCACCAAAGGCTTGTCCTTTCCTTTCTTCCCTCTTATAACTTTTGCTTCCTTTCATGACAATATCTAAGTACTCCTGGTAACCTTGAATCGTGAACTGTCTGAGTGTGTGATCCTCGGCAGCAGGAACCCTGTTCCACTTAACACTGGCGCAGGCCTATTGATTTTTATCCACTTGTTAGAATGTGCCCTCTGATTCTATCTGCCTTGACAAAAGTATTGCATATGATTATTTTCTCCAACTCTCGTGTGTTAATTCATGTGCTAAGTGTGTTTGACTACGGTTACATTTCTTCCCGCGGGTACGCTTAGCCTTAGTAAGACCGAACTGTCATTACTGTCAAAAAGTGATTGCATATGTACTCCCAGTAACGTCTTTGTTTCATAACACCGGTCTGTCAAATCCTAAGGTACTTACCTTGAATTGTTCTGCACAAGGGGAATTGGTTGTGTGTAGTATATTTGAAGTGTGGTTTTATTTTATTCGAAGTGAAGTGTTTTATGAACAGATGGTTTAAAAATAAATGTACTTATATTTTTTTTAACCAGATACCTTGAGTCAGTGTTTGCTTCAGTCTCAGTGATTGTAGTCCTTTGTGTAATCTCTACTACTGCTCATTTGCTCTTGAGATAAGTCTGGCTGTTCAGCCATTGCTACCACTCTTTCTGTGCAGTACAGGCTTGTACCAAAGGTGAACTTGTGTTACCACTTGTGGTCTTAATTGTGTGCAGTGGTCCCTAAGGGCACTGCACATGATTCTGCCTAACAGTTACAAATGCCACATCATATCATATGGTGTTCCTTTTTTCTATTTGCTTAAGATCATCGTAGCTGCATTTAAAATCACATCAGATATGTTTTTGTCTGGAGATAATTGTGTGCAATATTTCCAAAGATGTAATGCGATAACTACCAGGCACAAGGAACACAAACATTGTTTGAATAGTTCACGGCACATTAAATCGCAAACATCTAATGTAAACAAAACAACTGTTGGTTCATTACGTTTATCTGTGCGCTTCACAGCCATCATGTAGCTTCTCATGGTAGAGACCATGTCACAATGCATGTTGGTGTAAATTAAAACAGTGACATGAAGATGTGTTTATTTGAGAGTGACAAAAGATGGAGAGATGGAAATCACCTATGAGATACAATCTGATACAATGTAAGCATAGTAGTAAAATGGGGGCTTGGATGCATTAATTTCGACTTCAACGAAAATAAAAAATGTACTTAAGGAGGTAAATAAATGAAAAATATGCAGTTTGCACTCGCAAAAGCGAACGATAAAAGCTTTAAGAAATCAAAAACCTACACTTATACAGTTAGACGCACACGTACGAATAACCCCTCTCCCCCACCCCCCCAATTTCCAACAAATTCCACTGTCCTCTACAGTGACTCATTTCATTTTCAGATGTGCAAACTGGCCTTGGATACTTTGTTAATTGTAGTGCAAGCACATTCGAATGCTCGCGGGGCAGCCACTCATTTCATTTTATGGTGGAAACACAGGGCTCCTTAATGTTGAAGGCTACTGGTTAATAATCCATAGTTCGCATCAGGAAGGGGTTACTGCAAATGAACCCGATCACTCTCTGAAAGAAGCTGATACCGTCTCTCTGCTCTTCCATATACTGTATTACGGTATTCCGAAGTGAGCTCAAGATGACGCCATTTGCTTGATTCGTGTTTGATTTCGTTACAGTGAATTACAAATGTTGCTTTTGTAGAACGTAGCCGTGATTTAATTTGAAGTGGGTGAACCAGATAATAAAACCCAATGAAATCGCGGTAAGGACAACAGAATTACATCCGGTTCATGTCTTGTGATTGCTTTGCTGTGCATTTGCACTGATTGAAGACGGTTGGAGCACATTCACCTCTATTCCCTTTTATCTTGGAGTTGAATATGTTATGCAATTTATCAGCCTGCATTTGATGCCAGTTGAATTTAATTATCAAGTGTTAAATACTGAATCCATATGTCAATAGTCAGGATATGTGTACATGTTCAATAAAGCACACATGGCAGATTTTTTGTGAAATACTTATTGCAAATAAGTAAGACAATTAATTGAATATTCTGAATGATCCAGGCGGAATGTCCTCCCAGCAAAATGTTTAGAACATTTCTAAAAAGGTACATTTAAATTGTGTATGTGGACTCACAGCACGTGTAACAAACACTAGGCAACAATGAAACTCGTGGACGTGCATCAGATCAGTTTGAATGATCAGTATTTGGAAATGTTATGTGGTGCGCAAAACTAAATCAATGTGAAACGAGAAATGTGAAACAGTGGGGCCGATTCATGGAACAAATGTGCGCCAAAAAAAGTGGCGCAAGCTGGCGCAAGGTGGCGCAAGCGTGAGAAAGCAAGCGTACACGCACGTGTGCGATTCAAGGAAGGCGCTGCATGTTTTCCACTGGTTGTGCGCCAAATCCCTGCGTGGCGCACACAGGCACACACATCATTGCAACAACCCGAACGCCGTGCGCGACGCGCACAGGGACAGCGCACAACATCCGCGCACACACCAAAAAGGGGGCGGGACACGGGGCGTAACGCACGGAATGGGGAACAACGCGTGAAAAAGAAGGCGTAACTGGGGAAGTACTGCAGGCAAATACACGGAATGCCCACACGCACGCGAACAACTCATATTCATGTATTTGAATACGGGAAACAAGCTCACGCTAAAAGATGCGCGCAGGCGTCAACACGTCCGCCACAGGAAGGCAGGCAGGCGTAAGCGTCCCCGCGCACAGTATAAAAGCGCACGGAAACAACAAACACGTACATACCGCTATGATGAATGCCCCATTTGTCGCAGCACTGATCGTGGGACACCGCAGGAGGAGGAGAATAGCCAGGGCCCGCATTGTTTCCCCCCGGACTAGCCTTTTTGGGATGCCTGAGAACCAGGTCTACGGCAGGTATAGGTTTCCACCTCGTATCATCCTAGACCATGTCAGGGGGTGGGAAGATGACCTTACATCCCCCACCCTCTGCTCCCAAGCTTTGAGCCCCTTGGAGAAGGTGCTCAATGTCCTGCATTTTTTGGCCACTGGGTCATTTCAGCGGACTACTGCCATAGTGGGGGGGGGGTCTCACAGGCCACCCAGTCACGCTGCCTACACCATGTCTTGGCAATCATGACTGCGCGCCCCTCAGTCCGCAGGCACATATACATGCCCAGAACACCCGCAGAAAGGCAGGGCGTTGTCCAGGACTTTTACAGGGTGGCACACTTCCCCAAAGTGCTTGGTGCCATAGATGGCACCCATGTGGCCCTACGTCCACCTAGGGCCACTGAGCACATCTACCGAAACCGCAAGCACTGGCATTCCATCAATGTGCAGGTGGTATGCGATGCCAATGGAATCATCACCTCTGTCTATGCAAACTACCCTGGCTCCACCCATGACAGTTTCATATACAGAATGTCGGCCCTGGAAGCTGGGCAGCATGGCGACACATGGCTCCTAGGTGAGTACAAATGCCTGTGCACATGCATGCATGTCACACACAGACAAATACATAAACCCCAATAATCACAACCATTATCACCTCTCCAGGGGACAGTGCCTACCCTCTGAGCAACCACATGATGACGCCAATCCGGAACCCCACCACACCACCCCAGGTAAGATACAACGCTGCCCATATTGCAACCAGGGCCATAGTTGAGCACACATTCGGAGTGCTCAAGTCATGCTTCCGCTCCCTTGACCGCTCTGGCGGGCAGCTACTCTATGCACCCCCAGTAGTGTGCAGGATCATTGTGGCAGCATGTGTCCTGCACAATGTTGCAACACGACAGGGCGTACCGGTAGACATGATGGTGCCCCTACATCCCCAACCACAGGCACAGGCGCTGCCCATGGGAGGGGATAGGGCACGTGGTGAGGCAGCCCGGACCCAGCTTGTGGCCACATTTTTCACCTAAACTCCCACCCCTGCGGAGTGCACACAGGCCTGGCACATACCAGGTGACAATCGATGATGACAAAGAGACAGTCAACTGTCACAACCTTACCACCCTGAGAATGTTGCCATCGAAGTGCCACATTGTGTGCATCCCTTGCTACTCAAACCTAACCAATCCTGTGTGACCAAAAGGTACGCATGCAAGGTGTGTATCACACAGACCTGCAAAACAGGCCATGACAATCACTGGTATGCCACCCAAAGTCTCCAAAACCACAACATGTCATGGCAAGCAATAGCAAAAGACCAACACAGTAAAAGATGATGCCTGACATGGAATCAGATGAAATTACTGACCAACAACCTCCCACACAAAGCAAGTCATACCCAAATGCATAACAACAGTTGTAGCTTGAACATAACAATGAATGCCTGTACACAAGCACATTGTGCATGGCAAAATCAACACTGCATAATACGTGTGCTGTGTCCATCTCCTGCAACACACTGCTCAGCACAGAGCATAGTGACCAGCCATTGTGTGTGACGCACACCCAGAGCATCACATGAAAACGACAAACTAAATAAAAAAAAATCACGCATGTACAGGATCCATAAATGGTCATAGATCATGTGCTGCAGGGACACAGTGGTCCCCAGAAGGCAAACTGAGTGCACATGTGGACATGGAAGGGTGGTTGTACATGTTGTGGATCATAGTGCAAGTGTGTGTGTCAGTAGGGACATGCACTCAATGCATGCATGTGCAATCAAGTGACCATCAGTGTCCTCATCACATGTGAACATTGCCCATGTGTACACCCCAGCATGTCAAACCACAACTATACCCTCACACCTGAAAGGTAAACACAACACATGAACAGCCATTGATCAGCAGAATACATCATGTACATAGGATACCACAATTACAATGTCAGGGTGCCCAACACACTGTGGGGCAAGGCAACTGTTCAACAACAAAATACCCCCCGTCTCACATATCACCATGACCCACCGAACTACTGCGCATGGGGTATGTAGCCTTCATCCTTGAAGTTCACCTGGCCACAGGATCACCCTTCCCCTTTGTCTCCATCTTCCACCTTGCATGTAAAAAGTGTACAGCACCCTCAGAGACCACCTTGACTTGCAAAAACACAAAATCAAAGAGAACTCAGAGCAGGCAAACACAGATGCCAAGCAAAAAGCCTACAGGCAGCAAAACAAACCAGAAGAGCCTCCAGTAGATGACTTGAAGTAGCAGTAAGTCACAAAGGCCAAGTACTAGCACAATGATGGAACAACCAAGATGGCACAGTAAAACAATGTCACAACAGGATGTGTACTATGTGTGGTATATAATCTAGAATGATGCACCACAAACTGATGTGTACTGTCACAGCTCCCGTGTACAGGTGCAGGAGTGGCACGAACCAACCACCCCCACCGTGGTCTGGGTGCCTGCAAGGTCAAACTCACACAGGCCTCTGAGACCCTGGTGGGGAAGGAGGGTCAGGGATAGGCAGTCGGGACAGGCATTGGTATACTGGATAACCAGAATGAGGGCAGGAGAGGGGTGTAGGATTGACAAGGGAAAGTAGGGAATGTACAAAAACATAAGAATCACATTAATGCATACACAATCAGACCAAACGTGTAAATCATGCACATAGTACCAAATTACTCAAATTGAAGTCAAAGTGAAACTTATCTCTGGGGTGAGTGCTGGCCACCTGCCTGCGCACTCTCAGGTCCGGTAACATGAGCAGTTCAATTCTGCAAAGAGAGCCAGAGTCACTACTCTGTGCGTGCCCATGACACATACACACACCACCATGCATGCCCCAAAGTAACAAAATACTGTACAAACAAACTATCTGGTGTGGTGCTTCGTACCCATACGTAAGATTCCCCCCGTGATGGTTCATACACAGTCAATGCAGTAAGTAGGTGCCGGTGGGTGCGTGGCAAATGGAAGACCAATGTCTCAAGATTCACACAACATCCAATGTTCCCTGGGTAAGCAGCCAGATGCATTTAGCAAGGTACGACTTCAGTACAAGTCGTGTTCCAGCATAACCTAAATAAAGTAGGTAGTGCATGGGGCAATTTCAACCTGAAAATGAAATGCACTGCACAAAAGTCTGTCCCTCACTGTCTGTCCCTGTGAGCTGCTTCTTTCCCTGTCTTGGAACGCTACATGGCTAATACAACTGCCTCAATGAACCATGGTGGACCGGAGGATATGTGCCACTGCCCCTGCATGTGCCCTTGACAACTTTTCCATCAACCAGCCATTAGTCCACCAAGGCATTTTAGCTGTACTGTGCGCTTCAACACCAATATCTGTCCAAGCTCACTGTCAGTGGTGCTACTTAGCATGCATGTGCAACTGGCCCAGTGGACGGTTGGCTGTGTTGTGGCCCCCTTGTGCTGCTCACCTTGCCTGGAGTTCCTTGAAACACGTCAGCTTCTGTAGGATGTATGAGCGCAATCCCTGTGGCTCTGCCTGCACACACGTGCGCATGTCTGCACCACCGAACGTGGCCATCTTCCAGACGTCCAATGGCCCATGTCAGCTGGGAAAGGTGGTCTGGAGGCTCATCCCCCTGCAGAAAGGGCAGAAAACACATGATTAATGCATGAAATGTCCCTGTGTGTGTCTCCTCAGGCATGTCATGACTGGACAATGACAGAGACGCACCTCAGAAATCACTCCATCAGTGCGACTTTCACAGGCAAAGTGTGTTAGCCACTGTCTACAGAATGAATTGCATCAAACACATGTACAGCAAAGATAAGAAACATACTACACAATGTATAGCAATTAATGCACACATGAATCATGAAACCATCCATCTAGCAAAGGAAGCACTGTGGGCAAATTCACCCCTATCATCCCCACTAGGGGTGTTAACACAAGTAGTACAGCAGCAGACATGCCACAGATATGACAGTCCAAAGCCCTTGTGTAATAGGCTGTAACACCGAACCATCCTTGCGAGCCCATGGATAAGGGAAGCAGAAGTGGCATATGTGAGTCAGGACCCCAAGCTGCAAACACATACACGAGACAAGCTTGAAGGGACCAGCTGGAACAGACAGTGGATGTGTACCATGTGTGGTATATAATATAGAATGATGCACCACAAACTGATGTGTACTGTCACAGCTCCCGTGTACAGGTGCAGGAGTGGCACGAACCAACCACCCCCACCGTGGTCTGGGTGCCTGCAAGGTCAAACTCACACAGGCCTCTGAGACCCTGGTGGGGAAGGAGGGTCAGGGATAGGCAGTCAGGACAGGCATTGGTATACTGGATAACCAGAATGAGGGCAAGAGAGGGGAGTAGGATTGACAAGGGAAAGTAGGGAATGTACAAAAACATAAGAATCACATTAACGCATACACAATCAGACCAAACGTGTAAATCATGCACATAGTACCAAATTACTCAAATTGAAGTCAAAGTGAAACTTATCTCTGGGGTGAGTGCTGGCCACCTTCCTGCGCACTCTCAGGTCCGGTAACATGAGCAGTTCAATGCTGCAAAGAGAGCCAGAGTCACTACTCTGTGCGTGCCCATAACACATACACACACCACCATGCATGCCCCAAAGTAACAAAATACTGTACAAACAAACTATCTGGTGTGGTGCTTCGTACCCATACGTAAGATTCCCCCCATGATGGTTCATACACAGTCAATGCAGTAAGTAGGTGCTTTCAAAAGCCACAAAGCACCACACGTCACATGAAAGCACAATAGACACGCAATTTTAAACTACATTAACTAATTAGACTAACCATGAAAAACCTACTTTACCTAATTAAAATAACTATCAAATTGAAAGTTAACTAACTAAACTAAAAGAAAAATCAAAAATGGCCACATACGACCCAGGGGGGAGGCACCCCAGAGGGGGGAGGTACAGGGTGCTGCTCAACACCCAAATGCGATGATGTTGAGGAAAAAAAAAACCTCCATGGGCTCAACACCTGCACAGCCCGACCTATGTGGGAGATACCTCGTCGTCCGAGTCTGGCTCTTCCTGGAAAGGAGGACGTGACACAGGAGCCTGACCACACCTAGCCGCAGCTTGCCCCTCGTCGGCAGCAAATTTGCCAGATGGGTGAGCCTAGTTCTGTGTGGCGATGACACGTAGGTTCTGCATGCAGAACCTCCCGTGATACGCGTGCTTCCTCTTGCAAGGTAACACGTGCAACACAGAGTTCTTCCTGCAAGGCTTGACTGGACAACTGATGCACCTCCCGGCAAGCACGTAGCTCAGCCGAGATGGTACGCTCAAGCTGCTGAAACCTCTCCTCTGACCGTGCCCTCTGGGACATCAAGAGGACACCCAGAGTGGATCTGAGGGACTCATACTCAGCCCTCAGGGCCTCCATGTGTGCCTCTGCGTGAGCAGCAATTGCTTGACGCAGAGACAACATTTCAGCTTGGCATGCCCTGTCGGTCGCCCCCATGCCCAGCCTGAGCGAGTGGGCCATGGACCGTGCCGCCCACTGTTGGAGAAGCACCTGACTAGCAGGGGGGAGCACGGATTGGGCCACACGCTCCATGCTCACAGCGATGTTCTCCATTGCTGCCCCCTGGCATTCAGCATTGGCAGTCATGTCTTGCTCCCACTCAGTATACCGCGGTAGCGCGAGGCCACCGCGTTGCTGGGCTTGACACCTGTGGGACCCAAGGACCGAGTGTCCTCGTTGTGTTGGCACCGCGCACGGCTGCACGACTACATGCCCCCGTCGATGTGATGGCCCAGGCACATCAGTGACTGGTGTGGAGGGTGACCCTGCATCCCGATCCACCACAGGCAGAGGTTCCAACACTGTCTGAACCCTCAGTGCAGGTGTCGCGGACTGAGGAGTGCCCACATCAGAATCACTCACCCCTGACATATGGACCTGATGCACATCCAACTCGACATGGACGTCAGAGTGGTCATCAGGGCTGGACTCATTGCCAGCCAAAGACAAGATGGACTGTAACACATGTGGGTTTTTGTGGCTTACCACCCCACGACCCCCACTTGTGCTGGGTTGCTGTAGTGATAACAACCCTGTGCCTGGCATGACAGCACCATCCTCTGGCTCCATTGCATCATCATCTGAAAAGTAGAGTGAAAAAAGGTCACTACACATGTTAGAAGCACACAACACACACACACACACATAGACATCACACAAACACCAAACACATCAAGCATACATGTCACACACAAAAGAGAACCTGCCATGCATGCTGGGTCAACTTGACATTCCTTCTGTGATTAGGCATGTAGAAGGGTGTTATATCACTCAGAAGTGGGTTGATGTAGTACAGCAAATGTGTATGTTACTCACTATCTACATCTACAAGTACTTCATGATGTGTATCAGAAAATGTGAAGGCAGTGCAAGGTCAACTTCAGGCATCACGTGCAATGTGCATGCAATGGGTAGCATGGCTACAAGCAAAGCAGCCCTCCCCCCAAGTGCAAATGCAGGGATGCCTTGTATGGTATCAAAAGGATGACCATAGACCTGTGTATTGACAGACAGTGTTGACTAGCATCAATTAAATCATATGAGTCAAGTGACAACACAGCATATGATTATGGGACAGTAAGCAGGACACATGATGAAACCTCTGGAGTACACCCACGTGTGAAGAAGACACTACACCAGTTGGACAGTGTCATTGGGCATGAAACAGGCTGAGGCCTGTGACCCACACAGACTGTCACACCCTAAACATCTGTGCGACGCAGGACTGAGCCACAGTGGCCATGGGAAGGCTGATGAAATGCCATGTAATGTAGGTCACCCTGGACACGTACTACAATGATCATCCAGTCAAGGACACATAGGGGCATGCATGGAATGCACATGGAGCATGAATGGCCACTCATGTCCCTGCGGAGCATCTGACATCTGCACAGTCCAAGTGAGACACCCTGCATCAAGTACAAAGGATGTACCATACAGCATATGTCTGGCAGGTTGGCTGGTGGAAGTTAGCATGTAGACAGGACGCATGAACATGCAAGTACTTAACGGCAAAATTGATGCAGACCCGTGCAAAGGTGAAATTGGGTGCAGGGGGGGTGGAGGGGCAAGGGAGCATGCCTATGTGGAGTACCCACATGCAGGCAGAGGACACATGCACGTCAGTCATGCTATGACATAGTCCCAGGGCTGAGAGGAAGGTCCCCCAGGCTACATGCAGAAGGGCCAGTGAGCTGGAACATGGACCGGAGGGGCATCCTGGTGACCACCATGTGAGTAGGGTGCAATAGTGGTGATGCGGACAGTCCCTGTCTGCTCCATGTGTCCACCATCCTGCAGCCATCAGGACCATGTACACATGACATGTAGTGGCAGTCATGCACAACACATCACACAAGTAAAACACACATGTCCTCAACAAACACGCAGCAACACTCACTGGACTGGGCATCAAAGTCCGGCATGTCTCCCACTCCTTTGACCGATTCAGGTGGTATGAACTCCGCAACGAGTGACTCGTACGGAGTGAGGTCTTCCTCCTCAGGTGCAGGCCCACTGCCAGTCACTAGAGTCAAGTTGTAATTGGAGGCACGCTTAGCCTTAGCACTGCGTTTGAGGTCATTCCAATGCTTTTTGCACTCTTGCACCGTGCGCACCTCATGGCCGAATGCACTCACATGTTCCGCAACTTGCTTCCAGTGGGTATCACGGTGGGCAGCCGTAGTCTGACAATTAGGCCCCACTAGCATGTCACGGCTGTGGTCCCGCACGTAGTCCACGAGGAAGTCCAGTTCCTGGTTGCAGAAAGGCTTCTTCCTCGACATGCAGCAGGTCATGGCTGTGTGTGGGGTCCCAGCCTGTGCTGCAGGTGCAACCTTCCTCCTCTTGGATTTTGCCACAGACCCTGGCTGGCAAATGCCACCCTGATCAGTACGGCCAGTGGCACCGGTGGATTGAGCCAAGGGAGTGGCAGGTGGAGGGATGACCAAAGGCCTGACTTGCGTCAGTGGCAGCTGGGTGCCCTCTAATGGACCCTGCGCAGCAACATCTGCTGTGGCAGGGTCATTGACCATGACTGTCCTGGTTGGTAGACTCACAACCGGGGAGTTGTTGGCTGCATCTACCCCTGCACTTGCCAACACCCGGCTGGTCGGGGCAGCAGATGACATTACTGCCCCACGGACATGTGTCTCAGTCAGGGCAGTCCTGCATGCACCTATGGTTTGCCTCCTGCCCTGTTGGAAATCTTCCAAGGACTCTTCAGGTGCCAACGCAGCCTGCGCTGGCAGACCCTGAGCCTGGGTGGTGGTGTCCACAGCTGCACCTGCAGCTACCACTACCCTTGGGCCCGTGGCAGTCGATGAAACAGACTGCCAGGTCACATGGGCGCCAGTGCCAGATGCAGAAGCTGCATCTCCCAGAACCACAGGGGGTGGTGGCATGACTGCATGACACATGGCACAACATCGTGCACAAGTGGCGCACCCCTGCCTCTTCCCCCTCTGCAGCCAACTTGGACACCCTGGAGTCCCCCTACTCCCTGGTCACCCCGGCCACGTCCCTGATCACGCCCGCCACGAGGAGTATGCCTAGCTGAGGTGCCCCTCACCTTTGGTTGCCTCCCAACCATGGCACAGATGAAGTAGTGCCAGCACAGATGGGGAAGTGCCAATGGGAGGTGTACACCACAATTGTCCTGGCAATTGGGGTGAAGGGAGTGGGATGAAAGATGTTAACAGCACCCCTGCACCTGCAAGGCTGTATGTGACCCCGGTGATGAAGTGACGGGTCACGCAACGCTCAGGCACCCCAAAACTGCAGTAAAATGGTACACGCAACCCCTGCAGCCTACGTGCGTGGAATTAACCTCCCACAGTACATGGTGGCACCCAGGAACATGAAAAACGCGTATGCGTGGGACACGCAGGCTACTATGACCTCGAAAACTGGTACGCGATACACAGGGGCACCCGCAGTGGGAAAAATAGCATGCGCGATTCACCGTCAGACTAGCGCGATGATGAAAAACACACGTAGCCAATACCCCCGCCAAAATAAGAGATACATCCTTGATCCGCTGTGAAGTTGTGATGGTGCGGCGCGAAACAACACGAAGTAGCAACACACACGTCGGTCTCCACGAAAGGCACTTACAGAGAACTGCTGGCCCCGCTCACCTTTGACCCGTGCTGAGGGAAACGCCAGTGCGCATCACATCACTTACGCGCTTAGACCGTTTCCTCCAATTACACGCATTCATACGGACGTGGGTTTTTTTCACGTGCTGATCCACTATGCACCCGTGTTGAGGGAAACGCCCGTGTGCACTACGTCACAGATGCGCTTACGCGCTAAGGGCCTTTCCTCGAATTACACGCTGACGTGCACTTTTTTCACATGCCAAATCCCTCCGTATCAAGCTGGCCACGCGAAAACACACGGAAGACCACGCTCCTGCCCAAAAGGCCATTTTCCTGCCCCCAAGAGCCCTGAGCACACTCCCACCTGCCATCTGCTGCTGCCTGCCTGCTGCCCATGTGCCCTGCTATTTGGTGCCTGCATGTCAGCCATCTGCAGGGGTCCAGTTGCTGTGTCCACCCCTACTGGAACAGAAGACTCCCGACTGGGATACCATCGCTCCACAGCCCAGCCCCAGGACCCAGTTGCCCATCAACGCCTGCCTCGGGGGTCGCCATGTCGGGGCAAACACCATCCGAGACCACTGGCGACCCCCAGCCAGAGAGGCAGAGGGCCACCAGCTTCAGTGAGAAGGAAGTTGGTGTCCTGGTGGAGCATGTCCTGGGGCATTATGATGCCCTCTTCACACAATCGCACGCCGACAAGGAAGGACGGGAGAGGATCTGGGAGGATGTTGTGGTTGCCATCAACGCGGAGGGGGTGGCAACCTGCGGCATCAAGCACGTCTGGAAGCGCTGGGAGGACTTCAGGTCCAGGACCCTCAACAAGGCCCGGCGCCTCGTGAAGGCAGAGGATGCAGTGGGGTGCCGGGTCCACCTGAGCAACATCCAGATGACGGTCCTGGAACGCATAAGCCCAGCGCTCCACACTTAGATCCTTTGGAGGAAGACCCGTCCGGAGTCGAGTGGCAAGTGGCCATGCATTGCTGTGTGAAACAGGGCATGTTGCAGTGTGCTGGTAGTCAGCTACTTGCCTGTATGTGTAACCTAGGCCATGTATGGATGTGTGTGCACCGGGACATCATTGTAATGCATGTAAGACCAGTAATGTGTGAACCACATTGATGGTGCATGTGTTCCAATGAAACATGGGGAGATGCATGCGGAATGCACACGTTAATGCATGCCAGTCCCTGTTCTTGGATATGGATGTTGGTGAGGGATGGGTGCTGCTCTCATGTACATATATGGTGTGCATGTCTGTGTGTCTGAGAAGTGTGTGTGTGTGACTTTGAAACGCCATGGATGCATGACACATGTCCGTGACGATGTGTAGATTCACTCATGCAGTGCAGTCACCGTTGTATCCACTGTGTCTGTGGTGTAGGAGCCATGATGCACGACCCTCCGGTGATGTGTGTGCATGGGATCAGTATGAGCCATGATGCATGTGAGTTTTAAGGCAACATTTTTGTAAACAGAGGCCCTTGTACATGGATGCTGATGTT
Organism: Ambystoma mexicanum; assembly: GCF_040938575.1. Classification (NCBI taxonomy): domain Eukaryota; kingdom Metazoa; phylum Chordata; class Amphibia; order Caudata; family Ambystomatidae; genus Ambystoma; species Ambystoma mexicanum. The sequence continues at coordinate 890,506,146 of NC_090922.1, forward strand.
GATTGCATGCGCTGTGTATGTTTGTTGAGTGTATTGAATTCATGTGTTGTGGAGGGACAGGATGGAAGTGACTTTTGACAGTGCCACTCATGTGTTATTGCTTCCTGTCTAGGGGACTATTGTACGGTACCCTGATGCTTGTGTTCTATGTCTCCCTCTACGCAGCGTTGAGTGAAGAAGAAGGCGGAGACAGCGCTGTGGAGCTAAGCGGCGGGGATGCCTCCACCGGGCAGCGACTCAAGGCCCAGCCACCCTCCCAGGAATTGCCATCATCAGGGAGAGAGGGGACTGGTGCCACGTCTGCCACTACGGCTGTAGCGGAAGGGCCGGGTGTGCCCCAACAGAGGCTTGCAATGGCGGAAGATGGTGCCGAGACATCCAGGTTGGTGGTCTCCACAGAGGAGGAGGAGCCCGCTACTGAGCCACACATGGGGCCTGGTGGGGGTAATACCACTGGTGCGAGTGGTGCAGTCCAGGGCCAGGGTCAGGAGGCAGCATAGGTCGCCGCGGAGGGGCCTGTGCATGTCGCTGTCCCTGACCCTGTGACTGCACCACCATGCACCAGCAGGGATGCCCTGTCCCAGGCCCGTCCGCAGGTAGGGGGGAGGCCCACATCATCTGCCTCTCCACTACCTGCGGACGAGGAGTCCCATGACCGTATGGGCTCTGTCCTGATTGGTGTCGCGTTGCGCACGCGTGTCATTCGTGATGACGTGCGTGCTTCCTGGGGGGACCATGGTCGGTGGGTTCCTACATGTGTCGCGCACTCTGGCGGACCTCTCCTCCTCTGTGGGGACTATGCACCAGTCGTTCTCCCTGCCGTCTTCTGGACCAGATTCCACCAGGGCCCCCTGTGGACCTGGCCCAACCAACACAGCCAGCTTGGTGGAGATCCCATCCCTGCCACAGTCGGGAGTCAGTGGTCCAGCAGGGGTGGACACCCCAACAACTGGAGACCAGCAGATGGAGGATGTGCAGGCATCATCGGACAGGGCACATGGACAGCAGCAGCAGCAGGCTCTAGGTGGGAGCAATGATGGCTCGGGGGCCATCAACATCAGAGGGGCAGGCATCGGCCAAAGGGCAGGAGGACCCTGGAATGGGAGTGTCTTCCGTGTGGCTGCGGTTGGGCCAGCGGATAGATGTGGAGCGGTGGCGGGCGGAAGAGGCGCGGCTCACCATGGTCAGGGCAGAGTTCTCCATGCGTCGGGCGTTGAAGCGGGCTGAGTGCCTCGAGGCAACTCGCAGGGAGTTGGAACAGGCCATGGATGCATCCCTGCGAGACCTCTGGGCCAGGGCAGAGGCCCGCCTCCAGGAGATAGACATGGTGTTCGATGGTGCCCTCGCCCACAACATCACAGAGTGAGCCGCAGGACTTTTCCGCCGCCATTTTATATAGTTAGTTAGTGATAGGTTTCCTTTCTCTTTTTTTTTTTTTTTGGGACGCTTGGACAATGCCCCACTTTTTTGTATATAGTTGTAAATTAGGTAGGGTTTTTTATATAGGTTTCATTTCATTTGTTGGGCTCATGGACCTTTGTTGCAATATTCGTACATAGTTGTACAGTGGATTTTAAAAAAAACATATTTTACCCTCACCATGGATCAATCGATTTTTGAATTTTGATTTCCTTTGGATTTACTTTGTTGGACAAGGATTTTTGACAAACTTTATTTTGGATTCATTTGGATTGTGTCATCATTATTATTATTTTTTTTAGGCCATGCCTTTTTTTCTTGTTTCAGATTCTTTACATGCTTTGAAACTTTTTTGATATTTTTGTGCACAATACATTTTGATTTCTTACTTCCATGTGTGGTATTTGCTCTTTGGTTTACTGCATGTCACAATGTGGGTTTACACAATCACTCGCACCCAGTGTGTGTGTGACGGACATGTGTTGATGTGCATATTTGACTTTTGGTTAGTGACAAGTAATAGGCCTTTCAGTGTGGGGTGGATGGGAGACTTGGTTGTGTCTGGAGACTGGGGTGGCGTGCAGTGGGATTTTGTTGGATATGAGGCCCATTAATGTGCATCTTTAAGACATGTTGGGTGGGTACCTGAGTCGGGGCCTGCTGGCAGGTGCCCGGCAATGCTGGGTGGATGGGGGTGCTGGGGGACATGAGTCGGGGCCTGACCCTCAATGCTGGGTGGGTGGGGGTGCTGGGGGACATGAGTCGGGGCCTGACCCTCAATGCTGGGTGGGTGGGGGTACTGGGGGACCTCAGTCAGGCCATGCTGGCAGGTGCCCGGCAATGCTGGGTGGATGGGGGTTCTGGGGGACATGAGTCGGGGCCTGACCCTCAATGCTGGGTGGGTTGGGGGAGCTGGGGGACCTGAGTCGGGGCCTGCTGGCAGGTGCCTATCAATGCTGGGTGGGTGGGGGTGCTGGGGGACATGAGTTGGGGCCTGGTGGCAGGTGCCCGGCAATGTAGTGGGGTGGGGGTGCTGGGGGACATGAGTCGGGGCCTGCTGGCAGGTGCCCGGCAATGCTGGGTGGATGGGGGTGCTGGGAGACGTAAGTCAGGGCCTGCTGGCAGGAGCCCGTCAATGCTGGGTGGGAAGGGGTGCTGGGGGACATGAGTCGGGGCCTGACCCTCAATGCTGGGTGGGTGGGGGTGCTGGTGGACATGAGTTGGGGTCTGCTGGCAGGTGCCCAGCAATGCTGGGTGGATGGGGGTGCTGGGGGACATGAGTTGGGGCCTGACCCTCAATGCTGGGTGGGTGGGGGTGCTGGGGGACCTGAGTTGGGGCCTGCTGGCAGCTGCCTATCAATGCTGGGTGGGTGGGGGTGCTGGGGGACATGAGTTGGGGCCTGCTGGCAGGTGCCCGGCAATGTAGTGGGGTGGGGGTGCAGGGGGACATGTGTCAGTGCTCACTTGTGCGTGGTGACATGTGGGCTGGCTGGGGGCTTCGACAGGGTGGATGGGCTGCCCGTGGGGCATGGCCAGGGGTGCAGTGTGTTGCCCTGTGTTGTGGTCTGCCTGCAGGCCCTGGGGAGGGGGGAGAGGGCACACCTGGGAGGACACACACTGGCAATTTGTTGGGGCACCCCCAAAATACACGTACCCCGCTCGCACAGGGCCAATCGCGTGTAGAACTTCTCACGCACCCCCGAAATACAGTACCCCGCTCGCACAGGGACAATCGCGTGTCAAACTTCCCGTGCACCCCCGGAATACACGTACCCCGCTCAAACACGGGCAATCGTTTGATCGTGTGTAAAACTTCCCGCACACCCCCGTAATACACGTACCCCGCTTGCACAAGGCCAATCACGTGTGAAACTCCTGCGTACCCACGAAATACACGTATCCCGCTCGCACAGGGACAATCGCATGTGAAACTTCCTGCGCACCCCCAGAATACAAGTACCCCGCTCGCACAAGGCCAATCGCATGTGAAACTTCCCGCACACCCCCGTAATACATGTACCCCGCTCCCACAGGCCCTATCACGTGTGATTCTCCCCGCGCACCCACCGAAATACACGTACCCCGCTGGCACAGGGCCAATCGCGTGTGAAACTTCTTGCGCACCCCCATAATAAACGTACCCCGCTCGCACAGGGCCAATCACGTGTATAACTTCCCGCGCACCCCCAAAAAACACATACCCCACTCGCACAGGGACAATCGCATGTGAAACTTCCCACGCACCCTCGTAAAATACATACCCCGCTCGCACAGGCCCTATCGCGTGTGATTCTCCCCGCGCTCCCCCGAAATACACGTACCCCGCTCGCACAGGGCAAATCGCGTGTGATACTTCCCGCGCACCCCCAAAATACATGTACCCCGCTCGCACAGGGCCACTCGCGTGTATAACTTCCCGCGCACCCCCAAAATACATGTACCCCGCTCGCACAGGGCCAATCGCGTGTATAACTTCCCGCGCACCCCCGAAAAACACGTACCCCACTCGCACAGGGCCAATCGCGTGTGAAACTTCCCGCGCACCCCCGTAATACATGTACCCCGCCCGCACAGGCCCTATCACGTGTGATTCTCCCTGCGCACCCACCGAAATACACGTACCCCGCTGGCACAGGGCCAATCGCGTGTGAAACTTCTCGCGCACCCCCATAATAAACGTACCCCGCTCGCACAGGGCCAATCACGTGTATAACTTCCCGCGCACCCCCAAAAAACACATACCCCACTCGCACAGGGACAATCGCATGTGAAACTTCCCACACACCCTCGTAAAATACATACCCCGCTCGCACAGGCCCTATCGCGTGTGATTCTCCCCACGCACCCCCGAAATACACGTACCCCGCTCGCACAGGGCAAATCGCGTGTGAAACATCCCGCGCACCTCCGAAATACACGTACCCTGCTCACACAGGCCCTTTTGCGTGTGATTCTCCCTGGACACTCCCGAAATACATGTACCCTACACACACAAGGCCAATCGCGTGTAGAACTTCCCGCACACCCCCGTAATACACGTACCCCGCTCGCACAAGGCCAATCGCGTGTGAAACTTCCCGTGCAACCCTGAAATACCCATACCCCGCTTGCACAAGGCCAATCGCGTGTGAAACTTCCTGCGCACCCCCAAAATACATGTACCCCGCTCGCACAGGGCCACTCGCGTGTATAACTTCCCGCGCACCCCCAAAATACATGTACCCCGCTCGCACAGGGCCAATCGCGTGTATAACTTCCCGCGCACCCCCGAAAAACACGTACCCCACTCGCACAGGGCCAATCGCGTGTGAAACTTCCCGCGCACCCCCGTAATACATGTACCCCGCTCGCACAGGCCCTATCACGTGTGATTCTCCCCGCGCACCCACCGAAATACACGTACCACTCTGGCACAGGGCCAATCACGTCAAAAACTTCTCACACACCCCCATAATAAACGTACCCCGCTCGCACAGGGCCAATCACGTGTATAACTTCCCGCGCACCCCCAAAAAACACATACCCCGCTCACACAGGCCCTATCGCATGTGATTCTCCCTGCACACCCCCGAAATACATGTACCCCACACGCACAAGGCCAATCGCGTGTAGAACTTCCTGCACATCTCCGTAATACACGTACCCCGCTCGCACAGGGCCAATCGCATGTATGACTTCCCGCGCACCCCCAAAATACACGTAGCCTGCTCACACAGGGCCAATCGCGTGTGATTCTCCCCCCGCACCCCTGTAATACACGTACCTCGCTCGCATTCGTGGTTGGGGGCTGTATGCTGGTCCACTGGCCTGTGCGCCATGTACGGGATTTGTGCGCTGTTCATGGCGCACAGGGAGGGGTTGGGGGCATAACTGGTGCTGCTGCAGGGTCGCTGCACCACTCTGCGCCACGGCTGGTTATGGATGTTAAAATCCATGAATACGCTGTGCACGGAAATGGATTTTGGCGCACGCGGCTGGCGCAGACTGCCACATGCGCCACTTGTGCACTGAATTCTATAAATTACCCCCAGTATGTTAATGAAACGCGTTAGGGGAAACTATTTACCATGTGTTATGTGGGGCACAACACTATAAAACCCTCGAAAGTCTACAGGTGCTCATGAACACACCGAAAACACTGCAAATACCATTAATAAATACGTCATCCTAAATAAAATCACTCATGGCATCACTGGGGTTGGTGCAATTTTAGAATGTTTTGTGAGATTTAGAAAATTAGTAGAACCACTAAAAAGATTATAACATACGAATGGAGCAGTTTTAGAAACATAAACTATTAAAAAAATGAAAACAAGTTAGGTCAAGTCGTTTTCATTATGCATTGTTCATACATATTTTTAATAGTTGAAAAGCTTCACCAAACGTTAAAATATATTGTTATATGATTAATATGTCTTTGCAATATATGGCATCGGTAATTTTAAAGAACGTAGCTGTTCAGTGTGAATTTGAGAAGATACTTGTACCCGGGGGTGCAGTCAAGCAGTGAGGAGAACACTGGCATGCCAAATCATACTTCTAATTCCCCAGGTCTGCACGCCAGCACATTTCTCTGCAGCAGCATCACTGTTCTGTGCTGTTTGGGGGCTCTGAGTAGCTGTGACCTCAAACAAATCCGTCACCCATCCTGGTCACACTTTTCAATAAGATAACAGTAGGCTCCTTGGTGGAGAAACTTCTGGAAAGAACTTTGGGATGGTGTTTACTGAGAAACGAATTACTGTTTTGGTTTCATTTACTCTGGATTTCCCTGGATTTCCTTGATGTTACTTTTCCTAATTTGCTGCAGTTTTGAGGTTTCCTTTTAATCCCTGAATGGTAATCATATGCATTAAACCCTAGCTTGGGGGATTTGCCTAGCATTTCGGTGCTGGACTGCCCTTGTGGGTTCACCAAAGACTGATATGCAAAATGTATATTTCTCCTCTGTGAAGGGTGCAGTGAGCTAAAACATGGTTGTTGACCCTGCTGCGTGGAAGAAATTCCATATAACAGGATATTTGATCCATGTTCGTTCTCAGTAGAGGGGCTCCAACATTCCTTTGCAACTAAAATATGATGTTTGCAAAAACAGCTCATCATTTAAAGTATAGAAATAGTGGTCACCAGCGCAGAATTTCAAACAGTGTATTTCTACATGGACTAATCACAGTAGGCTGGTTCAATTCTAAAGCACAGTATGTATGTAGGCCATCAAAGCAAAACCTGGTACTGAACCCCACGACTGCTTACTGAATGAAAGCAAGCTGCTATTATAGAAAGCCAGAAATATCATAAAAAACAGATCAATGTTGGAAGTGCGGACCAACCAATACAGGGTACACAAAGAAATCTCCCTTAAAGTAGTAATATGTATAACTGTGCAGGTGAGTACAGCTCACAAAATACATGACACTCATCAGTCATTGTCAAAATGCACCAGCTGCACCAGGGGTGCACAACTGATTTTGACAAAGGGCCGAAAGTACCTTACATAATAGCTATAGTGGGCCGAAAAGTAAATGTGGGTGGGGAGGTAGGCAGGGCGTGGCAGGAGGCTTTTTCAACCCCCAATTTGTATTAAATACATGGAAAAAGAATAGGTTTTTGAGGTGTAACGATTTTTATTTGTATTTCAAACCTACATTTTGTACTACACATTTTCCATTGTTATAATTTATTTCAATGTATATCGTGTGTTTAATTAAATTATATATTTTTTATTGACCCTTGATTGGACATTCCGTTATTTTGGACTGCTATACTTTGCTGTTTGGGTTGCCTAAGAGGAGTATGGCCTTCGTTGTGTCAAGTTTCCTCAAAAAGCAAAGGATGTAAATCTGCTAACTGTGCCTGTTTTAGCTTTATTATTGGGTTCACTTTTGGAACCCTACACTATGGGTGCACTGCAACACTATGCCCCATGGCCCCCACTCCCAACCAAACACTATGCCCCATGGCCCCCACCCCTCAAGCCAACACTATGCCCCATGGCTCCCATTCCTCTACCAAACTCTATGCCCCATGGCCCCCACCCCTCAAGCAAACACTATGCCCCATGGCTCCAACTCCTCTACCAAACTCTATGCCCCATGGCTCCCACCCCTCAACCAAACACTATGCCCCATGGCTCCCACCCTCAACCAAACAATATGTCCCATGGTGTAACGCTCACCTGATTCCCGTAGAGGCGCCGGTCTTGACTGGGCATATACCGTATCTTCAAAGGTGATGTGTAACACACGGCTGGCTCTTTGGGCTGGACCTCTGTGCACTGTATGTCTGACTCGAAGGTAAGATGTCTGCAGATAGAAAATATGGGATTAAGGAACTGGGTTATTGAATGTCTCTCTCTTCTTCCCTTTCTCTTCTCCTGTAGAACCCCAAAGGTTAACGCTCTCACCTTAGGTAAGTGAACGCTGTGCTCTCCATCTGCCTCGGGGCAGGGTGCTGTAACCAGTTTCTTCACTGGATAAGGGGAGCAGGCCTCTTGACTTCAGAGGACTGCTGTCCGTCGTTTACTGCACGAACGGTAAGTTTCGAGTAATTCTAATGTCTTTAAAGTCTTTAGTAATGATGTCTCTTGTTTTGCAGGGTTCCGGCGATGGCGGATGACGGGCTGAAGTGAGTTGAAGATGGAGCCCGTGTAATGAATAGAAGCGCCTGGAAGCACGTAAGTAAGCGCTTGTTGCCTGCTTCACGATGCGCTCTAACTGTCTTTTTATTTTGCAGGTACAAGTTCGGAGCGGCTGCAGGGTGCCGGAATACCCACTGGGTTAGATGTGGAAAGGAGTAATGGCACGTGAGTATTAAAGTTCCCCAATGTCTTTAAACGCACCTTGTTTTGTCTTTCAGATGCGGGATGCAGCGCCGAAGGCCTCCGGAGCGTGCGAAGAGTAGGTAAGCCTTTGTCTTTCAGATGCCGGAATGCAGCGCGAGGCGTTGGTGACAGCCGATGGACCAGGTAAGTGAAGAGCTGTCACTGAAGACCGTAATGCTAACCTGTTCTTTCTTGTCTTTATAGGTGTTGCTGAAGACTGGATTCAGGATGGTAAGCCTTTTTCCTTAGGCCCAGGATCAGATGCAGAAGACACGATGAGCGTTCTGCTGCAGAGGATGCAGAATAACGCGAAGCAAGATTCATCCATCGGGTGTGGTTTAAATAGCCTCCTGTAGTGCTTAGGTGTCTCCTTCCACAGCCACGCCTAAGAAAAGAGTTCCTGCTTTCCAGAAGAGTTCCAGTGTTCTGAATCTAGGGAGTGGCTCCTGCCCCACCCAACAGGAAAAGTAGTTCCAAACAGAAGAGGATCAGAGGCTCAACTGGCAGGCAAGTAAGCAGCATGGTCTGCTGCAGGTAAGTCCACCCAAGCATTATGAGCCCGGCGCTTCCAGCGCTGGGACTGGGCATATTTATGAGCCTGGTGCCACTGGCGCCAGGACTGGGTCCAAAAGGTCCCAATTGGGACTGGTTGGCACTCGGAACCTGGGTTATGGATCTGCTTCCAAGGGAGTTGGGAAAACCCTGACCTTTTGGAAGCAGAGATCATGACAGTACCCCCCCTCAAGGCCCCTCCCAAACCGGGCATCTCCGGGGGTTTTGGCTTGTCAGGAAATGTTCGGTGAAATCTTTTGATTAGGCGAGGAGCGTGGACATATTCAGCAGGTTCCCAGGATCTCTCTTGGGGGCCGTAGCCTTTCCAGTCAATTAGATAAAATAGTTTAGATTTGGAGATCTTGGAGTCCAGAATGCTTTTGACTTCAAACTCGAGTTCTCCATCAACTAGGATAGGTTTTGGAGATTTAGTTAGTCGGGTTTGAGGTTGCACGGGTTTTAATAGAGAGACGTGGAAGACCGGATGTATCTTCATGTGCGGGGGCAAGTCCAACTTGACCGCTACTGGGTTTACTATGGTAGTGATGGAATAGGGACCAAGGTATCTTGGGTTGAATGTGCGTGGCCCTTTTAGAGGTAGATATTTGGTGGATAACCAGACTTGATCCCCTACTTGATATTCAGGGGCTTCCTTCCGATGTTGATCTGCTCCTTTCTTGTATTGTTCTTTAGCCCTTTGAAGGTGAGAAACAGCTTCCGTAAAAGGCTTGGGTGATTGTAGAATGCAGGTAGTCTACTGCTGGTGTTTCAAGATCTTGGAGGGGATCCAACTCCGAGGTTCGAGGGTGACTGCCGTACAAAAGAAAAAATGGGGTTTTCCCAGTTCCCGAATGGACAGAGTTATTGTAGGCATATTCGGCTATCCAAAGGATGTCTTTCCAAGTTTTTTCAGTTTGTTGCAGCATGCAGCGTAAATACTGTTCCAGAGTTTGATTGGTCCTCTCGGTTTGTCCGTCGGTCTGAGGGTGGTGACTGGTCGATAGTCTCACATCAATTTGAGCCGACCGACAGCAACTTCGACAAAAATGAGAAATAAATTGACTACCTCGATCCGAAATTAGAACCGAAGGAAAACCGTGCAGTCGGACGATGCTTTCGAGAAATTCTCGGGCCAGAGTTGCTGCTGTTGGCAAGCCTTTGAGCGGAATGAAATGCGCCATCTTGGAGAATAAGTCCACGATTACTAGAATCGTATTGTATCCGGAGCATGGAGGTAGATCGGTGATGAAGTCCATAGAAAGCGTATGCCAAGGGCGAGGTGGGATGTCAATAGGGCGTAAGAGGCCTGCTGGTCTTTCCTTTTGACTCTTGTTTTGGGCGCATACTCCACAGGACATTATAAAGTCTCTGATATATTTTTTCCAAGACGGCCACCAGAAGTAGCGCTTGATCTTTTCTGAGGTCTTGGCCATACCGGGATGTCCTTCCATTAAAGAATCGTGATAACAAGAGATTACTTTTTTCTGTAAATCTGTGCTGGGTAGGTATAATCGTTCTTGGAAATACAATAAGTTGTCCTTTACTGCAAAGTCCTTTCCCTGCAGATGCCAATTCTGTATGTCTGCTGGAGTTACAAGTTGCCTGGCTTTATCCTTAACTTCCTCTATGGATTCTGTGGCGATTACACCCAGAATTCTTTGTTCGGGAATGATTGGTACAGGTTTAGGGTTGATCAAGTGTTCTTCCACTCCCATCCGAGAAAGGGCATCAGCTTTACCGTTCTTTGTACCAGGTCGATAGGTAATTATGAAGTCAAACTCGGCAAAGAATAATGCCAAACGGAGTTGTCTAGAGGATTGGGCTTTTGCGGTTTTCAAATATTGCAGGTTTCGGTGATCCGTAATCACAGTAACGGTGTGTCGGGCCCCCAGCAGATAATGCCGCCAAGCCTTAAAGGCAGACTTGATAGCCAGAAGTTCCTTGTCAGTAATCGTGTAATTGATTTCAGGAGGCGAGAATTTGCGGGACCAAAATGCCACGGGATGCAACTGATTGGTTACCGGGTCCTTTTGTGATAGAACTGCCCCCATAGCAAGGCTTGAAGCATCAGTTTCCACGATGTAGGGAAGTTCGGGGCGAGGGTGTTTTAAGATTGGTGCAGAGATAAATTTAGTCTTCAAATCCTGGAAAGCTTGTTCCGCCTCGGTAGACCATTCAAAACGTTTGTTTTTCTTTAACAAGGCAGTGATGGGCTGGACTATTCGAGAGAATTCGGGGATAAACCTGCGGTAAAAGTTAGCGAAGCCTAACATGCTTTGCACACCTTTTACGGAGGATGGTGATGGCCATTTGAGAACTGCATCGACCTTCTTTGAATCCATACGCACTCCGCCAGGTGATAATATGAATCCCAAGAATTCAACTTCAGTCACGTTGAAACACATTTTTCCAATTTAGCGAAAAGTTTGTGTTGACGCAATCTTTCGAGGACCATTTTCACGTGTTTCCGATGTTCAGATTCCGATGAAGAATAAATGAGGATGTCGTCAATGTAAACAACAACACACACATCTATGAGCTCTCTGAGGACATCGTTCATAAAATATTGAAAGGCGGCCGGGGCATTGCAAAGTCCGAAGGGCATGACCTGATATTCAAATAGCCCATACTTGGTGCGGAAGGCCGTCTTCCATTCATCGCCCTCTTTTACTCGTACCAAGTGGTAAGCTCCTCTAAGATCCAGCTTTGTATATATGCATGCTTTTCTGACTTGGTCCAGGAGTTCAGGGATCAAAGGTAACGGATATCTATTCTTAACGGTGATCTGGTTCAGGGAGCGATAATCTATACAAGTTCTAAGGTCTCCTTCCTTTTTTGGAACGAAGAACAAAGCTGAAGAAGCAGGGGACTTGGAAGGACGAATAAACCCATTTGCCAGGTATTGATCCAGGTATTGTCGAAGGTGAAGGTTCTCAGGCTCGGTGAGGGCATACATTCTACTACAAGGAGGAGTAGATCCAGGTATCAGGTCTATCTGGCAGTCGTAAGACCTATGAGGAGGTAGAGAGTTAGCCTGATCCTTCCGGAAAACATCTTGGTATTCTAGGTATTCGGGAGGTAACTGGGGAGTCTCTGAAGAAATTGCTGCCAGTGCAACACCAGGTGGAGGGTGACAAGTAGAGACACATTCTGGAAACTGGACCGTTCTTGCTCGCCAATCGATCAGAGGATTGTGTTTCTCTAACCAAGGTATTCCTAGAATAATCTGAAACTGAGGGGCCTTGATCACATCGAACACAATCTTCTCATGGTGTCCATCTTGACTTACTAGCGTCACCTCTTGAGTGGTATGCGTTACTGGCCCGGAGGCTATCTCCGTACCATCCACCGTAGTAATGACGTCCTTTACAGCCTTGGGACAAAGAGTTAGATTCATCCTCAAAACCATTTCATGATCCACATAATTGCCGATGGCACCTCTGTCGACGTAAGCTTCAATTGCATGTAATCGATCCGGATTATCAGGGCTAATGAGGACCATAGGTATCACGAAATGCGAGGTCACGGAACTGGTTTTCACGCTCGGCAAGAGGACCTCTATTCTTGTTGGGCGAGGTCGTTTCCCTGCTCAGAGTTTGTAACTTTGGTAACTGCAGCTCCTACTGCCTTCTTGGCAGGTTTCACCGGACAGTCTCGAAGAAAGTGCCCTGAGTTTCCGCAATAGAGGCATAATTGCAACTGTTTTCTCCTTTCCCGCTCCTTTTGTGTTAGAGGACCTTTCAGACCCCCTATTTGCATGGGTTACCCGGAGTCTACTCCTTTGGAAGGAGTTGGCGGTTTGGAAAATACTCGAGCATCAAACTTGGAACGATCGGCCTTCCTGTTCTGCAGTCTGTGATCTATTTGAACGACTAAGTCTATATAGTCCGAACAATCTTGTGGGGGATTCACTACTTGGGCTAACACATCTTTGAGCTCTCCACGTAGACCTCTATAAAACAGCGTAATCCTTTTGTCCTCAGGCCATTGAGTTTCCACTATCAGTCTGTTGAAAGACGCAATATAAGCCAAAAGGTCTTGATTACCTTGTCGCAACGAAAGAAGCTCATTGTCCAAGGCCTGCCCCTGTGAATGTCTTGCGAACAGTTTTTCCATACTGAGCTGAAAAGCTTGAAAATCATGGAGGACCGGATCATCTTGATTTACTAGAGGGATCGACCAGTCTGCCGCATTGCCACTAAGGTACGAAAGCACGAAAGCTACTTTAGCTTGATCAGTTGGAAAGGCTGCTGGCCGGCATAAGAAATGCAACCGGCACTGATTGATAAATACTGCAAACCTCTTTGGGTCACCAGAAAATCGTTCGGGCGGAGCCAGAGGTACATTCCCAGGTAGGTTGATCTGCACTGGATTCATAGAGGATGTAGAAGGAAGATTTCCCCCAGATGCGGGTAACGGGGTCTGTCCGGCTTGTGACTGTAGCAATTGTCTAGCGAGATCATCTGTTCGCTCCTTGGAAATAATCAGTTCCCTTCTTAGAGCGTTCGTTTCCTGACAGGCTGCATGCACTTCTGCCCTTAGTTCCCCAAGTAACTGGGCTAGCTGGTCGGTATCCGAGGTTTCCATAGCGCCTGGACGGGAGTTTTGTGGTAGGCTTTGCGTTCTGTAACGCTCACCTGATTCCCGTAGAGGCTCCGGTCTTGACTGGGCGTATACCGTATCTTCAAAGGTGATGTGTAACACACGGCTGGCTCTTTGGGCTGGACCTCTGTGCACTGTATGTCTGATTCGAAGGGTAAGATGTCTGCAGATAGAAAATATGGGATTAAGGAACTGGGTTATTGAATGTCTCTCTCTTCTTCCCTTTCTCTTCTCCTGTAGAACCCCAAAGGTTAACGCTCTCACCTTAGGTAAGTGAACGCTGTGCTCTCCATCTGCCTCGGGGCAGGGTGCTGTAACCAGTTTCTTCACTGGATAAGGGGAGCAGGCCTCTTGACTTCAGAGGACTGCTGTCCGTCGTTTACTGCACGAACGATAAGTTTCGAGTAATTCTAATGTCTTTAAAGTCTTTAGTAATGATGTCTCTTGTTTTGCAGGGTTCCGGCGATGGCGGATGACGGGCTGAAGTGAGTTGAAGATGGAGCCCGTGTGATGAATAGAAGCGCCTGGAAGCACGTAAGTAAGCGCTTGTTGCCTGCTTCACGATGCGCTCTAACTGTCTTTTTATTTTGCAGGTACAAGTTCGGAGCGGCTGCAGGGTGCCGGAATACCCACTGGGTTAGATGTGGAAAGGAGTAATGGCACGTGAGTATTAAAGTTCCCCAATGTCTTTAAACGCACCTTGTTTTGTCTTTCAGATGCGGGATGCAGCGCCGAAGGCCTCCGGAGCGTGCGAAGAGTTGGTAAGCTTTTGTCTTTCAGATGCCGGAATGCAGTGTGAAGACCTCCGGAGCGCACGAAGAGTAGGTAAGCCTTTGTCTTTCAGATGCCGGAATGCAGCGCGAGGCGTTGGTGACAGCCGATGGACCAGGTAAGTGAAGAGCTGTCACTGAAGACCGTAATGCTAACCTGTTCTTTCTTGTCTTTATAGGTGTTGCTGAAGACTGGATTCAGGATGGTAAGCCTTTTTCCTTAGGCCCAGGATCAGATGCAGAAGACACGATAAGCGTTCTGCTGCAGAGGATGCAGAATAACGCAAAGCAAGATTCATCCATCGGGTGTGGTTTAAATAGCCTCCTGTAGTGCTTAGGTATCTCCTTCCACAGCCACGCCTAAGAAAAGAGTTCCTGCTTTCCAGAAGAGTTCCAGTGTTCTGAATCTAGGGAGTGGCTCCTGCCCCACCCAACAGGAAAAGTAGTTCCAAACAGAAGAGGATCAGAGGCTCAACTGGCAGGCAAGTAAGCAGCATGGTCTGCTGCAGGTAAGTCCACCCAAGCATTATGAGCCCGGCGCTTCCAGCGCTGGGACTGGGCATATTTATGAGCCTGGTGCCACTGGCGCCAGGACTGGGTCCAAAAGGTCCCAATTGGGACTGGTTGGCACTCGGAACCTGGGTTATGGATCTGCTTCCAAGGGAGTTGGGAAAACCCTGACCTTTTGGAAGCAGAGATCATGACACAGAGATCATGACACATGGCTCCCACCCCAACCAAACACTATGCCCCATGGCTCTCACCCTCAACCAAACACTGTGCCCCATGGCTCCCATGCCTCAACCAAACTCTATGCCCCATGGCACCCGCCCCCAACCAAACACTAAGCCCCATGGCTCCCGCCCCCAACCAAACACTATGCCCCATGGCTCCCGCCCTCAATCAAACACTATGCCCCATGGCTCCCACCCCCAACCAAACACTATGCCACGTGGCTCCCACCCTCAACCAAACATTATGACCCATGGCGCTGACCCTCAACCAAACACTAT
The DNA here is from genome assembly GCF_040938575.1 of Ambystoma mexicanum. NCBI lineage: Eukaryota > Metazoa > Chordata > Amphibia > Caudata > Ambystomatidae > Ambystoma > Ambystoma mexicanum. The sequence continues at coordinate 890,521,322 of NC_090922.1, forward strand.
GCCCCATGGCTCCCGCCCCTCAACCAAACACTAAGCCCCATCGCTCCCACCCCCAACCAAACACTATGCCCCATGTCTCCCACCCCCAAACAAACACTATACCTCATGGCTCCCACCCTCAAACAAACATTATGCCCCATGGCTCCCACCCCTCAACCATACCCTATGCCCCATGGCTCCCACCCCTCAACCAAACACTATTCCCCATGGCTCCCACCGCCAACCAAACACTATGCCCCATGGCTCCCACCTCCAACCAAACACTATGCCCCATGGCTCCCACCCCCACCCAAACACTATGCCCCATGGCTCCCAACCTCAACCAAACATTATGCCCCATGACTCCCACCCTCAACCAAACACTATGCCCCATGGCTCCCACCTCTCAACCAAACACTATGCCCCATGGCTCCAACCCCTCTACCAAACAATATGCCCCATGGCTTCCACCCCCAACCAAACACTATGCCCCATGGCTCCCAC